>NC_140580.1:246062057-246662057 GCF_964204655.1 Triturus cristatus | reverse complement strand
GTTAAGACCTTAGCTATTAGGCCAGAGTAAGATTTAAGACCTTAAACATTGGGCCAGAGTACGAGTCTAAGACCTTAGCTATTAGGCCAGAGTAAGAGTTAAGACCTTAACCAGTAGGCCAGAGTAAGAGTTAAGACCTTAACCATTAGGCCAGAGTACGAGTCTAAGACCTTAGCTATTAGGCCAGAGTAAGAGTTCAGACTTTAACCAGTAGGCCAGAGTAAGAGTTAAGATCTTAACCACTAGGCCATAGTACGAGTCTAAGACCTTAGCTATTAGGCCAGAGTAAGAGTTAAGACCTTAACCATTAGGCCAGAGTATGAGTCTAAGACCTTAGCCATTAGGCCAGAGTAAGAGTTAAGACCTTAGCTATTAGGCCAGAGTAAGAGTTAAGACCCTAACCAGTGAGCCAGAGTATGAGTCTAAGACCTTAGCTATTAAGCCAGAGTAAGAGTTAGGACCTTAACCAGTAGGCCAGAGTAAGAGTTAAGACCTTAACCTGTAGGCCATAGTACGAGTCTAAGACCTTAGCTCTTAGGCCAGAGTAAGAGTTAAGACCTTAACCATTAGGCCATAGTACAAGTCTAAGACCTTAGCTATTAGGCCAGAGTAAGAGTTAACACCTTAGCTATTAGGCCAGAGTAAGAGTTAAGACCTTAACCAGTAGGCCAGAGTACGAATCTAAGACCTTAGATATTAGGCCAGAGTAAGAGTTAAGACCTTAACCTGTAGGCCATAGTACGAGTCTAAGACCTTAGCTATTAGGCCAGAGTAAGAGTTAAGACCTTAACCATTAGGCCAGAGTACGAGTCTAAGACCTTAGCTATTAGGCCAGATTACGAGTCTAAGACCTAAGCTATTAGGCCAGAGTAAGAGTTACGACCTTAACCAGTAGGCCAGAGTAAGAGTTAAGACCTTAACCATTAGGCCAGAGTACGAGTCTAAGACCTTAGCTATTAGGCCAGAGTACGAGTCTAAGACCTTAGCTATTAGGCCAGAGTATGAGTCTAAGACCTTAGCTATTAGGCCAGAGTAAGAGTTAAGACCTTAACCAGTAGACTAGAGTAAGAGTTAAGACCTTAACTATTAGGCCAGAGTACGAGTCTAAGACCTTAGCTATTAGGCCAGAGTAAGGGTTAAGACCTTAACCAGTAGGCCAGTGTAAGAATTAAGACCATAAACATTAGGACAGAGTACGAGTCTGAGACCTTAGCTATTAGGCCAGAGTAAGAGTTAAGACCTTAGCTGTTAGGCCAGAGTAAGAGTTAAGACCTTAACCAGTAGGCCAGAGTACAAGTCTAAGACCTTAGCTATTAGGCCAGAGTAAGAGATAAGACCTTAACCAGTAGGCCAGAGTAAGAGTTAAGACCTCAACCTGTAGGCCGGAGTACGAGTCTAAGACCTTAGCTATTAGGCCAGAGTACGAGTCTAAGACCTTAGCTATTAGGCCAGAGTAAGAGTTAAGACCTTAACCAGTAGACCAGAGTAAGAGTTAAGACCTTAACCATTAGGCCAGAGTACGCGTCTAAGACCTTAGCTATTAGGCCAGAGTACGAGTCTAAGACCTTAGCTATTAGGCCAGAGTAAGAGTTACGACCTTAAACAGTAGGCCAGAGTAAGAGTTAAGACCTTAACCATTAGGCCAGAGTACGAGTCTAAGACCTTAGCTATTAGACCAGAGTAAGAGTTAAGACCTTAACTAGTAGGCCAGAGTAAGAGTTAAGACCTTAGCTATTAGGCCAGAGTAAGAGTTAAGACCTTAACCAGTAGGCCAGAGTACGAGTCTAAGACCTTAGCTATTACACCAGAGTACGAGTCTTAGACCTTAACCAGTAGGCCAGAGTAAGAGTTAAGACTTTAACCAATAATCCAGAGTAGGAGTCTAGGACCTTAGCTATTAGGCCAGAGTAAGAGTTAAGACCTTAGCTATTAGGCCAGAGTAAAAGTTAAGACTTTAACCATTAGGCCAGAGTATGAGTCTAAGACCTTAGCTATTAGGCCAGAGTAAGAGTTAAGACCTTAACCATTAGGCCAGAGTATGAGTCTAAGACCTTAGCTATTAGGCCAGAGTACGAGTCTAAGACCTTAGCTATTAGGCCAGAGTAAGAGTTAAGACCTTAACCATTAGGCCAGAGTACGAGTCTAAGACCTTAGCTATTAGGCAGGAGTAAGAGTTAAGACCTTAGCTATTAGGCCAGAGTAATAGTTAAGACCTTAAGCAGTAGGCCATAGTACGAGTCTAAGACCTTAGCTATTAGGCCAGAGTAATAGTTAAAACCTTAGCTATTAGGTCAGATTACGAGTTTAAGACCTTTGCTATTAGGCCAGAGTAAGAGTTAAGACCTTAACCATTAGGCCATAGTACAAGTCTAAGACCTTAGCTATTAGGCCAGAGTAAGAGTTAAGACCTTAGCTATTAGGCCAGAGTAAGATTTAAGACCTTAAACATTGGGCCAGAGTACGAGTCTAAGACCTTAGCTATTAGGCCAGAGTAAGAGTTAAGACCTTAACCAGTAGGCCAGAGTAAGAGTTAAGACCTTAACCATTAGGCCAGAGTACGAGTCTAAGACCTTAGCTATTAGGCCAGAGTAAGAGTTCAGACTTTAACCAGTAGGCCAGAGTAAGAGTTAAGATCTTAACCACTAGGCCATAGTACGAGTCTAAGACCTTAGCTATTAGGCCAGAGTAAGAGTTAAGACCTTAACCATTAGGCCAGAGTATGAGTCTAAGACCTTAGCCATTAGGCCAGAGTAAGAGTTAAGACCTTAGCTATTAGGCCAGAGTAAGAGTTAAGACCCTAACCAGTGAGCCAGAGTATGAGTCTAAGACCTTAGCTATTAAGCCAGAGTAAGAGTTAGGACCTTAACCAGTAGGCCAGAGTAAGAGTTAAGACCTTAACCTGTAGGCCATAGTACGAGTCTAAGACCTTAGCTCTTAGGCCAGAGTAAGAGTTAAGACCTTAACCATTAGGCCATAGTACAAGTCTAAGACCTTAGCTATTAGGCCAGAGTAAGAGTTAACACCTTAGCTATTAGGCCAGAGTAAGAGTTAAGACCTTAACCAGTAGGCCAGAGTACGAATCTAAGACCTTAGATATTAGGCCAGAGTAAGAGTTAAGACCTTAACCTGTAGGCCATAGTACGAGTCTAAGACCTTAGCTATTAGGCCAGAGTAAGAGTTAAGACCTTAACCATTAGGCCAGAGTACGAGTCTAAGACCTTAGCTATTAGGCCAGATTACGAGTCTAAGACCTAAGCTATTAGGCCAGAGTAAGAGTTACGACCTTAACCAGTAGGCCAGAGTAAGAGTTAAGACCTTAACCATTAGGCCAGAGTACGAGTCTAAGACCTTAGCTATTAGGCCAGAGTACGAGTCTAAGACCTTAGCTATTAGGCCAGAGTATGAGTCTAAGACCTTAGCTATTAGGCCAGAGTAAGAGTTAAGACCTTAACCAGTAGACTAGAGTAAGAGTTAAGACCTTAACTATTAGGCCAGAGTACGAGTCTAAGACCTTAGCTATTAGGCCAGAGTAAGGGTTAAGACCTTAACCAGTAGGCCAGTGTAAGAATTAAGACCATAAACATTAGGACAGAGTACGAGTCTGAGACCTTAGCTATTAGGCCAGAGTAAGAGTTAAGACCTTAGCTGTTAGGCCAGAGTAAGAGTTAAGACCTTAACCAGTAGGCCAGAGTACAAGTCTAAGACCTTAGCTATTAGGCCAGAGTAAGAGATAAGACCTTAACCAGTAGGCCAGAGTAAGAGTTAAGACCTCAACCTGTAGGCCGGAGTACGAGTCTAAGACCTTAGCTATTAGGCCAGAGTACGAGTCTAAGACCTTAGCTATTAGGCCAGAGTAAGAGTTAAGACCTTAACCAGTAGACCAGAGTAAGAGTTAAGACCTTAACCATTAGGCCAGAGTACGCGTCTAAGACCTTAGCTATTAGGCCAGAGTACGAGTCTAAGACCTTAGCTATTAGGCCAGAGTAAGAGTTACGACCTTAAACAGTAGGCCAGAGTAAGAGTTAAGACCTTAACCATTAGGCCAGAGTACGAGTCTAAGACCTTAGCTATTAGACCAGAGTAAGAGTTAAGACCTTAACTAGTAGGCCAGAGTAAGAGTTAAGACCTTAGCTATTAGGCCAGAGTAAGAGTTAAGACCTTAACCAGTAGGCCAGAGTACGAGTCTAAGACCTTAGCTATTACACCAGAGTACGAGTCTTAGACCTTAGCTATTAGGCCAGAGTAAGAGTTAAGACCTTTACCAGAAGGCCAGAGTAAGAGTTAAGACCTTAACTATTAGGCCAGAGTAAGAGTTAAGACCTTAACCAGTAGGCCAGAGTATGAGTCTAAGACCTTAGCTATTAAGCCAGAGTAAGGGTTAAGACCATAACCAGTAGGCCAGAGTACGAGTCTAAGACCTTAGCTATTAGGCCAGAGTAAGGGTTAAGACCTTAACCAGTAGGCCAGTGTAAGAATTAAGACCATAAACATTAGGCCAGAGTACGAGTCTAAGACCTTAGCTATTAGGCCAGAGTAAGAGTTAAGACCTTAGCTATTAGGCCAGAGTAAGAGTTAAGACTTTAACCAGTAGGCCAGAGTATGAGTCTAAGACCTTAGCTATTAAGCCAGAGTAAGAGTTAAGACCGTAACCAGTAGGCCAGAGTAAGAGTTAAGACCTTAACCTGTAGGCCAGAGTACGAGTCTAAGACCTTAGCTATTAGGTCAGAGTAAGGGTTAAGACCTTAACCAGTAAGCCACTGTAAGAATTAAGACCATAAACATTAGGCCAGAGTACGAGTTAAGACCTTAGCTATTAGGCCAGAGCACGAGTCTAAGACCTTAGCTATTAGGCCAGAGTAGGAGTTAAGACCTTAACCAGTAGGCCAGAGTAAGAGTTAAGACCTTAGCTATTAGGCCAGAGTAAGAGTTAAGACCTTAACCAGAAGGCCAGAGTACAAATCTAAGACCTTAGCTATTAGGCCAGAGTACGAGTCTAAGACCTTAGCTATTAGGCCAGAATAAGAGTTAAGACCTTAACCAGTAGGCCAGAGTAAGAGTTAAGACCTTAACTATTTGGCCAGAGTACGAGTCTAAGACCTTAACTATTAGGCCAGAGTAAGAGTTAAGACCTCAACCTGTAGGCCAGAGAACGAGTCTAAGACCTTAGCTATTAGGCCAGAGTATGATTCTAAGACCTTAGCTATTAGGCCAGAGTAAGAGTTAAGACCTTAACCAGTAGGTCAGAGTAAGAGTTAAGACCTTAACCATTAGGCCAGAGTACGAGTCTAAGACCTTAGATATTAGGCCAGAGTGCGAGTCTAAGACCTTAGCTATGAGGCCAGAGTAAAAGTTAAGACCTTAACCATTAGGCCAGAGTACGAGTCTAAGACCTTAGCTATTAGGCCAGAGTAAGAGTTAAGACCTTAACTAGTAGGCCAGAGTAAGAGTTAAGACCTTAACCATTAGGCCATAGTACGAGTCTAAGACCTTAGCTATAAGGCCAGAATAAGAGTTAAGACCTTAACCATTAGGCCAGAGTACGAGTCTAAGACCTTAGCTATTAGGCCAGAGTAAGAGTTAAGACCTTAGCTATTAGGCCAGAGCACGAGTCTAAGACCTTAGCTATTAGGCCAGAGTAAGAGTTAATACCTAAACCAGTAGGCCAGAGTAAGAGTTAAGACCTTAGCTATTAGGCCAGAGTAAGAGTTAAGACCTTAACCAGTAGGCCAGAGTAAGAGTTAAGACCTTAACTATTTGGCCAGAGTACGAGTCTAAGACCTTAACTATTAGGCCAGAGTAAGAGTTAAGACCTTAGCTATTAGGCCAGAGTAAGAGTTAAGACCTTAACCAGTAGGCCAGAGTATATGTCTAAGACCTTAGCTATTAGGCCAGAGTAAGAGTTAAGACCTTAACCAGTAGGCCAGAGTAAGAGTTAAGACCTTAACCTGTAGGCCAGAGTACGAGTCTAAGACCTTAGCTATTAGGCCAGAGTAAGGGTTAAGACCTTAACCAGTAGGCCAGTGTAAGAGTTAAGACCATAAACATTAGGCCAGAGTGCGAGTCTAAGACCTTAGCTATTAGGCCAGAGTAAGAAATAAGACCTTAGCTGTTAGGTCAGAGTAAGAGTTAAGACCTTAACCAGTAGGCCAGAGTACGAGTCTAAGACCTTAGCTATTAGGCCAGAGTACGAGTCTAAGACCTTAGCTATTAGGCCAGAGTAAGAGTTAATACCTTAACCAGTAGACCAGAGAAAAAGTTAAGACCTTAACCATTAGGCCAGAGTACGAGTCTAAGACCTTAGCTATTAGGCCAGAGTGCGAGTCTAAGACCTTAGCTATTAGGCCAGAGTAAGAGTTAATACCTTAACCATTAGGCCAGAGTACGAGTCTAAGACTGTAGCTATTAGGCCAGAGTGCGAGTCTAAGACCTTAGCTATTAGGTCAGAGTAAGAGTTAAGACCTTAACCAGTAGGCCAGAGCAAGAGTTAAGACCTTAACCATTAGGCCATAGTACGAGTCTAAGACTTTAACTATTAGGCCAGAGTAAGAGTTAAGACCTTAACCATTAGGCCAGAGTACGAGTCTAAGACCGTAGCTATTAGGCCAGAGTAAGAGTTAAGACCTTAGCTATTAGGCCAGAGTAAGAGTTAAGACGTTATCCAGTAGGCCAGAGTAAGAGTTAAGACCTTAACCAGTAGGCTAGAGTACGAGTCTAAGACCTTAGCTATTAGGCCAGAGCAAGAGTTAAGACCTTAACCATTAGGCCAGAGTACAAGTCTAAGACCTTAGCTATTAGGCCAGAGTATGAGTCTAAAACCTTAGCTGTTAGGCCAGAGCAAGAGTTAAGACCTTAGCTATTAGGCCAGAGTAAGAGTTAAGACCTTAACCATTAGGCCAGAGTATGAGTCTAAGACCTTAGCTATTAGGCCAGAGTAAGAGTTAAGACCTTAGCTATTAGGCCAGAGTAAGAGTTAAGACCTTAACCAGTGGGCCAGAGTAAGAGTTAAGACCTTAACCAGTAGGCCAGTGTAAGCGTTAAGACCTTAACCATTAGGCCAGAGTACGAGTCTAAGACCTTAGCTATTAGGCCAGAGTAAGAGTTAAGACCTTAGCTATTAGGCCAGAGTAAAAGTTAAGACTTCAACCATTAGGCCAGAGTATGAGTCTAAGACCTTAGCTTTTAGGCCAGAGTAAGAGTTAAGACCTTAACCATTAGGCCATAGTACAAGTCTAAGACCTTAGCTATTAGGCCAGAGTAAGAGTTAAGACCTTAGCTATTAGGCCAGAGTAGGAGTCTTAGACCTTAGCTATTAGGCCAGAGTAAGAGTTAAGACCTTAAGCAGTAGGCCAGAGTACGAGTCTAAGACCTTAGCTATTAGGCCAGAGTAAGAGTTAAGACTTTAGCTATTAGGCCAGAGTAAGAGTTAAGACCTTAACCAGTAGGCCAGAGCACGAGTCGAAGACCTTAGCTATTAGGCCAGAGTACAAGTTTAAGACCTTAGCTATTAGGCCAGAGTAAGAGTTAAGACCTTAACCAGTAGGCCAGAGTACGAGTCTAAGACCTTAGCTATTAGGCCAGAGTAAGAGTTAAGACCTTAGGTATTAGGCCAGAGTAAGAGTTAAGACCTTAACCTGTAGGCCAGAGTACGAGTCTAAGACCTTAGCTATTAGGCCAGAGTAAGAGTTAAGACCTTAACCATTAGGCCAGAGTACTTGTCTAAGACCTTAGCTATTAGGCCAGATTACGAGTCTAAGACCTTTGCTTTTAGGCCAGAGTAGGAGTTAAGACCTTAACCATTAGGCCATAGTACAAGTCTAAGACCTTAGCTATTAGGCCAGAGTAAGAGTTAAGACCTTAGCTATTAGGCCAGAGTAAGAGTTAAGACCTTAACCAGTAGGCCAGAGTACGAATCTAAGACCTTAGATATTAGGCCAGAGTAAGAGTTAAGACCTTAACCTGTAGGCCATAGTACGAGTCTAAGACCTTAGCTATTAGGCCAGAGTAAGAGTTAAGACGTTAGCTATTAGGCCAGAGTAAGAGTTAAGACCTTAAACATTGGGCCAGAGTACAAGTCTAAGACCTTAGCTATTAGGCCAGAGTAAGTGTTAAGACCTTAACCAGTAGGACAGAGTAAGAGTTAAGACCTTAGCTATTAGGCCAGAGTAAGAGTTAAGACCTTAACCAGTAGGCCAGAGTACGAGTCTAAGACCTTAGCTATTAGGCCAGAGTAAGAGTTAAGACCTTAGCCAGTAGGCCAGAGTAAGTGTTAAGACCTTAACCATTAGGCCAGAGTACGTGTCTAAGACCTTAGCTATTAGGCCAGAGTAAGAAATAAGACCTTAGCTGTTAGGCCAGAGTCAGAGTTAAGACCTTAACCAGTAGGCCAGAGTACGAGTCTAAGACCTTAGCTATTAGGCCAGAGTAAGAGTTAAGACCTTAGCTATTAGGCCAGAGTAAAAGTTAAGACCTTAACCAGTAGGCTAGAGTATGAGTCTAAGACCTTAGCTATTAGGCCAGAGTAAGAGTTAAGACCTTAACCAGTAGGCCAGAGTAAGTGTTAAGACCTTAACCATTAGGCCAGAGTACGTGTCTAAGACCTTAGCTATTAGGCCAGAGTAAGAAATAAGACCTTAGCTGTTAGGCCAGAGTAAGAGTTAAGACCTTAACCAGTAGGCCAGAGTATGAGTCTAAGACCTTAGCTATTAGGCCAGAGTAAGTGTTAAGACCTTAGCTATTAGGCCAGAGTAAAAGTTAAGACCTTAACCAGTAGGCTAGAGTATGAGTCTAAGACCTTAGCTATTAGGCAGGAGTAAGAGTTAAGACCTTAGCTATTAGGCCAGAGTAAGAGTTAAGACCTTAACCAGTAGGCCATAGTACGAGTCTAAGACCTTAGCTATTAGGCCAGAGTAAGAGTTAAGACCTTAGCTATTAGGCCAAATTACGAGTCTAAGACCTTTGCTATTAGGCCAGAGTAAGAGTTAAGACCTTAGCTATTAGGCCAGAGTAAGAGTTAAGACCTTAACCAGTAGGCCAGTGTAAGCGTTAAGACCTTAACCATTAGGCCAGAGTACGAGTCTAAGACCTTAGCTATTAGGCCAGAGTAAGAGTTAAGACCTTAACCAGTAGCCCAGAGAAAAAGTTAAGACCTTAACCATTAGGCCAGAGTACGAGTCTAAGACCTTAGCTATTAGGCCAGAGTGCGAGTCTAAGACCTTAGCTATTAGGCCAGAGTAAGAGTTAAGACCTTAACCATTAGGCCAGAGTACGTGTCTAAGACCGTAGCTATTAGGCCAGAGTGCGAGTCTAAGACCTTAGCTATTAGGTCAGAGTAAGAGTTAAGACCTTAACCAGTAGGCCAGAGCAAGAGTTAAGACCTTAACCATTAGGCCATAGTACGAGTCTAAGACTTTAACTATTAGGCCAGAGTAAGAGTTAAGACCTTAACCATTAGGCCAGAGTACGAGTCTAAGACCGTAGCTATTAGGCCAGAGTAAGAGTTAAGACCTTAGCTATTAGGCCAGAGTAAGAGTTAAGACCTTAACCAGTAGGCCAGAGTAAGAGTTAAGACCTTAACCAGTAGGCTAGAGTACGAGTCTAAGACCTTAGCTATTAGGCCAGAGTAAGAGTTAAGACCTTAGCTATTAGGCCAGAGTACGAGTCTAAGACCTTAGCTATTAGGCCAGAGTAAGAGTTAAGACCTTAACCAGTAGGCCAGAGTAAGAGTTAAGACCTTAGCTATTAGGCTAGAGTAAGAGTTAAGACCTTAACTATTAGACCAGAGTACGAGTCTAAGACCTTAGCTATTAGGCCAGAGTATGAGTCTTAGACCTTAGCTATTAGGCCAGAGTAAGAGTTAAGACCTTAACCAGTAGGCCAGAGTAAGAGTTAAGACTTTAACCAATAATCCAGAGTAGGAGTCTAAGACCTTAGCTATTAGGCCAGAGTAAGAGTTAAGACCTTAGCTATTAGGCCAGAGTAAAAGTGAAGACCTTAACCATTAGGCCAGAGTACGAGTCTAAGACCTTAGCTATTAGGCCAGAGTAAGAGTTAAGACCTTAACCATTAGGCCAGAGTATGAGTCTAAGACCTTAGCTATTAGGCCAGAGTACGAGTCTAAGACCTTAGCTATTAGGCCAGAGTAAGAGTTAAGACCTTAACCATTAGGCCAGAGTACGAGACTAAGACCTTAGCTATTAGGCCAGAGTAAGAAATAAGACCTTAGCTGTTAGGCCAGAGTCAGAGTTAAGACCTTAACCAGTAGGCCAGAGTACGAGTCTAAGACCTTAGCTATTAGGCCAGAGTAAGAGTTAAAACCTTAGCTATTAGGCCAGAGTAAAAGTGAAGACCTTAACCATTAGGCCAGAGTACGAGTCTAAGACCTTAGCTATTAGGCCAGAGTAAGAGTTAAGACCTTAACCATTAGGCCAGAGTATGAGTCTAAGACCTTAGCTATTAGGCCAGAGTACGAGTCTAAGACCTTAGCTATTAGGCCAGAGTAAGAGTTAAGACCTTAACCATTAGGCCAGAGTACGTATCTAAGACCTTAGCTATTAGGCCAGAGTAAGAAATAAGACCTTAGCTGTTAGGCCAGAGTCAGAGTTAAGACCTTAACCAGTAGGCCAGAGTACGAGTCTAAGACCTTAGCTATTAGGCCAGAGTAAGAGTTAAGACCTTAGCTATTAGGCCAGAGTAAAAGTTAAGACCTTAACCAGTAGGCTAGAGTATGAGTCTAAGACCTTAGCTATTAGGCCAGAGTAAGAGTTAAGACCTTAACCAGTAGGCCAGAGTAAGTGTTAAGACCTTAACCATTAGGCCAGAGTACGTGTCTAAGACCTTAGCTATTAGGCCAGAGTAAGAAATAAGACCTTAGCTGTTAGGCCAGAGTAAGAGTTAAGACCTTAACCAGTAGGCCAGAGTATGAGTCTAAGACCTTAGCTATTAGGCCAGAGTAAGTGTTAAGACCTTAGCTATTAGGCCAGAGTAAAAGTTAAGACCTTAACCAGTAGGCTAGAGTATGAGTCTAAGACCTTAGCTATTAGGCAGGAGTAAGAGTTAAGACCTTAGCTATTAGGCCAGAGTAAGAGTTAAGACCTTAACCAGTAGGCCATAGTACGAGTCTAAGACCTTAGCTATTAGGCCAGAGTAAGAGTTAAGACCTTAGCTATTAGGCCAAATTACGAGTCTAAGACCTTTGCTATTAGGCCAGAGTAAGAGTTAAGACCTTAGCTATTAGGCCAGAGTAAGAGTTAAGACCTTAACCAGTAGGCCAGTGTAAGCGTTAAGACCTTAACCATTAGGCCAGAGTACGAGTCTAAGACCTTAGCTATTAGGCCAGAGTAAGAGTTAAGACCTTAACCAGTAGCCCAGAGAAAAAGTTAAGACCTTAACCATTAGGCCAGAGTACGAGTCTAAGACCTTAGCTATTAGTCCAGAGTGCGAGTCTAAGACCTTAGCTATTAGGCCAGAGTAAGAGTTAAGACCTTAACCATTAGGCCAGAGTACGTGTCTAAGACCGTAGCTATTAGGCCAGAGTGCGAGTCTAAGACCTTAGCTATTAGGTCAGAGTAAGAGTTAAGACCTTAACCAGTAGGCCAGAGCAAGAGTTAAGACCTTAACCATTAGGCCATAGTACGAGTCTAAGACTTTAACTATTAGGCCAGAGTAAGAGTTAAGACCTTAACCATTAGGCCAGAGTACGAGTCTAAGACCGTAGCTATTAGGCCAGAGTAAGAGTTAAGACCTTAGCTATTAGGCCAGAGTAAGAGTTAAGACCTTAACCAGTAGGCCAGAGTAAGAGTTAAGACCTTAACCAGTAGGCTAGAGTACGAGTCTAAGACCTTAGCTATTAGGCCAGAGTAAGAGTTAAGACCTTAGCTATTAGGCCAGAGTACGAGTCTAAGACCTTAGCTATTAGGCCAGAGTAAGAGTTAAGACCTTAACCAGTAGGCCAGAGTAAGAGTTAAGACCTTAGCTATTAGGCTAGAGTAAGAGTTAAGACCTTAACTATTAGACCAGAGTACGAGTCTAAGACCTTAGCTATTAGGCCAGAGTATGAGTCTAAGACCTTAGCTATTAGGCCAGAGTAAGAGTTAAGACCTTAACCAGTAGGCCAGAGTAAGAGTTAAGACTTTAACCAATAATCCAGAGTAGGAGTCTAAGACCTTAGCTATTAGGCCAGAGTAAGAGTTAAGACCTTAGCTATTAGGCCAGAGTAAAAGTGAAGACCTTAACCATTAGGCCAGAGTACGAGTCTAAGACCTTAGCTATTAGGCCAGAGTAAGAGTTAAGACCTTAACCATTAGGCCAGAGTATGAGTCTAAGACCTTAGCTATCAGGCCAGAGTACGAGTCTAAGACCTTAGCTATTAGGCCAGAGTAAGAGTTAAGACCTTAACCATTAGGCCAGAGTACGAGACTAAGACCTTAGCTATTAGGCAGGAGTAAGAGTTAAGACCTTAGCTATTAGGCCAGAGTAATAGTTACGACCTTAACCAGTAGGCCATAGTACGAGTCTAAGACCTTAGCTATTAGGCCAGAGTAATAGTTAAAACCTTAGCTATTAGGCCAGATTACGAGTCTAAGACCTTTGCTATTAGGCCAGAGTAAGAGTTAAGACCTTAACCATTAGGCCATAGTACAAGTCTAAGACCTTAGCTATTAGGCCAGAGTAAGAGTTAAGACCTTAGCTATTAGGCCAGAGTAAGAGTTAAGACCTTAAACATTGGGCCAGAGTACGAGTCTAAGACCTTAGCTATTAGGCCAGAGTAAGAGTTAAGACCTTAACCAGTAGGCCAGAGTAAGAGTTAAGACCTTAACCATTAGGCCAGAGTACGAGTCTAAGACCTTAGCTATTAGGCCAGAGTAAGAGTTCAGACTTTAACCAGTAGGCCAGAGTGAGAGTTAAGATCTTAACCACTAGGCCATAGTACGAGTCTAAGACCTTAGCTATTAGGCCAGAGTAAGAGTTAAGACCTTAACCATTAGGCCAGAGTATGAGTCTAAGACCTTAGCCATTAGGCCAGAGTAAGAGTTAAGACCTTAGCTATTAGGCCAGAGTAAGAGTTAAGACCCTAACCAGTGAGCCAGAGTATGAGTCTAAGACCTTAGCTATTAAGCCAGGGTAAGAGTTAGGACCTTAACCAGTAGGCCAGAGTAAGAGTTAAGACCTTAACCTGTAGGCCATAGTACGAGTCTAAGACCTTAGCTCTTAGGCCAGAGTAAGAGTTAAGACCTTAGCTATGAAGCCAGAGTAAGACTTAAGACCTTAACCATTAGGCCAGAGTACGAGTCTAAGACCTTTGCTATTAGGCCAGAGTAAGAGTTAAGACCTTAGCTATTAGGCCAGAGTAAGAGTTAAGACCTTAACCAGTAGGCCAGTGTAAGCGTTAAGACCTTAACCATTAGGCCAGAGTACGAGTCTAAGACCTTAGCTATTAGGCCAGAGTAAGAGTTAAGACCTTAGCTATTAGGCCAGAGTAAAAGTTAAGACTTCAACCATTAGGCCAGAGTATGAGTCTAAGACCTTAGCTATTAGGCCAGAGTAAGAGTTAAGACCTTAACCATTAGGCCAGAGCACTAGTCAAAGACCTTAGCTATTAGGCCAGTGTAAGAGTTAAGACCTTAACCAGTAGGCCAGAGTAAGAGTTAAGACCTTAACCAGTAGGCTAGAGTATGAGTCTAAGACCTTAGCTATTAGGCAGGAGTAAGAGTTAAGACCTTAGCTATTAGGCCAGAGTAAGAGTTAAGACCTTAACCAGTAGGCCATAGTACGAGTCTAAGACCTTTGCTATTAGGCCAGAGTAAGAGTTAAGACCTTAGCTATTAGGCCAGAGTAAGAGTTAAGACCTTAACCAGTAGGCCAGTGTAAGCGTTAAGACCTTAACCATTAGGCCAGAGTACGAGTCTAAGACCTTAGCTATTAGGCCAGAGTAAGAGTTAAGACCTTAGCTATTAGGCCAGAGTAAAAGTTAAGACTTCAACCATTAGGCCAGAGTATGAGTCTAAGACCTTAGCTATTAGGCCAGAGTAAGAGTTAAGACCTTAACCAGTAGGCCAGTGTAAGCGTTAAGACCTTAACCATTAGGCCAGAGTACGAGTCTAAGACCTTAGCTATTAGGTCAGAGTAAGAGTTAAGACCTTAACCAGTAGGCCAGAGCAAGAGTTAAGACCTTAACCATTAGGCCATAGTACGAGTCTAAGACTTTAACTATTAGGCCAGAGTAAGAGTTAAGACCTTAACCATTAGGCCAGAGTACGAGTCTAAGACCGTAGCTATTAGGCCAGAGTAAGAGTTAAGACCTTAGCTATTAGGCCAGAGTAAGAGTTAAGACCTTAACCAGTAGGCCAGAGTAAGAGTTAAGACCTTAACCAGTAGGCTAGAGTACGAGTCTAAGACCTTAGCTATTAGGCCAGAGTAAGAGTTTAGGACCTTCACCATTAGGCCAGAGTACGAGTCTAAGACCTTAGCTATTGGGCCAGAGTAAGAGTTAAGAACTTAGCTATTAGGCCAGAGCAAGAGTTAAGACCTTAGCTATTAGGCCAGAGTAAGAGTTAAGACCTTAACCAGTAGGCCAGAGTAAGAGTTAAGACCTTAACCAGTAGGCTAGAGTACGAGTCTAAGACCTTAGCTATTAGGCCAGAGTAAGAGTTAAGACCTTAGCTATTAGGCCAGAGTACGAGTCTAAGACCTTAGCTATTAGGCCAGAGTAAGAGTTAAGACCTTAACCAGTAGGCCAGAGTAAGAGTTAAGACCTTAGCTATTAGGCTAGAGTAAGAGTTAAGACCTTAACTATTAGACCAGAGTACGAGTCTAAGACCTTAGCTATTAGGCCAGAGTATGAGTCTAAGACCTTAGCTATTAGGCCAGAGTAAGAGTTAAGACCTTAACCAGTAGGCCAGAGTAAGAGTTAAGACTTTAACCAATAATCCAGAGTAGGAGTCTAAGACCTTAGCTATTAGGCCAGAGTAAGAGTTAAGACCTTAGCTATTAGGCCAGAGTAAAAGTGAAGACCTTAACCATTAGGCCAGAGTACGAGTCTAAGACCTTAGCTATTAGGCCAGAGTAAGAGTTAAGACCTTAACCATTAGGCCAGAGTATGAGTCTAAGACCTTAGATATTAGGCCAGAGTACAAGTCTAAGACCTTAGCTATTAGGCCAGAGTAAGAGTTAAGACCTTAACCATTAGGCCAGAGTACGAGACTAAGACCTTAGCTATTAGGCAGGAGTAAGAGTTAAGACCTTAGCTATTAGGCCAGAGTAATAGTTACGACCTTAACCAGTAGGCCATAGTACGAGTCTAAGACCTTAGCTATTAGGCCAGAGTAATAGTTAAAACCTTAGCTATTAGGCCAGATTACGAGTCTAAGACCTTTGCTATTAGGCCAGAGTAAGAGTTAAGACCTTAACCATTAGGCCATAGTACAAGTCTAAGACCTTAGCTATTAGGCCAGAGAAAGAGTTAAGACCTTAGCTATTAGGCCAGAGTAAGAGTTAAGACCTTAAACATTGGGCCAGAGTACGAGTCTAAGACCTTAGCTATTAGGCCAGAGTAAGAGTTAAGACCTTAACCAGTAGGCCAGAGTAAGAGTTAAGACCTTAACCATTAGGCCAGAGTACGAGTCTAAGACCTTAGCTATTAGGCCAGAGTAAGAGTTCAGACTTTAACCAGTAGGCCAGAGTAAGAGTTAAGATCTTAACCACTAGGCCATAGTACGAGTCTAAGACCTTAGCTATTAGGCCAGAGTAAGAGTTAAGACCTTAACCATTAGGCCAGAGTATGAGTCTAAGACCTTAGCCATTAGGCCAGAGTAAGAGTTAAGACCTTAGCTATTAGGCCAGAGTAAGAGTTAAGACCCTAACCAGTGAGCCAGAGTATGAGTCTAAGACCTTAGCTATTAAGCCAGGGTAAGAGTTAGGACCTTAACCAGTAGGCCAGAGTAAGAGTTAAGACCTTAACCTGTAGGCCATAGTACGAGTCTAAGACCTTAGCTCTTAGGCCAGAGTAAGAGTTAAGACCTTAGCTATGAAGCCAGAGTAAGACTTAAGACCTTAACCATTAGGCCAGAGTACGAGTCTAAGACCTTAGCTGTTAGGCCAGAGTAAGATTTAAGACCTTAGCTATTAGGCCAGAGTAAGAGTTAAGACCTTAACCAGTAGGCCAGAGTAAGAGTTAAGACCTTAACCAGTAGGCTAGAGTATGAGTCTAAGACCTTAGCTATTAGGCAGGAGTAAGAGTTAAGACCTTAGCTATTAGGCCAGAGTAAGAGTTAAGACCTTAACCAGTAGGCCATAGTACGAGTCTAAGACCTTTGCTATTAGGCCAGAGTAAGAGTTAAGACCTTAGCTATTAGGCCAGAGTAAGAGTTAAGACCTTAACCAGTAGGCCAGTGTAAGCGTTAAGACCTTAACCATTAGGCCAGAGTACGAGTCTAAGACCTTAGCTATTAGGCCAGAGTAAGAGTTAAGACCTTAGCTATTAGGCCAGAGTAAAAGTTAAGACTTCAACCATTAGGCCAGAGTATGAGTCTAAGACCTTAGCTATTAGGCCAGAGTAAGAGTTAAGACCTTAACCATTAGGCCAGAGCACTAGTCAAAGACCTTAGCTATTAGGCCAGTGTAAGAGTTAAGACCTTAACCAGTAGGCCAGAGTAAGAGTTAAGACCTTAACCAGTAGGCTAGAGTATGAGTCTAAGACCTTAGCTATTAGGCAGGAGTAAGAGTTAAGACCTTAGCTATTAGGCCAGAGTAAGAGTTAAGACCTTAACCAGTAGGCCATAGTACGAGTCTAAGACCTTTGCTATTAGGCCAGAGTAAGAGTTAAGACCTTAGCTATTAGGCCAGAGTAAGAGTTAAGACCTTAACCAGTAGGCCAGTGTAAGCGTTAAGACCTTAACCATTAGGCCAGAGTACGAGTCTAAGACCTTAGCTATTAGGCCAGAGTAAGAGTTAAGACCTTAGCTATTAGGCCAGAGTAAAAGTTAAGACTTCAACCATTAGGCCAGAGTATGAGTCTAAGACCTTAGCTATTAGGCCAGAGTAAGAGTTAAGACCTTAACCATTAGGCCAGAGCACTAGTCAAAGACCTTAGCTATTAGGCCAGTGTAAGAGTTAAGACCTTAACCAGTAGGCCAGAGTAAGAGTTAAGACCTTAACCAGTAGGCTAGAGTATGAGTCTAAGACCTTAGCTATTAGGCAGGAGTAAGAGTTAAGACCTTAGCTATTAGGCCAGAGTAAGAGTTAAGACCTTAACCAGTAGGCCATAGTACGAGTCTAAGACCTTTGCTATTAGGCCAGAGTAAGAGTTAAGACCTTAGCTATTAGGCCAGAGTAAGAGTTAAGACCTTAACCAGTAGGCCAGTGTAAGCGTTAAGACCTAAACCATTAGGCCAGAGTACGAGTCTAAGACCTTAGCTATTAGGCCAGAGTAAGAGTTAAGACCTTAGCTATTAGGCCAGAGTAAAAGTTAAGACTTCAACCATTAGGCCAGAGTATGAGTCTAAGACCTTAGCTATTAGGCCAGAGTAAGAGTTAAGACCTTAACCATTAGGCCAGAGCACTAGTCAAAGACCTTAGCTATTAGGCCAGTGTAAGAGTTAAGACCTTAACCAGTAGGCCAGAGTAAGAGTTAAGACCTTAACCAGTAGGCTAGAGTATGAGTCTAAGACCTTAGCTATTAGGCAGGAGTAAGAGTTAAGACCTTAGCTATTAGGCCAGAGTAAGAGTTAAGACCTTAACCAGTAGGCCATAGTACGAGTCTAAGACCTTTGCTATTAGGCCAGAGTAAGAGTTAAGACCTTAGCTATTAGGCCAGAGTAAGAGTTAAGACCTTAACCAGTAGGCCAGTGTAAGCGTTAAGACCTTAACCATTAGGCCAGAGTACGAGTCTAAGACCTTAGCTATTAGGCCAGAGTAAGAGTTAAGACCTTAGCTATTAGGCCAGAGTAAAAGTTAAGACTTCAACCATTAGGCCAGAGTATGAGTCTAAGACCTTAGCTATTAGGCCAGAGTAAGAGTTAAGACCTTAACCAGTAGGCCAGTGTAAGCGTTAAGACCTTAACCATTAGGCCAGAGTACGAGTCTAAGACCTTAGCTATTAGGCCAGAGTAAGAGTTAAGACCTTAGCTATTAGGCCAGAGTAAAAGTTAAGACTTCAACCATTAGGCCAGAGTATGAGTCTAAGACCTTAGCTTTTAGGCCAGAGTAAGAGTTAAGACCTTAACCATTAGGCCATAGTACGAGTCTAAGACCTTAGCTATTAGGCCAGAGTAAGTGTTAAGACCTTAGCTATTAGGCCAGAGTAGGAGTCTTAGACCTTAGCTATTAGGCCAGAGTAAGAGTTAAGACCTTAAGCAGTAGGCCAGAGTACGAGTCTAAGACCTTAGCTATTAGGCCAGAGTAAGAGTTAAGACTTTAGCTATTAGGCCAGAGTAAGAGTTAAGACCTTAACCAGTAGGCCAGAGCACGAGTCGAAGACCTTAGCTATTAGGCCAGAGTACAAGTTTAAGACCTTAGCTATTAGGCCAGAGTAAGAGTTAAGACCTTAACCAGTAGGCCAGAGTACGAGTCTAAGACCTTAGCTATTAGGCCAGAGTAAGAGTTAAGACCTTAGGTATTAGGCCAGAGTAAGAGTTAAGACCTTAACCTGTAGGCCAGAGTACGAGTCTAAGACCTTAGCTATTAGGCCAGAGTAAGAGTTAAGACCTTAACCATTAGGCCAGAGTACTTGTCTAAGACCTTAGCTATTAGGCCAGATTACGAGTCTAAGACCTTTGCTTTTAGGCCAGAGTAGGAGTTAAGACCTTAACCATTAGGCCATAGTACAAGTCTAAGACCTTAGCTATTAGGCCAGAGTAAGAGTTAAGACCTTAGCTATTAGGCCAGAGTAAGAGTTAAGACCTTAACCAGTAGGCCAGAGTACGAATCTAAGACCTTAGATATTAGGCCAGAGTAAGAGTTAAGACCTTAACCTGTAGGCCATAGTACGAGTCTAAGACCTTAGCTATTAGGCCAGAGTAAGAGTTAAGACGTTAGCTATTAGGCCAGAGTAAGAGTTAAGACCTTAAACATTGGGCCAGAGTACAAGTCTAAGACCTTAGCTATTAGGCCAGAGTAAGTGTTAAGACCTTAACCAGTAGGACAGAGTAAGAGTTAAGACCTTAGCTATTAGGCCAGAGTAAGAGTTAAGACCTTAACCAGTAGGCCAGAGTACGAGTCTAAGACCTTAGCTATTAGGCCAGAGTAAGAGTTAAGACCTTAACCAGTAGGCCAGAGTAAGTGTTAAGACCTTAACCATTAGGCCAGAGTACGTGTCTAAGACCTTAGCTATTAGGCCAGAGTAAGAAATAAGACCTTAGCTGTTAGGCCAGGGTCAGAGTTAAGACCTTAACCAGTAGGCCAGAGTACGAGTCTAAGACCTTAGCTATTAGGCCAGAGTAAGAGTTAAGACCTTAGCTATTAGGCCAGAGTAAAAGTTAAGACCTTAACCAGTAGGCTAGAGTATGAGTCTAAGACCTTAGCTATTAGGCCAGAGTAAGAGTTAAGACCTTAACCAGTAGGCCAGAGTAAGTGTTAAGACCTTAACCATTAGGCCAGAGTACGTGTCTAAGACCTTAGCTATTAGGCCAGAGTAAGAAATAAGACCTTAGCTGTTAGGCCAGAGTAAGAGTTAAGACCTTAACCAGTAGGCCAGAGTATGAGTCTAAGACCTTAGCTATTAGGCCAGAGTAAGTGTTAAGACCTTAGCTATTAGGCCAGAGTAAAAGTTAAGACCTTAACCAGTAGGCTAGAGTATGAGTCTAAGACCTTAGCTATTAGGCAGGAGTAAGAGTTAAGACCTTAGCTATTAGGCCAGAGTAAGAGTTAAGACCTTAACCAGTAGGCCATAGTACGAGTCTAAGACCTTAGCTATTAGGCCAGAGTAAGAGTTAAGACCTTAGCTATTAGGCCAAATTACGAGTCTAAGACCTTTGCTATTAGGCCAGAGTAAGAGTTAAGACCTTAGCTATTAGGCCAGAGTAAGAGTTAAGACCTTAACCAGTAGGCCAGTGTAAGCGTTAAGACCTTAACCATTAGGCCAGAGTACGAGTCTAAGACCTTAGCTATTAGGCCAGAGTAAGAGTTAAGACCTTAACCAGTAGCCCAGAGAAAAAGTTAAGACCTTAACCATTAGGCCAGAGTACGAGTCTAAGACCTTAGCTATTAGGCCAGAGTGCGAGTCTAAGACCTTAGCTATTAGGCCAGAGTAAGAGTTAAGACCTTAACCATTAGGCCAGAGTACGTGTCTAAGACCGTAGCTATTAGGCCAGAGTGCGAGTCTAAGACCTTAGCTATTAGGTCAGAGTAAGAGTTAAGACCTTAACCAGTAGGCCAGAGCAAGAGTTAAGACCTTAACCATTAGGCCATAGTACGAGTCTAAGACTTTAACTATTAGGCCAGAGTAAGAGTTAAGACCTTAACCATTAGGCCAGAGTACGAGTCTAAGACCGTAGCTATTAGGCCAGAGTAAGAGTTAAGACCTTAGCTATTAGGCCAGAGTAAGAGTTAAGACCTTAACCAGTAGGCCAGAGTAAGAGTTAAGACCTTAACCAGTAGGCTAGAGTACGAGTCTAAGACCTTAGCTATTAGGCCAGAGTAAGAGTTAAGACCTTAGCTATTAGGCCAGAGTACGAGTCTAAGACCTTAGCTATTAGGCCAGAGTAAGAGTTAAGACCTTAACCAGTAGGCCAGAGTAAGAGTTAAGACCTTAGCTATTAGGCTAGAGTAAGAGTTAAGACCTTAACTATTAGACCAGAGTACGAGTCTAAGACCTTAGCTATTAGGCCAGAGTATGAGTCTAAGACCTTAGCTATTAGGCCAGAGTAAGAGTTAAGACCTTAACCAGTAGGCCAGAGTAAGAGTTAAGACTTTAACCAATAATCCAGAGTAGGAGTCTAAGACCTTAGCTATTAGGCCAGAGTAAGAGTTAAGACCTTAGCTATTAGGCCAGAGTAAGAGTTAAGACCTTAGCTATTAGGCCAGAGTAAAAGTGAAGACCTTAACCATTAGGCCAGAGTACGAGTCTAAGACCTTAGCTATTAGGCCAGAGTAAGAGTTAAGACCTTAACCATTAGGCCAGAGTATGAGTCTAAGACCTTAGCTATTAGGCCAGAGTACGAGTCTAAGACCTTAGCTATTAGGCCAGAGTAAGAGTTAAGACCTTAACCATTAGCCCAGAGTACGAGACTAAGACCTTAGCTATTAGGCAGGAGTAAGAGTTAAGACCTTAGCTATTAGGCCAGAGTAATAGTTACGACCTTAACCAGTAGGCCATAGTACGAGTCTAAGACCTTAGCTATTAGGCCAGAGTAATAGTTAAAACCTTAGCTATTAGGCCAGATTACGAGTCTAAGACCTTTGCTATTAGGCCAGAGTAAGAGTTAAGACCTTAACCATTAGGCCATAGTACAAGTCTAAGACCTTAGCTATTAGGCCAGAGTAAGAGTTAAGACCTTAGCTATTAGGCCAGAGTAAGAGTTAAGACCTTAAACATTGGGCCAGAGTACGAGTCTAAGACCTTAGCTATTAGGCCAGAGTAAGAGTTAAGACCTTAACCAGTAGGCCAGAGTAAGAGTTAAGACCTTAACCATTAGGCCAGAGTACGAGTCTAAGACCTTAGCTATTAGGCCAGAGTAAGAGTTCAGACTTTAACCAGTAGGCCAGAGTAAGAGTTAAGATCTTAACCACTAGGCCATAGTACGAGTCTAAGACCTTAGCTATTAGGCCAGAGTAAGAGTTAAGACCTTAACCATTAGGCCAGAGTATGAGTCTAAGACCTTAGCCATTAGGCCAGAGTAAGAGTTAAGACCTTAGCTATTAGGCCAGAGTAAGAGTTAAGACCCTAACCAGTGAGCCAGAGTATGAGTCTAAGACCTTAGCTATTAAGCCAGGGTAAGAGTTAGGACCTTAACCAGTAGGCCAGAGTAAGAGTTAAGACCTTAACCTGTAGGCCATAGTACGAGTCTAAGACCTTAGCTCTTAGGCCAGAGTAAGAGTTAAGACCTTAGCTATGAAGCCAGAGTAAGACTTAAGACCTTAACCATTAGGCCAGAGTACGAGTCTAAGACCTTAGCTGTTAGGCCAGAGTAAGATTTAAGACCTTAGCTATTAGGCCAGAGTAAGAGTTAAGACCTTAACCAGTAGGCCAGAGTAAGAGTTAAGACCTTAACCAGTAGGCTAGAGTATGAGTCTAAGACCTTAGCTATTAGGCAGGAGTAAGAGTTAAGACCTTAGCTATTAGGCCAGAGTAAGAGTTAAGACCTTAACCAGTAGGCCATAGTACGAGTCTAAGACCTTTGCTATTAGGCCAGAGTAAGAGTTAAGACCTTAGCTATTAGGCCAGAGTAAGAGTTAAGACCTTAACCAGTAGGCCAGTGTAAGCGTTAAGACCTTAACCATTAGGCCAGAGTACGAGTCTAAGACCTTAGCTATTAGGCCAGAGTAAGAGTTAAGACCTTAGCTATTAGGCCAGAGTAAAAGTTAAGACTTCAACCATTAGGCCAGAGTATGAGTCTAAGACCTTAGCTATTAGGCCAGAGTAAGAGTTAAGACCTTAACCATTAGGCCAGAGCACTAGTCAAAGACCTTAGCTATTAGGCCAGTGTACGAGTCTAAGACCTTAGCTTTTAGGCCAGAGTAAGAGTTAAGACCTTAACCATTAGGCCATAGTACGAGTCTAAGACCTTAGCTATTAGGCCAGAGTAAGAATTAAGACCTTAGCTATTAGGCCAGAGTAGGAGTCTTAGACCTTAGCTATTAGGCCAGAGTAAGAGTTAAGACCTTAACCAGTAGGCCAGAGTACGAGTCTAAGACCTTAGCTATTAGGCCAGAGTAAGAGTTAAGACCTTAGCTATTAGGCCAGAGTAAGAGTTAAGACCTTAACCAGTAGGCCAGAGCACGAGTCGAAGACCTTAGCTATTATGCCAGAGTACAAGTTTAAGACCTTAGCTATTAGGCCAGAGTAAGAGTTAAGACCTTAACCAGTAGGCCAGAGTACGAGTCTAAGACCTTAGCTATTAGGCCAGAGTAAGAGTTAAGACCTTAACCATTAGGCCAGAGTACTTGTCTAAGACCTTAGCTATTAGGCCAGATTACGAGTCTAAGACCTTTGCTTTTAGGCCAGAGTAGGAGTTAAGACCTTAACCATTAGGCCATAGTACAAGTCTAAGACCTTAGCTATTAGGCCAGAGTAAGAGTTAAGACCTTAGCTATTAGGCCAGAGTAAGAGTTAAGACCTTAACCAGTAGGCCAGAGTACGAATCTAAGACCTTAGATATTAGGCCAGAGTAAGAGTTAAGACCTTAACCTGTAGGCCATAGTACGAGTCTAAGACCTTAGCTATTAGGCCAGAGTAAGAGTTAAGACCTTAGCTATTAGGCCAGAGTAAGAGTTAAGACCTTAAACATTGGGCCAGAGTACAAGTCTAAGACCTTAGCTATTAGGCCAGAGTAAGTGTTAAGACCTTAACCAGTAGGACAGAGTAAGAGTTAAGACCTTAGCTATTAGGCCAGAGTAAGAGTTAAGACCTTAACCAGTAGGCCAGAGTACGAGTCTAAGACCTTAGCTATTAGGCCAGAGTAAGAGTTAAGACCTTAACCAGTAGGCCAGAGTAAGTGTTAAGACCTTAACCATTAGGCCAGAGTACGTGTCTAAGACCTTAGCTATTAGGCCAGAGTAAGAAATAAGACCTTAGCTGTTAGGCCAGAGTCAGAGTTAAGACCTTAACCAGTAGGCCAGAGTACGAGTCTAAGACCTTAGCTATTAGGCCAGAGTAAGAGTTAAGACCTTAGCTATTAGGCCAGAGTAAAAGTTAGGACCTTAACCAGTAGGCTAGAGTATGAGTCTAAGACCTTAGCTATTAGGCAGGAGTAAGAGTTAAGACCTTAGCTATTAGGCCAGAGTAAAAGTTAAGACCTTAACCATTAGGCCAGAGTACGAGTCTAAGACCTTAGCTATTAGGCCAGAGTAAGAGTTAAGACCTTAACCATTAGGCCAGAGTATGAGTCTAAGACCTTAGCTATTAGGCCAGAGTACGAGTCTAAGACCTTAGCTATTAGGCCAGAGTACGAGACTAAGACCTTAGCTATTAGGCAGGAGTAAGAGTTAAGACCTTAGCTATTAGGCCAGAGTAATAGTTAAGACCTTAACCAGTAGGCCATAGTACGAGTCTAAGACCTTAGCTATTAGGCCAGAGTAATAGTTAAAACCTTAGCTATTAGGCCAGATTACGAGTCTAAGACCTTTGCTATTAGGCCAGAGTAAGAGTTAAGACCTTAACCATTAGGCCATAGTACAAGTCTAAGACCTTAGCTATTAGGCCAGAGTAAGAGTTAAGACCTTAGCTATTAGGCCAGAGTAAGAGTTAAGACCTTAAACATTGGGCCAGAGTACGAGTCTAAGACCTTAGCTATTAGGCCAGAGTAAGAGTTAAGACCTTAACCAGTAGGCCAGAGTAAGAGTTAAGACCTTAACCATTAGGCCAGAGTACGAGTCTAAGACCTTAGCTATTAGGCCAGAGTAAGAGTTCAGACTTTAACCAATAGGCCAGAGTAAGAGTTAAGATCTTAACCACTAGGCCATAGTACGAGTCTAAGACCTTAGCTATTAGGCCAGAGTAAGAGTTAAGACCTTAACCATTAGGCCGGAGTATGAGTCTAAGACCTTAGCCATTAGGCCAGAGTAAGAGTTAAGACCTTAGCTATTAGGCCAGAGTAAGAGTTAAGACCCTAACCAGTGAGCCAGAGTATAAGTCTAAGACCTTAGCTATTAAGCCAGAGTAAGAGTTAGGACCTTAACCAGTAGGCCAGAGTAAGAGTTAAGACCTTAACCTGTAGGCCATAGTACGAGTCTAAGACCTTAGCTCTTAGGCCAGAGTAAGAGTTAAGACCTTAGCTATGAAGCCAGAGTAAGACTTAAGACCTTAACCATTAGGCCAGAGTACGAGTCTAAGACCTTAGCTATTAGGCCAGAGTAAGATTTAAGACCTTAGCTATTAGGCCAGAGTAAGAGTTAAGACATTAACCAGTAGGCCAGAGTAAGAGTTAAGACCTTAACCAGTAGGCTAGAGTATGAGTCTAAGACCTTAGCTATTAGGCAGGAGTAAGAGTTAAGACCTTAGCTATTAGGCCAGAGTAAGAGTTAAGACCTTAACCAGTAGGCCATAGTACGAGTCTAAGACCTTAGCTATTAGGCCGGAGTAAGAGTTAAGACCTTAGCTATTAGGCCAGATTACGAGTCTAAGACCTTTGCTATTAGGCCAGAGTAAGAGTTAAGACCTTAGCTATTAGGCCAGAGTAAGAGTTAAGACCTTAACCAGTAGGCCAGTGTAAGCGTTAAGACCTTAACCATTAGGCCAGAGTACGAGTCTAAGACCTTAGCTATTAGGCCAGAGTAAGAGTTAAGACCTTAGCTATTAGGCCAGAGTAAAAGTTAAGACTTCAACCATTAGGCCAGAGTACGAGTCTAAGACCTTAGCTATTAGGCCAGAGTAAGAGTTAAGACCGTAACCATTAGGCCAGAGCACTAGTCAAAGACCTTAGCTATTAGGCCAGTGTACGAGTCTAAGACCTTAGCTTTTAGGCCAGAGTAAGAGTTAAGACCTTAACCATTAGGCCGGAGTACGAGTCTAAGACCTTAGCTATTAGGCCAGAGTAAGAGTTAAGACCTTATTTATAGGCCAGAGTAAGAGTTAAGACCTTAACCATTAGGCCAGAGTACGAGTCTAAGACCTTATCTATTAGGACAGAGTAAGAGTTAAGACCTTAACCATTAGGCCAGAGTACGAGTCTAAGACCTTAGCTATTAGGCAGGAGTAAGAGATAAGACCTTAGCTATTAGGCCAGAGTAAGAGTTAAGACCTTAACCAGTAGGCCATAGTACGAGTCTAAGACCTTAGCTATTAGGCCAGAGTAAGAGTTAAGACCTTAGCTATTAGGCCAGATTACGAGTCTAAGACCTTAACCAGTAGGCCAGTGTAAGCATTAAGACCTTAACCATTAGGCCAGAGTACGAGTCTAAGACCTTAGCTATTAGGCCAGAGTAAGAGTTAAGACCTTAACCAGTAGGCCAGAGTAAGAGTTAAGACCTTAACCATTAGGCCATAGTACGAGTCTAAGACCTTAGCTATTAGGCCAGAGTAAGAGTTAAGACCTTAGCTTTTAGGCCAGAGTAGGAGTCTTAGACCTTAGCTATTAGGCCAGAGTAAGAGTTAAGACCTTAACCAGTAGGCCAGAGCACGAGTCTAAGACCTTAGCTATTAGGCCAGAGTAAGAGTTAAGACCTTAGCTAATAGGCCAGAGTAAGAGTTAAGACCTTAACCAGTAGGCCAGAGCACGAGTCGAAGACCTTAGCTATTAGGCCAGAGTACAAGTTTAAGACCTTAGCTATTAGGCCAGAGTAAGAGTTAAGACCTTAACCAGTAGGCCAGAGTAAAAGTTAAGACCTTAACCAGTAGGCCAGAGTACAAGTCTAAGACCTTAGGTATTAGGCCAGAGTAAGAGTTAAGACCTTAGGTATTAGGCCAGAGTAAGAGTTAAGACCTTAACCTGTAGGCCAGAGTACGAGTCTAAGACCTCAGCTATTAGGCCAGAGTAAGAGTTAAGACCTTAACCATTAGGCCAGAGTACTTGTCTAAGACCTTAGCTATTAGGCCAGATTATGAGTCTAAGACCTTTGCTTTTAGGCCAGAGTAGGAGTTAAGACCTTAACCATTAGGCCATAGTACAAGTCTAAGACCTTAGCTATTAGGCCAGAGTAAGAGTTAAGACCTTAGCTATTAGGCCAGAGTAAGAGTTAAGACCTTAACCAGTAGGCCAGAGTACGAATCTAAGACCTTAGATATTAGGCCAGAGTAAGAGTTAAGACCTTAACCTGTAGGCCATAGTACGAGTCTAAGACCTTAGCTATTAGGCCATTGTAAGAGTTAAGACCTTAGCTATTAGGCCAGAGTAAGAGTTAAGACCTTAAACATTGGGCCAGAGTACGAGTCTAAGACCTTAGCTATTAGGCCAGAGTAAGAGTTAAGACCTTAACCAGTAGGACAGAGTAAGAGTTAAGACCTTAGCTATTAGGCCAGAGTAAGAGTTAAGACCTTAACCAGTAGGCCAGAGTACGAGTCTAAGACCTTAGCTATTAGGCCAGAGTAAGAGTTAAGACCTTAACCAGTAGGCCAGAGTAAGTGTTAAGACCTTAACCATTAGGCCAGAGTACGTGTCTAAGACCTTAGCTATTAGGCCAGAGTAAGAAATAAGACCTTAGCTGTTAGGCCAGAGTAAGAGTTAAGACCTTAGCTATTAGGCCAGAGTAAGAGTTAAGACCTTAGCTATTAGGCCAGAGTAAAAGTTAAGACCTTAACCAGTAGGCTAGAGTATGAGTCTAAGACCTTAGCTATTAGTCAGGAGTAAGAGTTAAGACCTTAGCTATTAGGCCAGAGTAAGAGTTAAGATCTTAACCAGTAGGCCATAGTACGAGTCTAAGACCTTAGCTATTAGGCCAGAGTAAGAGTTAAGACCTTAGCTATTAGGCCAAATTACGAGTCTAAGACCTTTGCTATTAGGCCAGAGTAAGAGTTAAGACCTTAGCTATTAGACCAGAGTAAGAGTTAAGACCTTAACCAGTAGGCCAGTGTAAGCGTTAAGACCTTAACCATTAGGCCAGAGTACGAGTCTAAGACCTTAGCTATTAGGCCAGAGTAAGAGTTAAGACCTTAGCTATTAGGCCAGAGTAAAAGTTAAGACTTCAACCATTAGGCCAGAGTACGAGTCTAAGACCTTAGGTTTTAGGCCAGAGTACGAGTCTAAGACCTTAGCTATTAGGCCAGAGTAAGAGTTAATACCTTAACCAGTAGCCCAGAGAAAAAGTTAAGACCTTAACCATTAGGCCAGAGTACGAGTCTAAGACCTTAGCTATTAGGCCAGAGTGCGAGTCTAAGACCTTAGCTATTAGGCCAGAGTAAGAGTTAAGACCTTAACCATTAGGCCAGAGTACGAGTCTAAGACCGTAGCTATTAGGCCAGAGTGCGAGTCTAAGACCTTAGCTATTAGGTCAGAGTAAGAGTTAAGACCTTAACCAGTAGGCCAGAGCAAGAGTTAAGACCTTAACCATTAGGCCATAGTACGAGTCTAAGACTTTAACTATTAGGCCAGAGTAAGAGTTAAGACCTTAACCATTAGGCCAGAGTACGAGTCTAAGACCGTAGCTATTAGGCCAGAGTAAGAGTTAAGACCTTAGCTATTAGGCCAGAGTAAGAGTTAAGACCTTAACCAGTAGGCCAGATTAAGAGTTAAGACATTAACCAGTAGGCTAGAGTTCGAGTCTAAGACCTTAGCTATTAGGCCAGAGTAAGAGTTTAAGACCTTCACCATTAGGCCAGAGTACGAGTCTAAGACCTTAGCTATTGGGCCAGAGTAAGAGTTAAGACCTTAGCTATTAGGCCA
This sequence comes from Triturus cristatus, assembly GCF_964204655.1. Classification (NCBI taxonomy): domain Eukaryota; kingdom Metazoa; phylum Chordata; class Amphibia; order Caudata; family Salamandridae; genus Triturus; species Triturus cristatus. The sequence continues at coordinate 246,633,591 of NC_140580.1, read as the reverse complement.
GAGCAAGAGTTAAGACCTTATCTATTAGGCCAGAGTAAGAGTTAAGACCTTAACCAGTAGGCCAGAGTAAGAGTTAAGACCTTAACCAGTAGGCTAGAGTACGAGTCTAAGACCTTAGCTATTAGGCCAGAGTAAGAGTTAAGACCTTAGCTATTAGGCCAGAGTACGAGTCTAAGACCTTAGCTATTAGGCCAGAGTAAGAGTTAAGACCTTAACCAGTAGGCCAGAGTAAGAGTTAAGACCTTAGCTATTAGGCTAGAGTAAGAGTTAAGACCTTAACTATTAGACCAGAGTACGAGTCTAAGACCTTAGCTATTAGGCCAGAGTATGAGTCTAAGACCTTAGCTATTAGGCCAGAGTAAGAGTTAAGACCTTAACCAGTAGGCCAGAGTAAGAGTTAAGACTTTAACCAATAATCCAGAGTAGGAGTCTAAGACCTTAGCTATTAGGCCAGAGTAAGAGTTAAGACCTTAGCTATTAGGCCAGAGTAAAAGTTAAGACCTTAACCATTAGGCCAGAGTACGAGTCTAAGACCTTAGCTATTAGGCCAGAGTAAGAGTTAACACCTTAACCATTAGGTCAGAGTATGAGTCTAAGACCTTAGCTATTAGGCCAGAGTACGAGTCTAAGACCTTAGCTATTAGGCCAGAGTAAGAGTTAAGACCTTAACCATTAGGCCAGAGTACGAGACTAAGACCTTAGCTATTAGGCAGGAGTAAGAGTTAAGACCTTAGCTATTAGGCCAGAGTAATAGTTAAGACCTTAACCAGTAGGCCATAGTACGAGTCTCAGACCTTAGCTATTAGGCCAGAGTAATAGTTAAAACCTTAGCTATTAGGCCAGATTACGAGTCTAAGACCTTTGCTATTAGGCCAGAGTAAGAGTTAAGACCTTAACCATTAGGCCATAGTACAAGTCTAAGACCTTAGCTATTAGGCCAGAGTAAGAGTTAAGACCTTAGCTATTAGGCCAGAGTAAGAGTTAAGACCTTAAACATTGGGCCAGAGTACGAGTCTAAGACCTTAGCTATTAGGCCAGAGTAAGAGTTAAGACCTTAACCAGTAGGCCAGAGTAAGAGTTAAGACCTTAACCATTAGGCCAGAGTACGAGTCTAAGACCTTAGCTATTAGGCCAGAGTAAGAGTTCAGACTTTAACCAGTAGGCCAGAGTAAGAGTTAAGATCTTAACCACTAGGCCATAGTACGAGTCTAAGACCTTAGCTATTAGGCCAGAGTAAGAGTTAAGACCTTAACCATTAGGCCAGAGTATGAGTCTAAGACCTTAGCCATTAGGCCAGAGTAAGAGTTAAGACCTTAGCTATTAGGCCAGAGTAAGAGTTAAGACCCTAACCAGTGAGCCAGAGTATGAGTCTAAGACCTTAGCTATTAAGCCAGAGTAAGAGTTAGGACCTTAACCAGTAGGCCAGAGTAAGAGTTAAGACCTTAACCTGTAGGCCATAGTACGAGTCTAAGACCTTAGCTCTTAGGCCAGAGTAAGAGTTAAGACCTTAGCTATGAAGCCAGAGTAAGACTTAAGACCTTAACCATTAGGCCAGAGTACGAGTCTAAGACCTTAGCTATTAGGCCATAGTAAGATTTAAGACCTTAGCTATTAGGCCAGAGTAAGAGTTAAGACCTTAACCAGTAGGCCAGAGTAAGAGTTAAGACCTTAACCAGTAGGCTAGAGTATGAGTCTAAGACCTTAGCTATTAGGCAGGAGTAAGAGTTAAGACCTTAGCTATTAGGCCAGAGTAAGAGTTAAGACCTTAACCAGTAGGCCATAGTACGAGTCTAAGACCTTAGCTATTAGGCCAGAGTAAGAGTTAAGACCTTAGCTATTAGGCCAGATTATGAGTCTAAGACCTTTGCTATTAGGCCAGAGTAAGAGTTAAGACCTTAGCTATTAGGCCAGAGTAAGAGTTAAGACCTTAACCAGTAGGCCAGTGTAAGCGTTAAGACCTTAACCATTAGGCCAGAGTACGAGTCTAAGACCTTAGCTATTAGGCCAGAGTAAGAGTTAAGACCTTAGCTATTAGGCCAGAGTAAAAGTTAAGACATCAACCATTAGGCCAGAGTACGAGTCTAAGACCTTAGCTATTAGGCCAGAGTAAGAGTTAAGACCTGAACCATTAGGCCAGAGCACTAGTCAAAGACCTTAGCTATTAGGCCAGTGTACGAGTCTAAGACCTTAGCTTTTAGGCCAGAGTAAGAGTTAAGACCTTAACCATTAGGCCGGAGTACGAGTCTAAGACCTTAGCTATTAGGCCAGAGTAAGAGTTAAGACCTTAGCTATCAGGCCAGAGTAAGAGTTAAGACCTTAACCATTAGGCCAGAGTACGAGTCTAAGACCTTATCTATTAGGACAGAGTAAGAGTTAAGACCTTAACCATTAGGCCAGAGTACGAGTCTAAGACCTTAGCTATTAGGCAGGAGTAAGAGTTAAGACCTTAGCTATTAGGCCAGAGTAAGAGTTAAGACCTTAACCAGTAGGCCATAGTACGAGTCTAAGACCTTAGCTATTAGGCCAGAGTAAGAGTTAAGACCTTAGCTATTAGGTCAGATTACGAGTCTAAGACCTTTGCTATTAGGCCAGAGTAAGAGTTAAGACCTTAACCAGTAGGCCAGTGTAAGCATTAAGACCTTAACCATTAGGCCAGAGTACGAGTCTAAGACCTTAGCTATTAGGCCAGAGTAAGAGTTAAGACCTTAACCAGTAGGCCAGAGTAAGAGTTAAGACCTTTACCATTAGGCCATAGTACGAGTCTAAGACCTTAGCTATTAGGCCAGAGTAAGAGTTAAGACCTTAGCTATTAGGCCAGAGTAGGAGTCTTAGACCTTAGCTATTAGGCCAGAGTAAGAGTTAAGACCTTATCCAGTAGGCCAGAGTACGAGTCTAAGACCTTAGCTATTAGGCCATAGTAAGAGTTAAGACCTTAGCTAATAGGCCAGAGTAAGAGTTAAGACCTTAACCAGTAGGCCAGAGTAAGAGTTAAGACCTTAACCAGTAGGCCAGAGTACGAGTCTAAGACCTTAGCTATTAGGCCAGAGTAAGAGTTAAGACCTTAGGTATTAGGCCAGAGTAAGAGTTAAGACCTTAACCTGTAGGCCATAGTACGAGTCTAAGACCTTAGCTATTAGGCCAGAGTAAGAGTTAAGACCTTAGCTATTAGGCCAGAGTAAGAGTTAAGACCTTAAACATTGGGCCAGAATACGAGTCTAAGACCTTAGCTATTAGGCCAGAGTAAGAGTTAAGACCTTAACCAGTAGGACAGAGTAAGAGTTAAGACCTTAGCTATTAGTCCAGAGTAAGAGTTAAGACCTTAACCAGTAGGCCAGAGTACGAGTCTAAGACCTTAGCTATTAGGCCAGAGTAAGAGTTAAGACCTTAACCAGTAGGCCAGAGTAAGTGTTAAGACCTTAACCATTAGGCCAGAGTACGTGTCTAAGACCTTAGCTATTAGGCCAGAGTAAGAAATAAGACCTTAGCTGTTAGGCCAGAGTAAGAGTTAAGACCTTAACCAGTAGGCCAGAGTATGAGTCTAAGACCTTAGCTATTAGGCCAGAGTAAGAGTTAAGACCTTAGCTATTAGGCCAGAGTAAAAGTTAAGACCTTAACCAGTAGGCTAGAGTATGAGTCTAAGACCTTAGCTATTAGGCAGGAGTAAGAGTTAAGACCTTAGCTATTAGGCCAGAGTAAGAGTTAAGACCTTAACCAGTAGGCCATAGTACGAGTCTAAGACCTTAGCTATTAGGCCAGAGTAAGAGTTAAGACCTTAGCTATTAGGCCAAATTACGAGTCAAAGACCTTTGCTATTAGGCCAGAGTAAGAGTTAAGACCTTAGCTATTAGGCCAGAGTAAGAGTTAAGACCTTAACCAGTAGCCCAGAGAAAAAGTTAAGACCTTAACCATTAGGCCAGAGTACGAGTCTAAGACCTTAGCTATTAGGCCAGAGTGCGAGTCTAAGACCTTAGCTATTAGGCCAGAGTAAGAGTTAAGACCTTAACCATTAGGCCAGAGTACGTGTCTAAGACCGTAGCTATTAGGCCAGAGTGCGGGTCTAAGACCTTAGCTATTAGGTCAGAGTAAGAGTTAAGACCTTAACCAGTAGGCCAGAGCAAGAGTTAAGACCTTAACCATTAGGCCATAGTACGAGTCTAAGACTTTAACTATTAGGCCAGAGTAAGAGTTAAGACCTTAACCATTAGGCCAGAGTACGAGTCTAAGACCGTAGCTATTAGGCCAGAGTAAGAGTTAAGACCTTAGCTATTAGGCCAGAGTAAGAGTTAAGACCTTAACCAGTAGGCCAGAGTAAGAGTTAAGACCTTAACCAGTAGGCTAGAGTACGAGTCTAAGACCTTAGCTATTAGGCCAGAGTAAGAGTTTAGGACCTTCACCATTAGGCCAGAGTACGAGTCTAAGACCTTAGCTATTGGGCCAGAGTAAGAGTTAAGACCTTAGCTATTAGGCCAGAGCAAGAGTTAAGACCTTAGCTATTAGGCCAGAGTAAGAGTTAAGACCTTAACCAGTAGGCCAGAGTAAGAGTTAAGACCTTAACCAGTAGGCTAGAGTACGAGTCTAAGACCTTAGGTATTAGGCCAGAGTAAGAGTTAAGACCTTAACCTGTAGGCCAGAGTACGAGTCTAAGACCTTAGCTATTAGGCCAGAGTAAGAGTTAAGACCTTAACCATTAGGCCAGAGTACTTGTCTAAGACCTTAGCTATTAGGCCAGATTACGAGTCTAAGACCTTTGCTTTTAGGCCAGAGTAGGAGTTAAGACCTTAACCATTAGGCCATAGTACAAGTCTAAGACCTTAGCTATTAGGCCAGAGTAAGAGTTAAGACCTTAGCTATTAGGCCAGAGTAAGAGTTAAGACCTTAACCAGTAGGCCAGAGTACGAATCTAAGACCTTAGATATTAGGCCAGAGTAAGAGTTAAGACCTTAACCTGTAGGCCATAGTACGAGTCTAAGACCTTAGCTATTAGGCCAGAGTAAGAGTTAAGACCTTAGCTATTAGGCCAGAGTAAGAGTTAAGACCTTAAACATTGGGCCAGAGTACAAGTCTAAGACCTTAGCTATTAGGCCAGAGTAAGTGTTAAGACCTTAACCAGTAGGACAGAGTAAGAGTTAAGACCTTAGCTATTAGGCCAGAGTAAGAGTTAAGACCTTAACCAGTAGGCCAGAGTACGAGTCTAAGACCTTAGCTATTAGGCCAGAGTAAGAGTTAAGACCTTAACCAGTAGGCCAGAGTAAGTGTTAAGACCTTAACCATTAGGCCAGAGTACGTGTCTAAGACCTTAGCTATTAGGCCAGAGTAAGAAATAAGACCTTAGCTGTTAGGCCAGAGTCAGAGTTAAGACCTTAACCAGTAGGCCAGAGTACGAGTCTAAGACCTTAGCTATTAGGCCAGAGTAAGAGTTAAGACCTTAGCTATTAGGCCAGATTAAAAGTTAAGACCTTAACCAGTAGGCTAGAGTAAGAGTCTAAGACCTTAGCTATTAGGCAGGAGTAAGAGTTAAGACCTTAGCTATTAGGCCAGAGTAAAAGTTAAGACCTTAACCATTAGGCCAGAGTACGAGTCTAAGACCTTAGCTATTAGGCCAGAGTAAGAGTTAAGACCTTAACCATTAGGCCAGAGTATGAGTCTAAGACCTTAGCTATTAGGCCAGAGTACGAGTCTAAGACCTTAGCTATTAGGCCAGAGTAAGAGTTAAGACCTTAACCATTATGCCAGAGTATGAGACTAAGACCTTAGCTATTAGGCAGGAGTAAGAGTTAAGACCTTAGCTATTAGGCCAGAGTAGTTAAGACCTTAACCAGTAGGCCATAGTACGAGTCTAAGACCTTAGCTATTAGGCCAGAGTAATAGTTAAAACCTTAGCTATTAGGCCAGATTACGAGTCTAAGACCTTTGCTATTAAGCCAGAGTAAGAGTTAAGACCTTAACCATTAGGCCATAGTACAAGTCTAAGACCTTAGCTATTAGGCCAGAGTAAGAGTTAAGACCTTAGCTATTAGGCCAGAGTAAGAGTTAAGACCTTAAACATTGGGCCAGAGTACGAGTCTAAGACCTTAGCTATTAGGCCAGAGTAAGAGTTAAGACCTTAACCAGTAGGCCAGAGTAAGAGTTAAGACCTTAACCATTAGGCCAGAGTACGAGTCTAAGACCTTAGCTATTAGGCCAGAGTAAGAGTTCAGACTTTAACCAGTAGGCCAGAGTAAGAGTTAAGATCTTAACCACTAGGCCATAGTACGAGTCTAAGACCTTAGCTATTAGGCCAGAGTAAGAGTTAAGACCTTAACCATTAGGCCGGAGTATGAGTCTAAGACCTTAGCCATTAGGCCAGAGTAAGAGTTAAGACCTTAGCTATTAGGCCAGAGTAAGAGTTAAGACCCTAACCAGTGAGCCAGAGTATGAGTCTAAGACCTTAGCTATTAAGCCAGAGTAAGAGTTAGGACCTTAACCAGTAGGCCAGAGTAAGAGTTAAGACCTTAACCTGTAGGCCATAGTACGAGTCTAAGACCTTAGCTCTTAGGCCAGAGTAAGAGTTAAGACCTTAGCTATGAAGCCAGAGTAAGACTTAAGACCTTAACCATTAGGCCAGAGTACGAGTCTAAGACCTTAGCTATTAGGCCAGAGTAAGATTTAAGACCTTAGCTATTAGGCCAGAGTAAGAGTTAAGACCTTAACCAGTAGGCCAGAGTAAGAGTTAAGACCTTAACCAGTAGGCTAGAGTATGAGTCTAAGACCTTAGCTATTAGGCAGGAGTAAGAGTTAAGACCTTAGCTATTAGGCCAGAGTAAGAGTTAAGACCTTAACCAGTAGGCCATAGTACGAGTCTAAGACCTTAGCTATTAGGCCAGAGTAAGAGTTAAGACCTTAGCTATTAGTCCAGATTACGAGTCTAAGACCTTTGCTATTAGGCCAGAGTAAGAGTTAAGACCTTAGCTATTAGGCCAGAGTGAGAGTTAAGACCTTAACCAGTAGGCCAGTGTAAGCGTTAAGACCTTAACCATTAGGCCAGAGTACGAGTCTAAGACCTTAGCTATTAGGCCAGAGTAAGAGTTAAGACCTTAGCTATTAGGCCAGAGTAAAAGTTAAGACTTCAACCATTAGGCCAGAGTACGAGTCTAAGACCTTAGTTATTAGGCCAGAGTAAGAGTTAAGACCTTAACCATTAGGCCAGAGCACTAGTCAAAGACCTTAGCTATTAGGCCAGTGTACGAGTCTAAGACCTTAGCTTTTAGGCCAGAGTAAGAGTTAAGACCTTAACCATTAGGCCGGAGTACGAGTCTAAGACCTTAGCTATTAGGCCAGAGTAAGAGTTAAGACCTTAGCTATTAGGCCAGAGTAAGAGTTAAGACCTTAACCATTAGGCCAGAGTACGAGTCTAAGACCTTATCTATAAGGACAGAGTAAGAGTTAAGACCTTAACCATTAGGCCAGAGTACGAGTCTAAGACCTTAGCTATTAGGCAGGAGTAAGAGTTAAGACCTTAGCTATTAGGCCAGAGTAAGAGTTAAGACCTTAACCAGTAGGCCATAGTACGAGTCTAAGACCTTAGCTATTAGGCCAGAGTAAGAGTTAAGACCTTAGCTATTAGGCCAGATTACGAGTCTAAGACCTTTGCTATTAGGCCAGAGTAAGAGTTAAGACCTTAGCTATTAGGCCAGAGTAAGAGTTAAGACCTTAACCAGTAGGCCAGTGTAAGCGTTAAGATCTTAACCATTAGGCCAGAGTACGAGTCTAAGACCTTAGCTATTAGGCCAGAGTAAGAGTTAAGACCTTAACCAGTAGGCCAGAGTAAGAGTTAAGACCTTAACCATTAGGCCATAGTACGAGTCTAAGACCTTAGCTATTAGGCCAGAGTAAGAGTTAAGACCTTAGCTATTAGGCCAGAGTAGGAGTCTTAGACCTTAGCTATTAGGCCAGAGTAAGAGTTAAGACCTTAACCAGTAGGCCAGAGTACGAGTCTAAGACCTTAGCTATTAGGCCAGAGTAAGAGTTAAGACCTTAGCTAATAGGCCAGAGTAAGAGTTAAGACCTTAACCAGTAGGCCAGAGCACGAGTCGAAGACCTTAGCTATTAGGCCAGAGTACAAGTTTAAGACCTTAGCTATTAGGCCAGAGTAAGAGTTAAGACCTTAACCAGTAGGCCAGAGTACGAGTCTAAGACCTTAGCTATTAGGCCAGAGTAAGAGTTAAGACCTTAGGTATTAGGCCAGAGAAAGAGTTAAGACCTTAACCTGTAGGCCAGAGTACGAGTCTAAGACCTTAGCTATTAGGCCAGAGTAAGAGTTAAGACCTTAACCATTAGGCCAGAGTACTTGTCTAAGACCTTAGCTATTAGGCCAGATTACGAGTCTAAGACCTTTGCTTTTAGGCCAGAGTAGGAGTTAAGACCTTAACCATTAGGCCATAGTACAAGTCTAAGACCTTAGCTATTAGGCCAGAGTAAGAGTTAAGACCTTAGCTATTAGGCCAGAGTAAGAGTTAAGACCTTAACCAGTAGGCCAGAGTACGAATCTAAGACCTTAGATATTAGGCCAGAGTAAGAGTTAAGACCTTAACCTGTAGGCCATAGTACGAGTCTAAGACCTTAGCTATTAGGCCAGATTAAGAGTTAAGACCTTAGCTATTAGGCCAGAGTAAGAGTTAAGACCTTAAACATTGGGCCAGAGTACGAGTCTAAGACCTTAGCTATTAGGCCAGAGTAAGTGTTAAGACCTTAACCAGTAGGACAGAGTAAGAGTTAAGACCTTAGTTATTAGGCCAGAGTAAGAGTTAAGACCTTAACCAGTAGGCCAGAGTACGAGTCTAAGACCTTAGCTATTAGGCCAGAGTAAGAATTAAGACCTTAACCAGTAGGCCAGAGTAAGTGTTAAGACCTTAACCATTAGGCCAGAGTACGTGTCTAAGACCTTAGCTATTAGGCCAGAGTAAGAAATAAGACCTTAGCTGTTAGGCCAGAGTAAGAGTTAAGACCTTAACCAGTAGGCCAGAGTACGAGTTAAGACCTTAACCAGTAGGCTAGAGTATGAGTCTAAGACCTTAGCTATTAGGCAGGAGTAAGAGTTAAGACCTTAGATATTAGGCCAGAGTAAGAGTTAAGACCTTAACCAGTAGGCCATAGTACGAGTCTAAGACCTTAGCTATTAGGCCAGAGTAAGAGTTAGGACCTTAGCTATTAGGCCAAATTACGAGTCTAAGACCTTTGCTATTAGGCCAGAGTAAGAGTTAAGACCTTAGCTATTAGGCCAGAGTAAGAGTTAAGACCTTAACCAGTAGGCCAGTGTAAGCGTTAAGACCTTAACCATTAGGCCAGAGTACGAGTCTTAGACCTTAGCTATTAGGCCAGAGTAAGAGTTAAGACCTTAGCTATTAGGCCAGAGTAAAAGTTAAGACTTCAACCATTAGGCCAGAGTACTAGTCTAAGACCTTAGCTATTAGGCCAGAGTAAGAGTTAATACCTTAACCAGTAGCCCAGAGAAAAAGTTAAGACCTTAACCATTAGGCCAGAGTACGAGTCTAAGACCTTAGCTATTAGGCCAGAGTGCGAGTCTAAGACCTTAACTATTAGGCCAGAGTAAGAGTTAAGACCTTAACCATTAGGCCAGAGTACGAGTCTAAGACCGTAGCTATTAGGCCAGAGTGCGAGTCTAAGACCTTAGCTATTAGGCCAGAGTAAGAGTTAAGACCTTAACCAGTAGGCCAGAGTAAGAGTTAAGACCTTAACCAGTAGGCTAGAGTACGAGTCTAAGACCTTAGCTATTAGGCCAGAGTAAGAGTTTAAGACCTTCACCATTAGGCCAGAGTACGAGTCTAAGACCTTAGCTATTGGGCCAGAGTAAGAGTTAAGACCTTAGCTATTAGGCCAGAGCAAGAGTTAAGACCTTAACCATTAGGCCAGAGTACAAGTCTAAGACCTTAGCTATTAGGCCAGAGTATGAGTCTAAGACCTTAGCTGTTAGGCCAGATTACAAGTCTAAGACCTTTGCTATTAGGCCAGAGTAAGAGTTAAGACCTTAACCATTAGGCCATAGTACAAGTCTAAGACCTTAGCTATTAGGCCAGAGTAAGAGTTAAGACCTTAGCTATTAGGCCAGAGTAAGAGTTAAGACCTTAAACATTGGGCCAGAGTACAAGTCTAAGACCTTAGCTATTAGGCCAGAGTAAGAGTTAAGACCTTAACCAGTAGGCCAGAGTAAGAGTTAAGACCTTAACCATTAGGCCAGAGTACGAGTCTAAGACCTTAGCTATTAGGCCAGAGTAAGAGTTCAGACTTTAACCAGTAGGCCAGAGTAAGAGTTAAGATCTTAACCACTAGGCCATAGTACGAGTCTAAGACCTTAGCTATTAGGCCAGAGTAAGAGTTAAGACCTTAACCATTAGGCCAGAGTATGAGTCTAAGACCTTAGCCATTAGGCCAGAGTAAGAGTTAAGACCTTAGCTATTAGGCCAGAGTAAGAGTTAAGACCCTAACCAGTGAGCCAGAGTATGAGTCTAAGACCTTAGCTATTAAGCCAGAGTAAGAGTTAGGACCTTAACCAGTAGGCCATAGTAAGAGTTAAGACCTTAACCTGTAGGCCATAGTACGAGTCTAAGACCTTAGCTCTTAGGCCAGAGTAAGAGTTAAGACCTTAGCTATTAAGCCAGAGTAAGACTAAAGACATTAACCATTAGGCCAGAGTACGAGTCTAAGACCTTAGCCATTAGTCCAGAGTAAGATTTAAGACCTTAGCTATTAGGCCAGAGTAAGAGTTAAGACCTTAACCAGTAGGCCAGAGTAAGAGTTAAGACCTTAACCAGTAGGCTAGAGTATGAGTCTAAGACCTTAGCTATTAGGCAGGAGTAAGAGTTAAGACCTTAGCTATTAGGCCAGAGTAAGAGTTAAGACCTTAACCAGTAGGCCATAGTACGAGTCTAAGACCTTAGCTATTAGGCCAGAGTAAGAGTTAAGACCTTAGCTATTAGGCCAGATTACGAGTCTAAGACCTTTGCTAGTAGGCCAGAGTAAGAGTTAAGACCTTAGCTATTAGGCCAGAGTAAGAGTTAAGACCTTAACCAGTAGGCCAGTGTAAGCGTTAAGACCTTAACCATTAGGCCAGAGTACGAGTCTAAGACCTTAGCTATTAGGCCAGAGTAAGAGTTAAGACCTTAGCTATTAGGCCAGAGTAAAAGTTAAGACCTTAACCAGTAGGCTAGAGCATGAGTCTAAGACATTAGCTATTAGGCCAGAGTACGAGTCTAAGACGTTAGCTATTAGGCCAGAGTAAGAGTTAATAACTTAACCAGTAGACCAGAGAAAAAGTTAAGACCTTAACCATTAGGCCAGAGTACGAGTCTAAGACCTTAGCTATTAGGTCAGAGTGCGAGTCTAAGACCTTAGCTATTAGGCCAGAGTAAGAGTTAAGACCTTAACCATTAGGCCAGAGTACGAGTCTAAGACCGTAGCTATTAGGCCAGAGTGCGAGTCTAAGACCTTAGCTATTAGGTCAGAGTAAGAGTTAAGACCTTAACCAGTAGGCCAGAGCAAGAGTTAAGACCTTAACCATTAGGCCATAGTACGAGTCTAAGACTTTAACTATTAGGCCAGAGTAAGAGTTAAGACCTTAACCATTAGGCGAGAGTACGAGTCTAAGACCGTAGGTATTAGGCCAGAGTAAGAGTTAAGACCTTAGCTATTAGGGCAGAGTAAGAGTTAAGACCTTAACCAGTAGGCCAGAGTAAGAGTTAAGACCTTAACCAGTAGGCTAGAGTACGAGTCTAAGACCTTAGCTATTAGGCCAGAGTAAGAGTTAAGACCTTCACCATTAGGCCAGTTTACGAGTCTAAGACCTTAGCTATTGGGCCAGAGTAAGAGTTAAGACCTTAGCTATTAGGCCAGAGCAAGAGTTAAGACCTTAACCATTAGGCCAGAGTACAAGTCTAAGACCTTAGCTATTAGGCCAGAGTATGAGTCTAAGACCTTAGCTGTTAGGCCAGAGTAAGAGTTAAGACCTTAGCTATTAGGCCAGAGTAAGAGTTAAGAACTTAACTATTAGGCCAGAGTATGAGTCTAAGACCTTAGCTATTAGGCCAGAGTAAGAGTTAAGACCTTAGCTATTAGGCCAGAGTAAGAGTTAAGACCTTAACCAGTAGGCCAGAGTAAGAGTTAAGACCTTAACCAGTAGGCTAGAGTACGAGTCTAAGACCTTAGCTATTAGGCCAGAGTAAAAGTTAAGACCTTAGCTATTAGGCCAGAGTACGAGTCTAAGACCTTAGCTATTAGGCCAGAGTAAGAGTTAAGACCTTAACCAGTAGGCCAGAGTAAGAGTTAAGACCTTAGCTATTAGGCTAGAGTAAGAGTTAACACCTTAACTATTAGACCAGAGTACGAGTCTAAGACCTTAGCTATTAGGCCAGAGTATGAGTCTAAGACCTTAGCTATTAGGCCAGAGTAAGAGTTAAGACCTTAACCAGTAGGCCAGAGTAAGAGTTAAGACTTTAACCAATAATCCAGAGTAGGAGTCTAAGACCTTAGCTATTAGGCCAGAGTAAGAGTTAAGACCTTAGCTATTAGACCAGAGTAAAAGTTAAGACCTTAACCATTAGGCCAGAGTACGAGTCTCAGACCTTAGCTATTAGGCAAGAGTAAGAGTTAAGACCTTAACCATTAGGCCAGAGTATGAGTCTAAGACCTTAGCTATTAGGCCAGAGCACGAGTCTAAGACCTTAGCTATTAGGCCAGAGTAAGAGTTAAGACCTTAACCATTAGGCCAGAGTACGAGTCTAAGACCTTAGCTATTAGGCAGGAGTAAGAGTTAAGACCTTAGCTATTAGGCCAGAGTAATAGTTAAGACCTTAACCAGTAGGCCATAGTACGAGTCTAAGACCTTAGCTATTAGGCCAGAGTAATAGTTAAGACCTTAGCTATTAGGCCAGATTACGAGTCTAAGACCTTTGCTATTAGGCCAGAGTAAGAGTTAAGACCTTAACCATTAGGCCATAGTACAAGTCTAAGACCTTAGCTATTAGGCCAGAGTAAGAGTTAAGACCTTAAACATTGGGCCAGAGTACGAGTCTAAGACCTTAGCTATTAGGCCAGAGTAAGAGTTAAGACCTTAACCAGTAGGCCAGAGTAAGAGTTAAGACCTTAACCATTAGGCCAGAGTACGAGTATAAGACCTTAGCTATTAGGCCAGAGTAAGAATTCAGACTTTAACCAGTAGGCCAGAGTAAGAGTTAAGATCTTAACCACTAGGCCAAAGTACGAGTCTAAGACCTTAGCTATTAGGCCAGAGTAAGAGTTAAGACCTTAACCATTAGGCCAGAGTATGAGTGTAAGACCTTAGCCATTAGGCCAGAGTAAGAGTTAAGACCTTAGCTATTAGGCCAGAGTAAGAGTTAAGACCCTAACCAGTGAGCCAGAGTATGAGTCTAAGACCTTAGCTATTAAGCCAGAGTAAGAGTTAGGACCTTAACCAGTAGGCCAGAGTAAGAGTTAAGACCTTAACCTGTAGGTTATAGTACGAGTCTAAGACCTTAGCTCTTAGGCCAGAGTAAGAGTTAGGACCTTAGCTATTAAGCCAGAGTAAGACTTAAGACCTTAACCATTAGGCCAGAGTACGAGTCTAAGACCATAGCTATTAGGCCAGAGTAGGATTTAAGACCTTAGCTATTAGGCCAGAGTAAGAGTTAAGACCTTAACCAGTAGGCTAGAGTAAGAGTTAAGACCTTAACCAGTAGGCTAGAGTATGAGTCTAAGACCTTAGCTATTGGACAGGAGTAAGAGTTAAGACCTTAGCTATTAGGCCAGAGTAAGAGTTAAGACCTTAACCAGTAGGCCATAGTACGAGTCTAAGACCTTAGCTATTAGGCCAGAGTAAGAGTTAAGACCTTAGCTATTAGGCCAGATTACGAGTCTAAGACCTTAGCTATTAGGCCAGAGTAAAAGTTAAGACCTTAACCAGTAGGCCAGAGTAAGAGTTAAGACCTTAGCTATTAGGCCAGAGTAAGAGTTAAGACCTTAACCAGTAGGCCAGAGTACGAGTCTAAGACCTTAGCTATTAGGCCAGAGTACGAGTCTTAGACCTTAGCTATTAGGCCAGAGTAAGAGTTAAGACCTTAACCAGTAGGCCAGAGTAAGAGTTAAGACCTTAACTGTTAGGCCAGAGTACGAGTCTAAGACCTTAGCTATTCGGCCAGAGTAAGAGTTAAGACCTTAGCTATTAGGCCAGAGTAAGAGTTAAGACCTTAACCAGTAGGCCAGAGTATGAGTCTAAGACCTTAGCTATTAGGACAGAGTAAGAGTTAAGACCGTAACCAGTAGGCCAGAGTAAGAGTTAAGACCTTAACCTGTAGGCCAGAGTATGAGTCTAAGACCTTAGCTATTAGGCCAGAGTAAGGGTTAAGACCCTAACCAGTAGGCCAGTGTAAGAATTAAGACCATAAACATTAGGCCAGAGTACGAGTCTAAGACCTTAGCTATTAGGCCAGAGTAAGAGTTAAGACCTTGACCAGTAGGCCAGAGTAAGAGTTAAGACCTTAACTATTTGGCCAGAGTACGAGTCTAAGACCTTAGCTATTAGGCCAGAGTAAGAGTTAAGACCTTAGCTATTAGGAGAAGAGTAAGAGTTAAGACTTTAACCAGTAGGCCAGAGTATAAGTCTAAGACCTTAGCTATTAGGCCAGAGTAAGTGTTAAGACCTTAACCAGTAGGCCAGAGTAAGAGTTAAGACCTTAACCTGTAGGCCAGAGTACGAGTCTAAGACCTTAGCTATTATGCCAGAGTAAGGGTTAAGACCTTAACCAGTAGGCCAGTGTAAGAGTTAAGACCATAAACATTAGGCCAGAGTGCGAGTCTAAGACCTTAGGCCAGAGTAAGAAATAAGACCTTAGCTGTTAGGCCAGAGTAAGAGTTAAGACCTTAACCAGTAGGCCAGAGTAAGAGTTAAGACCTCAACCTGTAGGCCAGAGTACGAGTCTAAGACCTTAGCTATTAGGCCAGAGTACAAGTCTAAGACCTTAGCTCTTAGGCCAGAGCAAGAGTTAATACCTTAACCAGTAGACCAGAGTAAAAGTTAAGACCTTAACCATTAGTCCAGAGTACGAGTCTAAGACCTTAGCTATTAGGCCAGAGTGCGAGTCTAAGACCTTAGCTATTAGGCCAGAGTAAGAGTTAAGACCTTAACCATTAGGCCAGAGTATGAGTCTAAGACGTTAGCTATTAGGTCAGAGTAAGTGTTAAGACCTTAATCAGTAGGCCAGAGCAAGAGTTAAGACCTTAACCATTAGGCCATAGTACGAGTCTAAGACTTTAACTATTAGGCCAGAGTAAGAGTTAAGACCTTAACCATTAGGCCAGAGTACGAGTCTAAGACCGTAGCTACTAGGCCAGAGTAAGAGTTAAGACCTTAGCTATTAGGCCAGAGTAAGAGTTAAGACCTTAACCAGTAGGCCAGAGTAAGAGTTAAGACCTTAACCAGTAGGCTAGAGTACGAGTCTAAGATCTTAGCTATTAGGCCAGAGTAAGAGTTAAGACCTTAGCTATTAGGCCAGAGTAAGAGTTAAGACCTTAACCAGTAGGCCAGAGTAAGAGTTAAGACCTTAACCATTAGGCCAGAGAACGAGTCTAAGACCTTAGCTATTAGGCCAGAGTAAGAGTTAAGACCTTAGCTATTAGGCCAGAGTAAGAGTTAAGACCCTAACCATTAGGCCAGAGTACAAGTCTAAGACCTTAGCTATTAGGCCAGAGTAGGATTTAAGACCTTAGCTATTAGGCCAGAGTAAGAGTTAATACCTTAACCAGTAGGCTAGAGTAAGAGTTAAGACCTTAACCAGTAGGCTAGAGTATGAGTCTAAGACCTTAGCTATTGGACAGGAGTAAGAGTTAAGACCTTAGCTATTAGGCCAGAGTAAGAGTTAAGACCTTAACCAGTAGGCCATAGTACGAGTCTAAGACCTTAGCTATTAGGCCAGAGTAAGAGTTAAGACCTTAGCTATTAGGCCAGATTACGAGTCTAAGACCTTAGCTATTAGGCCAGAGTAAAAGTTAAGACCTTAACCAGTAGGCCAGAGTAAGAGTTAAGACCTTAGCTATTAGGCCAGAGTAAGAGTTAAGACCTTAACCAGTAGGCCAGAGTACGAGTCTAAGACCTTAGCTATTAGGCCAGAGTACGAGTCTTAGACCTTAGCTATTAGGCCAGAGTAAGAGTTAAGACCTTAACCAGTAGGCCAGAGTAAGAGTTAAGACCTTAACTGTTAGGCCAGAGTACGAGTCTAAGACCTTAGCTATTCGGCCAGAGTAAGAGTTAAGACCTTAGCTATTAGGCCAGAGTATGAGTCTAAGACCTTAGCTATTAGGACAGAGTAAGAGTTAAGACCGTAACCAGTAGGCCAGAGTAAGAGTTAAGACCTTAACCTGTAGGCCAGAGTATGAGTCTAAGACCTTAGCTATTAGGCCAGAGTAAGGGTTAAGACCCTAACCAGTAGGCCAGTGTAAGAATTAAGACCATAAACATTAGGCCAGAGTACGAGTCTAAGACCTTAGCTATTAGGCCAGAGTAAGAGTTAAGACCTTGACCAGTAGGCCAGAGTAAGAGTTAAGACCTTAACTATTTGGCCAGAGTACGAGTCTAAGACCTTAGCTATTAGGCCAGAGTAAGAGTTAAGACCTTAGCTATTAGGAGAAGAGTAAGAGTTAAGACTTTAACCAGTAGGCCAGAGTATAAGTCTAAGACCTTAGCTATTAGGCCAGAGTAAGTGTTAAGACCTTAACCAGTAGGCCAGAGTAAGAGTTAAGACCTTAACCTGTAGGCCAGAGTACGAGTCTAAGACCTTAGCTATTATGCCAGAGTAAGGGTTAAGACCTTAACCAGTAGGCCAGTGTAAGAGTTAAGACCATAAACATTAGGCCAGAGTGCGAGTCTAAGACCTTAGGCCAGAGTAAGAAATAAGACCTTAGCTGTTAGGCCAGAGTAAGAGTTAAGACCTTAACCAGTAGGCCAGAGTAAGAGTTAAGACCTCAACCTGTAGGCCAGAGTACGAGTCTAAGACCTTAGCTATTAGGCCAGAGTACAAGTCTAAGACCTTAGCTCTTAGGCCAGAGCAAGAGTTAATACCTTAACCAGTAGACCAGAGTAAAAGTTAAGACCTTAACCATTAGTCCAGAGTACGAGTCTAAGACCTTAGCTATTAGGCCAGAGTGCGAGTCTAAGACCTTAGCTATTAGGCCAGAGTAAGAGTTAAGACCTTAACCATTAGGCCAGAGTATGAGTCTAAGACGTTAGCTATTAGGTCAGAGTAAGTGTTAAGACCTTAATCAGTAGGCCAGAGCAAGAGTTAAGACCTTAACCATTAGGCCATAGTACGAGTCTAAGACTTTAACTATTAGGCCAGAGTAAGAGTTAAGACCTTAACCATTAGGCCAGAGTACGAGTCTAAGACCGTAGCTACTAGGCCAGAGTAAGAGTTAAGACCTTAGCTATTAGGCCAGAGTAAGAGTTAAGACCTTAACCAGTAGGCCAGAGTAAGAGTTAAGACCTTAACCAGTAGGCTAGAGTACGAGTCTAAGACCTTAGCTATTAGGCCAGAGTAAGAGTTAAGACCTTAGCTATTAGGCCAGAGTAAGAGTTAAGACCTTAACCAGTAGGCCAGAGTAAGAGTTAAGACCTTAACCATTAGGCCAGAGAACGAGTCTAAGACCTTAGCTATTAGGCCAGAGTAAGAGTTAAGACCTTAGCTATTAGGCCAGAGTAAGAGTTAAGACCCTAACCATTAGGCCAGAGTACAAGTCTAAGACCTTAGCTATTAGGCCAGAGTACGAGTCTAAGACCTTATCTATTAGGCCAGAGTAAGAGTTAAGACCTTAACCATTAGGCCAGAGTACGAGTCTAAGACCTTAGCTGTTATGCCAGAGTAAGAGTTAAGACCTTAGCTATTAGGCCAGAGTAAGAGTTAAGACCTTAACCAGTAGGCTAGAGTATGAGTCTAAGACCTTAGCTATTAGGCCAGAGTAAGAGTTAAGACCTTAGCTATTAGGCCAGAGTAAGAGTTAAGACCTTAACCAGTAGGCCAGAGTAAGAGTTAAGACCTTAACCATTAGGCCAAAGTACGAGTCTAAGACCTTAGCTATTAGGCCAGAGTAAGAGTTAAGACCTTAGCTATTAGGCCAGAGTAAGAGTTAAGACCATAACCATTAGGCCAGAGTACAAATCTAAGACCTTAGCTATTAGGCCAGAGTACGAGTCTAAGACGTTAGCTATTAGGCCAGAGTACGAGTCTAAGATCTTAGCTATTAGGCCAGAGTAAGAGTTAAGACCTTAACCATTAGGCCAGAGTACGAGTCAAAGACCTTAGCTGTTATGCCAGAGTAAGAGTTAAGACCTTAGCTATTAGGCCAGAGTAAGAGTTAAGACCTTAACCATTAGGCCAGAGTATGAGTCTAAGACCTTAGCTATTAGGCCAGAGTAAGAGTTAAGACCTTAGCTATTAGGCCAGAGTAAGAGTTACGACCTTAACCAGTAGGCCAGAGTAAGAGTTAGGACCTTAACCATTACACCAGAGTACGAGTCTAAGACCTTAGCTATTAGGCCAGAGTAAGAGTTAAGACCTTAACCAGTAGACCAGAGTAAGAGTTAAGACCTTAACCATTAGGCCAGAGTACGAGTCTATGACCTTAGCTATTAGGCCAGAGTACGAGTCTAAGACCTTAGCTATTAGGCCAGAGTTAGAGTTAAGACCTTAACCAGTAGGCCAGAGTATGAGTCTAAGACCTTAACTATTAGGCCAGAGTACGAGTCTAAGACCTTAGCCATTAGGCCAGAGTACGAGTCTAAGACCTTAGCTATTAGGCCAGAGTAAGAGTTAAGACCTTAGCTATTAGGCCAGAGTACGAGTCTAAGACCTTAGCTATTAGGCCAGAGTAAAAGTTAAGACCTTAACCAGTAGGCCAGAGTAAGAGTTAAGACCTTAGCTATTAGGCCAGAGTAAGAGTTAAGACCTTAACCAGTAGGCCAGAGTACGAGTCTAAGACCTTAGCTATTAAGCCAGAGTACGAGTCTAAGATCTTAGCTATTAGGCCAGAGTAAGAGTTAAGACCTTAACCATTAGGCCAGAGTACGAGTCTAAGACCTTAGCTATTAGGCCAGAGTAAGAGTTAAGACATTAGCTATTAGGCCAGAGTAAGAGTTAAGACCTTAACCAGTAGGCAAGAGTATAAGTCTAAGACCTTAGCTATTAGGCCAGAGTAAGAGTTAAGACCTTAACCAGTAGGCCAGAGAAAAAGTTAAGAACTTAACCTGTAGGCCAGAGTACGAGTCTAAGACCTTAGCTATTAGGGCAGAGTAAGGGTTAACAACTTAGCTATTAGGCCAGAGTAAGAGTTAAGACATTAACCAGTAGGCCAGAGTAAGAGTTAAGACCTTAGCTATTAGGCCAGAGTAAGAGTTAAGACCTTAACCAGTTGGCCAGAGTACGAATCTAAGACCTTAGCTATTAAGCCAGAGTACGAGTCTAAGACCTTAGCTATTAGGCTAGAGTAAGAGTTAAGACCTTAACCAGTAGGCCAGAGTAAGAGTTAAGACCTTAACTGTTAGGCCAGAGTACGAGTCTAAGACCTTAGCTATTAGGCCAGAGTAAGAGTTAAGACCTTAGCTATTAGGCCAGAGTAAGAGTTAAGACCTTAACCAGTAGGCCAGAGTATGAGTCTAAGACCTTAGCTATTAGGACAGAGTAAGAGTTAAGACCGTAACCAGTAGGCCAGAGTAAGAGTTAAGACCTTAACCTGTAGGCCAGAGTATGAGTCTAAGACCTTAGCTATTAGGCCAGAGTAAGGGTTAAGACCTTAACCAGTAGGCCAGTGTAAGAATTAAGACCATAAACATTAGGCCAGAGTACGAGTCTAAGACCTTAGCTATTAGGCCAGAGTAAGACTTAAGACCTTAGCTATTAGGCCAGAGTAAGAGTTAAGACCTTGACCAGTAGGCCAGAGTAAGAGTTAAGACCTTAACTATTTGGCCAGAGTACGAGTCTAAGACCTTAGCTATTAGGCCAGAGTAAGAGTTAAGACCTTAGCTATTAGGAGAAGAGTAAGAGTTAAGACTTTAACCAGTAGGCCAGAGTATAAGTCTAAGACCTTAGCTATTAGGCCAGAGTAAGTGTTAAGACCTTAACCAGTAGGCCAGAGTAAGAGTTAAGACCTTAACCTGTAGGCCAGAGTACGAGTCTAAGACCTTAGCTATTAGGCCAGAGTAAGGGTTAAGACCTTAACCAGTAGGCCAGTGTAAGAGTTAAGACCATAAACATTAGGCCAGAGTGCGAGTCTAAGACCTTAGGCCAGAGTAAGAAATAAGACCTTAGCTGTTAGGCCAGAGTAAGAGTTAAGACCTTAACCAGTAGGCCAGAGTAAGAGTTAAGACCTCAACCTGTAGGCCAGAGTACGAGTCTAAGACCTTAGCTATTAGGCCAGAGTACAAGTCTAAGACCTTAGCTCTTAGGCCAGAGCAAGAGTTAATACCTTAACCAGTAGACCAGAGTAAAAGTTAAGACCTTAACCATTAGTCCAGAGTACGAGTCTAAGACCTTAGCTATTAGGCCAGAGTGCGAGTCTAAGACCTTAGCTATTAGGCCAGAGTAAGAGTTAAGACCTTAACCATTAGGCCAGAGTATGAGTCTAAGACGTTAGCTATTAGGTCAGAGTAAGTGTTAAGACCTTAATCAGTAGGCCAGAGCAAGAGTTAAGACCTTAACCATTAGGCCATAGTACGAGTCTAAGACTTTAACTATTAGGCCAGAGTAAGAGTTAAGACCTTAACCATTAGGCCAGAGTACGAGTCTAAGACCGTAGCTACTAGGCCAGAGTAAGAGTTAAGACCTTAGCTATTAGGCCAGAGTAAGAGTTAAGACCTTAACCAGTAGGCCAGAGTAAGAGTTAAGACCTTAACCAGTAGGCTAGAGTACGAGTCTAAGACCTTAGCTATTAGGCCAGAGTAAGAGTTAAGACCTTAGCTATTAGGCCAGAGTAAGAGTTAAGACCTTAACCAGTAGGCCAGAGTAAGAGTTAAGACCTTAACCATTAGGCCAGAGAACGAGTCTAAGACCTTAGCTATTAGGCCAGAGTAAGAGTTAAGACCTTAGCTATTAGGCCAGAGTAAGAGTTAAGACCCTAACCATTCGGCCAGAGTACAAGTCTAAGACCTTAGCTATTAGGCCAGAGTACGAGTCTAAGACCTTAGCTATTAGGCCAGAGTAAGAGTTAAGACCTTAACCATTAGGCCAGAGTACGAGTCTAAGACCTTAGCTGTTATGCCAGAGTAAGAGTTAAGACCTTAGCTATTAGGCCAGAGTAAGAGTTAAGACCTTAACCAGTAGGCTAGAGTATGAGTCTAAGACCTTAGCTATTAGGCCAGAGTAAGAGTTAAGACCTTAGCTATTAGGCCAGAGTAAGAGTTAAGACCTTAACCAGTAGGCCAGAGTAAGAGTTAAGACCTTAACCATTAGGCCAAAGTACGAGTCTAAGACCTTAGCTATTAGGCCAGAGTAAGAGTTAAGACCTTAGCTATTAAGCCAGAGTAAGAGTTAAGACCATAACCATTAGGCCAGAGTACAAGTCTAAGACCTTAGCTATTAGGCCAGAGTACGAGTCTAAGACCTCAGCTATTAGGCCAGTGTACGAGTCTAAGATCTTAGCTATTAGGCCAGAGTAAGAATTAAGACCTTAACCATTAGGCCAGAGTACGAGTCAAAGACCTTAGCTGTTATGCCAGAGTAAGAGTTAAGACCTTAGCTATTAGGCCAGAGTAAGAGTTAAGACCTTAACCATTAGGCCAGAGTATGAGTCTAAGACCTTAGCTATTAGGCCAGAGTAAGAGGTAAGACCTTAGCTATTAGGCCAGAGTAAGAGTTAAGACCTTAACCAGTAGGCCAGAGTAAGAGTTAGGACCTTAACCAGTAGGCCAGTGAAAGAGTTAAGACCTTAACCATTACACCAGAGTACGAGTCTAAGACCTTAGCTATTAGGCCAGAGTAAGAGTTAAGACCTTAGCTATTAGGCCAGAGTAAGAGTTACGACCTTAACCAGTAGGCCATAGTACGAGTCTAAGACCTTAGCTATTAGGCCAGAGTAAGAGTTAAGACCTTAGCTATTAGGCCAGAGTAAGAGTTAAGACCTTAACCAGTAGGCCAGAGTAAGAGTTAAGACCTTAACCAGTAGGCTAGAGTACGAGTCTAAGACCTTAGCTATTAGGCCAGAATAAGAGTTAAGACCTTAGCTATTAGGCCAGAGTACGAGTCTAAGACCTTAGCTATTAGGCCAGAGTAAGAGTTAAGACCTTAACCAGTAGGCCAGAGTAAGAGTTAAGACCTTAGCTATTAGGCTAGAGTAAGAGTTAAGACCTTAACTATTAGACCAGAGTACGAGTCTAAGACCTTAGCTATTAGGCCAGAGTATGAGTCTAAGACCTTAGCTATTAGGCCAGAGTAAGAGTTAAGACCTTAACCAGTAGGCCAGAGTAAGAGTTACGACTTTAACCATTAGGCCAGAGTACGAGTCTAAGACCTTAGCTATTAGGCCAGAGTAAGAGTTAAGACCGTAGCTATTAGGCCAGAGTAAAAGTTAAGACCTTAACCATTAGGCCAGAGTACGAGTCTAAGACCTTAGCTATTAGGCCAGAGTACGAGTCTAAGACCTTAGCTATTAGGCCAGAGTAAGAGTTAAGACCTTACCCATTAGGCCAGAGTACGAGTCTAAGACCTTAGCTATTAGGCAGGAGTAAGAGTTAAGACCTTAGCTATTAGGCCAGAGTAAGAGTTAAGACCTTAACCATTAGGCCAGAGTATGAGTCTAAGACCTTAGCTATTAGGCCAGAGTACGAGTCTAAGACCTTAGCTATTAGGCCAGAGTAAGAGTTAAGACCTTACCCATTAGGCCAGAGTACGAGTCTAAGACCTTAGCTATTAGGCAGGAGTGAGAGTTAAGACCTTAGCTATTAGGCCAGAGTAAGAGTTAAGACCTTAACCAGTAGGCCAAAGTACGAGTCTAAGACCTTAGCTATTAGGCCAGAGTAATAGTTAAGACCTTAGCTATTAGGCCAGATTATGAGTCTAAGACCTTTGCTATTAGGCCAGAGTAAGAGTTAAGACCTTAACCATTAGGCCATAGTACAAGTCTAAGACCTTATCTATTAGGCCAGAGTAAGAGTTAAGACCTTAGCTATTAGGCCAGAGTAAGAGTTAAGACCTTAACCAGTAGGCCAGAGTGCGAGTCTAAGACCTTAGCTATTAGGCCAGAGTAAGAGTTAAGACCTTAACCTGTATGCCATAGTACGAGTCTAAGACCTTAGCTATTAGGCCAGAGTAAGAGTTAAGACCTTAGCTATTAGGCCAGAGTAAGAGTTAAGACCTTAAACATTGGGCCAGAGTACGAGTCTAAGACCTTAGCTATTAGGCCAGAGTAAGAGTTAAGACCTTAACCAGTAGGCCAGAGTAAGAGTTAAGATCTTAACTACTAGGCCATAGTACGAGTCTAAGACCTTAGCTATTAGGCCAGAGTAAGAGTTAAGACCTTAACCATTAGGCCAGAGTATGAGTCTAAGACCTTAGCTATTAGGCCAGAGTAAGAGTTAAGACCTTAGCTATTAGGCCAGAGTAAGAGTCAAGACCCTAACCAGTAGGCCAGAGTACGAGTCTAAGACCTTAGCTATTAAGCCAGAGTAAGAGTTAGGACCTTAACCAGTAGGCCAGAGTAAGAGTTAAGACCTTAACCTGTAGGCCATAGTACGAGTCTAAGACCTTAGCTTTTAGGCCAGAGTAAGAGTTAAGACCTTAGCTATTAAGCCAGAGCAAGAGATAAGACCTTAACCATTAGGCCAGAGTACGAGTCTAAGACCTTAGCTATTAGGCCAGAGTAAGATTTAAGACCTTAACCAGTAGGCAAGAGTAAGAGTTAAGACCTTAACCAGTAGGCTAGAGTATGAGTCTAAGACCTTAGCTATTAGGCCAGAGTAAGAGTTATGACCTTAGCTATTAGGCCAGAGTACGAGTCTAAGACCTTAGCTATTAGGCCAGAGTAAGAGTTAAGACCTTAACCAGTAGGCCAGAGTAAGAGTTAAGACCTTAGTTATTAGGCCAGAGTAAGAGTTAAGACCTTAACCATTAGACCAGAGTACGAGTCTAAGACCTTAGCTATTAGGCCAAAGTAAGAGTTAAGACCTTAACCAGCAGGTCAGAGTAAGAGTTAAGACCTTAACCAGTAGGCTAGAGTACGAGTCTAAGACCTTAGCTATTAGGCCAGAGTAAGAGTTAAGACCTTAACCAGTAGGCTAGAGTATGAGTCTAAGACCTCAGCTATTAGGCCAGAGTAAGAGTTAAGACCTTAGCTATGAGGCCAGAGTAAAAGTTAAGACTTCAACCATTAGGCCAGAGTACGAGTCTAAGACCTTAGCTATTAGGCCAGAGTAAGAGTTAAGACCTTAACCATTAGGCCAGAGTACTAGTCAAAGACCTTAGCTATTAGGCCAGTGTACGAGTCTAAGACCTTAGCTATTAGGCCAGAGTAAGATTTAAGACCTTAACCATTAGGCTGGAGTACAAGTCTAAGACCTTAGCTATTAGGCCAGAGTAAGAGTTGAGACCTTAGCTATTAGGCCAGAGTAAGAGTTAAGACCTTAACCATTAGGCCAGAGTTCGAGTCTAAGACCTTATCTATTAGGACAGAGTAAGAGTTAAGACCTTAACCATTAGGCCAGAGTACGAGTCTAAGACCTTAGCTATTAGGCAGGAGTAAGAGTTAAGACCTTAGCTATTAGGCCAGATTACGAGTCTAAGACCTTTGCTGTTAGGCCAGAGTAAGAGTTAAGACCTTAACCAGTAGGCCAGAGTAAGAGTTAAGACCTCAACCTGTAGGCCAGAGTACGAGTCTAAGACCTTAGCTATTAGGCCAGAGTACAAGTCTAAGACCTTAGCTCTTAGGCCAGAGCAAGAGTTAATACCTTAACCAGTAGACCTAAGTAAAAGTTAAGACCTTAACCATTAGGCCAGAGTACGAGTCTAAGACCTTAGCTATTAGGCCAGAGTGCGAGTCTAAGACCTTAGCTATTAGGCCAGAGTAAGAGTTAAGACCTTAACCATTAGGCCAGAGTATGAGTCTAAGACGTTAGCTATTAGGTCAGAGTAAGTGTTAAGACCTTAATCAGTAGGCCAGAGCAAGAGTTAAGACCTTAACCATTAGGCCATAGTACGAGTCTAAGACTTTAACTATTAGGCCAGAGTAAGAGTTAAGACCTTAACCATTAGGCCAGAGTACGAGTCTAAGACCGTAGCTACTAGGCCAGAGTAAGAGTTAAGACCTTAGCTTTTAGGCCAGAGTAAGAGTTAAGACCTTAACCAGTAGGCCAGAGTAAGAGTTAAGACCTTAACCAGTAGGCCAGAGTATGAGTCTAAGACCTTAGCTATTAGGCCAGAGTAAGAGTTAAGACCTTAGCTATTAGGCCAGAGTAAGAGTTAAGACCCTAACCATTAGGCCAGAGTACAAGTCTAAGACCTTAGCTATTAGGCCAGAGTACGAGTCTAAGACCTTAGCTATTAGGCCAGAGTAAGAGTTAAGACCTTAACCATTAGGCCAGAGTACGAGTCTAAGACCTTAGCTGTTATGCCAGAGTAAGAGTTAAGACCTTAGCTATTAGGCCAGAGTAAGAGTTAAGACCTTAACCAGTAGGCTAGAGTATGAGTCTAAGACCTTAGCTATTAGGCCAGAGTAAGAGTTAAGACCTTAGCTATTAGGCCAGAGTAAGGGTTAAGACCTTAACCAGTAGGCCAGTGTAAGAATTAAGACCATAAACATTAGGCCAGAGTACGAGTCTAAGACCTTAGCTATTAGGCCAGAGTAAGACTTAAGACCTTAGCTATTAGGCCAGAGTAAGAGTTAAGACCTTGACCAGTAGGCCAGAGTAAGAGTTAAGACCTTAACTATTTGGCCAGAGTACGAGTCTAAGACCTTAGCTATTAGGCCAGAGTAAGAGTTAAGACCTTAGCTATTAGGAGAAGAGTAAGAGTTAAGACTTTAACCAGTAGGCCAGAGTATAAGTCTAAGACCTTAGCTATTAGGCCAGAGTAAGTGTTAAGACCTTAACCAGTAGGCCAGAGTAAGAGTTAAGACCTTAACCTGTAGGCCAGAGTACGAGTCTAAGACCTTAGCTATTAGGCCAGAGTAAGGGTTAAGACCTTAACCAGTAGGCCAGTGTAAGAGTTAAGACCATAAACATTAGGCCAGAGTGCGAGTCTAAGACCTTAGGCCAGAGTAAGAAATAAGACCTTAGCTGTTAGGCCAGAGTAAGAGTTAAGACCTTAACCAGTGGGCCAGAGTAAGAGTTAAGACCTCAACCTGTAGGCCAGAGTACGAGTCTAAGACCTTAGCTATTAGGCCAGAGTACAAGTCTAAGACCTTAGCTCTTAGGCCAGAGCAAGAGTTAATACCTAAACCAGTAGACCAGAGTAAAAGTTAAGACCTTAACCATTAGTCTAGAGTACGAGTCTAAGACCTTAGCTATTAGGCCAGAGTGCGAGTCTAAGACCTTAGCTATTAGGCCAGAGTAAGAGTTAAGACCTTAACCATTAGGCCAGAGTATGAGTCTAAGACGTTAGCTATTAGGTCAGAGTAAGTGTTAAGACCTTAATCAGTAGGCCAGAGCAAGAGTTAAGACCTTAACCATTAGGCCATAGTACGAGTCTAAGACTTTAACTATTAGGCCAGAGTAAGAGTTAAGACCTTAACCATTAGGCCAGAGTACGAGTCTAAGACCGTAGCTACTATGCCAGAGTAAGAGTTAAGACCTTAGCTATTAGGCCAGAGTAAGAGTTAAGACCTTAACCAGTAGGCCAGAGTAAGAGTTAAGACCTTAACCAGTAGGCTAGAGTACGAGTCTAAGACCTTAGCTATTAGGCCAGAGTAAGAGTTAAGACCTTAGCTATTAGGCCAGAGTAAGAGTTAAGACCTTAACCAGTAGGCCAGAGTAAGAGTTAAGACCTTAACCATTAGGCCAGAGAACGAGTCTAAGACCTTAGCTATTAGGCCAGAGTAAGAGTTAAGACCTTAGCTATTAGGCCAGAGTAAGAGTTAAGACCCTAACCATTAGGCCAGAGTACAAGTCTAAGACCTTAGCTATTAGGCCAGAGTAAGAGTTAAGACCTTAACCATTAGGCCAGAGTACGAGTCTAAGACCTTAGCTGTTATGCCAGAGTAAGAGTTAAGACCTTAGCTATTAGGCCAGAGTAAGAGTTAAGACCTTAACCAGTAGGCTAGAGTATGAGTCTAAGACCTTAGCTATTAGGCCAGAGTAAGAGTTAAGACCTTAGCTATTAGGCCAGAGTAAGAGTTAAGACCTTAACCAGTAGGCCAGAGTAAGAGTTAAGACCTTAACCATTAGGCCAAAGTACGAGTCTAAGACCTTAGCTATTAGGCCAGAGTAAGAGTTAAGACCTTAGCTATTAGGCCAGAGTAAGAGTTAAGACCATAACCATTAGGCCAGAGTACAAGTCTAAGACCTTAGCTATTAGGCCAGAGTACGAGTCTAAGACCTCAGCTATTAGGCCAGAGTACGAGTCTAAGATCTTAGCTATTAGGCCAGAGTAAGAATTAAGACCTTAACCATTAGGCCAGAGTACGAGTCAAAGACCTTAGCTGTTATGCCAGAGTAAGAGTTAAGACCTTAGCTATTAGGCCAGAGTAAGAGTTAAGACCTTAACCATTAGGCCAGAGTATGAGTCTAAGACCTTAGCTATTAGGCCAGAGTAAGAGGTAAGACCTTAGCTATTAGGCCAGAGTAAGAGTTAAGACCTTAACCAGTAGGCCAGAGTAAGAGTTAGGACCTTAACCAGTAGGCCAGAGAAAGAGTTAAGACCTTAACCATTACACCAGAGTACGAGTCTAAGACCTTAGCTATTAGGCCAGAGTAAGAGTTAAGACCTTAGCTATTAGGCCAGAGTAAGAGTTACGACCTTAACCAGTAGGCCATAGTACGAGTCTAAGACCTTAGCTATTAGGCCAGAGTAAGAGTTAAGACCTTAGCTATTAGGCCAGAGTAAGAGTTAAGACCTTAACCAGTAGGCCAGAGTAAGAGTTAAGACCTTAACCAGTAGGCTAGAGTACGAGTCTAAGACCTTAGCTATTAGGCCAGAATAAGAGTTAAGACCTTAGCTATTAGGCCAGAGTACGAGTCTAAGACCTTAGCTATTAGGCCAGAGTAAGAGTTAAGACCTTAACCAGTAGGCCAGAGTAAGAGTTAAGACCTTAGCTATTAGGCTAGAGTAAGAGTTAAGACCTTAACTATTAGACCAGAGTACGAGTCTAAGACCTTAGCTATTAGGCCAGAGTATGAGTCTAAGACCTTAGCTATTAGGCCAGAGTAAGAGTTAAGACCTTAACCAGTAGGCCAGAGTAAGAGTTACGACTTTAACCATTAGGCCAGAGTACGAGTCTAAGACCTTAGCTATTAGGCCAGAGTAAGAGTTAAGACCGTAGCTATTAGGCCAGAGTAAAAGTTAAGACCTTAACCATTAGGCCAGAGTACGAGTCTAAGACCTTAGCTATTAGGCCAGAGTACGAGTCTAAGACCTTAGCTATTAGGCCAGAGTAAGAGTTAAGACCTTACCCATTAGGCCAGAGTACGAGTCTAAGACCTTAGCTATTAGGCAGGAGTAAGAGTTAAGACCTTAGCTATTAGGCCAGAGTAAGAGTTAAGACCTTAACCATTAGGCCAGAGTATGAGTCTAAGACCTTAGCTATTAGGCCAGAGTACGAGTCTAAGACCTTAGCTATTAGGCCAGAGTAAGAGTTAAGACCTTACCCATTAGGCCAGAGTACGAGTCTAAGACCTTAGCTATTAGGCAGGAGTAAGAGTTAAGACCTTAGCTATTAGGCCAGAGTAAGAGTTAAGACCTTAACCAGTAGGCCAAAGTACGAGTCTAAGACCTTAGCTATTAGGCCAGAGTAATAGTTAAGACCTTAGCTATTAGGCCAGATTATGAGTCTAAGACCTTTGCTATTAGGCCAGAGTAAGAGTTAAGACGTTAACCATTAGGCCATAGTACAAGTCTAATACCTTATCTATTAGGCCAGAGTAAGAGTTAAGACCTTAGCTATTAGGCCAGAGTAAGAGTTAAGACCTTAACCAGTAGGCCAGAGTGCGAGTCTAAGACCTTAGCTATTAGGCCAGAGTAAGAGTTAAGACCTTAACCTGTATGCCATAGTACGAGTCTAAGACCTTAGCTATTAGGCCAGAGTGAGAGTTAAGACCTTAGCTATTAGGCCAGAGTAAGAGTTAAGACCTTAAACATTGGGCCAGAGTACGAGTCTAAGACCTTAGCTATTAGGCCAGAGTAAGAGTTAAGACCTTAACCAGTAGGCCAGAGTAAGAGTTAAGACCTTAACCATTAGGCCAGAGTACAAGTCTAAGAACTCAGCTATTAGGCCAGAGTAAGAGTTCAGACCTTAACCAGTAGGCCAGAGTAAGAGTTAAGATCTTAACTACTAGGCCATAGTACGAGTCTAAGACCTTAGCTATTAGGCCAGAGTAAGAGTTAAGACCTTAACCATTAGGCCAGAGTATGAGTCTAAGACCTTAGCTATTAGGCCAGAGTAAGAGTTAAGACCTTAGCTATTAGGCCAGAGTAAGAGTTAAGACCCTAACCAGTAGGCCAGAGTACGAGTCTAAGACCTTAGCTATTAAGCCAGAGTAAGAGTTAGGACCTTAACCAGTAGGCCAGAGTAAGAGTTAAGACCTTAACCTGTAGGCCATAGTACGAGTCTAAGACCTTAGCTTTTAGGCCAGAGTAAGAGTTAAGACCTTAGCTATTAAGCCAGAGCAAGAGATAAGACCTTAACCATTAGGCCAGAGTACGAGTCTAAGACCTTAGCTATTAGGCCAGAGTAAGATTTAAGACCTTAACCAGTAGGCAAGAGTAAGAGTTAAGACCTTAACCAGTAGGCTAGAGTATGAGTCTAAGACCTTAGCTATTAGGCCAGAGTAAGAGTTATGACCTTAGCTATTAGGCCAGAGTACGAGTCTAAGACCTTAGCTATTAGGCCAGAGTAAGAGTTAAGACCTTAACCAGTAGGCCATAGTAATAGTTAAGACCTTAGTTATTAGGCCAGAGTAAGAGTTAAGACCTTAACCATTAGACCAGAGTACGAGTCTAAGACCTTAGCTATTAGGCCAAAGTAAGAGTTAAGACCTTAACCAGCAGGTCAGAGTAAGAGTTAAGACCTTAACCAGTAGGCTAGAGTACGAGTCTAAGACCTTAGCTATTAGGCCAGAGTAAGAGTTAAGACCTTAACCAGTAGGCTAGAGTACGAGTCTAAGACCTCAGCTATTAGGCCAGAGTAAGAGTTAAGACCTTAGCTATGAGGCCAGAGTAAAAGTTAAGACTTCAACCATTAGGCCAGAGTACGAGTCTAAGACCTTAGCTATTAGGCCAGAGTAAGAGTTAAGACCTTAACCATTAGGCCAGAGTACTAGTCAAAGACCTTAGCTATTAGGCCAGTGTACGAGTCTAAGACCTTAGCTATTAGGCCAGAGTAAGATTTAAGACCTTAACCATTAGGCTGGAGTACAAGTCTAAGACCTTAGCTATTAGGCCAGAGTAAGAGTTGAGACCTTAGCTATTAGGCCAGAGTAAGAGTTAAGACCTTAACCATTAGGCCAGAGTTCGAGTCTAAGACCTTATCTATTAGGACAGAGTAAGAGTTAAGACCTTAACCATTAGGCCAGAGTACGAGTCTAAGACCTTAGCTATTAGGCAGGAGTAAGAGTTAAGACCTTAGCTATTAGGCCAGATTACGAGTCTAAGACCTTTGCTGTTAGGCCAGAGTAAGAGTTAAGACCTTAACCAGTAGGCCAGAGTAAGAGTTAAGACCTCAACCTGTAGGCCAGAGTACGAGTCTAAGACCTTAGCTATTAGGCCAGAGTACAAGTCTAAGACCTTAGCTCTTAGGCCAGAGCAAGAGTTAATACCTTAACCAGTAGACCTAAGTAAAAGTTAAGACCTTAACCATTAGGCCAGAGTACGAGTCTAAGACCTTATCTATTAGGCCAGAGTGCGAGTCTAAGACCTTAGCTATTAGGCCAGAGTAAGAGTTAAGACCTTAACCATTAGGCCAGAGTATGAGTCTAAGACGTTAGCTATTAGGTCAGAGTAAGTGTTAAGACCTTAATCAGTAGGCCAGAGCAAGAGTTAAGACCTTAACCATTAGGCCATAGTACGAGTCTAAGACTTTAACTATTAGGCCAGAGTAAGAGTTAAGACCTTAACCAGTAGGCCAGAGTAAGAGTTAAGACCTTAACCAGTAGGCTAGAGTACGAGTCTAAGACCTTAGCTATTAGGCCAGAGTAAGAGTTAAGACCTTAGCTATTAGGCCAGAGTAAGAGTTAAG
The DNA here is from genome assembly GCF_964204655.1 of Triturus cristatus. Classification (NCBI taxonomy): domain Eukaryota; kingdom Metazoa; phylum Chordata; class Amphibia; order Caudata; family Salamandridae; genus Triturus; species Triturus cristatus. The sequence continues at coordinate 246,602,187 of NC_140580.1, read as the reverse complement.
ACCTTAACCAGTAGGCCAGAGTAAGAGTTAAGACCTTAACCATTAGGCCAGAGTACGAGTCTAAGACCTTAGCTATTAGGCCAGAGTAAGAGTTAAGACCTTAGCTATTAGGCCAGAGTAAGAGTTAAGACCCTAACCATTAGGCCAGAGTACAAGTCTAAGACCTTAGCTATTAGGCCAGAGTACGAGTCTAAGACCTTAGCTATTAGGCCAGAGTAAGAGTTAAGACCTTAACCATTAGGCCAGAGTACGAGTCTAAGACCTTAGCTGTTATGCCAGAGTAAGAGTTAAGACCTTAGCTATTAGGCCAGAGTAAGAGTTAAGACCTTAACCAGTAGGCTAGAGTATGAGTCTAAGACCTTAGCTATTAGGCCAGAGTAAGAGTTAAGACCTTAGCTATTAGGCCAGAGTAAGAGTTAAGACCTTAACCAGTAGGCCAGAGTAAGAGTTAAGACCTTAACCATTAGGCCAAAGTACGAGTCTAAGACCTTAGCTATTAGGCCAGAGTAAGAGTTAAGACCTTAGCTATTAGGCCAGATTAAGAGTTAAGACCATAACCATTAGGCCAGAGTACAAGTCTAAGACCTTAGCTATTAGGCCAGAGTACGAGTCTAAGACCTTAGCTATTAGGCCAGAGTACGAGTCTAAGATCTTAGCTATTAGGCCAGAGTAAGAGTTAAGACCTTAACCATTAGGCCAGAGTACGAGTCAAAGACCTTAGCTGTTATGCCAGAGTAAGTGTTAAGACCTTAGCTATTAGGCCAGAGTAAGAGTTAAGACCTTAACCATTAGGCCAGAGTATGAGTCTAAGACCTTAGCTATTAGGCCAGAGTAAGAGTTAAGACCTTAGCTATTAGGCCAGAGTAAGAGTTAAGACCTTAACCAGTAGGCCAGAGTAAGAGTTAGGACCTTAACCAGTAGGCCAGAGAAAGAGTTAAGACCTTAACCATTACACCAGAGTACGAGTCTAAGACCTTAGCTATTAGGCCAGAGTAAGAGTTAAGACCTTAGCTATTAGGCCAGAGTAAGAGGTACGACCTTAACAAGTAGGCCAGAGTACGAGTCTAAGACCTTAGCTATTAGGCCAGAGTAAGAGTTAAGACCTTAGCTATTAGGCCAGAGTAAGAGTTAAGACCTTAACCAGTAGGCCAGAGTAAGAGTTAAGACCTTAACCAGTAGGCTAGAGTACGAGTCTAAGACCTTAGCTATTAGGTCAGAGTAAGAGTTAAGACCTTAGCTATTAGGCCAGAGTACGAGTCTAAGACCTTAGCTATTAGGCCAGAGTAAGAGTTAAGACCTTAACCAGTAGGCCAGAGTATGAGTCTAAGACCTTAGCTATTAGGCCAGAGTAAGAGTTAAGACCTTAACCAGTAGGCCAGAGTAAGAGTTACGACTTTAACCATTAGGCCAGAGTACGAGTCTAAGACCTTAGCTATTAGGCCAGAGTAAGAGTTAAGACCGTAGCTATTAGGCCAGAGTAAAAGTTAAGACCTTAACCATTAGGCCAGAGTACGAGTCTAAGACCTTAGCTATTAGGCCAGAGTAAGAGTTAAGACCTTAACCATTAGGCCAGAGTATGAGTCTAAGACCTTAGCTATTAGGCCAGAGTACGAGTCTAAGACCTTAGCTATTAGGCCAGAGTAAGAGTTAAGACCTTACCCATTAGGCCAGAGTAAGAGTCTAAGACCTTAGCTATTAGGCAGGAGTAAGAGTTAAGACCTTAGCTATTAGGCCAGAGTAAGAGTTAAGACCTTAACCAGTAGGCCAAAGTACGAGTCTAAGACCTTAGCTATAAGGCCAGAGTAATAGTTAAGACCTTAGCTATTAGGCCAGATTACGAGTCTAAGACCTTTGCTATTAGGCCAGAGTAAGAGTTAAGACCTTAACCATTAGGCCATAGTACAAGTCTAAGACCTTATCTATTAGGCCAGAGTAAGAGTTAAGACCTTAGCTATTAGGCCAGAGTAAGAGTTAAGACCTTAACCAGTAGGCCAGAGTGCGAGTCTAAGACCTTAGCTATTAGGCCAGAGTAAGAGTTAAGACCTTAACCTGTATGCCATAGTACGAGTCTAAGACCTTAGCTATTAGGCCAGAGTAAGAGTTAAGACCTTAGCTATTAGGCCAGAGTAAGAGTTAAGACCTTAAATATTGGGCCAGAGTACGAGTCTAAGACCTTAGCTATTAGGCCAGAGTAAGAGTTAAGACCTTAACCAGTAGGCCAGAGTAAGAGTTAAGACCTTAACCATTAGGCCAGAGTACAAGTCTAAGAACTTAGCTATTAGGCCAGAGTAAGAGTTCAGACCTTAACCAGTAGGCCAGAGTAAGAGTTAAGATCTTAACTACTAGGCCATAGTACGAGTCTAAGACCTTAGCTATTAGGCCAGAGTAAGAGTTAAGACCTTAACCATTAGGCCAGAGTATGAGTCTAAGACCTTAGCTATTAGGCCAGAGTAAGAGTTAAGACCTTAGCTATTAGGCCAGAGTAAGAGTTAAGACCCTAACCAGTAGGCCAGTGTACGAGTCTAAGACCTTAGCTATTAAGCCAGAGTAAGAGTTAGGACCTTAACCAGTAGGCCAGAGTAAGAGTTAAGACCTTAACCTGTAGGCCATAGTACGAGTCTAAGACCTTAGCTTTTAGGCCAGAGTAAGAGTTAAGACCTTAGCTATTAAGCCTGAGCAAGAGATAAGACCTTAACCATTAGGCCAGAGTACGAGTCTAAGACCTTAGCTATTAGGCCAGAGTAAGATTTAAGACCTTAACCAGTAGGCAAGAGTAAGAGTTAAGACCTTAACCAGTAGGCTAGAGTATGAGTCTAAGACCTTAGCTATTAGGCCAGAGTAAGAGTTATGACCTTAGCTATTAGGCCAGAGTACGAGTCTAAGACCTTAGCTATTAGGCCAGAGTAAGAGTTAAGACCTTAACCAGTAGGCCAGAGTAAGAGTTAAGACCTTAACCTGTAGGCCATAGTACGAGTCTAAGACCTTAGCTATTAGGCAGGAGTAAGAGTTAAGACCTTAGCTATTAGGCCAGATTACGAGTCTAAGACCTTTGCTATTAGGCCACAGTAAGAGTTAAGACCTTAGCTATTAGGCCAGAGTAAGAGTTAAGACCTTAACCAGTAAGCCAGTGTAAGCGTTAAGACCTTAACCATTAGGCCAGAGTACGAGTCTAAGACCTTAGCTATTAGGCCAGAGTAAGAGTTAAGACCTTAACCAGTAGGCCAGAGTAAGAGTTAAGACCTTAACCATTAGTCCATAGTACGAGTCTAAGACCTTAGCTATTAGGCTAGAGTAAGAGTTAAGACCTTAGCTATTAGGCCAGAGTACGAGTCTAAGACCTTAGCTATTAGGCCAGAGTAAGAGTTAAGACCTTAGCTATTAGGCCAGAGTAGGAGTCTTAGACCTTAGCTATTAGGCCAGAGTAAGAGTTAAGACCTTAGCTATTAGGCCAGAGTAAGAGTTTAGACCTTAACCAGTAGGCCAGAGTACGAGTTTAGACCTTAGCTATTAGGCCAGAGTAAGGGTTGAGACCTTAACCAGTAGGCCAGTGTAATAATTAAGACCATAAACATTAGGCCAGAGTACGAGTCTAAGATCTTAGCTATTAGGCCAGAGTAAGAGTTAAGACCTTAACCAGTAGGCCAGAGTACGAGTCTAAGACCTTAGCTATTAGGCCAGAGTAAGAGTTAAGACCTTAACCAGTAGGCCAGAGTAAGAGTTAAGACCTCAACCTGTAGGCCAGAGTACGAGTCTAAGACCTTAGCTATTAGGCCAGAGTAAGAGTTAAGACCTTAACCAGTAGGTCAGAGTAAGAGTTAAGACCTTAACCATTAGGCCACAGTACGAGTCTAAGACCTTAGCTATTAGGCCAGAGTGCGAGTCTAAGACCTTAGCTATGAGGCCAGAGTAAAAGTTAAGACCTTAACCATTAGGCCAGAGTACGAGTCTAAGACCTTAGCTATTAGGCCAGAGTAAGAGTTAAGACCTTAACTAGTAGGCCAGAGTAAGAGTTAAGACCTTAACCATTAGGCCATAGTACGAGTCTAAGACCTTGGCTATTAGGCCAGAGTAAAAGTTAAGACCTTAACCATTAGGCCAGAGTACAAGTCTAAGACCTTAGCTATTAGGCCAGAGTACGAGTCTAGGACCTTAGCTATTAGGCCAGAGTACGAGTCTAAGATCTTAGCTATTAGGCCAGAGTAAGAGTTAAGACCTTAACCATTAGGCCAGAGTACGAGTCTAAGACCTTAGCTATTAGGCCAGAGTAAGAGTTAAGACCTTAGCTATTAGGCCAGAGTAAGAGTTAAGACCTTAACCAGTAGGCAAGAGTATAAGTCTAAGACCTTAGCTATTAGGCCAGAGTAAGAGTTAAGACCTTAACCAGTAGGCCAGAGAAAAAGTTAAGAACTTAACCTGTAGGCCAGAGTACGAGTCTAAGACCTTAGCTATTAGGCCAGAGTAAGGGTTAACAACTTAGCTATTAGGCCAGAGTAAGCATTAAGACCTTAACCAGTAGGCCAGAGTAAGAGTTAAGACCTTAGCTATTAGGCCAGAGTAAGAGTTAAGACCTTAACCAGTTGGCCAGAGTACGAATCTAAGACCTTAGCTATTAAGCCAGAGTACGAGTCTAAGACCTTAGCTATTAGGCTAGAGTAAGAGTTAAGACCTTAACCAGTAGGCCGGAGTAAGAGTTAAGACCTTAACTATTTGGCCGGAGTACGAGTCTAAGACCTTAGCTATTAGGCCAGAGTAAGAGTTAAGACCTTAGCTATCAGGCCAGAGTAAGAGGTAAGACCTTAACCAGTAGGCCAGAGTATAAGTCTAAGACCTTAGCTATTAGGCCAGAGTAAGAGTTAAGACCTTAACCAGTAGGCCAGAGTAAGAGTTAAGACCTTAACCTGTAGGCCAGAGTACGAGTCTAAGACCTTAGCTATTAGGCCAGAGTAAGGGTTAAGACCTTAACCAGTAGGCCAGTGTAAAAGTTAAGACCATAAACATTAGGCCAGAGTGTGAGTCTAAGACCTTAGCGATTAGGCCAGAGTAAGAAATAGGACCTTAGCTGTTAGGCCAGAGTAAGAGTTAAGACCTTAACCAGTAGGCCAGAGTACGAGTCTAAGACCTTAGCTATTAGGCCAGAGTAAGAGTTAAGACCTTAACTAGTAGGCCAGAGTAAGAGTTAAGACCTCAACCTGTAGGCCAGAGTACGAGTCTAAGACCTTAGCTTTTAGGCCAGAGTACGAGTCTAAGACCTTAGCTATTAGGCCAGAGTAAGAGTTAAGACCTTAACCAGTAGACCAGAGTAAGAGTTAAGACCTTAACCATTAGGCCAGCGTACGAGTCTAAGACCTTAGCTATTAGGCCAGAGTACGAGTCTAAGACTTTAGCTATTAGGCCAGAGTTAGAGTTAAGACCTTAACCAGTAGGCCAGAGTATGAGTCTAAGACCTTAGCTATTAGGCCAGAGTACGAGTCTAAGACCTTAGCTATTAGGCCAGAGTAAGAGTTAAGACCTTAACCAGTAGACCAGAGTAAGAGTTAAGACCTTAACCATTAGGCCAGAGTACGAGTCTAAGACCTTATCTATTAGGCCAGAGTACGAGTCTAAGACCTTAGCTATTAGGCCAGAGTAAGAGTTACGACCTTAACCAGTAGGCCAGAGTAAGAGTTAAGACCTTAACCATTAGGCCAGAGTACGAGTCTAAGACCTTAGCTATTAGGCCAGAGTAAGAGTTAAGACCTTAGCTATTAGGCCAGAGTACGAGTCTAAGACCTTAGCTATTAGGCCAGAGTAAGAGTAAAGACCTTAACCAGTAGGCCAGAGTACGAGTCTAAGACCTTAGCTATTAGGCCAGAGTACGAGTCTTAGACCTTAGCTATTAGGCCAGAGTAAGAGTTAAGACCTTAACCAGTAGGCCAGAGTAAGAGTTAAGACCTTAACTATTAGGCCAGAGTACGAGTCTAAGACCTTAGCTATTAGGCCAGAGTAAGAGTTAAGACCTTAGCTATTAGGCCAGAGTAAGAGTTAAGACCTTAACCGGTAGGCCAGAGTATGAGTCTAAGACCTTAGCTATTAGGCCAGAGTAAGAGTTAAGACCGTATCCAGTAGGCCAGAGTAAGAGTTAAGACCTTAACCTGTAGGCCAGAGTACGAGTCTAAGACCTTAGCTATTAGGCCAGAGTAAGGGTTAAGACCTTAACCAGTAGGCCAGTGTAAGAATTAAGACCATAAACATTAGGCCAGAGTACGAGTCTAAGACCTTAGCTATTAGGCCAGAGTAAGAGTTAAGACCTTAGCTATTAGGCCAGAGTAAGAGTTAAGACCTTAACCAGTAGGCCAGAGTATGAATCTAAGACCTTAGCTATTAGGCCAGAGTACGAGTCTAAGACCTTAGCTATTAGGCCAGAGTAAGAGTTAAGACCTTAACCAGTAGGCCAGAGTAAGAGTTAAGACCTTAACTATTTGGCCAGAGTACGAGTCTAAGACCTTAGCTATTAGGCCAGAGTAAGAGTTAAGACCTTAGCTATTAGGAGAAGAGTAAGAGTTAAGACCTTAACCAGTAGGCCAGAGTATAAGTCTAAGACCTTAGCTATTAGGCCAGAGTAAGGGTTAAGACCTTAACCAGTAGGCCAGTGTAAGAATTAAGACCATAAACATTAGGCCAGAGTACGAGTCTAAGACCTTAGCTATTAGGCCAGAGTAAGAGTTAAGACCTTAGCTATTAGGCCAGAGTAAGAGTTAAGACCTTAACCAGTAGGCCAGAGTAAGAGTTAAGACCTTAACTATTTGGCCAGAGTACGAGTCTAAGACCTTAGCTATTAGGCCAGAGTAAGAGTTAAGACCTTAGCTATTAGGAGAAGAGTAAGAGTTAAGACCTTAACCAGTAGGCCAGAGTATAAGTCTAAGACCTTAGCTATTAGGCCAGAGTAAGAGTTAAGACCTTAACCAGTAGGCCAGAGTACGAGTCTAAGACCTTAGCTATTAGGCCAGAGTACGAGTCTAAGACCTTAGCTATTAGGCCAGAGTAAGAGTTAAGACCTTAACCAGTAGACTAGAGTAAGAGTTAAGACCTTAACCATTAGGCCAGAGTACGAGTCTAAGATCTTAGCTATTAGGCCAGAGTACGAGTCTAAGACCTTAGCTATTAGGCCAGAGTTAGAGTTAAGGACCTTAACCAGTAGGCCAGAGTATGAGTCTAAGACCTTAGCTATTAGGCCAGAGTACGAGTCTAAGACCTTAGCTACTAGGCCAGAGCAAGAGTTAAGACCTTAACCAGTAGACCAGAGTAAGAGTTAAGACCTTAACCATTAGGCCAGAGTAAGAGTTAAGACCTTAACCAGTAGGCAAGAGTATAAGTCTAAGACCTTAGCTATTAGGCCAGAGTAAGAGTTAAGACCTTAACCAGTAGGCCAGAGAAAAAGTTAAGAACTTAACCTGTAGGCCAGAGTACGAGTCTAAGAACTTAGCTATTAGGCCAGAGTAAGGGTTAACAACTTAGCTATTAGGCCAGAGTAAGAGTTAAGACCTTAACCAGTAGGCCAGAGTAAGAGTTAAGACCTTAGCTATTAGGCCAGAGTAAGAGTTAAGACCTTAACCAGTTGGCCAGAGTACGAATCTAAGACCTTAGCTATTAAGCCAGAGTACGAGTCTAAGACCTTAGCTATTAGGCTAGAGTAAGAGTTAAGACCTTAACCAGTAGGCCAGAGTAAGAGTTAAGACCCTAACTATTTGGCCGGAGTACGAGTCTAAGACCTTAGCTATTAGGCCAGAGTAAGAGTTAAGACCTTAGCTATTAGGCCAGAGTAAGAGTTAAGACCTTAACCAGTAGGCCAGAGTATAAGTCTAAGACCTTAGCTGTTAGGCCAGAGTAAGAGTTAAGACCTTAACCAGTAGGCCAGAGTAAGAGTTAAGAGCTTAACCTGTAGGCCAGAGTACGAGTCTAAGACCTTAGCTATTAGGCCAGAGTAAGGGTTAAGACCTTAACCAGTAGGCCAGTGTAAAAGTTAAGACCATAAACATTAGGCCAGAGTGCGAGTCTAAGACCTTAGCGATTAGGCCAGAGTAAGAAATAGGACCTTAGCTGTTAGGCCAGAGTAAGAGTTAAGACCTTAACCAGTAGGCCAGAGTACGAGTCTAAGACCTTAGCTATTAGGCCAGAGTAAGAGTTAAGACCTTAACTAGTAGGCCAGAGTAAGAGTTAAGACCTCAACCTGTAGGCCAGAGTACGAGTCTAAGACCTTAGCTATTAGGCCAGAGTAAGAGTTAAGACCTTAACCAGTAGGCCAGAGTAAGAGTTAAGAACTTAACCATTAGGCCATAGTACGAGTCTAAGACCTTAGCTATAAGGCCAGAGTAAGAGTTAAGACCTTAACTATTAGGCCAGAGTACGAGTCTAACACCTTAGCTATTAGGCCAGAGTAAGAGTTAAGACCTTAGCTATTAGGCCAGAGTAAGAGTTAAGACCTTAACCATTAGGCCAGAGTACAAGTCTAAGACCTTAGCTATTAGGCCAGAGTACGAGTCTAAGACCTTAGCTATTAGGCCAGAGTAAGAGTTAAGACCTTAACCATTAGGCCAGAGTACGAGTCTAAGACCTTAGCTGTTAGGCCAGAGTAAGAGTTAAGACCTTAGCTATTAGGCCAGAGTAAGAGTTAAGACCTTAACCATTAGGCCAGAGTATGAGTCTAAGACCTTAGCTATTAGGCCAGAGTAAGAGTTAAGACCTTAGCTATTAGGCCAGAGTAAGAGTTAAGACCTTAACCAGTAGGCCAGAGTAAGAGTTAAGACCTTAAGCAGTAGGCCAGAGAAAGAGTTAAGACCTTAACCATTAGGCCAGAGTACGAGTCTAAGACCTTAGCTATTAGGCCAGAGTAAGAGTTAAGACCTTAGCTATTAGGCCAGAGTAAGAGTTAAGACCTTAACCATTAGGCCAGAGTACGAGTCTAAGACCTTAGCTATTAGGCCAGAGTAAGAGTTAAGACCTTAACCAGTAGGCCAGAGTAAGAGTTAAGACCTTAACCATTAGTCCATAGTACGAGTCTAAGACCTTAGCTATTAGGCTAGAGTAAGAGTTAAGACCTTAGCTATTAGGCCAGAGTACGAGTCTAAGACCTTAGCTCTTAGGCCAGAGTAAGAGTTAAGACCTTAGCTATTAGGCCAGAGTAGGAGTCTTAGACCTTAGCTATTAGGCCAGAGTAAGAGTTAAGACCTTAGCTATTAGGCCAGAGTAAGAGTTTAGACCTTAACCAGTAGGCCAGAGTACGAGTTTAGACCTTAGCTATTAGGCCAGAGTAAGGGTTAAGACCTTAACCAGTAGGCCAGTGTAATAATTAAGACCATAAACATTAGGCCAGAGTACGAGTCTAAGATCTTAGCTATTAGGCCAGAGTAAGAGTTAAGACCTTAGCTGTTAGGCCAGAGTAAGAGTTAAGACCTTAACCAGTAGGCCAGAGTACGAGTCTAAGACCTTAGCTATTAGGCCAGAGTAAGAGTTAAGACCTTAACCAGTAGGCCAGAGTAAGAGTTAAGACCTCAACCTGTAGGCCAGAGTACGAGTCTAAGACCTTAGCTATTAGGCCAGAGTACGAGTCTAAGACCTTAGCTATTAGGCCAGAGTAAGAGTTAAGACCTTAACCAGTAGGTCAGAGTAAGAGTTAAGACCTTAACCATTAGGCCACAGTACGAGTCTAAGACCTTAGCTATTAGGCCAGAGTGCGAGTCTAAGACCTTAGCTATGAGGCCAGAGTAAAAGTTAAGACCTTAACCATTAGGCCAGAGTACGAGTCTAAGACCTTAGCTATTAGGCCAGAGTAAGAGTTAAGACCTTAACTAGTAGGCCAGAGTAAGAGTTAAGACCTTAACCATTAGGCCATAGTACGAGTCTAAGACCTTGGCTATTAGGCCAGAGTAAGAGTTAAGACCTTAACCAGTAGGCCAGAGTATGAATCTAAGACCTTAGCTATTAGGCCAGAGTACGAGTCTAAGACCTTAGCTATTAGGCCAGAGTAAGAGTTAAGACCTTAACCAGTAGGCCAGAGTAAGAGTTAAGACCTTAACTATTTGGCCAGAGTACGAGTCTAAGACCTTAGCTATTAGGCCAGAGTAAGAGTTAAGACCTTAGCTATTAGGAGAAGAGTAAGAGTTAAGACCTTAACCAGTAGGCCAGAGTATAAGTCTAAGACCTTAGCTATTAGGCCAGAGTAAGGGTTAAGACCTTAACCAGTAGGCCAGTGTAAGAATTAAGACCATAAACATTAGGCCAGAGTACGAGTCTAAGACCTTAGCTATTAGGCCAGAGTAAGAGTTAAGACCTTAGCTATTAGGCCAGAGTAAGAGTTAAGACCTTAACCAGTAGGCCAGAGTATGAATCTAAGACCTTAGCTATTAGGCCAGAGTACGAGTTCAAGACCTTAGCTATTAGGCCAGAGTAAGAGTTAAGACCTTAACCAGTAGGCCAGAGTAAGAGTTAAGACCTTAACTATTTGGCCAGAGTACGAGTCTAAGACCTTAGCTATTAGGCCAGAGTAAGAGTTAAGACCTTAGCTATTAGGAGAAGAGTAAGAGTTAAGACCTTAACCAGTAGGCCAGAGTATAAGTCTAAGACCTTAGCTATTAGGCCAGAGTAAGAGTTAAGACCTTAACCAGTAGGCCAGAGTACGAGTCTAAGACCTTAGCTATTAGGCCAGAGTACGAGTCTAAGACCTTAGCTATTAGGCCAGAGTAAGAGTTAAGACCTTAACCAGTAGACTAGAGTAAGAGTCTAAGACCTTAGCTATTAGGCCAGAGTACGAGTCTAAGACCTTAGCTACTAGGCCAGAGCAAGAGTTAAGACCTTAACCAGTAGACCAGAGTAAGAGTTAAGACCTTAACCATTAGGCCAGAGTAAGAGTTAAGACCTTAACCAGTAGGCAAGAGTATAAGTCTAAGACCTTAGCTATTAGGCCAGAGTAAGAGTTAAGACCTTAACCAGTAGGCCAGAGAAAAAGTTAAGAACTTAACCTGTAGGCCAGAGTACGAGTCTAAGACCTTAGCTATTAGGCCAGAGTAAGGGTTAACAACTTAGCTATTAGGCCAGAGTAAGAGTTAAGACCTTAACCAGTAGGCCAGAGTACGAGTCTAAGACCTTAGCTATTAGGCCAGAGTAAAAGTTAAGACCTTAACCAGTAAGCCAGAGTAAGAGTTAAGACCTTAACCATTAGTCCATAGTACGAGTCTAAGACCTTAGCTATTAGGCTAGAGTAAGAGTTAAGACCTTAGCTATTAGGCCAGAGTACGAGTCTAAGACCTTAGCTCTTAGGCCAGAGTAAGAGTTAAGACCTTAGCTATTAGGCCAGAGTAGGAGTCTTAGACCTTAGCTATTAGGCCAGAGTAAGAGTTAAGACCTTAGCTATTAGGCCAGAGTAAGAGTTTAGACCTTAACCAGTAGGCCAGAGTACGAGTTTAGACCTTAGCTATTAGGCCAGAGTAAGGGTTAAGACCTTAACCAGTAGGCCAGTGTAATAATTAAGACCATAAACATTAGGCCAGAGTACGAGTCTAAGATCTTAGCTATTAGGCCAGAGTAAGAGTTAAGACCTTAGCTGTTAGGCCAGAGTAAGAGTTAAGACCTTAACCAGTAGGCCAGAGTACGAGTCTAAGACCTTAGCTATTAGGCCAGAGTAAGAGTTAAGACCTTAACCAGTAGGCCAGAGTAAGAGTTAAGACCTCAACCTGTAGGCCAGAGTACGAGTCTAAGACCTTAGCTATTAGGCCAGAGTACGAGTCTAAGACCTTAGCTATTAGGCCAGAGTAAGAGTTAAGACCTTAACCAGTAGGTCAGAGTAAGAGTTAAGACCTTAACCATTAGGCCACAGTACGAGTCTAAGACCTTAGCTATTAGGCCAGAGTGCGAGTCTAAGACCTTAGCTATGAGGCCAGAGTAAAAGTTAAGACCTTAACCATTAGGCCAGAGTACGAGTCTAAGACCTTAGCTATTAGGCCAGAGTAAGCGTTAAGACCATAACTAGTAGGCCAGAGTAAGAGTTAAGACCTTAACCATTAGGCCATAGTACGAGTCTAAGACCTTGGCTATTAGGCCAGAGTAAGAGTTAAGACCTTAACCAGTAGGCCAGAGTATGAATCTAAGACCTTAGCTATTAGGCCAGAGTACGAGTCTAAGACCTTAGCTATTAGGCCAGAGTAAGAGTTAAGACCTTAACCAGTAGGCCAGAGTAAGAGTTAAGACCTTAACTATTTGGCCAGAGTACGAGTCTAAGACCTTAGCTATTAGGCCAGAGTAAGAGTTAAGACCTTAGCTATTAGGAGAAGAGTAAGAGTTAAGACCTTAACCAGTAGGCCAGAGTATAAGTCTAAGACCTTAGCTATTAGGCCAGAGTAAGGGTTAAGACCTTAACCAGTAGGCCAGTGTAAGAATTAAGACCATAAACATTAGGCCAGAGTACGAGTCTAAGACCTTAGCTATTAGGCCAGAGTAAGAGTTAAGACCTTAGCTATTAGGCCAGAGTAAGAGTTAAGACCTTAACCAGTAGGCCAGAGTATGAATCTAAGACCTTAGCTATTAGGCCAGAGTACGAGTTCAAGACCTTAGCTATTAGGCCAGAGTAAGAGTTAAGACCTTAACCAGTAGGCCAGAGTAAGAGTTAAGACCTTAACTATTTGGCCAGAGTACGAGTCTAAGACCTTAGCTATTAGGCCAGAGTAAGAGTTAAGACCTTAGCTATTAGGAGAAGAGTAAGAGTTAAGACCTTAACCAGTAGGCCAGAGTATAAGTCTAAGACCTTAGCTATTAGGCCAGAGTAAGAGTTAAGACCTTAACCAGTAGGCCAGAGTACGAGTCTAAGACCTTAGCTATTAGGCCAGAGTACGAGTCTAAGACCTTAGCTATTAGGCCAGAGTAAGAGTTAAGACCTTAACCATTAGACTAGAGTAAGAGTCTAAGACCTTAGCTATTAGGCCAGAGTACGAGTCTAAGACCTTAGCTACTAGGCCAGAGCAAGAGTTAAGACCTTAACCAGTAGACCAGAGTAAGAGTTAAGACCTTAACCATTAGGCCAGAGTAAGAGTTAAGACCTTAACCAGTAGGCAAGAGTATAAGTCTAAGACCTTAGCTATTAGGCCAGAGTAAGAGTTAAGACCTTAACCAGTAGGCCAGAGAAAAAGTTAAGAACTTAACCTGTAGGCCAGAGTACGAGTCTAAGAACTTAGCTATTAGGCCAGAGTAAGGGTTAACAACTTAGCTATTAGGCCAGAGTAAGAGTTAAGACCTTAACCAGTAGGCCAGAGTAAGAGTTAAGACCTTAGCTATTAGGCCAGAGTAAGAGTTAAGACCTTAACCAGTTGGCCAGAGTACGAATCTAAGACCTTAGCTATTAAGCCAGAGTACGAGTCTAAGACCTTAGCTATTAGGCTAGAGTAAGAGTTAAGACCTTAACCAGTAGGCCAGAGTAAGAGTTAAGACCCTAACTATTTGGCCGGAGTACGAGTCTAAGACCTTAGCTATTAGGCCAGAGTAAGAGTTAAGACCTTAGCTATTAGGCCAGAGTAAGAGTTAAGACCTTAACCAGTAGGCCAGAGTATAAGTCTAAGACCTTAGCTGTTAGGCCAGAGTAAGAGTTAAGACCTTAACCAGTAGGCCAGAGTAAGAGTTAAGAGCTTAACCTGTAGGCCAGAGTACGAGTCTAAGACCTTAGCTATTAGGCCAGAGTAAGGGTTAAGACCTTAACCAGTAGGCCAGTGTAAAAGTTAAGACCATAAACATTAGGCCAGAGTGCGAGTCTAAGACCTTAGCGATTAGGCCAGAGTAAGAAATAGGACCTTAGCTGTTAGGCCAGAGTAAGAGTTAAGACCTTAACCAGTAGGCCAGAGTACGAGTCTAAGACCTTAGCTATTAGGCCAGAGTAAGAGTTAAGACCTTAACTAGTAGGCCAGAGTAAGAGTTAAGACCTCAACCTGTAGGCCAGAGTACGAGTCTAAGACCTTAGCTATTAGGCCAGAGTAAGAGTTAAGACCTTAACCAGTAGGCCAGAGTAAGAGTTAAGAACTTAACCATTAGGCCATAGTACGAGTCTAAGACCTTAGCTATAAGGCCAGAGTAAGAGTTAAGACCTTAACTATTAGGCCAGAGTACGAGTCTAACACCTTAGCTATTAGGCCAGAGTAAGAGTTAAGACCTTAGCTATTAGGCCAGAGTAAGAGTTAAGACCTTAACCATTAGGCCAGAGTACAAGTCTAAGACCTTAGCTATTAGGCCAGAGTACGAGTCTAAGACCTTAGCTATTAGGCCAGAGTAAGAGTTAAGACCTTAACCATTAGGCCAGAGTACGAGTCTAAGACCTTAGCTGTTAGGCCAGAGTAAGAGTTAAGACCTTAGCTATTAGGCCAGAGTAAGAGTTAAGACCTTAACCATTAGGCCAGAGTATGAGTCTAAGACCTTAGCTATTAGGCCAGAGTAAGAGTTAAGACCTTAGCTATTAGGCCAGAGTAAGAGTTAAGACCTTAACCAGTAGGCCAGAGTAAGAGTTAAGACCTTAAGCAGTAGGCCAGAGAAAGAGTTAAGACCTTAACCATTAGGCCAGAGTACGAGTCTAAGACCTTAGCTATTAGGCCAGAGTAAGAGTTAAGACCTTAGCTATTAGGCCAGAGTAAGAGTTAAGACCTTAACCATTAGGCCAGAGTACGAGTCTAAGACCTTAGCTATTAGGCCAGAGTAAGAGTTAAGACCTTAACCAGTAGGCCAGAGTAAGAGTTAAGACCTTAACCATTAGTCCATAGTACGAGTCTAAGACCTTAGCTATTAGGCTAGAGTAAGAGTTAAGACCTTAGCTATTAGGCCAGAGTACGAGTCTAAGACCTTAGCTCTTAGGCCAGAGTAAGAGTTAAGACCTTAGCTATTAGGCCAGAGTAGGAGTCTTAGACCTTAGCTATTAGGCCAGAGTAAGAGTTAAGACCTTAGCTATTAGGCCAGAGTAAGAGTTTAGACCTTAACCAGTAGGCCAGAGTACGAGTTTAGACCTTAGCTATTAGGCCAGAGTAAGGGTTAAGACCTTAACCAGTAGGCCAGTGTAATAATTAAGACCATAAACATTAGGCCAGAGTACGAGTCTAAGATCTTAGCTATTAGGCCAGAGTAAGAGTTAAGACCTTAGCTGTTAGGCCAGAGTAAGAGTTAAGACCTTAACCAGTAGGCCAGAGTACGAGTCTAAGACCTTAGCTATTAGGCCAGAGTAAGAGTTAAGACCTTAACCAGTAGGCCAGAGTAAGAGTTAAGACCTCAACCTGTAGGCCAGAGTACGAGTCTAAGACCTTAGCTATTAGGCCAGAGTACGAGTCTAAGACCTTAGCTATTAGGCCAGAGTAAGAGTTAAGACCTTAACCAGTAGGTCAGAGTAAGAGTTAAGACCTTAACCATTAGGCCACAGTACGAGTCTAAGACCTTAGCTATTAGGCCAGAGTGCGAGTCTAAGACCTTAGCTATGAGGCCAGAGTAAAAGTTAAGACCTTAACCATTAGGCCAGAGTACGAGTCTAAGACCTTAGCTATTAGGCCAGAGTAAGAGTTAAGACCTTAACTAGTAGGCCAGAGTAAGAGTTAAGACCTTAACCATTAGGCCATAGTACGAGTCTAAGACCTTGGCTATTAGGCCAGAGTAAGAGTTAAGACCTTAACCAGTAGGCCAGAGTATGAATCTAAGACCTTAGCTATTAGGCCAGAGTACGAGTCTAAGACCTTAGCTATTAGGCCAGAGTAAGAGTTAAGACCTTAACCAGTAGGCCAGAGTAAGAGTTAAGACCTTAACTATTTGGCCAGAGTACGAGTCTAAGACCTTAGCTATTAGGCCAGAGTAAGAGTTAAGACCTTAGCTATTAGGAGAAGAGTAAGAGTTAAGACCTTAACCAGTAGGCCAGAGTATAAGTCTAAGACCTTAGCTATTAGGCCAGAGTAAGGGTTAAGACCTTAACCAGTAGGCCAGTGTAAGAATTAAGACCATAAACATTAGGCCAGAGTACGAGTCTAAGACCTTAGCTATTAGGCCAGAGTAAGAGTTAAGACCTTAGCTATTAGGCCAGAGTAAGAGTTAAGACCTTAACCAGTAGGCCAGAGTATGAATCTAAGACCTTAGCTATTAGGCCAGAGTACGAGTTCAAGACCTTAGCTATTAGGCCAGAGTAAGAGTTAAGACCTTAACCAGTAGGCCAGAGTAAGAGTTAAGACCTTAACTATTTGGCCAGAGTACGAGTCTAAGACCTTAGCTATTAGGCCAGAGTAAGAGTTAAGACCTTAGCTATTAGGAGAAGAGTAAGAGTTAAGACCTTAACCAGTAGGCCAGAGTATAAGTCTAAGACCTTAGCTATTAGGCCAGAGTAAGAGTTAAGACCTTAACCAGTAGGCCAGAGTACGAGTCTAAGACCTTAGCTATTAGGCCAGAGTACGAGTCTAAGACCTTAGCTATTAGGCCAGAGTAAGAGTTAAGACCTTAACCAGTAGACTAGAGTAAGAGTCTAAGACCTTAGCTATTAGGCCAGAGTACGAGTCTAAGACCTTAGCTACTAGGCCAGAGCAAGAGTTAAGACCTTAACCAGTAGACCAGAGTAAGAGTTAAGACCTTAACCATTAGGCCAGAGTAAGAGTTAAGACCTTAACCAGTAGGCAAGAGTATAAGTCTAAGACCTTAGCTATTAGGCCAGAGTAAGAGTTAAGACCTTAACCAGTAGGCCAGAGAAAAAGTTAAGAACTTAACCTGTAGGCCAGAGTACGAGTCTAAGACCTTAGCTATTAGGCCAGAGTAAGGGTTAACAACTTAGCTATTAGGCCAGAGTAAGAGTTAAGACCTTAACCAGTAGGCCAGAGTACGAGTCTAAGACCTTAGCTATTAGGCCAGAGTAAGAGTTAAGACCTTAACCAGTAAGCCAGAGTAAGAGTTAAGACCTTAACCATTAGTCCATAGTACGAGTCTAAGACCTTAGCTATTAGGCTAGAGTAAGAGTTAAGACCTTAGCTATTAGGCCAGAGTACGAGTCTAAGACCTTAGCTCTTAGGCCAGAGTAAGAGTTAAGACCTTAGCTATTAGGCCAGAGTAGGAGTCTTAGACCTTAGCTATTAGGCCAGAGTAAGAGTTAAGACCTTAGCTATTAGGCCAGAGTAAGAGTTTAGACCTTAACCAGTAGGCCAGAGTACGAGTTTAGACCTTAGCTATTAGGCCAGAGTAAGGGTTAAGACCTTAACCAGTAGGCCAGTGTAATAATTAAGACCATAAACATTAGGCCAGAGTACGAGTCTAAGATCTTAGCTATTAGGCCAGAGTAAGAGTTAAGACCTTAGCTGTTAGGCCAGAGTAAGAGTTAAGACCTTAACCAGTAGGCCAGAGTACGAGTCTAAGACCTTAGCTATTAGGCCAGAGTAAGAGTTAAGACCTTAACCAGTAGGCCAGAGTAAGAGTTAAGACCTCAACCTGTAGGCCAGAGTACGAGTCTAAGACCTTAGCTATTAGGCCAGAGTACGAGTCTAAGACCTTAGCTATTAGGCCAGAGTAAGAGTTAAGACCTTAACCAGTAGGTCAGAGTAAGAGTTAAGACCTTAACCATTAGGCCACAGTACGAGTCTAAGACCTTAGCTATTAGGCCAGAGTGCGAGTCTAAGACCTTAGCTATGAGGCCAGAGTAAAAGTTAAGACCTTAACCATTAGGCCAGAGTACGAGTCTAAGACCTTAGCTATTAGGCCAGAGTAAGCGTTAAGACCATAACTAGTAGGCCAGAGTAAGAGTTAAGACCTTAACCATTAGGCCATAGTACGAGTCTAAGACCTTGGCTATTAGGCCAGAGTAAGAGTTAAGACCTTAACCAGTAGGCCAGAGTATGAATCTAAGACCTTAGCTATTAGGCCAGAGTACGAGTCTAAGACCTTAGCTATTAGGCCAGAGTAAGAGTTAAGACCTTAACCAGTAGGCCAGAGTAAGAGTTAAGACCTTAACTATTTGGCCAGAGTACGAGTCTAAGACCTTAGCTATTAGGCCAGAGTAAGAGTTAAGACCTTAGCTATTAGGAGAAGAGTAAGAGTTAAGACCTTAACCAGTAGGCCAGAGTATAAGTCTAAGACCTTAGCTATTAGGCCAGAGTAAGGGTTAAGACCTTAACCAGTAGGCCAGTGTAAGAATTAAGACCATAAACATTAGGCCAGAGTACGAGTCTAAGACCTTAGCTATTAGGCCAGAGTAAGAGTTAAGACCTTAGCTATTAGGCCAGAGTAAGAGTTAAGACCTTAACCAGTAGGCCAGAGTATGAATCTAAGACCTTAGCTATTAGGCCAGAGTACGAGTTCAAGACCTTAGCTATTAGGCCAGAGTAAGAGTTAAGACCTTAACCAGTAGGCCAGAGTAAGAGTTAAGACCTTAACTATTTGGCCAGAGTACGAGTCTAAGACCTTAGCTATTAGGCCAGAGTAAGAGTTAAGACCTTAGCTATTAGGAGAAGAGTAAGAGTTAAGACCTTAACCAGTAGGCCAGAGTATAAGTCTAAGACCTTAGCTATTAGGCCAGAGTAAGAGTTAAGACCTTAACCAGTAGGCCAGAGTACGAGTCTAAGACCTTAGCTATTAGGCCAGAGTACGAGTCTAAGACCTTAGCTATTAGGCCAGAGTAAGAGTTAAGACCTTAACCAGTAGACTAGAGTAAGAGTCTAAGACCTTAGCTATTAGGCCAGAGTACGAGTCTAAGACCTTAGCTACTAGGCCAGAGCAAGAGTTAAGACCTTAACCAGTAGACCAGAGTAAGAGTTAAGACCTTAACCATTAGGCCAGAGTAAGAGTTAAGACCTTAACCAGTAGGCAAGAGTATAAGTCTAAGACCTTAGCTATTAGGCCAGAGTAAGAGTTAAGACCTTAACCAGTAGGCCAGAGAAAAAGTTAAGAACTTAACCTGTAGGCCAGAGTACGAGTCTAAGACCTTAGCTATTAGGCCAGAGTAAGGGTTAACAACTTAGCTATTAGGCCAGAGTAAGAGTTAAGACCTTAACCAGTAGGCCAGAGTAAGAGTTAAGACCTTAGCTATTAGGCCAGAGTAAGAGTTAAGACCTTAACCAGTTGGCCAGAGTACGAATCTAAGACCTTAGCTATTAAGCCAGAGTACGAGTCTAAGACCTTAGCTATTAGGCTAGAGTAAGAGTTAAGACCTTAACCAGTAGGCCAGAGTAAGAGTTAAGACCCTAACTATTTGGCCGGAGTACGAGTCTAAGACCTTAGCTATTAGGCCAGAGTAAGAGTTAAGACCTTAGCTATTAGGCCAGAGTAAGAGTTAAGACCTTAACCAGTAGGCCAGAGTATAAGTCTAAGACCTTAGCTATTAGGCCAGAGTAAGAGTTAAGACCTTAACCAGTAGGCCAGAGTAAGAGTTAAGACCTTAACCTGTAGGCCAGAGTACGAGTCTAAGACCTTAGCTATTAGGCCAGAGTAAGGGTTAAGACCTTAACCAGTAGGCCAGTGTAAAAGTTAAGACCATAAACATTAGGCCAGAGTGCGAGTCTAAGACCTTAGCGATTAGGCCAGAGTAAGAAATAGGACCTTAGCTGTTAGGCCAGAGTAAGAGTTAAGACCTTAACCAGTAGGCCAGAGTACGAGTCTAAGACCTTAGCTATTAGGCCAGAGTAAGAGTTAAGACCTTAACTAGTAGGCCAGAGTAAGAGTTAAGACCTCAACCTGTAGGCCAGAGTACGAGTCTAAGACCTTAGCTATTAGGCCAGAGTAAGAGTTAAGACCTTAACCAGTAGGCCAGAGTAAGAGTTAAGAACTTAACCATTAGGCCATAGTACGAGTCTAAGACCTTAGCTATAAGGCCAGAGTAAGAGTTAAGACCTTAACTATTAGGCCAGAGTACGAGTCTAACACCTTAGCTATTAGGCCAGAGTAAGAGTTAAGACCTTAGCTATTAGGCCAGAGTAAGAGTTAAGACCTTAACCATTAGGCCAGAGTACAAGTCTAAGACCTTAGCTATTAGGCCAGAGTACGAGTCTAAGACCTTAGCTATTAGGCCAGAGTAAGAGTTAAGACCTTAACCATTAGGCCAGAGTACGAGTCTAAGACCTTAGCTGTTAGGCCAGAGTAAGAGTTAAGACCTTAGCTATTAGGCCAGAGTAAGAGTTAAGACCTTAACCATTAGGCCAGAGTATGAGTCTAAGACCTTAGCTATTAGGCCAGAGTAAGAGTTAAGACCTTAGCTATTAGGCCAGAGTAAGAGTTAAGACCTTAACCAGTAGGCCAGAGTAAGAGTTAAGACCTTAAGCAGTAGGCCAGAGAAAGAGTTAAGACCTTAACCATTAGGCCAGAGTACGAGTCTAAGACCTTAGCTATTAGGCCAGAGTAAGAGTTAAGACCTTAGCTATTAGGCCAGAGTAAGAGTTAAGACCTTAACCATTAGGCCAGAGTACGAGTCTAAGACCTTAGCTATTAGGCCAGAGTAAGAGTTAAGACCTTAACCAGTAGGCCAGAGTAAGAGTTAAGACCTTAACCATTAGTCCATAGTACGAGTCTAAGACCTTAGCTATTAGGCTAGAGTAAGAGTTAAGACCTTAGCTATTAGGCCAGAGTACGAGTCTAAGACCTTAGCTCTTAGGCCAGAGTAAGAGTTAAGACCTTAGCTATTAGGCCAGAGTAGGAGTCTTAGACCTTAGCTATTAGGCCAGAGTAAGAGTTAAGACCTTAGCTATTAGGCCAGAGTAAGAGTTTAGACCTTAACCAGTAGGCCAGAGTACGAGTTTAGACCTTAGCTATTAGGCCAGAGTAAGGGTTAAGACCTTAACCAGTAGGCCAGTGTAATAATTAAGACCATAAACATTAGGCCAGAGTACGAGTCTAAGATCTTAGCTATTAGGCCAGAGTAAGAGTTAAGACCTTAGCTGTTAGGCCAGAGTAAGAGTTAAGACCTTAACCAGTATGCCAGAGTACGAGTCTAAGACCTTAGCTATTAGGCCAGAGTAAGAGTTAAGACCTTAACCAGTAGGCCAGAGTAAGAGTTAAGACCTCAACCTGTAGGCCAGAGTACGAGTCTAAGACCTTAGCTATTAGGCCAGAGTACGAGTCTAAGACCTTAGCTATTAGGCCAGAGTAAGAGTTAAGACCTTAACCAGTAGGTCAGAGTAAGAGTTAAGACCTTAACCATTAGGCCACAGTACGAGTCTAAGACCTTAGCTATTAGGCCAGAGTGCGAGTCTAAGACCTTAGCTATGAGGCCAGAGTAAAAGTTAAGACCTTAACCATTAGGCCAGAGTACGAGCCTAAGACCTTAGCTATTAGGCCAGAGTAAGAGTTAAGACCTTAACTAGTAGGCCAGAGTAAGAGTTAAGACCTTAACCATTAGGCCATAGTACGAGTCTAAGACCTTGGCTATTAGGCCAGAGTAAGAGTTAAGACCTTAACCATTAGGCCAGAGTACAAGTCTAAGACCTTAGCTATTAGGCCAGAGTACGAGTCTAAGACCTTAGCTATTAAGCCAGAGTACGAGTCTAATATCTTAGCTATTAGGCCAGAGTAAGAGTTAAGACCTTAACCATTAGGCCAGAGTACGAGTCTAAGACCTTAGCTATTAGGCCAGAGTAAGAGTTAAGACATTAGCTATTAGGCCAGAGTAAGAGTTAAGACATTAGCTATTAGGCCAGAGTAAGAGTTAAGACCTTAACCAGTAGGCAAGAGTATAAGTCTAAGACCTTAGCTATTAGGCCAGAGTAAGAGTTAAGACCTTAACCAGTAGGCCAGAGAAAAAGTTAAGAACTTAACCTGTAGGCCAGAGTACGAGTCTAAGACCTTAGCTATTAGGGCAGAGTAAGGGTTAACAACTTAGCTATTAGGCCAGAGTAAGAGTTAAGACATTAACCAGTAGGCCAGAGTAAGAGTTAAGACCTTAGCTATTAGGCCAGAGTAAGAGTTAAGACCTTAACCAGTTGGCCAGAGTACGAATCTAAGACCTTAGCTATTAAGCCAGAGTACGAGTCTAAGACCTTAGCTATTAGGCTAGAGTAAGAGTTAAGACCTTAACCAGTAGGCCAGAGTAAGAGTTAAGACCCTAACTATTTGGCCGGAGTACGAGTCTAAGACCTTAGCTATTAGGCCAGAGTAAGAGTTAAGACCTTAGCTATTAGGCCAGAGTAAGAGTTAAGACCTTAACCAGTAGGCCAGAGTATAAGTCTAAGACCTTAGCTATTAGGCCAGAGTAAGAGTTAAGACCTTAACCAGTAGGCCAGAGTAAGAGTTAAGACCTTAACCTGTAGGCCAGAGTACGAGTCTAAGACCTTAGCTATTAGGCCAGAGTAAGGGTTAAGACCTTAACCAGTAGGCCAGTGTAAAAGTTAAGACCATAAACATTAGGCCAGAGTGCGAGTCTAAGACCTTAGCGATTAGGCCAGAGTAAGAAATAAGACCTTAGCTGTTAGGCCAGAGTAAGAGTTAAGACCTTAACCAGTAGGCCAGAGTACGAGTCTAAGACCTTAGCTATTAGGCCAGAGTAAGAGTTAAGACCTTAACTAGTAGGCCAGAGTAAGAGTTAAGACCTCAACCTGTAGGCCAGAGTACGAGTCTAACACCTTAGCTATTAGGCCAGAGTACGAGTCTAAGACCTTAGCTATTAGGCCAGAGTAAGAGTTAAGACCTTAACCAGTAGACCAGAGTAAGAGTTAAGACCTTAACCATTAGGCCAGAGTACGAGTCTAAGACCTTAGCTATTAGGCCAGAGTACGAGTCTAAGACCTTAGCTATTAGGCCAGAGTTAGAGTTAAGACCTTAACCAGTAGGCCAGAGTATGAGTCTAAGACCTTAGCTATTGGGCCAGAGTACGAGTCTAAGACCTTAGCTATTAGGCCAGAGTAAGAGTTAAGACCTTAACCAGTAGACCAGAGTAAGAGTTAAGACCTTAACCATTAGGCCAGAGTATGAGTCTAAGACCTTATCTATTAGGCCAGAGTAAGAGTTACGACCTTAACCAGTAGGCCAGAGTAAGAGTTAAGACCTTAACCATTAGGCCAGAGTACGAGTCTAAGACCTTAGCTATTAGGCCAGAGTAAGAGTTAAGACCTTAGCTATTAGGCCAGAGTACGAGTCTAAGACCTTAGCTATTAGGCCAGAGTAAGAGTTAAGACCTTAACCAGTAGGCCAGAGTAAGAGTTAAGACCTTAACTATTAGGCCAGAGTACGAGTCTAAGACCTTAGCTATTAGGCCAGAGTAAGAGTTAAGACCTTAGCTATTAGGCCAGAGTAAGAGTTAAGACCTTAACCAGTAGGCCAGAGTATGAATCTAAGACCTTAACCAGTAGGCCAGAGTATGAGTCTAAGACCTTAGCTATTAGGCCAGAGTAAGAGTTAAGACCGTATCCAGTAGGACAGAGTAAGAGTTAAGACCTTAACCTGTAGGCCAGAGTACGAGTCTAAGACCTTAGCTATTAGGCCAGAGTAAGGGTTAAGACCTTAACCAGTAGGCCAGTGTAAGAATTAAGACCATAAACATTAGGCCAGAGTACGAGTCTAAGACCTTAGCTATTAGGCCAGAGTAAGAGTTAAGACCTTAGCTATTAGGCCAGAGTAAGAGTTAAGACCTTAACCAGTAGGCCAGAGTATGAATCTAAGACCTTAGCTATTAGGCCAGAGTACGAGTCTAAGACCTTAGCTATTAGGCCAGAGTAAGAGTTAAGACCTTAACCAGTAGGCCAGAGTAAGAGTTAAGACCTTAACTATTTGGCCAGAGTACGAGTCTAAGACCTTAGCTATTAGGCCAGAGTAAGAGTTAAGACCTTAGCTATTAGGAGAAGAGTAAGAGTTAAGACCTTAACCAGTAGGCCAGAGTATAAGTCTAAGACCTTAGCTATTAGGCCAGAGTAAGGGTTAAGACCTTAACCAGTAGGCCAGTGTAAGAATTAAGACCATAAACATTAGGCCAGAGTACGAGTCTAAGACCTTAGCTATTAGGCCAGAGTAAGAGTTAAGACCTTAGCTATTAGGACAGAGTAAGAGTTAAGACCTTAACCAGTAGGCCAGAGTATGAATCTAAAACCTTAGCTATTAGGCCAGAGTACGAGTCTAAGACCTTAGCTATTAGGCCAGAGTAAGAGTTAAGACCTTAACCAGTAGACCAGAGTAAGAGTTAAGACCTTAACCATTAGGCCAGAGTACGAGTCTAAGACCTTAGCTATTAGGCCAGAGTACGAGTCTAAGACCTTAGCTATTAGGCCAGAGTTAGAGTTAAGACCTTAACCAGTAGGCCAGAGTATGAGTCTAAGACCTTAGCTATTGGGCCAGAGTACGAGTCTAAGACCTTAGCTATTAGGCCAGAGTAAGAGTTAAGACCTTAACCAGTAGACCAGAGTAAGAGTTAAGACCTTAACCATTAGGCCAGAGTATGAGTCTAAGACCTTATCTATTAGGCCAGAGTACGAGTCTAAGACCTTAGCTATTAGGCCAGAGTAAGAGTTACGACCTTAACCAGTAGGCCAGAGTAAGAGTTAAGACCTTAACCATTAGGCCAGAGTACGAGTCTAAGACCTTAGCTATTAGGCCAGAGTAAGAGTTAAGACCTTAGCTATTAGGCCAGAGTACGAGTGTGAGAAGTTGGCCTGGCATATGCTGTTCCTAGTTATAGGGACACCTTGCACCAGTCCAATTCGACTCCTATTGATGGTAGGTTTAAGACAACCTTTAAAGAAAGCTATCCTAGTGGTAGTTGTGGAGAGCAGCCTTCAGGCTAAGTCTTGAAGGAGTGTTAAGCTTATTGTTTTACCATAATAACCTCTTGAATAACCAAATGAAAGAGTAGCCCACACAGGTATATATATAAAATATATGTATTTATTCTAGACAGAATCCCACAGTCACTTTATGTGGCTAGTGGCAAAGTTACAATTCAAACAAGCATTTCTAAACACAATAAATAGCACAGAAATCAATGGGCCCCAGGGGGGGACCAAACCATATACTAAAATAGTGGTATAAGAACCACGACAATTCTACAGCCAATGCCTAGGGCATTCAGGATCGTTGGCCCCTTAAGAATCCACCCACAGTTAAGAGGAAGGGGACCCACGGGAGGCGTGTGCAGTGCGAGTAGTTGCTGTCGGGATCGCAATGTTAGCCTATGGAGAATGTCGCGGTTGAATAATTAAGGTTTAAGGACACTTCTAACAACAGTACAAAGTTAAGGCTTGAGACTTAAGGCTTTGGAGAGCCCACCACCACGGAAGTACCGAAGTACCACTGTTACCTGCCCCAGGGAAGCCGGGTGCATAGGTCGATTCTGGTGTCGGGTCGCGGGCTGATTTTCTATGGAAAAGGAGTCCAAACTGCTGCTAGCTGGAAGTGTCGCTGAAGTCGTGAAGATTAAAGTTGAAGAAAAGACAAAGATGAACCTGAAAGCAGAGGGGACAGAGTCTGGGTCACAGCACAGTGACCAGGGAGCTCACAGGAAGGAGCTCGTGGATGTCGGGTGCTTCAGGTGTGGAAGGTACAGCTGGGCTCTGCAGTCACGGGCTCCGGGAGGCTTCAAGGAAGGCCAGCTTCTGGAGGGCGACTGTCCCACGTCGGCTGAGGGTCGCTGCGGTGTTAGTGTCCCGATTGGATCCACTAAGCATTGGCAACTGCAACCCACGCAAGATGAACAAAGCAGCTGCTGGTGCAGACCCACGTGGTCTGAGGGTGCTCTCCTTTGCAGGGAGCGTAGAGCAGGCCTGGAGCAACCAGGGGAACTCTTAGAAAAGAAGATTGTCCTCCGTCAGGGCCCACAAGTCGAGAGACAAGGGACCGCGGAAGGCAGCAAAATGGAGTGCGTAAAAGGGCTCCCACGGGCCACCGGAGCGGGCCAGGGAGCTGAGGGTCGGCACAAATGCTGCTTGAAGGTTGGCTCAAGAATGGGCCAAAGCACAACTTCCCCACTGGTCGGGGTCGTGTGCTGGACACGAGGTGGCCGGTGTCTCGGGGTATGCAGGGATCTCGACACCCACGTGGTCCAGGGTGCTCAGACTTGCTGGGCACACTCACAGGACGCTGGGATGCACTGGAGACCCTCCTCGAGGTCGCTGGAAGGCGTCAAAGGTCGTGAGAGCAACGAAGTTCCAACCGGGTATCTTGTAGTCTTTTAGGTGCCTGCCAAGCAGGGGGATAACTCCTTTATCCCAAGGGAGATTTCTTCAGTCAGCTGGGCAGCAGCTCGTCGAAGGTCAGTTCTGTGAAGTCCTGTACGAATCTAAGGCTCTAGGGCAAAGTTATTCCCATATATCCCCAAGATTAGGGGATGGTCCAAAATAGAGCCTACCAATCAGAGTAGAGGCGGGAAAGGGTGGCTACACCCACTCCCCTTTGTGTGTTTCCCGCCTGGGCGAGGGGCAGGATGCCCCTGAACCGGTTCCAGGCGGTGTATGCAGAATGGGGGCTCTGCAGCTGCCTACGTGCAACTCTGAATGGACTTTTGGTGCACCCACCCTGTTCCAATCCACATATCCTGTCTGGGGAGGTGCTGGCACCTCCCTGCCACAGGAGCCCTATTGTCCAGATGGCGAGGCTGGGGTTTTCCCCAGCAACAGCCAGCCAGAGTCGTGTAGGTGGCGAACAGTAGCCATTTTGTGGTACATGTGCACTTTTAAATTGGTTTCCAAATTCTACCGCTTTTCCCATATCACCCTCCTAGCAAGGGGGAATCGTGCCCCCATGCCCATGGCTGGACTGGGGGTATGATTCCTTCATGTTTGACACCAAACACGATATGGTTCTGTGTAGCCACTCCAAAGTTACAGCGATGACGCAATAACTTATAATGCGGTTAAGAGTATATGGTATGGCTACACTACAAACAACCCAGTAACATTTTACGAAGGTTGCAGAGAGGTCCTACTCACGTAGGGGTCCCCCCTCACACATACCTCAGCACCCAGCCCTGTAGGATTACCAGGGCCTGCCATAGGGGTGACCTATGAGCGTATATGTGTTGTAATGGTATGGGACATAGGGTACCTACGTCCCTGTAAGGGGTGCTAGCACCACCTTACCCAGGCTACAGTAGTGGCCTGGTGGTGTCAGTTTGGGTGGCTGTCCCAGGGTGGCACAAGAAGTGCTGCAGCCCTGGTAGGCCTACTGGGGGCCCCATGCCCTGGGTACCTAGGGTACCATCTACAAGGGACTGGTAGGGCATGTCCAGCATCCAATTATGTTTGTACCTAGAGTACTCACAACAGTTTTAGGGAGAAAGCAGATAGGCTGGGGTCCTGGATAGCAGGATCCCAGCCAGACTAGTCAAAAACCACTTAAATACCAGGCAAAAAGTTGGGGGCAACCATTAGTCAGATTCCACTCTCCTACATAACCCCCCCCCAAACGAAAGGAGATAAGGCTAACCTTGTCCAGATAAGCCTTTATTTCCTGAGTGGCCATATAAGGAAGAACCTGTACTAACATGGTTGCTCCCTGTGTCATGGTCCACTTGGGAAATCCTACCCCAAGTGGTTCTAGAGTTTCTCCAAAGTCTAGGGAAATTACCTGTATTGGTTTTTGGGTCAGAGGTGGGCTGGTGGGGTGTCTGAGTCTGGAAGTGAGACCCTACTTGGGTTGGTCTCAACCTCCTCAGATCACTGGCCACTATGGAAGCCTTTCTGCCCAGGACTGTGTCATATCTGGCCCTAAGGGTCAACCTCTGGCTGCCTACAGCTGGGGGTTGGATCCCTTTGGCTGGAATAGTTGAGGGCACTGGAAGGTTTGGGGCAGCTAGGCCCCAGGTTTCCCTGTGCTCAACAACATCCATTTGAGGGGTGCCTATACCTAGGGGAAAGGGGGATCCCTCAGTTTGTAGAGGAATATTCACCTGGCTGAAACTACTCTGCTGGGTGTCCCTAATCTGTTGATGAGGGGGTTCCTCTGGGCAGGGGCCCAATAAGGGTCCACTGACCTCCCTGACCTCTGCAGCCCTGGGCTGACTGAGGCAGGGTAGAGAGGGGCAGGATACCTGCTCCAGACTGGGTACCACCTTGGAAGGATCCCCTGCCATCAGAGAGGTGGGCAGGCCAAGCCTGTCCACTTCTGGGGCAGTTACTTCACAAGGGGCAGGGTCAGTTCCCTGAGAAACTGGTCCTTTACCTGTAGTCTGGTGGGGGGAAGACTGCTCTTCCTCCCCTATGCTCTCTGTTTGTGTAGAGTGATCCATAGTTTCAGGCTTCACTCTTTCTATTTCCTCCTGGGGTGGAGGTGAGGCCCTCAGGGTCTCATCCACTCTCTCAGGAATTCCTACCATTTTCAAATGGGCTTTGTGGTCAACCTCAGCCCAGGCTGAGATTTCTAGATCATTCCCCAGTAGACAATCTACAGGCAAGTTTGGGGACACTGCCACTCTCTTGGGGCCAGTGACTCCTCCCCAGCTGAGATTTATCACTGCCATGGGATGATCTGTCCTGATTCCATCAATATTGGTCACCTGATAGCTAAACCCAGGTAAAAGCTGATCTAGGGGCACTAGCCTCTTGGTCACCATGGTGACACTGGCCCCTGTGTCCTTATAGGCCACAGCCTTCTGACCATTGATCATTGGTTCTTGTCTGTACCTGCCCAGAATACTGGGGCTCATGGTAAAGTTGGCAAACCCCATGCCACCATCACAGACCATTGTTGCTAATGCAGGGGACCTGGCTAGGCCAGAGTCCACTGGTGTCCCCAAAGAGAACCCAACTAAGTTTTTGGGTGCACTCCCACCGCCTGGGGGATTACTACTAGTAGTAACAGGAGGTGTTGGAGCTGGTTTTGGAGGAACACTTTCTTTATTGCCATTCTTAGGACAGCTGGAGTCAGTTTTCCAGTGGCCAGGTTTCTTACACACATGGCAATATGGTTTCTTGGTATTAGAGGAAGTATTTTGGGACCCACCCCCAGCACTGGTTTGTTGGGGCCCTTCAGAGGACTTTTCTTGTTTATCATCCCCACCTTTCTCTTTGGGCTTAGTGGAATCCTTCTTCTGGTCACCAACTTGGTTCTTAGGCCTAATCCTGGTTCTGATCCATTTGTCTGCCTTCTTTCCCAATTCTTGGGGAGAGGTCAGATCAGAGTCCACCAGGTGTTGGTGTAAAAGTTGGTTCTGACAATTATTAAGAATCTGCTCCCTCATAATGAGATTATACAATCCTTGATAATCATTAACTTTACTGCCATTTAACCAACCTTCCAGTGCCTTGGTTGCACAATCCACAAAGTCTACCCAATCTTGATTCTGTGCTTTCTGGGTGTCTCTGAACTTAAGTCTGTATTGATCAGTGGTTAAGCCAAACCCATCTATTAAAGCAGCTTTCAAGATATAATAATCATCAGCATCCTCTTCTCTTACAGAGAGGAGCTTGTCTCTCCCTTTATCTGAAAAGGAGAGCCACAGGATTGCTGCCCACTGCTCTACAGGGACCCTCTGTACTCTACAGGCCCTTTCAAGAGCAGATATCCATTTGTGGATATCATCCCCATTCTGATAGGGGGGCACAATCTTGTGGAGGTTCCTATTGTCAGGGACTCTCTCTCTAACTCCAGGGGTTTCATTACTGCCACCAGGGATCTCTAGACCCCACTTTCTTGAAGCTTTCTGAAGCTCCAGGGTTTCCCTGTCTAATGCTAACTGTTCTCTTTTAAGCTCAAGCTTAGCCTGCTCAAATTTGATCAGTCTGCATTTCCTCTCATGAGAGGTTTCTCTTCTCTGAGAAGAGGCAGAGGACCCTTTGGATCCCTTAGAATGGTTGGATCCCACTGAGGGGGATCTGTTCCTTCTTGGACCCACCACTCTCCTTTTAAGGGTGGAGGGAGTGCCTCTTGGGCCATCACCTCCATGCTGTGAGTGGTTTGTGTCTTCCAGGTCAGGATTTTCATCCTCTTCCTGTTCCTCTTCAGATTCCACTCTGGGAGTGTCCTCTTCTGAGGGGTGCCCACCCACGTTGTCCGTCCCTCTGGATCCTATGGACTCCATAAAGTCTGCTATGAGCAGGATCTCTTTGAGACGTTTTGTGTTGGCACCTCTTTCTGTCTTCAGTCTCCTAAGGGTGCACATTTCCCTGAGCTCAGCAAAGGTGAAATTATCATACTTATCTACTGGGACCCTCTGGGGTCCTTCCATAGCCTTAGTGCCACTTGAAGACATGTTTAGTGTAGTGATGTATCTACCTACACTAAGTGTGGCCTACTGAACCCTCTCTTGAGTTGTAGTCAAGGTGTGCTAAACCCTCTACACACAACTCCAAGTTCAGTAGAACTTATTGTATTCTAGCTTGAATTTATATGTACCTTTGGTACCTTGTGGCTTTCACTTTAGAAATTCAATTTGTTATCTGGTAAAACAATGGCAAGCTTGAATCCCACCGCTGCACACCAATGTGAGAAGTTGGCCTGGCATATGCTGTTCCTAGTTATAGGGACACCTTGCACCAGTCCAATTCGACTCCTATTGATGGTAGGTTTAAGACAACCTTTAAAGAAAGCTATCCTAGTGGTAGCTGTGGAGAGCAGCCTTCAGGCTAAGTCTTGAAGGAGTGTTAAGCTTATTGTTTTACCATAATAACCTCTTGAATAACCAAATGAAAGAGTAGCCCACACAGGTATATATATAAAATATATGTATTTATTCTAGACAGAATCCCACAGTCACTTTATGTGGCTAGTGGCAAAGTTACAATTCAAACAAGCATTTCTAAACACAATAAATAGCACAGAAATCAATGGGCCCCAGGGGGGGACCAAACCATATACTAAAATAGTGGTATAAGAACCACGACAATTCTACAGGCAATGCCTAGGGCATTCAGGATCGCTGGCCCCTTAAGAATCCACCCACAGTTAAGAGGAAGGGGACCCACGGGAGGCGTGTGCAGTGCGAGTAGTTGCTGTCGGGATCGCAATGTTAGCCTATGGAGAATGTCGCGGTTGAATAATTAAGGTTTAAGGACACTTCTAACAACAGTACAAAGTTAAGGCTTGAGACTTAAGGCTTTGGAGAGCCCACCACCACGGAAGTACCGAAGTACCACTGTTACCTGCCCCAGGGAAGCCGGGTGCATAGGTCGATTCTGGTGTCGGGTCGCGGGCTGATTTTCTATGGAAAAGGAGTCCAAACTGCTGCTAGCTGGAAGTGTCGCTGAAGTCGTGAAGATTAAAGTTGAAGAAAAGACAAAGATGAACCTGAAAGCAGAGGGGACAGAGTCTGGGTCACAGCACAGTGACCAGGGAGCTCACAGGAAGGAGCTCGTGGATGTCGGGTGCTTCAGGTGTGGAAGGTACAGCTGGGCTCTGCAGTCACGGGCTCCGGGAGGCTTCAAGGAAGGCCAGCTTCTGGAGGGCGACTGTCCCACGTCGGCTGAGGGTCGCTGCGGTGTTAGTGTCCCGATTGGATCCACTAAGCATTGGCAACCGCAACCCACGCAAGATGAACAAAGCAGCTGCTGGTGCAGACCCACGTGGTCTGAGGGTGCTCTCCTTTGCAGGGAGCGTAGAGCAAGCCTGGAGCAACCAGGGGAACTCTTAGAAAAGAAGATTGTCCTCCGTCAGGGCCCACAAGTCGAGAGACAAGGGACCGCGGAAGGCAGCAAAATGGAGTGCGTAAAAGGGCTCCCACGGGCCACCGGAGCGGGCCAGGGAGCTGAGGGTCGGCACAAATGCTGCTTGAAGGTTGGCTCAAGAATGGGCCAAAGCACAACTTCCCCACTGGTTGGGGTCGTGTGCTGGACACGAGGTGGCCGGTGTCTCGGGGTATGCGGGGATCTCGACACCCACGTGGTCCAGGGTGCTCAGACTTGCTGGGCACACTCACAGGACGCTGGGATGCACTGGAGACCCTCCTCGAGGTCGCTGGAAGGCGTCGAAGGTCGTGAGAGCAACGAAGTTCCAACCGGGTATCTTGTAGTCTTTTAGGTGCCTGCCAAGCAGGGGGATAACTCCTTTATCCCAAGGGAGATTTCTTCAGTCAGCTGGGCAGCAGCTCGTCGAAGGTCAGTTCTGTGAAGTCCTGTACGAATCTAAGGCTCTAGGGCAAAGTTATTCCCATATATCCCCAAGATTAGGGGATGGTCCAAAATAGAGCCTACCAATCAGAGTAGAGGCGGGAAAGGGTGGCTACACCCACTCCCCTTTGTGTGTTTCCCGCCTGGGCGAGGGGCAGGATGCCCCTGAACCGGTTCCAGGCGGTGTATGCAGAATGGGGACTCTGCAGCTGCCTACGTGCAACTCTGAATGGACTTTTGGTGCACCCACCCTGTTCCAATCCACATATCCTGTCTGGGGAGGTGCTGGCACCTCCCTGCCACAGGAGCCCTATTGTCCAGATGGCGAGGCTGGGGTTTTCCCCAGCAACAGCCAGCCAGAGTCGTGTAGGTGGCGAACAGTAGCCATTTTGTGGTACATGTGCACTTTTAAATTGGTTTCCAAATTCTACCGCTTTTCCCATATCACCCTCCTAGCAAGGGGGAATCGTGCCCCCATGCCCATGGCTGGACTGGGGGTATGATTCCTTCATGTTTGACACCAAACACGATATGGTTCTGTGTAGCCACTCCAAAGTTACAGCGATGACGCAATAACTTATAATGCGGTTAAGAGTATATGGTATGGCTACACTACAAACAACCCAGTAACATTTTACGAAGGTTGCAGAGAGGTCCTACTCACGTAGGGGTCCCCCCTCACACATACCTCAGCACCCAGCCCTGTAGGATTACCAGGGCCTGCCATAGGGGTGACCTATGAGCGTATATGTGTTGTAATGGTATGGGACATAGGGTACCTACGTCCCTGTAAGGGGTGCTAGCACCACCTTACCCAGGCTACAGTAGTGGCCTGGTGGTGTCAGTTTGGGTGGCTGTCCCAGGGTGGCACAAGAAGTGCTGCAGCCCTGGTAGGCCTACTGGGGGCCCCATGCCCTGGGTACCTAGGGTACCATCTACAAGGGACTGGTAGGGCATGTCCAGCATCCAATTATGTTTGTACCTAGAGTACTCACAACAGTTTTAGGGAGAAAGCAGATAGGCTGGGGTCCTGGATAGCAGGATCCCAGCCAGACTAGTCAAAAACCACTTAAATACCAGGCAAAAAGTTGGGGGCAACCATTAGTCAGATTCCACTCTCCTACAACGAGTCTAAGACCTTAGCTATTAGGCCAGAGTAAGAGTTAAGACCTTAACCAGTAGGCCAGAGTAAGAGTTAAGACCTTAACTATTAGGCCAGAGTACGAGTCTAAGACCTTAGCTATTAGGCCAGAGTAAGAGTTAAGACCTTAGCTATTAGGCCAGAGTAAGAGTTAAGACCTTAACCAGTAGGCCAGAGTATGAATCTAAGACCTTAACCAGTAGGCCAGAGTATGAGTCTAAGACCTTAGCTATTAGGCCAGAGTGAGAGTTAAGACCGTATCCAGTAGGACAGAGTAAGAGTTAAGACCTTAACCTGTAGGCCAGAGTACGAGTCTAAGACCTTAGCTATTAGGCCAGAGTAAGGGTTAAGACCTTAACCAGTAGGCCAGTGTAAGAGTTAAGACCTTAACTATTTGGCCAGAGTACGAGTCTAAGACCTTAGCTATTAGGCCAGAGTAAGAGTTAAGACCTTAGCTATTAGGAGAAGAGTAAGAGTTAAGACCTTAACCAGTAGGCCAGAGTATAAGTCTAAGACCTTAGCTATTAGGCCAGAGTAAGAGTTAAGACCTTAACCAGTAGGCCAGAGTACGAGTCTAAGACCTTAGCTATTAGGCCAGAGTACGAGTCTAAGACCTTAGCTATTAGGCCAGAGTAAGAGTTAAGACCTTAACCAGTAGACTAGAGTAAGAGTTAAGACCTTAACCATTAGGCCAGAGTACGAGTCTAAGATCTTAGCTATTAGGCCAGAGTACGAGTCTAAGACCTTAGCTATTAGGCCAGAGTTAGAGTTAAGGACCTTAACCAGTAGGCCAGAGTATGAGTCTAAGACCTTAGCTATTAGGCCAGAGTACGAGTCTCAGACCTTAGCTATTAGGCCAGAGCAAGAGTTAAGACCTTAACCAGTAGACCAGAGTAAGAGTTAAGACCTTAACCATTAGGCCAGAGTACGAGTCTAAGACCTTAGCTATTAGGCCAGATTACGAGTCTAAGACCTTAGCTATTAGGCCAGAGTACAAGTCTAAGACCTTAGCTATTAGGCCAGAGTAAGAGTTAAGGCCTTAACCAGTAGGCCAGAGTATAAGTCTAAGACCTTAGCTATTAGGCCAGAGTAAGAGTTAAGACCTTAACTAGTAGGCCAGAGTAAAAGTTAAGACCTTAACCTGTAGGCCAGAGTACGAGTCTAAGACCTTAGCTATTAGGCCAGAGTAAGAGTTAAGACCTTAGCTATAAGGCCAGAGTAAGAGTTAAGACCTTAACCAGTAGGCCAGAGTAAGAGTTAAGACCTTAGCTATTAGGCCAGAGTAAGAGTTAAGACCTTAACCAGTAGGCCAGAGTACGAATCTAAGACCTTAGCTATTAGGCCAGAGTACGAGTCTAAGACCTTAGCTATTAGGCCAGAGTAAGAGTTAAGACCTTAGCTATTAGGCCAGAGTAAGAGTTAAGACCTTAACCAGTAGGCCAGAGTATAAGTCTAAGACCTTAGCTATTAGGCCAGAGTAAGAGTTAAGACCTTAACCAGTAGGCCAGAGTAAGAGTTAAGACCTTAACCTGTAGGCCAGAGTACGAGTCTAAGACCTTAGCTATTAGGCCAGAGTAAGGGTTAAGACCTTAACCAGTAGGCCAGTGTAAGAGTTAAGACCATAAACATTAGGCCAGAGTGCGAGTCTAAGACCTTAGCGATTAGGCCAGAGTAAGAAATAAGACCTTAGCTGTTAGGCCAGAGTAAGAGTTAAGACCTTAACCAGTAGGCCAGAGTACAAGTCTAAGACCTTAGCTATTAGGCCAGAGTAAGAGTTAAGACCTTAACCAGTAGGCCAGAGTAAGAGTTAAGACCTCAACCTGTAGGCCAGAGTACGAGTCTAAGACCTTAGCTGTTAGGCCAGAGTACGAGTCTAAGACCTTAGCTATTAGGCCAGAGTAAGAGTTAAGACCATAACCAGTAGACCAGAGTAAGAGTTAAGACCTTAACCATTAGGCCAGAGTACGAGTCTAAGACCTTAGCTATTAGGCCAGAGTACGAGTCTAAGACCTTAGCTATTAGGCCAGAGTTAGAGTTAAGACCTTAACCAGTAGGCCAGAGTATGAGTCTAAGACCTTAGCTATTAGGCCAGAGTACGAGTCTAAGACCTTAGCTATTAGGCCAGAGTAAGAGTTAAGACCTTAACCAGTAGACCAGAGTAAGAGTTAAGACCTTAACCATTAGGCCAGAGTACGAGTCTAAGACCTTAGCTATTAGGCCAGAGTACGAGTCTAAGACCTTAGCTATTAGGCCAGAGTAAGAGTTACGACCTTAACCAGTAGGCCAGAGTAAGAGTTAGGACCTTAACTATTAGGCCAGAATACGAGTCTAAGACCTTAGCTATTAGGCCAGAGTAAGAGTTAAGGCCTTAGCTATTAGGCCAGAATACGAGTCTAAGACCTTAGCTATTAGGCCAGAGTAAGAGTTAAGACCTTAACCAGTCGGCCAGAGTAAGAGTTAAGACCTTAGCTATTAGGCCAGAGTAAGAGTTAAGACCTTAACCAGTAGACCAGAGTACGAGTCTAAGACCTTAGCTCTTGGGCCAGAGCACGAGTCTTAGACCTTAGCTATTAGGCCAGAGTAAGAGTTAAGACCGTAACCAGTAGGCCAGAGTAAGAGTTAAGACCTTAACCTGTAGGGCAGAGTACGAGTCTAAGACCTTAGCTATTAGGCCAGAGTAAGGGTTAAGACCTTAATCAGTAGGCCAGTGTAAGAATTAAGACCATAAACATTAGGCCAGAGTACGAGTCTAAGACCTTAGCTATTAGGCCAGAGTAAGAGTTAAGACCTTAGCTGTTAGGCCAGAGTAAGAGTTAAGACCTTAACCAGTAGGCCAGAATATGAGTCTAAGACCTTAGCTATTAGGCCAGAGTAAGAGTTAAGACCTTAACCAGTAGGCCAGAGTAAGAGTTAAGACCTCAACCTGTAGGCCAGAGTACGAGTCTAAGACCTTAGCTATTAGGCCAGAGTGCGAGTCTAAGACCTTAGCTATTAGGCCAGAGTAAATGTTAAGACCTTAACCATTAGGCCAGAGTACGAGTCTAAGACCTTAGCTATTAGGCCAGAGTAAGAGTTAAGACCTTAACCAGTAGGCCAGAGTAAGAGTTAAGAACTTAACCATTAGGCCATAGTACGAGTCTAAGACCTTAGCTATAAGGCCAGAGTAAGAGTTAAGACCTTAACTATTAGGCCAGAGTACGAGTCTAACACCTTAGCTATTAGGCCAGAGTAAGAGTTAAGACCTTAGCTATTAGGCCAGAGTAAGAGTTAAGACCTTAACCATTAGGCCAGAGTACAAGTCTAAGACCTTAGCTATTAGGCCAGAGTACGAGTCTAAGACCTTAGCTATTAGGCCAGAGTAAGAGTTAAGACCTTAACCATTAGGCCAGAGTACGAGTCTAAGACCTTAGCTGTTATGCCAGAGTAAGAGTTAAGACCTTAGCTATTAGGCCAGAGTAAGAGTTAAGACCTTAACCATTAGGCCAGAGTATGAGTCTAAGACCTTAGCTATTAGGCCAGAGTAAGAGTTAAGACCTTAGCTATTAGGCCAGAGTAAGAGTTAAGACCTTAACCAGTAGGCCAGAGTAAGAGTTAAGACCTTAAGCAGTAGGCCAGAGAAAGAGTTAAGACCTTAACCATTAGGCCAGAGTATGAGTCCAAGACCTTAGCTATTAGGCCAGAGTAAGAGTTAAGACCTTAGCTATTAGGCCAGAGTAAGAGTTAAGACCTTAACAAGTAGGCCAGAGTACGAGTCTAAGACCTTAGCTATTAGGCCAGAGTAAGAGATAAGACCCTAAACATTAGGCCAGAGTAAGAGTTAAGACATTAACCTGTAGGCCATAGTACGAGTCTAAGACCTTAGGTATTATGCCAGAGTAAGAGGTAAGACCTTAACCATTAGGCCAGAGTACGAGTCTAAGACCTTTGCTATTAGGCCAGAGTAGGAGTTAAGACCTTAGCTATTAGGCCAGAGTAAGAGTTAAGACCTTAACCAGTAGGCCAAAGTAAGAGTTAAGACCTTAACCATTAGGCCAGAGTACGAGTCTAAGACCTTAGCTATTAGGCCAGAGTAAGAGTTAAGACCTTAACCAGTAGGCCAGAGTAAGAGGTAAGACCTTAACCATTAGGCCAGAGTACGAGTCTAAGACCTTAGCTATTAGGCCAGAGTAAGAGTTAAGACCTTAGCTATTAGGCCAGAGCACGAGTCTGAGACCTTAGCTATTAGGCCAGAGTAAGAGTTAAGACCTAAACCAGTAGGCCAGAGTAAGAGTTAAGACCTTAGCTATTAGGCCAGAGTAAGAGTTAAGACCTTAACCAGTAGGCCAGAATACAAATCTAAGACCTTAGCTATTAGGCCAGAGTACGAGTCTAAGACCTTAGCTATTAGGCCAGAGTAAGAGTTAAGACCTTAACCAGTAGGCCAGAGTAAAAGTTAAGACCTTAACTATTAGGCCAGAGTACGAGTCTAAGACCTTAGCTATTAGGCCAGAGTAAGAGTTAAGGCCTTAGCTATTAGGCCAGAGTACGAGTCTAAGACCTTAGCTATTAGGCCAGAGTAAGAGTTAAGACCTTAACCAGTAGGCCAGAGTATAAGTCTAAGACCTTAGCTATTAGGCCAGAGTACGAGTTAAGACCTTAACCAGTAGGCCAGAGTAAGAGTTAAGACCTTAACCTGTAGGCCAGAGTACGAGTCTAAGACCTTAGCTATTAGGCCAGAGTAAGGGTTAAGACCTTAACCAGTAGGCCAGTGTAAGAGTTAAGACCATAAACATTAGGCCAGAGTGCGAGTCTAAGACCTTAGCTATTAGGCCAGAGTAAGAAATAAGACCTTAGCAGTTAGGCCAGAGTAAGAGTTAAGACCTTAACCAGTAGGCCAGAGTACGAGTCTATGACCTTAGCTATTAGGCCAGAGTAAGAGTTAAGACCTTAACCAGTAGGCCAGAGTAAGAGTTAAGACCTCAACCTGTAGGCCAGAGTACGAGTCTAAGACCTTAGCTATTAGGCCAGAGTACGAGTCTAAGACCTTAGCTATTAGGCCAGAGTAAGAGTTAATACCTTAACCAGTAGACCAGAGAAAAAGTTAAGACCTTAACCATTAGGCCAGAGTACGAGTCTAAGACCTTAGCTATTAGGCCAGAGTGCGAGTCTAAGACCTTAGCTATTAGACCAGAGTAAGAGTTAAGACCTTAACCATTAGGCCAGAGTACGAGTCTAAGACTGTAGCTATTAGGCCAGAGTGCGAGTCTAAGACCTTAGCTATTAGGTCAGAGTAAGAGTTAAGACCTTAACCAGTAGGCCAGAGCAAGAGTTAAGACCTTAACCATTAGGCCATAGTACGAGTCTAAGACTTTAACTATTAGGCCAGAGTAAGAGTTAAGACCTTAACCATTAGGCCAGAGTACGAGTCTAAGACCGTAGCTATTAGGCCAGAGTAAGAGTTAAGACCTTGGCTATTAGGCCAGAGTAAGAGTTAAGACCTTAACCATTAGGCCAGAGTACGAGTCTAAGACCTTAGCTATTAGGCCAGAGTAAGAGTTAAGACCTTAGCTATTAGGCCAGAGCAAGATTTAAGACCTTATCCATTAGGCCAGAGTACAAGTCTAAGACCTTAGCTATTAGGCCAGAGTATGAGTCTAAGACCCTAGCTGTTAGGCCAGAGTAAGAGTTAAGACCTTAGCTATTAGGCCAGAGTAAGAGTTAAGACCTTAACAATTAGGCCAGAGTATGAGGCTAAGACCTTAGCTATTAGGACAGATTAAGAGTTAAGACCTTAGCTATTAGGCCAGAGTAAGAGTTAAGACCTTAACCAGTAGGCCAGAGAAAGAGTTAAGACCTTAACCATTAGGCCAGAGTACGAGTCTAAGACCCTAGCTATTAGGCCTGAGTAAGAGTTAAGACCTTAGCTCTTAGGCCAGAGTAAGAGTTACGACCTTAACCAGTAGGCCAGAGTACGAGTCTAAGACCTTAGCTATTAGGCCAGAGTAAGAGTTAAGACCTTAGCTATTAGGCCAGAGTAAGAGTTAAGACCTTAACCAGTAGGCCAGAGTAAGAGTTAAGACCTTAACCAGTAGGCTAGAGTACGAGTCTAAGACCTTAGCTATTAGGCCAGAGTAAGAGTTAAGACCTTAGCTATTAGGCCAGAGTACGAGTCTAAGACCTTAGCTATTAGGCCAGAGTAAGAGTTAAGACCTTAACCAGTAGGCCAGAGTAAGAGTTAAGACCTTAGCTATTAGGCTAGAGTAAGAGTTAAGACCTTAACTATTAGACCAGAGTACGAGTCTAAGACCTTAGCTATTAGGCCAGAGTATGAGTCTAAGACCTTAGCTATTAGGCCAGAGTAAGAGTTAAGACCTTAACCAGTAGGCCAGAGTAAGAGTTAAGACTTTAACCATTAATCCAGAGTAGGAGTCTAAGACCTTAGCTATTAGGCCAGAGTAAGAGTTAAGACATTAGCTATTAGGCCAGAGTAAAAGTTAAGACCTTAACCATTAGGCCAGAGTACGAGTCTAAGACCTTAGCTATTAGGCCAGAGTAAGAGTTAAGACCTTAACCATTAGGCCAGAGTATGAGTCTAAGACCTTAGCTATTAGGCCAGAGTATGAGTCTAAGACCTTAACCAGTAGGCCAGAGTATAAGTCTAAGACCTTAGCTATTAGGCCAGAGTAAGGGTTAAGACCTTAACCAGTAGGCCAGTGTAAGAATTAAGACCATAAACATTAGGCCAGAGTACGAGTCTAAGACCTTAGCTATTAGGCCAGAGTAAGAGTTAAGACCTTAGCTATTAGGCCAGAGTAAGAGTTAAGACCTTAACCAGTAGGCCAGAGTATGAATCTAAGACCTTAGCTATTAGGCCAGAGTACGAGTTCAAGACCTTAGCTATTAGGCCAGAGTAAGAGTTAAGACCTTAACCAGTAGGCCAGAGTAAGAGTTAAGACCTTAACTATTTGGCCAGAGTACAAGTCTAAGACCTTAGCTATTAGGCCAGAGTAAGAGTTAAGACCTTAGCTATTAGGAGAAGAGTAAGAGTTAAGACCTTAACCGGTAGGCCAGAGTATAAGTCTAAGACCTTAGCTATTAGGCCAGAGTAAGAGTTAAGACCTTAACCAGTAGGCCAGAGTACGAGTCTAAGACCTTAGCTATTAGGCCAGAGTACGAGTCTAAGACCTTAGCTATTAGGCCAGAGTAAGAGTTAAGACCTTAACCAGTAGACTAGAGTAAGAGTTAAGACCTTAACCATTAGGCCAGAGTACGAGTCTAAGATCTTAGCTATTAGGCCAGAGTACGAGTCTAAGACCTTAGCTATTAGGCCAGAGTTAGAGTTAAGGACCTTAACCAGTAGGCCAGAGTATGAGTCTAAGACCTTAGCTATTAGGCCAGAGTACGAGTCTAAGACCTTAGCTATTAGGCCAGAGCAAGAGTTAAGACCTTAACCAGTAGACCAGAGTAAGAGTTAAGACCTTAACCATTAGGCCAGAGTACGAGTCTAAGACCTTAGCTATTAGGCCAGATTACGAGTCTAAGACCTTAGCTATTAGGCCAGAGTAAGAGTTAAGGCCTTAACCAGTAGGCCAGAGTATAAGTCTAAGACCTTAGCTATTAGGCCAGAGTAAGAGTTAAGACCTTAACTAGTAGGCCAGAGTAAAAGTTAAGACCTTAACCTGTAGGCCAGAGTACGAGTCTAAGACCTTAGCTATTAGGCCAGAGTAAGAGTTAAGACCTTAGCTATTAGGCCAGAGTAAGAGTTAAGACCTTAACCAGTAGGCCAGAGTAAGAGTTAAGACCTTAGCTATTAGGCCAGAGTAAGAGTTAAGACCTTAACCAGTAGGCCAGAGTACGAATCTAAGACCTTAGCTATTAGGCCAGAGTACGAGTCTAAGACCTTAGCTATTAGGCCAGAGTAAGAGTTAAGACCTTAACCAGTAGGCCAGAGTAAGAGTTAAGACCTTAACTATTTGGCCAGAGTACGAGTCTAAGACCTTAGCTATTAGGCCAGAGTAAGAGTTAAGACCTTAGCTATTAGGCCAGAGTAAGAGTTAAGACCTTAACCAGTAGGCCAGAGTATAAGTCTAAGACCTTAGCTATTAGGCCAGAGTAAGAGTTAAGACCTTAACCAGTAGGCCAGAGTAAGAGTTAAGACCTTAACCTGTAGGCCAGAGTACGAGTCTAAGACCTTAGCTATTAGGCCAGAGTAAGGGTTAAGACCTTAACCAGTAGGCCAGTGTAAGAGTTAAGACCATAAACATAAGGCCAGAGTACGAGTCTAAGACCTTAGCGATAAGGCCAGAGTAAGAAATAAGACCTTAGCTGTTAGGCCAGAGTAAGAGTTAAGACCTTAACCAGTAGGCCAGAGTACGAGTCTAAGACCTTAGCTATTAGGCCAGAGTAAGAGTTAAGACCTTAACCAGTAGGCCAGAGTAAGAGTTAAGACCTCAACCTGTAGGCCAGAGTACGAGTCTAAGACCTTAGCTGTTAGGCCAGAGTACGAGTCTAAGACCTTAGCTATTAGGCCAGAGTAAGAGTTAAGACCATAACCAGTAGACCAGAGTAAGAGTTAAGACCTTAACCATTAGGCCAGAGTACGAGTCTAAGACCTTAGCTATTAGGCCAGAGTACGAGTCTAAGACCTTAGCTATTAGGCCAGAGTTAGAGTTAAGACCTTAACCAGTAGGCCAGAGTATGAGTCTAAGACCTTA
Organism: Triturus cristatus; assembly: GCF_964204655.1. Classification (NCBI taxonomy): domain Eukaryota; kingdom Metazoa; phylum Chordata; class Amphibia; order Caudata; family Salamandridae; genus Triturus; species Triturus cristatus. Next base: position 246,560,395 of record NC_140580.1, on the reverse strand, counting down.
GCTATTAGGCCAGAGTACGAGTCTAAGACCTTAGCTATTAGGCCAGAGTAAGAGTTAAGACCTTAACCAGTAGACCAGAGTAAGAGTTAAGACCTTAACCATTAGGCCAGAGTACGAGTCTAAGACCTTAGCTATTAGGCCAGAGTACGAGTCTAAGACCTTAGCTATTAGGCCAGAGTAAGAGTTACGACCTTAACCAGTAGGCCAGAGTAAGAGTTAGGACCTTAACTATTAGGCCAGAATACGAGTCTAAGACCTTAGCTATTAGGCCAGAGTAAGAGTTAAGGCCTTAGCTATTAGGCCAGAATACGAGTCTAAGACCTTAGCTATTAGGCCAGAGTAAGAGTTAAGACCTTAACCAGTAGGCCAGAGTAAGAGTTAAGACCTTAGCTATTAGGCCAGAGTAAGAGTTAAGACCTTAACCAGTAGACCAGAGTACGAGTCTAAGACCTTAGCTCTTGGGCCAGAGTACGAGTCTTAGACCTTAGCTATTAGGCCAGAGTAAGAGTTAAGACCGTAACCAGTAGGCCAGAGTAAGAGCTAAGACCTTAACCTGTAGGGCAGAGTACGAGTCTAAGACCTTAGCTATTAGGCCAGAGTAAGGGTTAAGACCTTAATCAGTAGGCCAGTGTAAGAATTAAGACCATAAACATTAGGCCAGAGTACGAGTCTAAGACCTTAGCTATTAGGCCAGAGTAAGAGTTAAGACCTTAGCTGTTAGGCCAGAGTAAGAGTTAAGACCTTAACCAGTAGGCCAGAATATGAGTCTAAGACCTTAGCTATTAGGCCAGAGTAAGAGTTAAGACCTTAACCAGTAGGCCAGAGTAAGAGTTAAGACCTCAACCTGTAGGCCAGAGTACGAGTCTAAGACCTTAGCTATTAGGCCAGAGTGCGAGTCTAAGACCTTAGCTATTAGGCCAGAGTAAAAGTTAAGACCTTAACCATTAGGCCAGAGTACGAGTCTAAGACCTTAGCTATTAGGCCAGAGTAAGAGTTAAGACCTTAACCAGTAGGCCAGAGTAAGAGTTAAGAACTTAACCATTAGGCCATAGTATGAGTCTAAGACCTTAGCTATAAGGCCAGAGTAAGAGTTAAGACCTTAACTATTAGGCCAGAGTACGAGTCTAACACCTTAGCTATTAGGCCAGAGTAAGAGTTAAGACCTTAGCTATTAGGCCAGAGTAAGAGTTAAGACCTTAACCATTAGGCCAGAGTACAAGTCTAAGACCTTAGCTATTAGGCCAGAGCACGAGTCTAAGACCTTAGCTATTAGGCCAGAGTAAGAGTTAAGACCTTAACCATTAGGCCAGAGTACGAGTCTAAGACCTTAGCTGTTAGGCCAGAGTAAGAGTTAAGACCTTAGCTATTAGGCCAGAGTAAGAGTTAAGACCTTAACCATTAGGCCAGAGTATGAGTCTAAGACCTTAGCTATTAGGCCAGAGTAAGAGTTAAGACCTTAGCTATTAGGCCAGAGTAAGAGTTAAGACCTTAACCAGTAGGCCAGAGTAAGAGTTAAGACCTTAAGCAGTAGGCCAGAGAAAGAGTTAAGACCTTAACCATTAGGCCAGAGTACGAGTCTAAGACCTTAGCTATTAGGCCAGAGTAAGAGTTAAGACCTTAGCTATTAGGCCAGAGTAAGAGATAAGACCCTAAACATTAGGCCAGAGTAAGAGTTAAGACCTTAACCTGTAGGCCATAGTACGAGTCTAAGACCTTAGGTATTATGCCAGAGTAAGAGGTAAGACCTTAACCATTAGGCCAGAGTAAGAGTCTAAGACCTTAGCTATTAGGCCAGAGTAAGAGTTAAGACCTTAACCAGTAGACTAGAGTAAGAGTTAAGACCTTAACCATTAGGCCAGAGTACGAGTCTAAGATCTTAGCTATTAGGCCAGAGTACGAGTCTAAGACCTTAGCTATTAGGCCAGAGTTAGAGTTAAGGACCTTAACCAGTAGGCCAGAGTATGAGTCTAAGACCTTAGCTATTAGGCCAGAGTACGAGTCTAAGACCTTAGCTATTAGGCCAGAGCAAGAGTTAAGACCTTAACCAGTAGACCAGAGTAAGAGTTAAGACCTTAACCATTAGGCCAGAGTACGAGTCTAAGACCTTAGCTATTAGGCCAGATTACGAGTCTAAGACCTTAGCTATTAGGCCAGAGTAAGAGTTAAGGCCTTAACCAGTAGGCCAGAGTATAAGTCTAAGACCTTAGCTATTAGGCCAGAGTAAGAGTTAAGACCTTAACTAGTAGGCCAGAGTAAAAGTTAAGACCTTAACCTGTAGGCCAGAGTACGAGTCTAAGACCTTAGCTATTAGGCCAGAGTAAGAGTTAAGACCTTAGCTATTAGGCCAGAGTAAGATTTAAGACCTTAACCATTAGGCCAGAGTAAGAGTTAAGACCTTAGCTATTAGGCCAGAGTAAGAGTTAAGACCTTAACCAGTAGGCCAGAGTACTAATCTAAGACCTTAGCTATTAGGCCGGAGTACGAGTCTAAGACCTTAGCTATTAGGCCAGAGTAAGAGTTAAGACCATAACCAGTAGGCCAGAGTAAGAGTTAAGACCTTAACTATTTGGCCAGAGTACGAGTCTAAGACCTTAGCTATTAGGCCAGAGTAAGAGTTAAGACCTTAGCTATTAGGCCAGAGTAAGAGTTAAGACCTTAACCAGTAGGCCAGAGTATAAGTCTAAGACCTTAGCTATTAGGCCAGAGTAAGAGTTAAGACCTTAACCAGTAGGCCAGAGTAAGAGTTAAGACCTTAACCTGTAGGCCAGAGTACGAGTCTAAGACCTTAGCTATTAGGCCAGAGTAAGGGTTAAGACCTTAACCAGTAGGCCAGTGTAAGAGTTAAGACCATAAACATTAGGCCAGAGTGCGAGTCTAAGACCTTAGCGATTAGGCCAGAGTAAGAAATAAGACCTTAGCTGTTAGGCCAGAGTAAGAGTTAAGACCTTAACCAGTAGGCCAGAGTACGAGTCTAAGACCTTAGCTATTAGGCCAGAGTAAGAGTTAAGACCTTAACCAGTAGGCCAGAGTAAGAGTTAAGACCTCAACCTGTAGGCCAGAGTACGAGTCTAAGACCTTAGCTGTTAGGCCAGAGTACGAGTCTAAGACCTTAGCTATTAGGCCAGAGTAAGAGTTAAGACCATAACCAGTAGACCAGAGTAAGAGTTAAGACCTTAACCATTAGGCCAGAGTACGAGTCTAAGACCTTAGCTATTAGGCCAGAGTACGAGTCTAAGACCTTAGCTATTAGGCCAGAGTTAGAGTTAAGACCTTAACCAGAAGGCCAGAGTATGAGTCTAAGACCTTAGCTATTAGGCCAGAGTACGAGTCTAAGACCTTAGCTATTAGGCCAGAGTAAGAGTTAAGACCTTAACCAGTAGACCAGAGTAAGAGTTAAGACCTTAACCATTAGGCCAGAGTACGAGTCTAAGACCTTAGCTATTAGGCCAGAATACGAGTCTAAGACCTTAGCTATTAGGCCAGAGTAAGAGTTACGACCTTAACCAGTAGGCCAGAGTAAGAGTTAGGACCTTAACTATTAGGCCAGAATACGAGTCTAAGAACTTAGCTATTAGGCCAGAGTAAGAGTTAAGGCCTTAGCTATTAGGCCAGAATACGAGTCTAAGACCTTAGCTATTAGGCCAGAGTAAGAGTTAAGACCTTAACCAGTAGGCCAGAGTAAGAGTTAAGACCTTAGCTATTAGGCCAGAGTAAGAGTTAAGACCTTAACCAGTAGACCAGAGTACGAGTCTAAGACCTTAGCTCTTGGGCCAGAGTACGAGTCTTAGACCTTAGCTATTAGGCCAGAGTAAGAGTTAAGACCGTAACCAGTAGGCCAGAGTAAGAGTTAAGACCTTAACCTGTAGGGCAGAGTACGAGTCTAAGACCTTAGCTATTAGGCCAGAGTAAGGGTTAAGACCTTAATCAGTAGGCCAGTGTAAGAATTAAGACCATAAACATTAGGCCAGAGTACGAGTCTAAGACCTTAGCTATTAGGCCAGAGTAAGAGTTAAGACCTTAGCTGTTAGGCCAGAGTAAGAGTTAAGACCTTAACCAGTAGGCCAGAATATGAGTCTAAGACCTTAGCTATTAGGCCAGAGTAAGAGTTAAGACCTTAACCAGTAGGCCAGAGTAAGAGTTAAGACCTCAACCTGTAGGCCAGAGTACGAGTCTAAGACCTTAGCTATTAGGCCAGAGTGCGAGTCTAAGACCTTAGCTATTAGGCCAGAGTAAAAGTTAAGACCTTAACCATTAGGCCAGAGTACGAGTCTAAGACCTTAGCTATTAGGCCAGAGTAAGAGTTAAGACCTTAACCAGTAGGCCAGAGTAAGAGTTAAGAACTTAACCATTAGGCCATAGTACGAGTCTAAGACCTTAGCTATAAGGCCAGAGTAAGAGTTAAGACCTTAACTATTAGGCCAGAGTACGAGTCTAACACCTTAGCTATTAGGCCAGAGTAAGAGTTAAGACCTTAGCTATTAGGCCAGAGTAAGAGTTAAGACCTTAACCATTAGGCCAGAGTACAAGTCTAAGACCTTAGCTATTAGGCCAGAGTACGAGTCTAAGACCTTAGCTATTAGGCCAGAGTAAGAGTTAAGACCTTAACCATTAGGCCAGAGTACGAGTCTAAGACCTTAGCTGTTAGGCCAGAGTAAGAGTTAAGACCTTAGCTATTAGGCCAGAGTAAGAGTTAAGACCTTAACCATTAGGCCAGAGTATGAGTCTAAGACCTTAGCTATTAGGCCAGAGTAAGAGTTAAGACCTTAGCTATTAGGCCAGAGTAAGAGTTAAGACCTTAACCAGTAGGCCAGAGTAAGAGTTAAGACCTTAAGCAGTAGGCCAGAGAAAGAGTTAAGACCTTAACCATTAGGCCAGAGTACGAGTCTAAGACCTTAGCTATTAGGCCAGAGTAAGAGTTAAGACCTTAGCTATTAGGCCAGAGTAAGAGTTAAGACCTTAACCAGTAGGCCAGAGTACGAGTCTAAGACCTTAGCTATTAGGCCAGAGTAAGAGATAAGACCCTAAACATTAGGCCAGAGTAAGAGTTAAGACCTTAACCTGTAGGCCATAGTACGAGTCTAAGACCTTAGGTATTATGCCAGAGTAAGAGGTAAGACCTTAACCATTAGGCCAGAGTACGAGTCTAAGACCTTTGCTATTAGGCCAGAGTAGGAGTTAAGACCTTAGCTATTAGGCCAGAGTAAGAGTTAAGACCTTAACCAGTAGGCCAAAGTAAGAGTTAAGACCTTAACCATTAGGCCAGAGTACGAGTCTAAGACCTTAGCTATTAGGCCAGAGTAAGAGTTAAGACCTTAACCAGTAGGCCAGAGTAAGAGGTAAGACCTTAACCATTAGGCCAGAGTACGAGTCTAAGACCTTAGCTATTAGGCCAGAGTAAGAGTTAAGACCTTAGCTATTAGGCCAGAGCACGAGTCTGAGACCTTAGCTATTAGGCCAGAGTAAGAGTTAAGACCTAAACCAGTAGGCCAGAGTAAGAGTTAAGACCTTAGCTATTAGGCCAGAGTAAGAGTTAAGACCTTAACCAGTAGGCCAGAATACAAATCTAAGACCTTAGCTATTAGGCCAGAGTACGAGTCTAAGACCTTAGCTATTAGGCCAGAGTAAGAGTTAAGACCTTAACCAGTAGGCCAGAGTAAGAGTTAAGACCTTAACTATTAGGCCAGAGTACGAGTCTAAGACCTTAGCTATTAGGCCAGAGTAAGAGTTAAGGCCTTAGCTATTAGGCCAGAGTACGAGTCTAAGACCTTAGCTATTAGGCCAGAGTAAGAGTTAAGACCTTAACCAGTAGGCCAGAGTATAAGTCTAAGACCTTAGCTATTAGGCCAGAGTACGAGTTAAGACCTTAACCAGTAGGCCAGAGTAAGAGTTAAGACCTTAACCTGTAGGCCAGAGTACGAGTCTAAGACCTTAGCTATTAGGCCAGAGTAAGGGTTAAGACCTTAACCAGTAGGCCAGTGTAAGAGTTAAGACCATAAACATTAGGCCAGAGTGCGAGTCTAAGACCTTAGCTATTAGGCCAGAGTAAGAAATAAGACCTTAGCAGTTAGGCCAGAGTAAGAGTTAAGACCTTAACCAGTAGGCAAGAGTACGAGTCTAAGACCTTAGCTATTAGGCCAGAGTAAGAGTTAAGACCTTAACCAGTAGGCCAGAGTAAGAGTTAAGACCTCAACCTGTAGGCCAGAGTACGAGTCTAAGACCTTAGCTATTAGGCCAGAGTACGAGTCTAAGACCTTAGCTATTAGGCCAGAGTAAGAGTTAATACCTTAACCAGTAGACCAGAGAAAAAGTTAAGACCTTAACCATTAGGCCAGAGTACGAGTCTAAGACCTTAGCTATTAGGCCAGAGTGCGAGTCTAAGACCTTAGCTATTAGGCCAGAGTAAGAGTTAAGACCTTAACCATTAGGCCAGAGTACGAGTCTAAGACTGTAGCTATTAGGCCAGAGTGCGAGTCTAAGACCTTAGCTATTAGGTCAGAGTAAGAGTTAAGACCTTAACCAGTAGGCCAGAGTAAGAGTTAAGACCTTAGCTATTAGGCCAGAGTAAGAGTTAAGACCTTAACCAGTAGGCCAGAATACAAATCTAAGACCTTAGCTATTAGGCCAGAGTACGAGTCTAAGACCTTAGCTATTAGGCCAGAGTAAGAGTTAAGACCTTAACCAGTAGGCCAGAGTAAGAGTTAAGACCTTAACTATTAGGCCAGAGTACGAGTCTAAGACCTTAGCTATTAGGCCAGAGTAAGAGTTAAGGCCTTAGCTATTAGGCCAGAGTACGAGTCTAAGACCTTAGCTATTAGGCCAGAGTAAGAGTTAAGACCTTAACCAGTAGGCCAGAGTATAAGTCTAAGACCTTAGCTATTAGGCCAGAGTACGAGTTAAGACCTTAACCAGTAGGCCAGAGTAAGAGTTAAGACCTTAACCTGTAGGCCAGAGTACGAGTCTAAGACCTTAGCTATTAGGCCAGAGTAAGGGTTAAGACCTTAACCAGTAGGCCAGTGTAAGAGTTAAGACCATAAACATTAGGCCAGAGTGCGAGTCTAAGACCTTAGCTATTAGGCCAGAGTAAGAAATAAGACCTTAGCAGTTAGGCCAGAGTAAGAGTTAAGACCTTAACCAGTAGGCAAGAGTACGAGTCTAAGACCTTAGCTATTAGGCCAGAGTAAGAGTTAAGACCTTAACCAGTAGGCCAGAGTAAGAGTTAAGACCTCAACCTGTAGGCCAGAGTACGAGTCTAAGACCTTAGCTATTAGGCCAGAGTACGAGTCTAAGACCTTAGCTATTAGGCCAGAGTAAGAGTTAATACCTTAACCAGTAGACCAGAGAAAAAGTTAAGACCTTAACCATTAGGCCAGAGTACGAGTCTAAGACCTTAGCTATTAGGCCAGAGTGCGAGTCTAAGACCTTAGCTATTAGGCCAGAGTAAGAGTTAAGACCTTAACCATTAGGCCAGAGTACGAGTCTAAGACTGTAGCTATTAGGCCAGAGTGCGAGTCTAAGACCTTAGCTATTAGGTCAGAGTAAGAGTTAAGACCTTAACCAGTAGGCCAGAGCAAGAGTTAAGACCTTAACCATTAGGCCATAGTACGAGTCTAAGACTTTAACTATTAGGCCAGAGTAAGAGTTAAGACCTTAACCATTAGGCCAGAGTACGAGTCTAAGACCGTAGCTATTAGGCCAGAGTAAGAGTTAAGACCTTAGCTATTAGGCCAGAGTAAGAGTTAAGACCTTAACCATTAGGCCAGAGTACGAGTCTAAGACCTTAGCTATTAGGCCAGAGTAAGAGTTAAGACCTTAGCTATTAGGCCAGAGCAAGAGTTAAGACCTTATCCAGTAGGCCAGAGTACAAGTCTAAGACCTTAGCTATTAGGCCAGAGTATGAGTCTAAGACCTTAGCTGTTAGGCCAGAGTAAGAGTTAAGACCTTAGCTATTAGGCCAGAGTAAGAGTTAAGACCTTAACAATTAGGCCAGAGTATGAGGCTAAGACCTTAGCTATTAGGCCAGATTAAGAGTTAAGACCTTAGCTATTAGGCCAGAGTAAGAGTTAAGACCTTAAACAGTAGGCCAGAGTAAGAGTTAAGACATTAACCAGTAGGCCAGAGAAAGAGTTAAGACCTTAACCATTAGGCCAGAGTACGAGTCTAAGACCTTAGCTATTAGGCCTGAGTAAGAGTTAAGACCTTAGCTCTTAGGCCAGAGTAAGAGTTACGACCTTAACCAGTAGGCCAGAGTACGAGTCTAAGACCTTAGCTATTAGGCCAGAGTAAGAGTTAAGACCTTAGCTATTAGGCCAGAGTAAGAGTTAAGACCTTAACCAGTAGGCCAGAGTAAGAGTTAAGACCTTAACCAGTAGGGTAGAGTACGAGTCTAAGACCTTAGCTATTAGGCCAGAGTAAGAGTTAAGACCTTAGCTATTAGGCCAGAGTACGAGTCTAAGACCTTAGCTATTAGGCCAGAGTAAGAGTTAATACCTTAACCAGTAGACCAGAGAAAAAGTTAAGACCTTAACCATTAGGCCAGAGTACGAGTCTAAGACCTTAGCTATTAGGCCAGAGTGCGAGTCTAAGACCTTAGCTATTAGGCCAGAGTAAGAGTTAAGACCTTAACCATTAGGCCAGAGTACGAGTCTAAGACTGTAGCTATTAGGCCAGAGTGCGAGTCTAAGACCTTAGCTATTAGGTCAGAGTAAGAGTTAAGACCTTAACCAGTAGGCCAGAGCAAGAGTTAAGACCTTAACCATTAGGCCATAGTACGAGTCTAAGACTTTAACTATTAGGCCAGAGTAAGAGTTAAGACCTTAACCATTAGGCCAGAGTACGAGTCTAAGACCGTAGCTATTAGGCCAGAGTAAGAGTTAAGACCTTAGCTATTAGGCCAGAGTAAGAGTTAAGACCTTAACCATTAGGCCAGAGTACGAGTCTAAGACCTTAGCTATTAGGCCAGAGTAAGAGTTAAGACCTTAGCTATTAGGCCAGAGCAAGAGTTAAGACCTTATCCATTAGGCCAGAGTACAAGTCTAAGACCTTAGCTATTAGGCCAGAGTATGAGTCTAAGACCTTAGCTGTTAGGCCAGAGTAAGAGTTAAGACCTTAGCTATTAGGCCAGAGTAAGAGTTAAGACCTTAACAATTAGGCCAGAGTATGAGGCTAAGACCTTAGCTATTAGGCCAGATTAAGAGTTAAGACCTTAGCTATTAGGCCAGAGTAAGAGTTAAGACCTTAAACAGTAGGCCAGAGTAAGAGTTAAGACCTTAACCAGTAGGCCAGAGAAAGAGTTAAGACCTTAACCATTAGGCCAGAGTACGAGTCTAAGACCTTAGCTATTAGGCCTGAGTAAGAGTTAAGACCTTAGCTCTTAGGCCAGAGTAAGAGTTACGACCTTAACCAGTAGGCCAGAGTATGAGTCTAAGACCTTAGCTATTAGGCCAGAGTAAGAGTTAAGACCTTAGCTATTAGGCCAGAGTAAGAGTTAAGACCTTAACCAGTAGGCCAGAGTAAGAGTTAAGACCTTAACCAGTAGGCTAGAGTACGAGTCTAAGACCTTAGCTATTAGGCCAGAGTAAGAGTTAAGACCTTAGCTATTAGGCCAGAGTACGAGTCTAAGACCTTAGCTATTAGGCCAGAGTAAGAGTTAAGACCTTAACCAGTAGGCCAGAGTAAGAGTTAAGACCTTAGCTATTAGGCTAGAGTAAGAGTTAAGACCTTAACTATTAGACCAGAGTACTGTGGTAAATAAAATTCATTACCGGGACTTAATTTGATACAGAAACATAATAAAATAGCTCAGTAAAATAAGAGGCAGAATCCGTGGTATTAGAGGTTCGGAATGGGCTTTATTCCAATAGTCGATTATAATCGGTTGCTCCAAGTTCCATCACCACGGGGGTTCAGGAAGTGAAGTACATACTTTATTGACAAGAAATGATTTTTATAGAACATACATTACAATGAAGCGAATGCAGTAGGCGTAACAATTGATAAGGTAAATGACGATTCATATGCGTAACCGAAAATGGGTGTAATAAGGAGTAAAAAGGAACATAATTGGTTATGATGTCACATATAGGTGGATCTATAAGATAATACTTGGCATAGATGCGCGCGCAGCAGCATGACGTGTAATTGACGTGCAACTAGGGGGTGAAGGGGACTTGACATTTAGCTCTACATGTGGAGACAAAAAGTCTGGGGGGTCAAGTCAACCTAATCCCAAATCATATCTAACATCCTATGTTTAAAGAACTATGTTATCCACAAAAGAAGGACTCTCGGACAGAATCTATTCTATACTGACTGTGCGTGCGTGTACAAGCGTCTAAGTGTCTATACTGAATGCGAGGGGGTAGGAATATTCCATGGTAACGGGGCTATGAATTACTTGCATGAGGACAGAGAAGCCGAGCCTTTGCTCAGTAGCTGGAAGAATGTTTACTTAAATTGCTAGACAGGAATGCATCGGCTAAGGAGTGAAGCAGATAATTCGAAGGTGAAATACAGTTCTTGGCAGAGAATAGGCTGATGTCAGGCTTCGTGAGCCGCGCAGAGAATGAGACAAAGTTCATGGTCACAGATGCAGGCTCAGACTCGAGTTTTCAGAGGCAGAAGGCAAGAGGAGTTTGATGACAGAATCAGGGCCTACTTGCCTGGACTGTAAAATGGCATAAGTGAACCATACAAAGCCGGTGGCCTTTCATACTTAGGAATGGAATATCCGGCCTATTCATGGCGGATCTGACAGAGGACATGTTGACGGTGGACGCACATGTATTTGCGTCTTCATAAGTGGAACTGGAGGGAACATACATGTACTTTTGACATGCACATAGAACCGTTGGGGTCCAAGATAGGGGACATAACTGATCAGAAAAATCCATATTTCCACATTCCCTCCTTGTCCCCTACTTGCCCGTTAAGAGATATCAATCTTCATCAATCCATTGATCTGTTCATATAACATCATTTGTTCTTCTTTCTTCTTCCGTGACGAATGAAATCTTGGTGGTGGAATACACGATGTGGCACACAGACCACAAATCGCTGGTCCACATTGTAGACATAGACAGCAACTGAATAGTATGAGAAGGCCAATACCTAGGAAGGATAAAACTCTCCATCCCCAGGCTGATATCACACTCCAAAACCAACTGGTCCAAGTCCAAGTGCCTGGGTTCTGGTGTATCTGGTTTACAATCTTATGAAGGCGAGTGATGGCTTTATATACAGATGGCGAATTTTCTGGTATGAATACGCAGCAGCTTGATCCGATGACCCTACAAGCTCCGCCCCTATCAGCTAGGATGACGTCAAGGACAAGACGATTTTGAAGCACAACAATCCGCATAGCAGACTGCTCTTCTGTTAAATTGCCTAAGGCGGAAATAGTCTCATTCACTACTGCTTCAAGGGTTCTAGTTAATCTACGTATCAGCTTACTATTAGTAACAGTACCTATATAGGGAAAGATGCCTTTATTAAAATCTACATACTTGTCCCATGCCGTCTCAGTGTAATCGACAATTGGGAGATCTCTCCGCTCTCTATTGTGTACTAAATGAATATTTCTATAATAATCAGGAGGAGCTAGGAAAACAGGTGGCAAAAGGAATGCAATGTAGCAGGTACCATCCCAATCTAGAGGTAGACGCATATAAGCAGTCTGACCACATATAAAGTAGGAGTGGCGATAAGCTCTAAATGAAGATTTGCCTTGATCACTGAATTCTACTATAGTAGTGCATTTACTATGGCCCATATGTATGGAACCAACCTTTCTTACACACAATTCACCCTTTACTGGGAATACTGACATGGTGGGCAAAATTAGTTCAACTTCGGATTCGACATTCAGAATCATGAGATTAGGTGTAAAATTACCTAATCCATATACTTCATTTTCTAGATCAGTTCCTGTTCTTTTGGGGCGACCCTCCTTGTCAGGGTAGCAGACCTTGAGTAAAACTAGGTTCAGGTTTCCCCATACCCAATGATCTTGGTAAACTGCTGTGTCTGAGTCTATGGAATTGATTAAACTAAACCATGCTCCACAGGAGCCATTATGTGTAAACGGATGTGGAAAGAAAGGCAGGACTCCTTCATAATTCTGATAGGGAGGGAGCCGGCCACACACCCAACAATTAGTAGCATTACTAGTCTGATGGGAATGATGTAACATACTAATGAAAGTGTTATTGCGCAGCGCAAGTCTATAAGACAATTCATGCGGGGGTAAGTCACTAAAAGAATGTTCAGCAGTAACATTGTAAACATGTCTAGAAATAGGGTAATATATGTGCAACAATATACTTGCAGTAATTATCAAAAGATTTAAGAAAAACAAGATTATTAATGTCACTATGCAGTGACTACGCAGTGATTTACAGTACGCCTGTCGTTTCAACATTTTCCGGGTGTTTTCTCTACTCAGGTCCAAGGGATACATGTCAGAGACAATTCAACCGCTTCACCTTGGAGAGGACTTAAACAATCAAATTGCTCGACTGGTTGGGCCTAAGCTTTAGTTTATAGTGTTCAGAGTTACTCTGTTCAACAAAAGGAAGTTTTGAGTCAATGGGTGAAGACACACGAGGTGGGCTGTTTACATCTGCAGGAAGTCCATGAAATTTCTTGATATGACTTGAATGAATCCAGCCTTTTCTGCCTTCAATCTTCACGGCTGTTCTTGTGGTCAGCAGGACCAACTTGGGTGACTTCCACCTGGGCTCCAGCTGAGTCTTTCGGTCGAAATTCCTCACAAGGACGAGGTCCCCCGGAACTACGTCATGGGGTTTCACCTCAGTGTTGTCGGGAAAGGCTGCAGCTACCTGTGAACGACAAGATTGTAGTGCAGACATCAAGGAAGCCAAGTAATCTGTCAGCATATTACAGTCAATATCAGTTATTTTGCGTGGTATAGGCGTCCCCCACATATTTGGTGGTCTGCCGAAGATCACCTCATACGGGGATAGCCCTGTTCGAGAGTGTGCTACCATTCTCATGTAAAAGAGTGCAACTGGTAACGCTACTACCCAGTCGACACCTTTCTCTCTGCATATTTTGGACAATCTGATTTTCAGTATCTGGTTATGTCTTTCTACGAGACCTGCTGCCTCGGGGTGTCGGACACAGTGGAATTTCCACTGATATCCTAACAGAAGTGAAACATGTTTCATTAATTCGGATGAGAACGGCTGGCCGTTATCTGAGTGAACCAAATGTGTTGAATGCTGTCTAGCATAGCTTTTTCTCCGAGATGTGCTGGACTATGTATAGTGTTAACTATAACTTGGACCATTGAATCAGGAAGAAACCATACAGACTTTTCCTTCATCATCCATCCTTGGTCCGTTTGGATCCCTCCTAATTCAGTCCATTTCTTTATTTCGTCTGGTGTAGCATGTGTCTGTATGTCAATTACGTCAAGAGTAGGATCTTTAACTGTCATACAATGTGTCGGTATCGGGACTATTGTCTTTGTCATGTCGGGGGTTTGAGTTTGAGCAGTCTGTTTAGCTGTTCTGTCGGCTAGATCATTGCCTTGGGAAATGATATCAGTAACCTTCGTATGAGCCTTACATTTCATAATTGATATTGCAGTGGGTAGATGTATTGCATCTAATAAGGCATGAATGAGGGGTCCGTGCTGAATGTGGGCACCGTGGGAAGTTAAATAACCTCTCTCTCGCCACAGCACGCCGAAGTCATGTACAACTCCGAATGCATAACGTGAATCAGTGTATATGTTGACTTTTTTATTCGTGGCTTGAATACAGGCTTGTGTCAGAGCGATAAGCTCTGCGGCTTGAGCTGACAAAGTATTTATACGATTAGTTTCAATGACTTCAGTATCTGTTGTGACTGCGTAAGCAGCCACTAACTCTCCTGTATTTGTTCTCATGCATGAACCATCTACATACAATGTCAGGTCTGGATCTGACAATGGGGCATCGGTTAAGTCTTGTCTAGGTTTCGTCGTTATAGTAATAACTTCAATACAGTCATGAGCTAGTGGGTCTGTTCCGGTTACTGGCAACAGTGTGGCAGGATTCAATGTGTTACAGCGTCTGATTTCTATATGTGGCTGAAACAATGTAAGTTCGTACCCTGTAAGTCGCGCTATAGTCAAGTGTTGTGTTTGCGTTCTATTTACAAGAACCTCTACTGCGTGTGGTACTTGAACTGTCAATGGATGTCCTAACACTATGGCGTCGCTCTGTCTTATTGCTAAAGCTGTCGCTGCTACTGATTTTAGGCATGCAGGCAAAGCCTGGGCTACGGGATCTAATGTACTAGAAAAATAAGCACATGGTTTGTGTGCTCCTGCTTGTTCCTGTGTGAGTACTGACAAGGCAGTACCTTCGCGTTCTGTAACAAAGAGTGTAAACTGTTTTCTGTAACATGGCGTTGCTAAAACAGGTGCTTGACATAAAGCTTTCTTTAGGCTTTCAAAAGCTTGTGTATGTTCCTGAGTCCAAGGGAGAACAGTCGATGTGGCTGCCTCCTGTGTTGTCAACTGAATGAGTGGTTTTGCTAGAAATGCGTACTGAGGGATCCACTGCCTGCAATATGACGTGAGGCCTATGAAAGCCCGCACCTCCTTTTGTGTCTTGGGTATTGGCATGTTAGCTATTAACTGAATGCGGTCGGGTGTAAGCTGCCTTCCCTCCTTGGACAGCGAGTGTCCAAGATAAATAACTCGCTGGTCACAGAATTGCAGCTTAGAAGGGGACACCTTGTGCCCCTTTTCGGCTAGAAATTGTAAAACTGTCAGTGATGCTTTTTCACATTCCGGTTCGCTTCTCGCGGTGATCAGCAGATCATCGACATATTGAAGCAGAGCAGTGTTAACTGGCATGTGGATACTGTCTAGTTCTCGTTTCAGTGCTTGGCTATAGATGCTGGGGCTTTCTGTAAATCCTTGAGGTGCGCGTGAGAATTTAAAGCTACGCCCATTTAAACTAAATCCGAACAAATATTGGCTTTCCGGATCTATTGGGACGCTGAAAAAGGCATTCTTGAGATCAATTACAGTAAAGAATGTTGCTTCGGAATCAATAGCTGTCAGTAATGACGAGATATCTGGGACCACAGGAAATTGTGGCACAATGCATTTGTTTAACTCGCGCAGATCAATAACCAATCGATATACTGGCGGGGCCTTAGGATCTGTTCGTTTAAGAATCGGAATTATCGGTGAATTACATACATTGGAGTCTGTTTCCACAACTACTCCTTGGCCAATGAGCTCGTCAATGATTTGTAGTAAAGCCACTACAGCATCTGGTGGTAACTTGTATTGTCGCATTCGTGGTAGCACCACTCCTGCCTTTAATGTGACTCGATATGGTGTAATATTCATGCAACCAACATCAGTAGGGCCTTGTGCCCATAGATGTGTAGGTAAAGTCTGCAGTCGGGGATCCATGTCTCTAGACACATAGTGCCCTTTAAAATCACGTAAAAACAACCTTACTCCTTCCGGAGAACAACATATTATGGCTCCTAGAGCTTTCAGTGTTTTTATTCCTAACAAGTTTTCTGGACATGATTTAGTAAGCAATAAATCTGTAGTTCGGGTCAAAGGTCCTATCGTAAGTGGAAGAGGCTGTGACACTTCATTAACAATAGGTTTGCCTGAAAAACCAAGGGAAATATTCTGAGAGCCTGAGAGGGGTGCCCCTGGAACTTCACTACGTTTTATAGTTGTTCGACTTGCCCCTGTATCAAGTAAAAATTTTCTATCTTGGCCTAATAATTCACTATGTACATAAGGTCCTTCTTGATCTACTGGGATTTCAATAAGGGGTAAGTCAACTTCCCTCTCTAGGCTTTTTCATGCGTATCGCTGATAATCAGGATAGTCGTACTGTGCGGTCTGGTACAGTTGTCGTGTCGTGGTTTGTGTGGCAGCAGCAGGCAGCGCTGGTGCAGCTGGCACAAACTGTATTGGCTGTTGTGCGGCTGGCATGGCCTGTGCATGCTGCGGAGCTCCTTGTTCATTCTGATCTTGTCTGAGTGGCCGTGGTCTTTCTTGTGTTTTACCTATGGCGATATTATGTTTTAAAACTGGACAATCGTGTACGTAATGACCTGGCTTTTTACAATAATTGCATGTCCCTTTTACAGGTCCTGCTGAATCGGAATGTGTCATACCCTTTTTATGTCCTTCAGCTGGAACTGTCTGGGAAACTAGCATTT
Source organism: Triturus cristatus (assembly GCF_964204655.1). Taxonomy (NCBI): domain Eukaryota; kingdom Metazoa; phylum Chordata; class Amphibia; order Caudata; family Salamandridae; genus Triturus; species Triturus cristatus. The sequence goes on along the minus strand of NC_140580.1, from coordinate 246,544,186 downwards.
TCATTTTCGTGTCTTTCATGCGTCTGTGTTCATGTTCTTGTTCCTCTCTAATTCTATTGTGATGATACTGTAACATTTGTAACATTTGTGATGGAGTGTTACCTTGCCAGGTACTCTCGAATTTTAATACTCTATTCTTTACTTGGGGCAGGGCATTTTCTACTAATTTTGTTACAAACAGATGCGGGTATGATTCGCTACTTGCTTTTAGGCCACTATTTATACCAAAACATTTTTCAAATCGGGCATAGTAATCACTAGTGTCTTCATCTTGCTTCTGCTTACAGGCTGAAATTGTACCCCAATCTTCCTTTTTCGTAGTTAATAAACGTGGCAGTACCTGTACTAATAAACCTGGTAGTGCTTTAGTTTTATCCCCAAGTCCTGCTCCTGCAGTTCGGGCCTTTTCTTCCGCTTCTAACACTGACCATTCTATCTTTTGGTCTCCTACCTCCCACTCTTTTTCCTTGAGTTTCTCATAAATACCAGCAGGCATCAATACCTTTAATATTGTCATAATGTCGGGATAGGTATACTCTCCCATGAGTAACATGTCTTTAATTTCTCGGTGAAAACCCGCTGGATCTTTGTCATGACTGGGTACCACTTTCTTCATTTCTAACAATTCTATTTTCGATATGGGCGTATATACAAATACGCGCTTAAACTCGTTGTCCTCGCCTTTTATTGGGTGCACTTCTCGTAAGGGATTCTGTCTATCCATGTAATACGTGGTTCTTTCCTTGACGGGTAATGAGACACGTTCTGAACATACAAAAAGAATATACTGCTTTCTTGATTCTAGAATTTCTTTAATTAATTTAGTACCTGAACCTCTCCATTTATTCATAAGCAATTCAGTCAATATGTCAGGTAAGGGACCAGGGTCCGAATGCTGACTCCGATATAGTATAATGAGTTGTTGGATCATATAAATCCCAGCTAACCTCTGTTCATCTGGGGTGAGATTCAAAAATGTGCGTGCTACTGTATCATCACTATATTTTCCGGGACTGTCCACCCAATGGACAGCTGCCCTGGCTAAATCTTGTTCATCCATAGAATCGAGAAAATGATAACCCCTTCGTTCTCGGAGTAGTTTGTCGGCGGCTTGGAACGAATGCTCGTTAGACCTTATATTAATTATAGGTATTTGGAAATTCCTGTTATTATCTGGACATATCGGACGTATCGGGTCAGTAAGACATCTATTACTATTACAAGATCTTCCTCTACCTACATAGGCTATGGTGTCTGACTGTCCCGCGGGCAGTCCTGACCCTTCCTCCTCGCTTTGTTCGAACTCGTCTACCTCTAATCTTTCTTCGTGTAGGCGTTCTATTTCTTTACGGATCTTTCGGCACATGGCTATTATACAATTTTTCTTATCATGTCTACCTTCTGATATATTCTGGCTCCATCTGGTAAGAATTTGCATTGCTTCCGGGTCTACCCCCGGTCGGTCTTGATTTCTGATTACACAATTTATGAGGAAACAGTTCCCCCTGTATCTCCACTTTCTGGTATTCCATAGCTCTGGTAATACATTCTGGATCTCGCCCTGTTTGGACAAAATGATATATTTTATCTAGATGCGCAGTCATTCCTGGTAACTTCCCTAAATACACTGCGGCTCGTCTGATACGTAATGATGCCAGGGTCATTTCGTCCTCTTTACCGGGCACAGGGTCATATCTACAATCTACAAGAAGTTCCTTAAGCGTACGGGCATTTATGAGTTTGGGTGTACGTGAATGTGCTGACTCTTGAAAAGTAAGTTTATTTATTCTGGGTGGCGTAGAAAAAATATTGGTAGCACCTCCCGTAGCCCCATCTGGGGTGTCGGGTGTGAAAGGATTCGTTGAACGTGACACAGCAACTATAGGTGTGGACACAGCTATAGAAGTAGCTGTAGGAACAGATGCAGAAACAGATGTGCTTGCCGGAACTTGTGACTCGATCTGTTGCTGTAGGGATACGGGTACTGGATCTTGGCGTTGGACCTCCCTGGTATGCGGTCTATGTGGGGCGGAATTAGCATACTCGGGAGCTGCGTCATCTAAATATGAGGAAAGAAAAACATCTTCTGCGGTTCTAGGATGCCCCTTAGGATGTACCTTTATTGGGAATAATGGGGGTGGCAAGTCTTTCGGTATCTCTGGAGTAGCCTTAGGTAATCCTTCGGCTAGAAGGGGATACATACCATTCATAAGGGCATTTCTTTGTCTATCTACTTGTTCTGATTTCACTCGAATACCTTCCTCAATTAATAGATTTTCTCGAACTTTATTTGAACTCTCTTTATTCTTTTCTTCCTGTCGGAGTGCTTTTTCTGTGCGTCTATGAGATTCTTTACGCCATAACTCAACGGCGTCTTTCTGTGACTGTCTGACTTTCCTTTTCCATAACTCTTCCTCGACTTTCATGATGCACTCTGCATCCCAGGTCCCCGCTGCGGGCCACCTCTGACTTTCTGGTAATTCCTTGGTGTAGTCTACCCATAAATCAAGGAATAATATAGCGTCTAAGCCATGTTTGTGATACATGAAGTGCCCTGGAGTGTCCCTAGGAGGAATAGGGACGGCTTCTTCGAGTACCCCTTTTCTAGTGGTGATCTGTCTTAATTTCGAAAAGAGCGGCATATTGACAACTGATCCGATACTTAATCTTGAACACACTTAATACAAAAGCACAATAATGAACAACCATTCATACCACAATATGCAGGACGTTTAACACATTAAACATTAAACATTAAACAAATTTTTTTTTTAACTTTTAAAATAAACAACAATGATGATCGTCTGCATAACTAATCACCAGGCATAATTCTTGACAATAACTAGATACTTCGGAATACTTGATATACTGCTAAACAGTACATATACACTGCTAAAACAGTGCAGACCGGATTTGTGTACCCAAACCCGTCTTGACCGGCACAACCTATGTGCACGTCAGAAATGCCTCCCCAGTAATGGTACTCACCGGGTAGCTTCGGAAACGGAAGGCCTCGGCAACTGAACTTGAACCGGACTGGACTCGACTCGACTCGTCGGAAACTGGACTCGACTTCGAACTGGTGGGCCTCTGTATACCTCGGATCTTGCTCTCTCAGCTAGGCTCTGGTCGGGATACTTCGCACTTCTCACCGCCTCGTCTGGGTGTTGATCGCAGCCTCAGTCGCCCCCGCTTGACCGGAGGGAGATACAGGAAATCCTGCTGGTACGCGTTATTGTCCGTCCAGCTGTGGCAGGAGACCGGGCCTGCAACTCACCGCCGGCGCGTGAGATGAGAAAGTGTCCCTATTCGGGCGCCATTCATGTGGTAAATAAAATTCATTACCGGGACTTAATTTGATACAGAAACATAATAAAATAGCTCAGTAAAATAAGAGGCAGAATCCGTGGTATTAGAGGTTCGGAATGGGCTTTATTCCAATAGTCGATTATAATCGGTTGCTCCAAGTTCCATCACCACGGGGGTTCAGGAAGTGAAGTACATACTTTATTGACAAGAAATGATTTTTATAGAACATACATTACAATGAAGCGAATGCAGTAGGCGTAACAATTGATAAGGTAAATGACGATTCATATGCGTAACCGAAAATGGGTGTAATAAGGAGTAAAAAGGAACATAATTGGTTATGATGTCACATATAGGTGGATCTATAAGATAATACTTGGCATAGATGCGCGCGCAGCAGCATGACGTGTAATTGACGTGCAACTAGGGGGTGAAGGGGACTTGACATTTAGCTCTACATGTGGAGACAAAAAGTCTGGGGGGTCAAGTCAACCTAATCCCAAATCATATCTAACATCCTATGTTTAAAGAACTATGTTATCCACAAAAGAAGGACTCTCGGACAGAATCTATTCTATACTGACTGTGCGTGCGTGTACAAGCGTCTAAGTGTCTATACTGAATGCGAGGGGGTAGGAATATTCCATGGTAACGGGGCTATGAATTACTTGCATGAGGACAGAGAAGCCGAGCCTTTGCTCAGTAGCTGGAAGAATGTTTACTTAAATTGCTAGACAGGAATGCATCGGCTAAGGAGTGAAGCAGATAATTCGAAGGTGAAATACAGTTCTTGGCAGAGAATAGGCTGATGTCAGGCTTCGTGAGCCGCGCAGAGAATGAGACAAAGTTCATGGTCACAGATGCAGGCTCAGACTCGAGTTTTCAGAGGCAGAAGGCAAGAGGAGTTTGATGACAGAATCAGGGCCTACTTGCCTGGACTGTAAAATGGCATAAGTGAACCATACAAAGCCGGTGGCCTTTCATACTTAGGAATGGAATATCCGGCCTATTCATGGCGGATCTGACAGAGGACATGTTGACGGTGGACGCACATGTATTTGCGTCTTCATAACTGGAACTGGAGGGAACATACATGTACTTGTGACATGCACATAGAACCGTTGGGGTCCAAGATAGGGGACATAACTGATCAGAAAAATCCATATTTCCACAGTACGAGTCTAAGACCTTAGCTATTAGGCCAGAGTATGAGTCTAAGACCTTAGCTATTAGGCCAGAGTAAGAGTTAAGACCATAAACATTAGGCCAGAGTGCGAGTCTAAGACCTTAGCGATTAGGCCAGAGTAAGAAATAAGACCTTAGCTGTTAGGCCAGAGTAAGAGTTAAGACCTTAACCAGTAGGCCAGAGTACGAGTCTAAGACCTTAGCTATTAGGCCAGAGTAAGAGTTAAGACCTTAACCAGTAGGCCAGAGTAAGAGTTAAGACCTCAACCTGTAGGCCAGAGTACGAGTCTAAGACCTTAGCTGTTAGGCCAGAGTACGAGTCTAAGACCTTAGCTATTAGGCCAGAGTAAGAGTTAAGACCATAACCAGTAGACCAGAGTAAGAGTTAAGACCTTAACCATTAGGCCAGAGTACGAGTCTAAGACCTTAGCTATTAGGCCAGAGTACGAGTCTAAGACCTTAGCTATTAGGCCAGAGTTAGAGTTAAGACCTTAACCAGTAGGCCAGAGTATGAGTCTAAGACCTTAGCTATTAGGCCAGAGTACGAGTCTAAGACCTTAGCTATTAGGCCAGAGTAAGAGTTAAGACCTTAACCAGTAGACCAGAGTAAGAGTTAAGACCTTAACCATTAGGCCAGAGTACGAGTCTAAGACCTTAGCTATTAGGCCAGAGTACGAGTCTAAGACCTTAGCTATTAGGCCAGAGTAAGAGTTACGACCTTAACCAGTAGGCCAGAGTAAGAGTTAGGACCTTAACTATTAGGCCAGAATACGAGTCTAAGACCTTAGCTATTAGGCCAGAGTAAGAGTTAAGGCCTTAGCTATTAGGCCAGAATACGAGTCTAAGACCTTAGCTATTAGGCCAGAGTAAGAGTTAAGACCTTAACCAGTAGGCCAGAGTAAGAGTTAAGACCTTAGCTATTAGGCCAGAGTAAGAGTTAAGACCTTAACCAGTAGACCAGAGTACGAGTCTAAGACCTTAGCTCTTGGGCCAGAGTACGAGTCTTAGACCTTAGCTATTAGGCCAGAGTAAGAGTTAAGACCGTAACCAGTAGGCCAGAGTAAGAGTTAAGACCTTAACCTGTAGGGCAGAGTACAAGTCTAAGACCTTAGCTATTAGGCCAGAGTAAGGGTTAAGACCTTAATCAGTAGGCCAGTGTAAGAATTAAGACCATAAACATTAGGCCAGAGTACGAGTCTAAGACCTTAGCTATTAGGCCAGAGTAAGAGTTAAGACCTTAGCTGTTAGGCCAGAGTAAGAGTTAAGACCTTAACCAGTAGGCCAGAATATGAGTCTAAGACCTTAGCTATTAGGCCAGAGTAAGAGTTAAGACCTTAACCAGTAGGCCAGAGTAAGAGTTAAGACCTCAACCTGTAGGCCAGAGTACGAGTCTAAGACCTTAGCTATTAGGCCAGAGTGCGAGTCTAAGACCTTAGCTATTAGGCCAGAGTAAAAGTTAAGACCTTAACCATTAGGCCAGAGTACGAGTCTAAGACCTTAGCTATTAGGCCAGAGTAAGAGTTAAGACCTTAACCAGTAGGCCAGAGTAAGAGTTAAGAACTTAACCATTAGGCCATAGTACGAGTCTAAGACCTTAGCTATAAGGCCAGAGTAAGAGTTAAGACCTTAACTATTAGGCCAGAGTACGAGTCTAACACCTTAGCTATTAGGCCAGAGTAAGAGTTAAGACCTTAGCTATTAGGCCAGAGTAAGAGTTAAGACCTTAACCATTAGGCCAGAGTACAAGTCTAAGACCTTAGCTATTAGGCCAGAGTACGAGTCTAAGACCTTAGCTATTAGGCCAGAGTAAGAGTTAAGACCTTAACCATTAGGCCAGAGTACGAGTCTAAGACCTTAGCTGTTAGGCCAGAGTAAGAGTTAAGACCTTAGCTATTAGGCCAGAGTAAGAGTTAAGACCTTAACCATTAGGCCAGAGTATGAGTCTAAGACCTTAGCTATTAGGCCAGAGTAAGAGTTAAGACCTTAGCTATTAGGCCAGAGTAAGAGTTAAGACCTTAACCAGTAGGCCAGAGTAAGAGTTAAGACCTTAAGCAGTAGGCCAGAGAAAGAGTTAAGACCTTAACCATTAGGCCAGAGTACGAGTCTAAGACCTTAGCTATTAGGCCAGAGTAAGAGTTAAGACCTTAGCTATTAGGCCAGAGTAAGAGATAAGACCCTAAACATTAGGCCAGAGTAAGAGTTAAGACCTTAACCTGTAGGCCATAGTACGAGTCTAAGACCTTAGGTATTATGCCAGAGTAAGAGGTAAGACCTTAACCATTAGGCCAGAGTACGAGTCTAAGACCTTTGCTATTAGGCCAGAGTAGGAGTTAAGACCTTAGCTATTAGGCCAGAGTAAGAGTTAAGACCTTAACCAGTAGACTAGAGTAAGAGTTAAGACCTTAACCATTAGGCCAGAGTACGAGTCTAAGATCTTAGCTATTAGGCCAGAGTACGAGTCTAAGACCTTAGCTATTAGGCCAGAGTTAGAGTTAAGGACCTTAACCAGTAGGCCAGAGTATGAGTCTAAGACCTTAGCTATTAGGCCAGAGTACGAGTCTAAGACCTTAGCTATTAGGCCAGAGCAAGAGTTAAGACCTTAACCAGTAGACCAGAGTAAGAGTTAAGACCTTAACCATTAGGCCAGAGTACGAGTCTAAGACCTTAGCTATTAGGCCAGATTACGAGTCTAAGACCTTAGCTATTAGGCCAGAGTAAGAGTTAAGGCCTTAACCAGTAGGCCAGAGTATAAGTCTAAGACCTTAGCTATTAGGCCAGAGTAAGAGTTAGGACCTTAACTAGTAGGCCAGAGTAAAAGTTAAGACCTTAACCTGTAGGCCAGAGTACGAGTCTAAGACCTTAGCTATTAGGCCAGAGTAAGAGTTAAGACCTTAGCTATTAGGCCAGAGTAAGAGTTAAGACCTTAGCCAGTAGGCCAGAGTAAGAGTTAAGACCTTAGCTATTAGGCCAGAGTAAGAGTTAAGACCTTAACCAGTAGGCCAGAGTACGAATCTAAGACCTTAGCTATTAGGCCAGAGTACGAGTCTAAGACCTTAGCTATTAGGCCAGAGTAAGAGTTAAGACCTTAACCAGTAGGCCAGAGTAAGAGTTAAGACCTTAACTATTTGGCCAGAGTACGAGTCTAAGACCTTAGCTATTAGGCCAGAGTAAGAGTTAAGACCTTAGCTATTAGGCCAGAGTAAGAGTTAAGACCTTAACCAGTAGGCCAGAGTATAAGTCTAAGACCTTAGCTATTAGGCCAGAGTAAGAGTTAAGACCTTAAACAGTAGGCCAGAGTAAGAGTTAAGACCTTAACCTGTAGGCCAGAGTACGAGTCTAAGACCTTAGCTATTAGGCCAGAGTAAGGGTTAAGACCTTAACCAGTAGGCCAGTGTAAGAGTTAAGACCATAAACATTAGGCCAGAGTGCGAGTCTAAGACCTTAGCGATTAGGCCAGAGTAAGAAATAAGACCTTAGCTGTTAGGCCAGAGTAAGAGTTAAGACCTTAACCAGTAGGCCAGAGTAAGAGTCTAAGACCTTAGCTATTAAGCCAGAGTAAGACTTAAGACCTTAACCATTAGGCCAGAGTACGAGTCTAAGACCTTAGCTATTATGCCAGAGTAAGATTTAAGACCTTAGCTATTAGGCCAGAGTAAGAGTTAAGACCTTAACCAGTAGGCCAGAGTAAGAGTTAAGACCTCAACCTGTAGGCCAGAGTACGAGTCTAAGACCTTAGCTGTTAGGCCAGAGTACGAGTCTAAGACCTTAGCTATTAGGCCAGAGTAAGAGTTAAGACCATAACCAGTAGACCAGAGTAAGAGTTAAGACCTTAACCATTAGGCCAGAGTACGAGTCTAAGACCTTAGCTATTAGGCCAGAGTACGAGTCTAAGACCTTAGCTATTAGGCCAGAGTTAGAGTTAAGACCTTAACCAGTAGGCCAGAGTATGAGTCTAAGACCTTAGCTATTAGGCCAGAGTACGAGTCTAAGACCTTAGCTATTAGGCCAGAGTAAGAGTTAATACCTTAACCAGTAGACCAGAGTAAGAGTTAAGACCTTAACCATTAGGCCAGAGTACGAGTCTAAGACCTTAGCTATTAGGCCAGAGTACGAGTCTAAGACCTTAGCTATTAGGCCAGAGTAAGAGTTACGACCTTAACCAGTAGGCCAGAGTAAGAGTTAGGACCTTAACTATTAGGCCAGAATACGAGTCTAAGACCTTAGCTATTAGGCCAGAGTAAGAGTTAAGGCCTTAGCTATTAGGCCAGAATACGAGTCTAAGACCTTAGCTATTAGGCCAGAGTAAGAGTTAAGACCTTAACCAGTAGGCCAGAGTAAGAGTTAAGACCTTAGCTATTAGGCCAGAGTAAGAGTTAAGACCTTAACCAGTAGACCAGAGTACGAGTCTAAGACCTTAGCTCTTGGGCCAGAGTACGAGTCTTAGACCTTAGCTATTAGGCCAGAGTAAGAGTTAAGACCGTAACCAGTAGGCCAGAGTAAGAGTTAAGACCTTAACCTGTAGGGCAGAGTACGAGTCTAAGACCTTAGCTATTAGGCCAGAGTAAGGGTTAAGACCTTAATCAGTAGGCCAGTGTAAGAATTAAGACCATAAACATTAGGCCAGAGTACGAGTCTAAGACCTTAGCTATTAGGCCAGAGTAAGAGTTAAGACCTTAGCTGTTAGGCCAGAGTAAGAGTTAAGACCTTAACCAGTAGGCCAGAATTTGAGTCTAAGACCTTAGCTATTAGGCCAGAGTAAGAGTTAAGACCTTAACCAGTAGGCCAGAGTAAGAGTTAAGACCTCAACCTGTAGGCCAGAGTACGAGTCTAAGACCTTAGCTATTAGGCCAGAGTGCGAGTCTAAGACCTTAGCTATTAGGCCAGAGTAAAAGTTAAGACCTTAACCATTAGGCCAGAGTACAAGTCTAAGACCTTAGCTATTAGGCCAGAGTAAGAGTTAAGACCTTAACCAGTAGGCCAGAGTAAGAGTTAAGAACTTAACCATTAGGCCATAGTACGAGTCTAAGACCTTAGCTATAAGGCCAGAGTAAGAGTTAAGACCTTAACTATTAGGCCAGAGTACGAGTCTAACACCTTAGCTATTAGGCCAGAGTAAGAGTTAAGACCTTAGCTATTAGGCCAGAGTAAGAGTTAAGACCTTAACCATTAGGCCAGAGTACAAGTCTAAGACCTTAGCTATTAGGCCAGAGTACGAGTCTAAGACCTTAGCTATTAGGCCAGAGTAAGAGTTAAGACCTTAACCATTAGGCCAGAGTACGAGTCTAAGACCTTAGCTGTTAGGCCAGAGTAAGAGTTAAGACCTTAGCTATTAGGCCAGAGTAAGAGTTAAGACCTTAACCATTAGGCCAGAGTATGAGTCTAAGACCTTAGCTATTAGGCCAGAGTAAGAGTTAAGACCTTAGCTATTAGGCCAGAGTAAGAGTTAAGACCTTAACCAGTAGGCCAGAGTAAGAGTTAAGACCTTAAGCAGTAGGCCAGAGAAAGAGTTAAGACCTTAACCATTAGGCCAGAGTACGAGTCTAAGACCTTAGCTATTAGGCCAGAGTAAGAGTTAAGACCTTAGCTATTAGGCCAGAGTAAGAGTTAAGACCTTAACCAGTAGGCCAGAGTACGAGTCTAAGACCTTAGCTATTAGGCCAGAGTAAGAGATAAGACCCTAAACATTAGGCCAGAGTAAGAGTTAAGACCTTAACCTGTAGGCCATAGTACGAGTCTAAGACCTTAGGTATTATGCCAGAGTAAGAGGTAAGACCTTAACCATTAGGCCAGAGTACGAGTCTAAGACCTTTGCTATTAGGCCAGAGTAGGAGTTAAGACCTTAGCTATTAGGCCAGAGTAAGAGTTAAGACCTTAACCAGTAGGCCAAAGTAAGAGTTAAGACCTTAACCATTAGGCCAGAGTACGAGTCTAAGACCTTAGCTATTAGGCCAGAGTAAGAGTTAAGACCTTAACCAGTAGGCCACAGTAAGAGGTAAGACCTTAACCATTAGGCCAGAGTACGAGTCTAAGACCTTAGCTATTAGGCCAGAGTAAGAGTTAAGACCTTAGCTATTAGGCCAGAGCACGAGTCTGAGACCTTAGCTATTAGGCCAGAGTAAGAGTTAAGACCTAAACCAGTAGGCCAGAGTAAGAGTTAAGACCTTAGCTATTAGGCCAGAGTAAGAGTTAAGACCTTAACCAGTAGGCCAGAATACAAATCCAAGACCCTAGCTATTAGGCCAGAGTACGAGTCTAAGACCTTAGCTATTAGGCCAGAGTAAGAGTTAAGACCTTAACCAGTAGGCCAGAGTAAGAGTCTAAGACCTTAACTATTAGGCCAGAGTACGAGTCTAAGACCTTAGCTATTAGGCCAGAGTAAGAGTTAAGGCCTTAGCTATTAGGCCAGAGTACGAGTCTAAGACCTTAGCTATTAGGCCAGAGTAAGAGTTAAGACCTTAACCAGTAGGCCAGAGTATAAGTCTAAGACCTTAGCTATTAGGCCAGAGTACGAGTTAAGACCTTAACCAGTAGGCCAGAGTAAGAGTTAAGACCTTAACCTGTAGGCCAGAGTACGAGTCTAAGACCTTAGCTATTAGGCCAGAGTAGGGGTTAAGACCTTAACCAGTAGGCCAGTGTAAGAGTTAAGACCATAAACATTAGGCCAGAGTGTGAGTCTAAGACCTTAGCTATTAGGCCAGAGTAAGAAATAAGACCTTAGCAGTTAGGCCAGAGTAAGAGTTAAGACCTTAACCAGTAGGCCAGAGTACGAGTCTAAGACCTTAGCTATTAGGCCAGAGTACGAGTCTAAGACCTTAGCTATTAGGCCAGAGTAAGAGTTACGACCTTAACCAGTAGGCCAGAGTAAGAGTTAGGACCTTAACTATTAGGCCAGAATACGAGTCTAAGACCTTAGCTATTAGGCCAGAGTAAGAGTTAAGGCCTTAGCTATTAGGCCAGAATACGAGTCTAAGACCTTAGCTATTAGGCCAGAGTAAGAGTTAAGACCTTAACCAGTAGGCCAGAGTAAGAGTTAAGACCTTAGCTATTAGGCCAGAGTAAGAGTTAAGACCTTAACCAGTAGACCAGAGTACGAGTCTAAGACCTTAGCTCTTGGGCCAGAGTACGAGTCTTAGACCTTAGCTATTAGGCCAGAGTAAGAGTTAAGACCGTAACCAGTAGGCCAGAGTAAGAGTTAAGACCTTAACCTGTAGGGCAGAGTACGAGTCTAAGACCTTAGCTATTAGGCCAGAGTAAGGGTTAAGACCTTAATCAGTAGGCCAGTGTAAGAATTAAGACCATAAACATTAGGCCAGAGTACGAGTCTAAGACCTTAGCTATTAGGCCAGAGTAAGAGTTAAGACCTTAGCTGTTAGGCCAGAGTAAGAGTTAAGACCTTAACCAGTAGGCCAGAATATGAGTCTAAGACCTTAGCTATTAGGCCAGAGTAAGAGTTAAGACCTTAACCAGTAGGCCAGAGTAAGAGTTAAGACCTCAACCTGTAGGCCAGAGTACGAGTCTAAGACCTTAGCTATTAGGCCAGAGTGCGAGTCTAAGACCTTAGCTATTAGGCCAGAGTAAAAGTTAAGACCTTAACCATTAGGCCAGAGTACAAGTCTAAGACCTTAGCTATTAGGCCAGAGTAAGAGTTAAGACCTTAACCAGTAGGCCAGAGTAAGAGTTAAGAACTTAACCATTAGGCCATAGTACGAGTCTAAGACCTTAGCTATAAGGCCAGAGTAAGAGTTAAGACCTTAACTATTAGGCCAGAGTACGAGTCTAACACCTTAGCTATTAGGCCAGAGTAAGAGTTAAGACCTTAGCTATTAGGCCAGAGTAAGAGTTAAGACCTTAACCATTAGGCCAGAGTACAAGTCTAAGACCTTAGCTATTAGGCCAGAGTACGAGTCTAAGACCTTAGCTATTAGGCCAGAGTAAGAGTTAAGACCTTAACCATTAGGCCAGAGTACGAGTCTAAGACCTTAGCTGTTAGGCCAGAGTAAGAGTTAAGACCTTAGCTATTAGGCCAGAGTAAGAGTTAAGACCTTAACCATTAGGCCAGAGTATGAGTCTAAGACCTTAGCTATTAGGCCAGAGAAAGAGTTAAGACCTTAGCTATTAGGCCAGAGTAAGAGTTAAGACCTTAACCAGTAGGCCAGAGTAAGAGTTAAGACCTTAAGCAGTAGGCCAGAGAAAGAGTTAAGACCTTAACCATTAGGCCAGAGTACGAGTCTAAGACCTTAGCTATTAGGCCAGAGTAAGAGTTAAGACCTTAGCTATTAGGCCAGAGTAAGAGTTAAGACCTTAACCAGTAGGCCAGAGTACGAGTCTAAGACCTTAGCTATTAGGCCAGAGTAAGAGATAAGACCCTAAACATTAGGCCAGAGTAAGAGTTAAGACCTTAACCTGTAGGCCATAGTACGAGTCTAAGACCTTAGGTATTATGCCAGAGTAAGAGGTAAGACCTTAACCATTAGGCCAGAGTACGAGTCTAAGACCTTTGCTATTAGGCCAGAGTAGGAGTTAAGACCTTAGCTATTAGGCCAGAGTAAGAGTTAAGACCTTAACCAGTAGGCCAAAGTAAGAGTTAAGACCTTAGCTATTAGGCCAGAGTAAGAGTTAAGACCTTAACCATTAGGCCAGAGTACGTGTCTAAGACCTTAGCTATTAGGCCAGAGTAAGAGTTAAGACCTTATCTATTAGGCCAGAGTAAGAGTTAAGACCTTAAAAAGTAGGCCAGAGTACGAGTCTAAGACCTTAGCTATTAGGCCAGAGTACGAGTCTAAGACCTTAGCTATTAGGCCAGAGTAAGAGTTAAGACCTTAGCTGTTAGGCCAGAGTAAGAGTTAAGACCTTAACCAGTAGACCAGAGTACGAGTCTAAGACCTTAGCTATTAGGCCAGAGTAAGAGTTAAGACCTTAACCAGTAGGCCAGAGTAAGAGTTAAGACCTTAACCTGTAGGCCAGAGTACGAGTCTCAGACCTTAGCTATTAGGCCAGAGTACGAGTCTAAGACCTTAGCTATTAGGCCAGAGTAAGAGTTAAGACCATAGCTATCAGGCCAGAGTAAGAGTTAAGTCCTTAGCTATTAGGCCAGAATACGAGTCTAAGACCTTAGCTATTAGGAGAGTAAGAGTTAAGACCTTAGCTATTAGGCCAGAGTAAGAGTTAAGACCTTAACCTGTAGGGCAGAGTACGAGTCTAAGACCTTAGCTATTAGGCCAGAGTAAGGGTTAAGACCTTAATCAGTAGGCCAGTGTAAGAATTAAGACCATAAACATTAGGCCAGAGTACGAGTCTAAGACCTTAGCTATTAGGCCAGAGTAAGAGTTAAGACCTTAGCTGTTAGGCCAGAGTAAGAGTTAAGACCTTAACCAGTAGGCCAGAATATGAGTCTAAGACCTTAGCTATTAGGCCAGAGTAAGAGTTAAGACCTTAACCAGTAGGCCAGAGTAAGAGTTAAGACCTCAACCTGTAGGCCAGAGTACGAGTCTAAGACCTTAGCTATTAGGCCAGAGTGCGAGTCTAAGACCTTAGCTATTAGGCCAGAGTAAAAGTTAAGACCTTAACCATTAGGCCAGAGTACAAGTCTAAGACCTTAGCTATTAGGCCAGAGTAAGAGTTAAGACCTTAACCAGTAGGCCAGAGTAAGAGTTAAGAACTTAACCATTAGGCCATAGTACGAGTCTAAGACCTTAGCTATAAGGCCAGAGTAAGAGTTAAGACCTTAACTATTAGGCCAGAGTACGAGTCTAACACCTTAGCTATTAGGCCAGAGTAAGAGTTAAGACCTTAGCTATTAGGCCAGAGTAAGAGTTAAGACCTTAACCATTAGGCCAGAGTACAAGTCTAAGACCTTAGCTATTAGGCCAGAGTACGAGTCTAAGACCTTAGCTATTAGGCCAGAGTAAGAGTTAAGACCTTAACCATTAGGCCAGAGTACGAGTCTAAGACCTTAGCTGTTAGGCCAGAGTAAGAGTTAAGACCTTAGCTATTAGGCCAGAGTAAGAGTTAAGACCTTAACCATTAGGCCAGAGTATGAGTCTAAGACCTTAGCTATTAGGCCAGAGAAAGAGTTAAGACCTTAGCTATTAGGCCAGAGTAAGAGTTAAGACCTTAACCAGTAGGCCAGAGTAAGAGTTAAGACCTTAAGCAGTAGGCCAGAGAAAGAGTTAAGACCTTAACCATTAGGCCAGAGTACGAGTCTAAGACCTTAGCTATTAGGCCAGAGTAAGAGTTAAGACCTTAGCTATTAGGCCAGAGTAAGAGTTAAGACCTTAACCAGTAGGCCAGAGTACGAGTCTAAGACCTTAGCTATTAGGCCAGAGTAAGAGATAAGACCCTAAACATTAGGCCAGAGTAAGAGTTAAGACCTTAACCTGTAGGCCATAGTACGAGTCTAAGACCTTAGGTATTATGCCAGAGTAAGAGGTAAGACCTTAACCATTAGGCCAGAGTACGAGTCTAAGACCTTTGCTATTAGGCCAGAGTAGGAGTTAAGACCTTAGCTATTAGGCCAGAGTAAGAGTTAAGACCTTAACCAGTAGGCCAAAGTAAGAGTTAAGACCTTAACCATTAGGCCAGAGTACGAGTCTAAGACCTTAGCTATTAGGCCAGAGTAAGAGTTAAGACCTTAACCAGTAGGCCACAGTAAGAGGTAAGACCTTAACCATTAGGCCAGAGTACGAGTCTAAGACCTTAGCTATTAGGCCAGAGTAAGAGTTAAGACCTTAGCTATTAGGCCAGAGCACGAGTCTGAGACCTTAGCTATTAGGCCAGAGTAAGAGTTAAGACCTAAACCAGTAGGCCAGAGTAAGAGTTAAGACCTTAGCTATTAGGCCAGAGTAAGAGTTAAGACCTTAACCAGTAGGCCAGAATACAAATCCAAGACCTTAGCTATTAGGCCAGAGTACGAGTCTAAGACCTTAGCTATTAGGCCAGAGTAAGAGTTAAGACCTTAACCAGTAGGCCAGAGTAAGAGTCTAAGACCTTAACTATTAGGCCAGAGTACGAGTCTAAGACCTTAGCTATTAGGCCAGAGTAAGAGTTAAGGCCTTAGCTATTAGGCCAGAGTACGAGTCTAAGACCTTAGCTATTAGGCCAGAGTAAGAGTTAAGACCTTAACCAGTAGGCCAGAGTATAAGTCTAAGACCTTAGCTATTAGGCCAGAGTACGAGTTAAGACCTTAACCAGTAGGCCAGAGTAAGAGTTAAGACCTTAACCTGTAGGCCAGAGTACGAGTCTAAGACCTTAGCTATTAGGCCAGAGTAAGGGTTAAGACCTTAACCAGTAGGCCAGTGTAAGAGTTAAGACCATAAACATTAGGCCAGAGTGCGAGTCTAAGACCTTAGCTATTAGGCCAGAGTAAGAAATAAGACCTTAGCAGTTAGGCCAGAGTAAGAGTTAAGACCTTAACCAGTAGGCTAGAGTACGAGTCTAAGACCTTAGCTATTAGGCCAGAGTAAGAGTTAAGACCTTAACCAGTAGGCCAGAGTAAGAGTTAAGACCTCAACCTGTAGGCCAGAGTACGAGTCTAAGACCTTAGCTGTTAGGCCAGAGTACGAGTCTAAGACCTTAGCTATTAGGCCAGAGTAAGAGTTAATACCTTAACCAGTAGACCAGAGAAAAAGTTAAGACCTTAACCATTAGGCCAGAGTACGAGTCTAAGACCTTAGCTATTAGGCCAGAGTGCGAGTCTAAGACCTTAGCTATTAGGCCAGAGTAAGAGTTAAGACCTTAACCATTAGGCCAGAGTACGAGTCTAAGACTGTAGCTATTAGGCCAGAGTGCGAGTCTAAGACCTTAGCTATTAGGTCAGAGTAAGAGTTAAGACCTTAACCAGTAGGCCAGAGCAAGAGTTAAGACCTTAACCATTAGGCCATAGTACGAGTCTAAGACTTTAACTATTAGGCCAGAGTAAGAGTTAAGACCTTAACCATTAGGCCAGAGTACGAGTCTAAGACCGTAGCTATTAGGCCAGAGTAAGAGTTAAGACCTTAGCTATTAGGCCAGAGTAAGAGTTAAGACCTTAACCATTAGGCCAGAGTACGAGTCTAAGACCTTAGCTATTAGGCCAGAGTAAGAGTTAAGACCTTAGCTATTAGGCCAGAGCAAGAGTTAAGACCTTATCCATTAGGCCAGAGTACAAGTCTAAGACCTTAGCTATTAGGCCAGAGTATGAGTCTAAGACCTTAGCTGTTAGGCCAGAGTAAGAGTTAAGACCTTAGCTATTAGGCCAGAGTAAGAGTTAAGACCTTAACAATTAGGCCAGAGTATGAGGCTAAGACCTTAGCTATTAGGCCAGATTAAGAGTTAAGACCTTAGCTATTAGGCCAGAGTAAGAGTTAAGACCTTAAACAGTAGGCCAGAGTAAGAGTTAAGACCTTAACCAGTAGGCCAGAGAAAGAGTTAAGACCTTAACCATTAGGGCAGAGTACGATTCTAAGACCTTAGCTATTAGGCCTGAGTAAGAGTTAAGACCTTAGCTCTTAGGCCAGAGTGAGAGTTACGACCTTAACCAGTAGGCCAGAGTACGAGTCTAAGACCTTAGCTATTAGGCCAGAGTAAGAGTTAAGACCTTAGCTATTAGGCCAGAGTAAGAGTTAAGACCTTAACCAGTAGGCCAGAGTAAGAGTTAAGACCTTAAACAGTAGGCTAGAGTACGAGTCTAAGACCTTAGCTATTAGGCCAGAGTAAGAGTTAAGACCTTAGCTATTAGGCCAGAGTACGAGTCTAAGACCTTAGCTATTAGGCCAGAGTAAGAGTTAAGACCTTAACCAGTAGGCCAGAGTAAGAGTTAAGACCTTAGCTATTAGGCTAGAGTAAGAGTTAAGACCTTAACTATTAGACCAGAGTACGAGTCTAAGACCTTAGCTATTAGGCCAGAGTATGAGTCTAAGACCTTAGCTATTAGGCCAGAGTAAGAGTTAAGACCATAAACATTAGGCCAGAGTGCGAGTCTAAGACCTTAGCGATTAGGCCAGAGTAAGAAATAAGACCTTAGCTGTTAGGCCAGAGTAAGAGTTAAGACCTTAACCAGTAGGCCAGAGTACGAGTCTAAGACCTTAGCTATTAGGCCAGAGTAAGAGTTAAGACCTTAACCAGTAGGCCAGAGTAAGAGTGAAGACCTCAACCTGTAGGCCAGAGTACGAGTCTAAGACCTTAGCTGTTAGGCCAGAGTACGAGTCTAAGACCTTAGCTATTAGGCCAGAGTAAGAGTTAAGACCATAACCAGTAGACCAGAGTAAGAGTTAAGACCTTAACCATTAGGCCAGAGTACGAGTCTAAGACCTTAGCTATTAGGCCAGAGTACGAGTCTAAGACCTTAGCTATTAGGCCAGAGTTAGAGTTAAGACCTTAACCAGTAGGCCAGAGTATGAGTCTAAGACCTTAGCTATTAGGCCAGAGTACGAGTCTAAGACCTTAGCTATTAGGCCAGAGTAAGAGTTAAGACCTTAACCAGTAGACCAGAGTAAGAGTTAAGACCTTAACCATTAGGCCAGAGTACGAGTCTAAGACCTTAGCTATTAGGCCAGAGTACGAGTCTAAGACCTTAGCTATTAGGCCAGAGTAAGAGTTACGACCTTAACCAGTAGGCCAGAGTAAGAGTTAGGACCTTAACTATTAGGCCAGAATACGAGTCTAAGACCTTAGCTATTAGTCCAGAGTAAGAGTTAAGGCCTTAACTATTAGGCCAGAATACGAGTCTAAGACCTTAGCTATTAGGCCAGAGTAAGAGTTAAGACCTTAACCAGTAGGCCAGAGTAAGAGTTAAGACCTTAGCTATTAGGCCAGAGTAAGAGTTAAGACCTTAACCAGTAGACCAGAGTACGAGTCTAAGACCTTAGCTCTTGGGCCAGAGTACGAGTCTTAGACCTTAGCTATTAGGCCAGAGTAAGAGTTAAGACCGTAACCAGTAGGCCAGAGTAAGAGTTAAGACCTTAACCTGTAGGGCAGAGTACGAGTCTAAGACCTTAGCTATTAGGCCAGAGTAAGGGTTAAGACCTTAATCAGTAGGCCAGTGTAAGAATTAAGACCATAAACATTAGGCCAGAGTACGAGTCTAAGACCTTAGCTATTAGGCCAGAGTGCGAGTCTAAGACCTTAGCTATTAGGCCAGAGTAAAAGTTAAGACCTTAACCATTAGGCCAGAGTACGAGTCTAAGACCTTAGCTATTAGGCCAGAGTAAGAGTTAAGACCTTAACCAGTAGGCCAGAGTAAGAGTTAAGAACTTAACCATTAGGCCATAGTACGAGTCTAAGACCTTAGCTATAAGGCCAGAGTAAGAGTTAAGACCTTAACTATTAGGCCAGAGTACGAGTCTAACACCTTAGCTATTAGGCCAGAGTAAGAGTTAAGACCTTAGCTATTAGGCCAGAGTAAGAGTTAAGACCTTAACCATTAGGCCAGAGTACAAGTCTAAGACCTTAGCTATTAGGCCAGAGTACGAGTCTAAGACCTTAGCTATTAGGCCAGAGTAAGAGTTAAGACCTTAACCATTAGGCCAGAGTACGAGTCTAAGACCTAAGCTGTTAGGCCAGAGTAAGAGTTAAGACCTTAGCTATTAGGCCAGAGTAAGAGTTAAGACCTTAACCATTAGGCCAGAGTATGAGTCTAAGACCTTAGCTATTAGGCCAGAGTAAGAGTTAAGACCTTAGCTATTAGGCCAGAGTAAGAGTTAAGACCTTAACCAGTAGGCCAGAGTAAGAGTTAAGACCTTAAGCAGTAGGCCAGAGAAAGAGTTAAGACCTTAACCATTAGGCCAGAGTGCGAGTCTAAGACCTTAGCTATTAGGCCAGAGTAAGAGTTAAGACCTTAGCTATTAGGCCAGAGTAAGAGTTAAGACCTTAACCAGTAGGCCAGAGTACGAGTCTAAGACCTTAGCTATTAGGCCAGAGTAAGAGATAAGACCCTAAACATTAGGCCAGAGTAAGAGTTAAGACCTTAACCTGTAGGCCATAGTACGAGTCTAAGACCTTAGGTATTATGCCAGAGTAAGAGGTAAGACCTTAACCATTAGGCCAGAGTACGAGTCTAAGACCTTTGCTATTAGGCCAGAGTAGGAGTTAAGACCTTAGCTATTAGGCCAGAGTAAGAGTTAAGACCTTAACCAGTAGGCCAAAGTAAGAGTTAAGACCTTAACCATTAGGCCAGAGTACGAGTCTAAGACCTTAGCTATTAGGCCAGAGTAAGAGTTAAGACCTTAACCAGTAGGCCAGAGTAAGAGGTAAGACCTTAACCATTAGGCCAGAGTACGAGTCTAAGACCTTAGCTATTAGGCCAGAGTAAGAGTTCAGACCTTAGCTATTAGGCCAGAGCACGAGTCTGAGACCTTAGCTATTAGGCCAGAGTAAGAGTTAAGACCTAAACCAGTAGGCCAGAGTAAGAGTTAAGACCTTAGCTATTAGGCCAGAGTAAGAGTTAAGACCTTAACCAGTAGGCCAGAATACAAATCTAAGACCTTAGCTATTAGGCCAGAGTACGAGTCTAAGACCTTAGCTATTAGGCCAGAGTAAGAGTTAAGACCTTAACCAGTAGGCCAGAGTAAGAGTTAAGACCTTAACTATTAGGCCAGAGTACGAGTCTAAGACCTTAGCTATTAGGCCAGAGTAAGAGTTAAGGCCTTAGCTATTAGGCCAGAGTACGAGTCTAAGACCTTAGCTATTAGGCCAGAGTAAGAGTTAAGACCTTAACCAGTAGGCCAGAGTATAAGTCTAAGACCTTAGCTATTAGGCCAGAGTACGAGTTAAGACCTTAACCAGTAGGCCAGAGTAAGAGTTAAGACCTTAACCTGTAGGCCAGAGTACGAGTCTAAGACCTTAGCTATTAGGCCAGAGTAAGGGTTAAGACCTTAACCAGTAGGCCAGTGTAAGAGTTAAGACCATAAACATTAGGCCAGAGTGCGAGTCTAAGACCTTAGCTATTAGGCCAGAGTAAGAAATAAGACCTTAGCAGTTAGGCCAGAGTAAGAGTTAAGACCTTAACCAGTAGGCCAGAGTACGAGTCTAAGACCTTAGCTATTAGGCCAGAGTAAGAGTTAAGACCTTAACCAGTAGGCCAGAGTAAGAGTTAAGACCTCAACCTGTAGGCCAGAGTACGAGTCTAAGACCTTAGCTATTTTACCAGAGTACAAGTCTAAGACCTTAGCTATTAGGCCAGAGTAAGAGTTAATACCTTAACCAGTAGACCAGAGAAAAAGTTAAGACCTTAACCATTAGGCCAGAGTACGAGTCTAAGACCTTAGCTATTAGGCCAGAGTGCGAGTCTAAGACCTTAGCTATTAGGCCAGAGTAAGAGTTAAGACCTTAACCATTAGGCCAGAGTACGAGTCTAAGACTGTAGCTATTAGGCCAGAGTACGAGTCTAAGACCTTAGCTATTAGGTCAGAGTAAGAGTTAAGACCTTAACCAGTAGGCCAGAGCAAGAGTTAAGACCTTAACCATTAGGCCATAGTACGAGTCTAAGACTTTAACTATTAGGCCAGAGTAAGAGTTAAGACCTTAACCATTAGGCCAGAGTACGAGTCTAAGACCGTAGCTATTAGGCCAGAGTAAGAGTTAAGACCTTAGCTATTAGGCCAGAGTAAGAGTTAAGACCTTAACCATTAGGCCAGAGTACGAGTCTAAGACCTTAGCTATTAGGCCAGAGTAAGAGTTAAGACCTTAGCTATTTGGCCAGAGCAAGAGTTAAGACCTTATCCATTAGGCCAGAGTACAAGTCTAAGACCTTAGCTATTAGGCCAGAGTATGAGTCTAAGACCTTAGCTGTTAGGCCAGAGTAAGAGTTAAGACCTTAGCTATTAGGCCAGAGTAAGAGTTAAGACCTTAACAATTAGGCCAGAGTATGAGGCTAAGACCTTAGCTATTAGGCCAGATTAAGAGTTAAGACCTTAGCTATTAGGCCAGAGTAAGAGTTAAGACCTTAAACAGTAGGCCAGAGTAATAGTTAAGACCTTAACCAGTAGGCCAGAGAAAGAGTTAAGACCTTAACCATTAGGCCAGAGTACGAGTCTAAGACCTTAGCTATTAGGCCTGAGTAAGAGTTAAGACCTTAGCTCTTAGGCCAGAGTAAGAGTTACGACCTTAACCAGTAGGGCAGAGTACGAGTCTAAGACCTTAGCTATTAGGCCAGAGTAAGAGTTAAGACCTTAGCTATTAGGCCAGAGTAAGAGTTAAGACCTTAACCAGTAGGCCAGAGTAAGAGTTAAGACCTTAACCAGTAGGCTAGAGTACGAGTCTAAGACCTTAGCTATTAGGCCAGAGTAAGAGTTAAGACCTTAGCTATTAGGCCAGAGTACGAGTCTAAGACCTTAGCTATTAGGCCAGAGTAAGAGTTAAGACCTTAACCAGTAGGCCAGAGTAAGAGTTAAGACCTTAGCTATTAGGCTAGAGTAAGAGTTAAGACCTTAACTATTAGACCAGAGTACGAGTCTAAGACCTTAGCTATTAGGCCAGAGTATGAGTCTAAGACCTTAGCTATTAGGCCAGAGTAAGAGTTAAGACCTTAACCAGTAGGCCAGAGTAAGAGTTAAGACTTTAACCATTAATCCAGAGTAGGAGTCTAAGACCTTAGCTATTAGGCCAGAGTAAGAGTTAAGACATTAGCTATTAGGCCAGAGTAAAAGTTAAGACCTTAACCATTAGGCCAGAGTACGAGTCTAAGACCTTAGCTATTAGGCCAGAGTAAGAGTTAAGACCTTAACCATTAGGCCAGAGTATGAGTCTAAGACCTTAGCTATTAGGCCAGAGTATGAGTCTAAGACCTTAGCTATTAGGCCAGAGTAAGAGTTAAGACCTTAACCATTAGGCCAGAGTACGAGTCTAAGACCTTAGCTATTAGGCAGGAGTAAGAGTTAAGACCTTAGCTATTAGGCCAGAGTAATAGTTAAGACCTTAACCAGTAGGCCATAGTACGAGTCTAAGACCTTAGCTATTAGGCCAGAGTAATAGTTAAGACCTTAGCTATTAGGCCAGATTACGAGTCTAAGACCTTTGCTATTAGGCCAGAGTAAGAGTTAAGACCTTAACCATTAGGCCATAGTACAAGTCTAAGACCTTAGCTATTAGGCCAGAGTAAGAGTTAAGACCTTAGCTATTAGGCCAGAGTAAGAGTTAAGACCTTAAACATTGGGCCAGAGTACGAGTCTAAGACCTTAGCTATTAGGCCAGAGTAAGAGTTAAGACCTTAACCAGTAGGCCAGAGTAAGAGTTAAGACCTTAACCATTAGGCCAGAGTACGAGTCTAAGACCTTAGCTATTAGGCCAGAGTAAGAGTTCAGACTTTAACCAGTAGGCCAGAGTAAGAGTTAAGATCTTAACCACTAGGCCATAGTACGAGTCTAAGACCTTAGCTATTAGGCCAGAGTAAGAGTTAAGACCTTAACCATTAGGCCAGAGTATGAGTCTAAGACCTTAGCCATTAGGCCAGAGTAAGAGTTAAGACCTTAGCTATTAGGCCAGAGTAAGAGTTAAGACCCTAACCAGTGAGCCAGAGTATGAGTCTAAGACCTTAGCTATTAAGTCAGAGTAAGAGTTAGGACCTTAACCAGTAGGCCAGAGTAAGAGTTAAGACCTTAACCTGTAGGCCATAGTACGAGTCTAAGACCTTAGCTCTTAGGCCAGAGTAAGAGTTAAGACCTTAGCTATTAAGCCAGAGTAAGACTTAAGACCTTAACCATTAGGCCAGAGTACGAGTCTAAGACCTTAGCTATTATGCCAGAGTAAGATTTAAGACCTTAGCTATTAGGCCAGAGTAAGAGTTAAGACCTTAACCAGTAGGCCAGAGTAAGAGTTAAGACCTTAACCAGTAGGCTAGAGTATGAGTCTAAGACCTTAGCTATTAGGAAGGAGTAAGAGTTAAGACCTTAGCTATTAGGCCAGAGTAAGAGGTAAGACCTTAACCAGTAGGCCATAGTACGAGTCTAAGACCTTAGCTATTAGGCCAGAGTAAGAGTTAAGACCTTAGCTATTAGGCCAGATTACCAGTCTAAGACCTTTGCTATTAGGCCAGAGTAAGAGTTAAGACCTTAGCTATTTGTCCAGAGTAAGAGTTAAGACCTTAACCAGTAGGCCAGTGTAAGCGTTAAGACCTTAACCATTAGGCCAGAGTACGAGTCTAAGACCTTAGCTATTAGGCCAGAGTAAGAGTTAAGACCTTAGCTATTAGGCCAGAGTAAAAGTTAAGACTTCAACCATTAGGCCAGAGTAAGAGTCTAAGACCTTAGCTATTAGGCCAGAGTAAGAGTTAAGACCTTAACCATTAGGCCAGAGCACTAGTCAAAGACCTTAGCTATTAGGCCAGTGTACGAGTCTAAGACCTTAGCTTTTAGGCCAGAGTAAGAGTTAGGATCTTAACCATTAGGCCGGAGTACGAGTCTAAGACCTTAGCTATTAGGCCAGAGTAAGAGTTAAGAACTTAGCTATTAGGCTAGAGTAAGAGTTAAGACCTTAACCATTAGGCCAGAGTACGAGTCTAAGACCTTATCTATTAGGACAGAGTACGAGTTAAGACCTTAACCATGAGGCCAGAGTACGAGTCTAAGACCTTAGCTATTAGGCAGGAGTAAGAGTTAAGACCTTAGCTATTAGGCCAGAGTAAGAGTTAAGACCTTAACCAGTAGTCCATAGTGCGAGTCTAAGACCTTAGCTATTAGGCCAGAGTAAGAGTTAAGACCTTAGCTATTAGGCCAGATTACGAGTCGAAGACCTTTGCTATTAGGCCAGAGTAAGAGTTAAGACCTTAGCTATTAGGCCAGAGTAAGAGTTAAGACCTTAAGCAGTAGGCCAGTGTAAGCGTTAAGACCTTAACCATTAGGCCAGAGTACGAGTCTAAGACCTTAGCTATTAGGCCAGAGTAAGAGTTAAGACCTTAACCAGTAGGCCAGAGTAAGAGTTAAGACCTTAACCATTAGGCCATAGTACGAGTCTAAGACCTTAGCTATTAGGCCAGAGTAAGAGTTAAGACCTTAGCTATTAGGCCAGAGTACGAGTCTAAGACCTTAGCTATTAGGCCAGAGTAAGAGTTAAGACCTTAGCTATTAGGCCAGAGTAGGAGTCTTAGACCTTAGCTATTAGGCCAGAGTAAGAGTTAAGACCTTAACCAGTAGGCCAGAGTACGAGTCTAAGACCTTAGCTCTTAGGCCAGAGTAAGAATTAAGACCTTAGCTAATAGGCCAGAGTAAGAGTTAAGACCTTAACCAGTAGGCCAGAGCACGAGTCGAAGATCTTAGCTATTAGGCCAGAGTACGAGTTTAAGACCTTAGCTATTAGGCCAGAGTAAGAGATAAGACCTTAACCAGTAGGCCAGAGTAAGAGTTAAGACCTTAACCAGTAGGCCAGAGTACAAGTCTAAGACCTTAGCTATTAGGCCAGAGTAAGAGTTAAGACCTTAGCTATTAGGCCAGAGTAAGAGTTAAGACCTTAACCTGTAGGCAAGAGTACGAGTCTAAGACCTTAGCTATTAGGCCAGAGTAAGAGTTAAGACCTTAAGCATTAGGCCAGAGTACTTGTCTAAGACCTTAGCTATTAGGCCAGATTACGAGTCTAAGACCTTTGCTCTTAGGCCAGAGTAAGAGTTAAGACCTTAACCATTAGGCCATAGTACAAGTCTAAGACCTTAGCTATTAGGCCAGAGTAAGAGTTAAGACCTTAGCTATTAGGCCAGAGTAAGAGTTAAGACCTTAACCAGTAGGCCAGAGTATGAATCTAAGACCTTAGATATTAGGCCAGAGTAAGAGTTAAGACCTTAACCTGTAGGCCATAGTACGAGTCTAAGACCTTAGCTATTAGGCCAGAGTAAGAATTAAGACCTTAGCTATTAGGCCAGAGTAAGAGTTAAGACCTTAACCATTAGGCCAGAGTACGAGTCTAAGACCTTAGCTATTAGGCCAGATTACGAGTCTAAGACCTTAGCTATTAGGCCAGAGTAAGAGTTACGACCTTAACCAGTAGGCCAGAGTAAGAGTTAAGACCTTAACCATTAGGCCAGAGTACGAGTCTAAGACCTTAGCTATTAGGCCAGAGTACGAGTCTAAGACCTTAGCTATTAGGCCAGAGTATGAGTCTAAGACCTTAGCTATTAGGCCAGAGTAAGAGTTAAGACCTTAACCAGTAGACTAGAGTAAGAGTTAAGACCTTAACCATTAGGCCAGAGTACGAGTCTAAGACATTAGCTATTAGGCCAGAGTAAGGGTTAAGACCTTAACCAGTAGGCCAGTGTAAGAATTAAGACCATAAACATTAGGACAGAGTACAAGTCTGAGACCTTAGCTATTAGGCCAGAGTAAGAGTTAAGACCTTAGCTGTTAGGCCAGAGTAAGAGTTAAGACCTTAACCAGTAGGCCAGAGTACGAGTCTAAGACCTTAGCTATTAGGCCAGAGTAAGAGATAAGACCTTAACCAGTAGGCCAGAGTAAGAGTTAAGACCTCAACCTGTAGGCCGGAGTACGAGTCTAAGACCTTAGCTATTAGGCCAGAGTACGAGTCTAAGACCTTAGCTATTAGGCCAGAGTAAGAGTTAAGACCTTGACCAGAGTAAGAGTTAGGACCTTAACCATTAGGCCAGAGTACGCGTCTAAGACCTTATCTATTAGGCCAGAGTACGAGTCTAAGACCTTAGCTATTAGGCCAGAGTAAGAGTTACGACCTTAACCAGTAGGCCAGAGTAAGAGTTAAGACCTTAACCATTAGGCCAGAGTACGAGTCTAATACCTTAGCTATTAGACCAGAGTAAGAGTTAAGACCTTAACTAGTAGGCCAGAGTAAGAGTTAAGACCTTAACCATTAGGCCATAGTACGAGTCTAAGACCTTAGCTATAAGGCCAGAATAAGAGTTAAGACCTTATCCATTAGGCCAGAGTACGAGTCTAAGACCTTAGCTATTATGCCAGAGTAATAGTTAAGACCTTAGCTATTAGGCCAGAGTAAGAGTTAAGACCTTAACCATTAGGCCAGAGTACAAGTCTAAGACCTTAGCTATTAGGCCAGAGTACGAGTCTAAGACCTTAGCTATTAGGCCAGAGTAAGAGTTAAGACCTTAACCAGTAGGCCAGAGTATAAGTCTAAGACCTTAGCTATTAGGCCAGAGTAAGAGTTAAGACCTTAACCAGTTGGCCAGAGTAAAAGTTAAGACCTTAACCTGTAGGCCAGAGTACAAGTCTAAGACCGTAGCTATTTGGTCAGAGTAAGAGTTAAGACCTTAGCTATTAGGCCAGAGTAAGAGTTAAGACCTTAACCAGTAGGCCAGAGTAAGAGTTAAGACCTTAGCTTTTAGGCCAGAGTAATAGTTAAGACCTTAACCAGTAGGCCAGAGTACGAATCTAAGACCTTAGCTATTAGGCCAGAGTACGAGTCTAAGACCTTAGCTATTAGGCCAGAGTAAGAGTTAAGACCTTAACCAGTAGGCCAGAGTAAGAGTTAAGACCTTAACTATTTAGCCAGAGTACGAGTCTAAGACCTTAGCTATGAGGCCAGAGTAAGAGTTAAGACCTTAGGTATTAGGCCAGGGTAAGAGTTAAGACCTTAAGCAGTAGTCCAGAGTAAGAGTTAAGACCTTAACTATTTGGCCAGAGTACGAGTCTAAGACCTTAGCTATTAGGCCAGAGTAAGAGTTAAGACCTTAGCTATTAGGCCAGAGTAAGAGTTAAGACCTTAACCAGTAGGCCAGAGTAGAAGTCTAAGACCTTAGCTATTAGGCCAGAGTAAGAGTTAAGACCTTAACCAGTAGGCCAGAGTAAGTGTTAAGACCTTAACCTGTAGGCCAGAGTACGAGTCTAAGACCTTAGCTATTAGGCCAGAGTAAGGGTTAAGACCTTAACCAGTAGGCCAGTGTAAGAGTTAAGACCATAAACATTAGGCCAGAGTGCGAGTTCAAGACCTTAGCTATTAGGCCAGAGTAAGAAATAAGACCTTAGCTGTTAGGCCAGAGTAAGAGTTAAGACCTTAACCAGTAGGCCAGAGTACGAGTCTAAGACCTTAGCTATTAGGCCAGAGTACGAGTCTAAGACCTTAGCTATTAGGCCAGAGTAAGAGTTAAGACCTTAACCATTAGGCCAGAGTACGAGTCTAAGACCTTAGCTATTAGGCCAGAGTAAGAGTTAAGACCTTAGCTATTAGGCCAGAGTAAGAGTTAAGACCTTAACCAGTAGGCCAGAGTTTAAGTCTAAGACCTTAGCTATTAGGCCAGAGTAAGAGTTAAGACCTTAACCAGTTGGCCAGAGTAAAAGTTAAGACCTCAACCTGTAGGCCAGAGTACGAGTCTAAGACCTTAGCTATTAGGCCAGAGTACGAGTCTAAGACCTTAGCTATTAGGCCAGAGTAAGAGTTAAGACCTTAACCAGTAGACCAGAGTAAGAGTTAAGACCTTAACCATTAGGCCAGAGTACGAGTCTAAGTCCTTAGCTATTAGGCCATATTACGAGTCTAAGACCTTAGCTATTAGGCCAGAGTAAGAGTTACGACCTTAACCAGTAGGCCAGAGTAAGAGTTAAGACCTTAACCATTAGGCCAGAGTACGAGTCTAAGACCTTAGCTATTAGGCCAGAGTAAGAGTTAAGACCTTAACTAGTAGGCCAGAGTAAGAGTTAAGACCTTAACCATTAGGCCATAGTACGAGTCTAAGACCTTAACCATTAGGCCAGAGTACGAGTCTAAGACCTTAGCTATTATGCCAGAGTAATAGTTAAGACCTTAGCTATTAGGCCAGAGTAAGAGTTAAGACCTTAACCATTAGGCCAGAGTACAAGTCTAAGACCTTAGCTATTAGGCCAGAGTACAAGTCTAAGACCTTAGCTATTAGGCCAGAGTAAGAGTTAAGACCTTAACCATTATGCCAGAGTACGAGTCTAGGACCTTAGCTATTAGGCCAGAGTAAGAGTTAAGACCTTAGCTATTAGGCCAGAGTAAGAGTTAAGATCTTAACCATTAGGCCAGAGTATAAGTCTAAGACCTTAGCTATTAGGCCAGAGTAAGAGTTAAGACCGTAACCAGTTGGCCAGAGTAAAAGTTAAGACCTTAACCTGTAGGCCAGAGTAAGAGTTAAGACCTTAGCTATTAGGTCAGAGTAAGAGTTAAGACCTTAGCTATTAGGCCAGAGTAAGAGTTAAGACCTTAACCAGTAGGCCAGAGTAAGAGTTAAGACCTTAGCTATTAGGCCAGAGTAAGAGTTAAGACCTTAACCAGTAGGCCAGAGTACGAATCTAAGACCTTAGCTATGAGGCCAGAGTAAGAGTTAAGACCTTAGGAATTAGGCCAGGGTAAGAGTTAAGACCTTAAGCAGTAGTCCAGAGTAAGAGTTAACACCTTAACTATTTGGCCAGAGTACGAGTCTAAGACCTTAGCTATTAGGCCAGAGTAAGAGTTAAGACCTTAGCTATTAGGCCAGAGTAAGAGTTAAGACCTTAACCAGTAGGCCAGAGTATAAGTCTAAGACCTTAGTTATTAGGCCAGAGTAAGAGTTAAGACCTTAACCAGTAGGCCAGAGTAAGTGTTAAGACCTTAACCTGTAGGCCAGAGTACGAGTCTAAGACCTTAGCTATTAGGCCAGAGTAAGGGTTAAGACCTTAACCAGTAGGCCAGTGTAAGAGTTAAGACCATAAACATTAGGCCAGAGTGCGAGTCTAAGACCTTAGCTATTAGGCCAGAGTAAGAAATAAGACCTTAGCTGTTAGGCCAGAGTAAGAGTTAAGACCTTAACCAGTAGGCCAGAGTACGAGTCTAGGACCTTAGCTATTAGGCCAGAGTAAGAGTTGAGACCTTAACCAGTAGGCCAGAGTAAGAGTTAAGACCTCAACCTGTAGGCCAGAGTACGAGTCTAAGACCTTAGCTATTAGGCCAGAGTACGAGTCTAAGACCTTAGCTATTAGGCCAGAGTAAGAGTTAAGACCTTAACCAGTAGACCAGAGTAAGAGTTAAGACCTTAACCATTAGGCCAGAGTACGAGTCTAAGACCTTAGCTATTAGGCCAGAGTACGAGTCTAAGACCTTAGCTATTAGGCCAGAGTAAGAGTTACGACCTTAACCAGTAGGCCAGAGTAAGAGTTAAGACTTTAACCATTAGGCCAGAGTACGAGTCTAAGACCTTAGCTATTAGGCCAGAGTAAGAGTTAAGACCTTAGCTATTAGGCCAGAGTACGAGTCTAAGACCTTAGCTATTAGGCCAGAGTAAGAGTTAAGACCTACCAGTAGGCCAGAGTAAGAGTTAAGACCTTAGCTATTAGGCCAGAGTAAGAGTTAAGACCTTAACCAGTAGGCCAGAGTACGAGTCTAAGACCTTAGCTATTAGGCCAGAGTAGGAGTCTTAGACCTTAGCTATTAGGCCAGAGTAAGAGTTAAGACCTTAACCAGTAGGCCAGAGTAAGAGTTAAGACCTTAACTATTAGGCCAGAGTACGAGTCTAAGACCTTATCTATTAGGCCAGAGTAAGAGTTAAGACCTTAGCTATTAGGCCAGAGTAAGAGTTAAGACCTTAACCAGTAGGCCAGAGTATGAGTCTAAGACCTTAGCTATTAGGCCAGAGTAAGAGTTAAGACCGTAACCAGTAGGCCAGAGTAAGAGTTAAGACCTTAACCTGTAGGCCAGAAGACGAGTCTAAGACCTTAGCTATTAGGCCAGAGTAAGGGTTAAGACCTTAACCAGTAGGCCAGTGTAAGAATTAAGACCATAAACATTAGGCCAGAATACGAGTCTAAGACCTTAGCTATTAGGCCAGAGTAAGAGTTAAGACCTTAGCTGTTAGGCCAGAGTGAGAGTTAAGACCTTAACCAGTAGGCCAGAGTACGAGTCTAAGACCTTAACTATTAGGCCAGAGTAAGAGATAAGACCTTAACCAGTAGGCCAGAGTAAGAGTTACGACCTCAACCTGTAGGCCAGAGTACGAGTCTAAGACCTTAGCTATTAGGCCAGAGTACGAGTCTAAGACCTTAGCTATTAGGCCAGAGTAAGAGTTAAGACCTTAACCAGTAGGTCAGAGTAAGAGTTAGGACCTTAACCATTAGGCCAGAGTACAAGTCTAAGACCTTAGCTATTAGGCCAGAGTGCGAGTCTAAGACCTTAGCTATTAGGCCAGAGTAAGAATTAAGACCTTAACTAGTAGGCCAGAGTAAGAGTTAAGACCTTAACCATTAGGCCATAGTACGAGTCTAAGACCTTAGCTATAAGGCCAGAATAAGAGTTAAGACCTTAACCATTAGGCCAGAGTACGAGTCTAAGACCTTAGCTATTAGGCCAGAGTAAGAGTTAAGACCTTAGCTATTAGGCCAGAGTAAGAGTTAAGACCTTAACCATTAGGCCAGAGTACAAGTCTAAGACCTTAGCTATTAGGCCAGAGTACAAGTCTAAGACCATAGCTATTAGGCCAGAGTACGAGTCTAAGACCTTAGCTATTAGGCCTAGAGTAAGAGTTAAGACCTTAACCATTAGGCCAGAGTACAAGTCTAAGACCTTAGCTATTAGGCCAGAGTAAGAGTTAAGACCTTAGCTATTAGGCCAGAGTAAGAGTTAAGACCTTAGCTATTAGGCCAGAGTAAGAGTTAAGACCTTAACTAGTAGGCCAGAGTAAAAGTTAAGACCTTAACCAGTAGGCCAGCGTAAGACTTAAGACCTTAGCTATTAGGCCAGAGTAAGAGTTAAGACCTTAACCAGTAGGCCAGAGTACGAATCTAAGACCTTAGCTGTTAGGCCAGAGTACGAGTCTAAGACCTTAGCTATTAGGCCAGAGTAATAGTTAAGACCTTAACCAGTAGGCCAGAGTAAGAGTTAAGACCTTAACTATTTGGCCAGAGTACGAGTCTAAGACCTTAGCTATTAGGCCAGAGTAAGAGTTAAGACCTTAACCTGTAGGCCAGAGTACGAGTCTAAGACCTTAGCTATTAGGCCAGAGTAAGGGTTAAGACCTTAACCAGTAGGCCAGTGTAAGAGTTAAGACCATAAACATTAGGACAGAGTGTGAGTCTAAGACCTTAGCGATTAGGCCAGAGTAAGAAATAAGACCTTAGCTGTTAGGCCAGAGTAAGAGTTAAGACCTTAACCAGTAGGCCAGAGTACGAGTCTAAGACCTTAGCTATTAGGCCAGAGTAAGAGTTAAGACCTTAACCAGTAGGCCAGAGTAAGAGTTAAGACCTCAACCTGTAGGCCAGAGTACGAGTCTAAGACCTTAGCTGTTAGGCCAGAGTACGAGTCTAAGACCTTAGCTATTAGGCCAGAGTAAGAGTTAAGACCATAACCAGTAGACCAGAGTAAGAGTTAAGACCTTAACCATTAGGCCAGAGTACGAGTCTAAGACCTTAGCTATTAGGCCAGAGTACTAGTCTAAGACATTAGCTATTAGGCCAGAGTAAGAGTTAAGACCTTAACCAGTAGACCAGAGTAAGAGTTAAGACCTTAACCATTAGGCCAGAGTACGAGTCTAAGACCTTAGCTATTAGGCCAGAGTACGAGTCTAAGACCTTAGCTATTAGGCCAGAGTAAGAGTTACGACCTTAACCAGTAGGCCAGAGTAAGAGTTAAGACCTTAACTATTAGGCCAGAGTACGAGTCTAAGACCTTAGCTATTAGGCCAGAGTAAGAGTTAAGGCCTTAGCTATTAGGCCAGAGTACAAGTCTAAGACCTTAGCTATTAGGCCAGAGTAAGAGTTAAGACCTTAACCAGTTGTCCAGAGTAAGAGTTAAGACCTTAGCTATTAGGCCAGAGTAAGAGTTAAGACCTTAACCAGTAGACCAGAGTACGAGTCTAAGACCTTAGCTCTTGGGCCAGAGTACGAGTCTTAGACCTTAGCTATTAGGCCAGAGTAAGAGTTAAGACCGTAACCAGTAGGCCAGAGTAAGAGTTAAGACCTTAACCTGTAGGCCAGAGTACGAGTCTAAGACCTTAGCTATTAGGCCAGAGTAAGGGTTAAGACCTTAACCAGTAGGCCAGTGTAAGAATTAAGACCATAAACATTAGGCCAGAGTGCGAGTCTAAGACCTTAGCTATTAGGCCAGAGTAAGAGTTAAGACCTTAGCTGTTAGGCCAGAGTAAGAGTTAAGACCTTAACCAGTAGGCCAGAATACGAGTCTAAGACCTTAGCTATTAGGCCAGAGTAAGAGTTAAGACCTTAACCAGTAGGCCAGAGTAAGAGTTAAGACCTCAACCTGTAGGCCAGAGTACGAGTCTAAGACATTAGCTATTAGGCCAGAGTGCGAGTCTAAGACCTTAGCTATTAGGCCAGAGTAAAAGTTAAGACCTTAACCATTAGGCCAGAGTACGAGTCTAAGACCTTAGCTATTAGGCCAGAGTAAGAGTTAAGACCTTAACCAGTAGGCCAGAGTAAGAGTTAAGAACTTAACCATTAGGCCATAGTACGAGTTTAAGACCTTAGCTATAAGGCCAGAGTAAGAGTTAAGACCTTAACTATTAGGCCAGAGTACGAGTCTAACACCTTAGCTATTAGGCCAGAGTAAGAGTTAAGACCTTAGCTATTAGGCCAGAGTAAGAGTTAAGACCTTAACCATTAGGCCAGAGTACAAGTCTAAGACCTTAGCTATTAGGCCAGAGTACGAGTCTAAGACCTTAGCTATTAGGCCAGAGTAAGAGTTAGGACCTTAACCATTAGGCCAGAGTACGAGTCTAAGACCTTAGCTGTTAGGCCAGAGTAAGAGTTAAGACCTTAGCTATTAGGCCAGAGTAAGAGTTAAGACCTTAACCATTAGGCCAGAGTATGAGTCTAAGACCTTAGCTATTAGGCCAGAGTAAGAGTTAAGACCTTAGCTATTAGGCCAGAGTAAGAGTTAAGACCTTAACCAGTAGGCCAGAGTAAGAGTTAAGACCTTAACCAGTAGGCCAGAGAAAGAGTTAAGACCTTAACCATTAGGCCAGAGTACGAGTCTAAGACCTTAGCTATTAGGCCAGAGTAAGAGTTAAGACCTTAGATATTAGGCCAGAGTAAGAGTTAAGACCTTAACCAGTAGGCCAGAGTATGAGTCTAAGACCTTAGCTATTAGGCCAGAGTAAGAGATAAGACCTTAAACATAAGGCCAGAGTAAGAGTTAAGACCTTAACCTGTAGGCCATAGTACGAGTCTAAGACCTTAGGTATTATGCCAGAGTAAGAGGTAAGACCTTAACCATTAGGCCAAAGTACAAGTCTAAGACCTTTGCTATTAGGCCAGAGTAGGAGTTAAGACCTTAGCTATTAGGCCAGAGTAAGAGTTAAGACCTTAACCAGTAGGCCAGAGTAAGAGTTAAGACCTTAACCATTAGGCCAGAGTACGAGTCTAAGACCTTAGCTATCAGGCCAGAGTAAGAGTTAAGACCTTAACCAGTAGGCCAGAGTAAGAGGTAAGACCTTAACCATTAGGCCAGAGTACGAGTCTAAGACCTTAGCTATTAGGCCAGAGTAAGAGTTAAGACCTTAGCTATTAGGCCAGAGCACGAGTCTGAGACCTTAGCTATTAGGCCAGAGTAAGAGTTAAGACCTAAACCAGTAGGCCAGAGTAAGAGTTAAGACCTTAGCTATTAGGCCAGAGTAAGAGTGAAGACCTTAACCAGTAGGCCAGAATACGAATCTAAGACCTTAGCTATTAGGCCAAAGTACGAGTCTAAGACCTTAGCTATTAGGCCAGAGTAAGAGTTAAGACCTTAACCAGTAGGCCAGAGTAAGAGTTAAGACCTTAACCTGAAGGCCAGAGTACGAGTCTAAGACCCTAGCTATTAGGCCAGAGTAAGGGTTAAGACCTTAACCAGTAGGCCAGTGTAAGAGTTAAGACCATAAACATTAGGCCAGAGTGCGAGTCTTAGACCTTAGCTATTAGGCCAGAGTAAGAAATAAGACCTTAGCAGTTAGGCCAGCGTAAGAGTTAAGACCTTAACCAGTAGGCCAGAGTACGAGCCTAAGACCTTAGCTATTAGGCCAGAGTAAGAGATAAGACCTTAACCAGTAGGCCAGAGTAAGAGTTACGACCTCAACCTGTAGGCCAGAGTACGAGTCTAAGACCTTAGCTATTAGGCCAGAGTACGAGTCTAAGACCTTAGCTATTAGGCCAGAGTAAGAGTTAAGACCTTAACCAGTAGGTCAGAGTAAGAGTTAGGACCTTAACCATTAGGCCAGAGTACAAGTCTAAGACCTTAGCTATTAGGCCAGAGTGCGAGTCTAAGACCTTAGCTATTAGGCCAGAGTAAGAATTAAGACCTTAACTAGTAGGCCAGAGTAAGAGTTAAGACCTTAACCATTAGGCCATAGTACGAGTCTAAGACCTTAGCTATAAGGCCAGAATAAGAGTTAAGACCTTAACCATTAGGCCAGAGTACGAGTCTAAGACCTTAGCTATTAGGCCAGAGTAAGAGTTAAGACCTTAGCTATTAGGCCAGAGTAAGAGTTAAGACCTTAACCATTAGGCCAGAGAACAAGTCTAAGACCTTAGCTATTAGGCCAGAGTACAAGTCTAAGACCATAGCTATTAGGCCAGAGTACGAGTCTAAGACCTTAGCTATTAGGCCTAGAGTAAGAGTTAAGACCTTAACCATTAGGCCAGAGTACAAGTCTAAGACCTTAGCTATTAGGCCAGAGTAAGAGTTAAGACCTTAGCTATTAGGCCAGAGTAAGAGTTAAGACCTTAGCTATTAGGCCAGAGTAAGAGTTAAGACCTTAACTAGTAGGCCAGAGTAAAAGTTAAGACCTTAACCAGTAGGCCAGCGTAAGACTTAAGACCTTAGCTATTAGGCCAGAGTAAGAGTTAAGACCTTAACCAGTAGGCCAGAGTACGAATCTAAGACCTTAGCTATTAGGCCAGAGTACGAGTCTAAGACCTTAGCTATTAGGCCAGAGTAATAGTTAAGACCTTAACCAGTAGGCCAGAGTAAGAGTTAAGACCTTAACTATTTGGCCAGAGTACGAGTCTAAGACCTTAGCTATTAGGCCAGAGTAAGAGTTAAGACCTTAACCTGTAGGCCAGAGTACGAGTCTAAGACCTTAGCTATTAGGCCAGAGTAAGGGTTAAGACCTTAACCAGTAGGCCAGTGTAAGAGTTAAGACCATAAACATTAGGCCAGAGTGTGAGTCTAAGACCTTAGCGATTAGGCCAGAGTAAGAAATAAGACCTTAGCTGTTAGGCCAGAGTAAGAGTTAAGACCTTAACCAGTAGGCCAGAGTACGAGTCTAAGACCTTAGCTATTAGGCCAGAGTAAGAGTTAAGACCTTAACCAGTAGGCCAGAGTAAGAGTTAAGACCTCAACCTGTAGGCCAGAGTACGAGTCTAAGACCTTAGCTTTTAGGCCAGAGTACGAGTCTAAGACCTTAGCTATTAGGCCAGAGTAAGAGTTAAGACCATAACCAGTAGACCAGAGTAAGAGTTAAGACCTTAACCATTAGGCCAGAGTACGAGTCTAAGACCTTAGCTATTAGGCCAGAGTACGAGTCTAAGACCTTAGCTATTAGGCCAGAGTAAGAGTTAAGACCTTAACCAGTAGACCAGAGTAAGAGTTAAGACCTTAACCATTAGGCCAGAGTACGAGTCTAAGACCTTAGCTATTAGGCCAGAGTACGAGTCTAAGACCTTAGCTATTAGGCCAGAGTAAGAGTTACGACCTTAACCAGTAGGCCAGAGTAAGAGTTAAGACCTTAACTATTAGGCCAGAGTACGAGTCTAAGACCTTAGCTATTAGGCCAGAGTAAGAGTTAAGGCCTTAGCTATTAGGCCAGAGTACAAGTCTAAGACCTTAGCTATTAGGCCAGAGTAAGAGTTAAGACCTTAACCAGTTGTCCAGAGTAAGAGTTAAGACCTTAGCTATTAGGCCAGAGTAAGAGTTAAGACCTTAACCAGTAGACCAGAGTACGAGTCTAAGACCTTAGCTCTAGGGCCAGAGTACGAGTCTTAGACCTTAGCTATTAGGCCAGAGTAAGAGTTAAGACCGTAACCAGTAGGCCAGAGTAAGAGTTAAGACCTTAACCTGTAGGCCAGAGTACGAGTCTAAGACCTTAGCTATTAGGCCAGAGTAAGGGTTAAGACCTTAACCAGTAGGCCAGTGTAAGAATTAAGACCATAAACATTAGGCCAGAGTACGAGTCTAAGACCTTAGCTATTAGGCCAGAGTAAGAGTTAAGACCTTAGCTGTTAGGCCAGAGTAAGAGTTAAGACCTCAACCTGTAGGCCAGAGTACGAGTCTAAGACATTAGCTATTAGGCCAGAGTGCGAGTCTAAGACCTTAGCTATTAGGCCAGAGTAAAAGTTAAGACCTTAACCATTAGGCCAGAGTACGAGTCTAGGACCTTAGCTATTAGGCCAGAGTAAGAGTTAAGACCTTAACCAGTAGGCCAGAGTAAGAGTTAAGAACTTAACCATTAGGCCATAGTACGAGTTTAAGACCTTAGCTATAAGGCCAGAGTAAGAGTTAAGACCTTAACTATTAGGCCAGAGTACGAGTCTAACACCTTAGCTATTAGGCCAGAGTAAGAGTTAAGACCTTAGCTATTAGGCCAGAGTAAGAGTTAAGACCTTAACCATTAGGCCAGAGTACAAGTCTAAGACCTTAGCTATTAGGCCAGAGTACGAGTCTAAGACCTTAGCTATTAGGCCAGAGTAAGAGTTAGGACCTTAACCATTAGGCCAGAGTACGAGTCTAAGACCTTAGCTGTTAGGCCAGAGTAAGAGTTAAGACCTTAGCTATTAGGCCAGAGTAAGAGTTAAGACCTTAACCATTAGGCCAGAGTATGAGTCTAAGACCTTAGCTATTAGGCCAGAGTAAGAGTTAAGACCTTAGCTATTAGGCCAGAGTAAGAGTTAAGACCTTAACCAGTAGGCCAGAGTAAGAGTTAAGACCTTAACCAGTAGGCCAGAGAAAGAGTTAAGACCTTAACCATTAGGCCAGAGTACGAGTCTAAGACCTTAGCTATTAGGCCAGAGTAAGAGTTAAGACCTTAGATATTAGGCCAGAGTAAGAGTTAAGACCTTAACCAGTAGGCCAGAGTATGAGTCTAAGACCTTAGCTATTAGGCCAGAGTAAGAGATAAGACCTTAAACATAAGGCCAGAGTAAGAGTTAAGACCTTAACCTGTAGGCCATAGTACGAGTCTAAGACCTTAGGTATTATGCCAGAGTAAGAGGTAAGACCTTAACCATTAGGCCAAAGTACAAGTCTAAGACCTTTGCTATTAGGCCAGAGTAGGAGTTAAGACCTTAGCTATTAGGCCAGAGTAAGAGTTAAGACCTTAACCAGTAGGCCAGAGTAAGAGTTAAGACCTTAACCATTAGGCCAGAGTACGAGTCTAAGACCTTAGCTATTAGGCCAGAGTAAGAGTTAAGACCTTAACCAGTAGGACAGAGTAAGAGGTAAGACCTTAACCATTAGGCCAGAGTACGAGTCTAAGACCTTAGCTATTAGGCCAGAGTAAGAGTTAAGACCTTAGCTATTAGGCCAGAGCACGAGTCTGAGACCTTAGCTATTAGGCCAGAGTAAGAGTTAAGACCTAAACCAGTAGGCCAGAGTAAGAGTTAAGACCTTAGCTATTAGGCCAGAGAAAGAGTGAAGACCTTAACCAGTAGGCCAGAATACGAATCTAAGACCTTAGCTATTAGGCCAAAGTACGAGTCTAAGACCTTAGCTATTAGGCCAGAGTAAGAGTTAAGACCTTAACCAGTAGGCCAGAGTAAGAGTTAAGACCTTAACCTGAAGGCCAGAGTACGAGTCTAAGACCCTAGCTATTAGGCCAGAGTAAGGGTTAAGACCTTAACCAGTAGGCCAGTGTAAGAGTTAAGACCATAAACATTAGGCCAGAGTGCGAGTCTTAGACCTTAGCTATTAGGCCAGAGTAAGAAATAAGACCTTAGCAGTTAGGCCAGCGTAAGAGTTAAGACCTTAACCAGTAGGCCAGAGTACGAGTCTAAGACCTTAGCTATTAGGCCAGAGTAAGAGTTAAGACCTTAACCAGTAGGCCAGAGTAAGAGTTAAGACCTCAACCTGTAGGCCAGAGTACGAGTCTAAGACCTTAGCTATTAGGCCGGAGTACGAGTCTAAGACCTTAGCTATTAGGCCAGAGTAAGAGTTAATACCTTAACCAGTAGACCAGAGTAAAAGTTAAGACCTTAACCAGTAGGCCAGCGTAAGACTTAAGACCTTAGCTATTAGGCCAGAGTAAGAGTTAAGACCTTAACCAGTAGGCCAGAGTACGAATCTAAGACCTTAGCTATTAGGCCAGAGTACGAGTCTAAGACCTTAGCTATTAGGCCAGAGTAATAGTTAAGACCTTAACCAGTAGGCCAGAGTAAGAGTTAAGACCTTAACTATTTGGCCAGAGTACGAGTCTAAGACCTTAGCTATTAGGCCAGAGTAAGAGTTAAGACCTTAACCTGTAGGCCAGAGTACGAGTCTAAGACCTTAGCTATTAGGCCAGAGTAAGGGTTAAGACCTTAACCAGTAGGCCAGTGTAAGAGTTAAGACCATAAACATTAGGCCAGAGTGTGAGTCTAAGACCTTAGCGATTAGGCCAGAGTAAGAAATAAGACCTTAGCTGTTAGGCCAGAGTAAGAGTTAAGACCTTAACCAGTAGGCCAGAGTACGAGTCTAAGACCTTAGCTATTAGGCCAGAGTAAGAGTTAAGACCTTAACCAGTAGGCCAGAGTAAGAGTTAAGACCTCAACCTGTAGGCCAGAGTACGAGTCTAAGACCTAGCTGTTAGGCCAGAGTACGAGTCTAAGACCTTAGCTATTAGGCCAGAGTAAGAGTTAAGACCATAACCAGTAGACCAGAGTAAGAGTTAAGACCTTAACCATTAGGCCAGAGTACGAGTCTAAGACCTTAGCTATTAGGCCAGAGTACGAGTCTAAGACCTTAGCTATTAGGCCAGAGTAAGAGTTAAGACCTTAACCAGTAGACCAGAGTAAGAGTTAAGACCTTAACCATTAGGCCAGAGTACGAGTCTAAGACCTTAGCTATTAGGCCAGAGTACGAGTCTAAGACCTTAGCTATTAGGCCAGAGTAAGAGTTACGACCTTAACCAGTAGGCCAGAGTAAGAGTTAAGACCTCAACTATTAGGCCAGAGTACGAGTCTAAGACCTTAGCTATTAGGCCAGAGTAAGAGTTAAGGCCTTAGCTATTAGGCCAGAGTACAAGTCTAAGACCTTAGCTATTAGGCCAGAGTAAGAGTTAAGACCTTAACCAGTTGTCCAGAGTAAGAGTTAAGACCTTAGCTATTAGGCCAGAGTAAGAGTTAAGACCTTAACCAGTAGACCAGAGTACGAGTCTAAGACCTTAGCTCTAGGGCCAGAGTACGAGTCTTAGACCTTAGCTATTAGGCCAGAGTAAGAGTTAAGACCGTAACCAGTAGGCCAGAGTAAGAGTTAAGACCTTAACCTGTAGGCCAGAGTACGAGTCTAAGACCTTAGCTATTAGGCCAGAGTAAGGGTTAAGACCTTAACCAGTAGGCCAGTGTAAGAATTAAGACCATAAACATTAGGCCAGAGTACGAGTCTAAGACCTTAGCTATTAGGCCAGAGTAAGAGTTAAGACCTTAGCTGTTAGGCCAGAGTAAGAGTTAAGACCTTAACCAGTAGGCCAGAATACGAGTCTAAGACCTTAGCTATTAGGCCAGAGTAAGAGTTAAGACCTTAACCAGTAGGCCAGAGTAAGAGTTAAGACCTCAACCTGTAGGCCAGAGTACGAGTCTAAGACATTAGCTATTAGGCCAGAGTGCGAGTCTAAGACCTTAGCTATTAGGCCAGAGTAAAAGTTAAGACCTTAACCATTAGGCCAGAGTACGAGTCTAAGACCTTAGCTATTAGGCCAGAGTAAGAGTTAAGACCTTAACCAGTAGGCCAGAGTAAGAGTTAAGAACTTAACCATTAGGCCATAGTACGAGTTTAAGACCTTAGCTATAAGGCCAGAGTAAGAGTTAAGACCTTAACTATTAGGCCAGAGTACGAGTCTAACACCTTAGCTATTAGGCCAGAGTAAGAGTTAAGACCTTAGCTATTAGGCCAGAGTAAGAGTTAAGACCTTAACCATTAGGCCAGAGTACAAGTCTAAGACCTTAGCTATTAGGCCAGAGTACGAGTCTAAGACCTTAGCTATTAGGCCAGAGTAAGAGTTAGGACCTTAACCATTAGGCCAGAGTACGAGTCTAAGACCTTAGCTGTTAGGCCAGAGTAAGAGTTAAGACCTTAGCTATTAGGCCAGAGTAAGAGTTAAGACCTTAACCATTAGGCCAGAGTATGAGTCTAAGACCTTAGCTATTAGGCCAGAGTAAGAGTTAAGACCTTAGCTATTAGGCCAGAGTAAGAGTTAAGACCTTAACCAGTAGGCCAGAGTAAGAGTTAAGACCTTAACCAGTAGGCCAGAGAAAGAGTTAAGACCTTAACCATTAGGCCAGAGTACGAGTCTAAGACCTTAGCTATTAGGCCAGAGTAAGAGTTAAGACCTTAGATATTAGGCCAGAGTAAGAGTTAAGACCTTAACCAGTAGGCCAGAGTATGAGTCTAAGACCTTAGCTATTAGGCCAGAGTAAGAGATAAGACCTTAAACATAAGGCCAGAGTAAGAGTTAAGACCTTAACCTGTAGGCCATAGTACGAGTCTAAGACCTTAGGTATTATGCCAGAGTAAGAGGTAAGACCTTAACCATTAGGCCAAAGTACAAGTCTAAGACCTTTGCTATTAGGCCAGAGTAGGAGTTAAGACCTTAGCTATTAGGCCAGAGTAAGAGTTAAGACCTTAACCAGTAGGCCAGAGTAAGAGTTAAGACCTTAACCATTAGGCCAGAGTACGAGTCTAAGACCTTAGCTATTAGGCCAGAGTAAGAGTTAAGACCTTAACCAGTAGGACAGAGTAAGAGGTAAGACCTTAACCATTAGGCCAGAGTACGAGTCTAAGACCTTAGCTATTAGGCCAGAGTAAGAGTTAAGACCTTAGCTATTAGGCCAGAGCACGAGTCTGAGACCTTAGCTATTAGGCCAGAGTAAGAGTTAAGACCTAAACCAGTAGGCCAGAGTAAGAGTTAAGACCTTAGCTATTAGGCCAGAGTAAGAGTGAAGACCTTAACCAGTAGGCCAGAATACGAATCTAAGACCTTAGCTATTAGGCCAAAGTACGAGTCTAAGACCTTAGCTATTAGGCCAGAGTAAGAGTTAAGACCTTAACCAGTAGGCCAGAGTAAGAGTTAAGACCTTAACCTGAAGGCCAGAGTACGAGTCTAAGACCCTAGCTATTAGGCCAGAGTAAGGGTTAAGACCTTAACCAGTAGGCCAGTGTAAGAGTTAAGACCATAAACATTAGGCCAGAGTGCGAGTCTTAGACCTTAGCTATTAGGCCAGAGTAAGAAATAAGACCTTAGCAGTTAGGCCAGCGTAAGAGTTAAGACCTTAACCAGTAGGCCAGAGTACGAGTCTAAGACCTTAGCTATTAGGCCAGAGTAAGAGTTAAGACCTTAACCAGTAGGCCAGAGTAAGAGTTAAGACCTCAACCTGTAGGCCAGAGTACGAGTCTAAGACCTTAGCTATTAGGCCGGAGTACGAGTCTAAGACCTTAGCTATTAGGCCAGAGTAAGTGTTAATACCTTAACCAGTAGACCAGAGAAAAAGTTAAGACCTTAACCATTAGGCCAGAGTACGAGTCTAAGACCTTAGCTATTAGGCCAGAGTGCGAGTCTAAGACCTTAGCTATTAGGCCAGAGTAAGAGTTAAGACCTTAACCATTAGGCCAGAGTACGAGTCTAAGACCGTAGCTATTAGGCCAGAGTGCGAGTCTAAGACCTTAGCTATTAGGTCAGAGTAAGAGTTAAGACCTTAACCAGTAGGCCAAAGCAAGAGTTAAGACCTTAACCATTAGGCCATAGTACGAGTCTAAGACTTTAACTATTAGGCCAGAGTAAGAGTTAAGACCTTAACCATTAGGCCAGAGTACGAGTCTAAGACCGTAGCTATTAGGCCAGAGTAAGAGTTAAGACCTTAGCTATTAGGCCAGAGTAAGAGTTAAGACCTTAACCATTAGGCCAGAGTACGAGTCTAAGACCTTAGCTATTAGGCCAGAGTAAGAGTTAAGACCTTAGCTATTAGGCCAGAGCAAGAGTTAAGACCTTATCCATTAGGCCTTAGTACAAGTCTAAGACCTT
The DNA here is from genome assembly GCF_964204655.1 of Triturus cristatus. Classification (NCBI taxonomy): domain Eukaryota; kingdom Metazoa; phylum Chordata; class Amphibia; order Caudata; family Salamandridae; genus Triturus; species Triturus cristatus. Next base: position 246,501,627 of record NC_140580.1, on the reverse strand, counting down.
AGCTATTAGGCCAGAGTATGAGTCTAAGACCTTAGCTGTTAGGCCAGAGTAAGAGTTAAGACCTTAGCTATTAGGCCAGAGTAAGAGTTAAGACCTTAACAATTAGGCCAGAGTATGAGGCTAAGACCTTAGCTATTAGGCCAGAGTAAGAGTTAAGACCTTAGCTATTAGGCCAGAGTAAGAGTTAAGACCTTAAACAGTAGGCCAGAGTAAGAGTTAAGACCTTAACCAGTAGGCCAGAGAAAGAGTTAAGACCTTAACCATTAGGCCAGAGTACGAGTCTAAGACCTTAGCTATTAGGCCTGAGTAAGAGTTAAGACCTTAGCTCTTAGGCCAGAGTAAGAGTTACGACCTTAACCAGTAGGCCAGAGTACGAGTCTAAGACCTTAGCTATTAGGCCAGAGTAAGAGTTAAGACCTTAGCTATTAGGCCAGAGTAAGAGTTAAGACCTTAGCTATTAGGCCAGAGTAAGAGTTAAGACCTTAACCATTAGGCCAGAGTACAAGTCTAAGACCTTAGCTATTAGGCCAGAGTACGAGTCTAAGACCTTAGCTATTAGGCCAGAGTAAGAGTTAAGACCTTAACCATTAGGCCAGAGTACAAGTCTAAGACCTTAGCTATTAGGCCAGAGTACGAGTCTAAGACCTTAGCTATTAGGCCAGAGTAAGAGTTAGGACCTTAACCATTAGGCCAGAGTACGAGTCTAAGACCTTAGCTGTTAGGCCAGAGTAAGAGTTAAGACCTTAGCTATTAGGCCAGAGTAAGAGTTAAGACCTTAACCATTAGGCCAGAGTATGAGTCTAAGACCTTAGCTATTAGGCCAGAGTAAGAGTTAAGACCTTAGCTATTAGGCCAGAGTAAGAGTTAAGACCTTAACCAGTAGGCCAGAGTAAGAGTTAAGACCTTAACCAGTAGGCCAGAGAAAGAGTTAAGACCTTAACCATTAGGCCAGAGTACGAGTCTAAGACCTTAGCTATTAGGCCAGAGTAAGAGTTAAGACCTTAGATATTAGGCCAGAGTAAGAGTTAAGACCTTAACCATTAGGCCAGAGTACGAGTCTAAGACCTTAGCTATTAGGCCAGAGTAAGAGATAAGACCTTAAACATAAGGCCAGAGTAAGAGTTAAGACCTTAACCTGTAGGCCATAGTACGAGTCTAAGACCTTAGGTATTATGCCAGAGTAAGAGGTAAGACCTTAACCATTAGGCCAAAGTACAAGTCTAAGACCTTTGCTATTAGGCCAGAGTAGGAGTTAAGACCTTAGCTATTAGGCCAGAGTAAGAGTTAAGACCTTAACCAGTAGTCCAGAGTAAGAGTTAAGACCTTAACCATTAGGCCAGAGTACGAGTCTAAGACCTTAGCTATTAGGCCAGAGTAAGAGTTAAGACCTTAACCAGTAGGCCAGAGTAAGAGGTAAGACCTTAACCATTAGGCCAGAGTACGAGTCTAAGACCTTAGCTATTAGGCCAGAGTAAGAGTTAAGACCTTAGCTATTAGGCCAGAGCACGAGTCTGAGACCTTAGCTATTAGGCCAGAGTAAGAGTTAAGACCTAAACCAGTAGGCCAGAGTAAGAGTTAAGACCTTAGCTATTAGGCCAGAGTAAGAGTTAAGACCTTAACCAGTAGGCCAGAATACGAATCTAAGACCTTAGCTATTAGGCCAAAGTACGAGTCTAAGACCTTAGCTATTAGGCCAGAGTAAGAGTTAAGACCTTAACCAGTAGGCCAGAGTAAGAGTTAAGACCTTAACCTGAAGGCCAGAGTACGAGTCTAAGACCCTAGCTATTAGGCCAGAGTAAGGGTTAAGACCTTAACCAGTAGGCCAGTGTAAGAGTTAAGACCATAAACATTAGGCCAGAGTGCGAGTCTTAGACCTTAGCTATTAGGCCAGAGTAAGAAATAAGACCTTAGCAGTTAGGCCAGCGTAAGAGTTAAGACCTTAACCAGTAGGCCAGAGTACGAGTCTAAGACCTTAGCTATTAGGCCAGAGTAAGAGTTAAGACCTTAACCAGTAGGCCAGAGTAAGAGTTAAGACCTCAACCTGTAGGCCAGAGTACGAGTCTAAGACCTTAGCTATTAGGCCAGAGTACGAGTCTAAGACCTTAGCTATTAGGCCAGAGTAAGAGTTAATACCTTAACCAGTAGACCAGAGAAAAAGTTAAGACCTTAACCATTAGGCCAGAGTACGAGTCTAAGACCTTAGCTATTAGGCCAGAGTGCGAGTCTAAGACCTTAGCTATTAGGCCAGAGTAAGAGTTAAGACCTTAACCATTAGGCCAGAGTACGAGTCTAAGACCGTAGCTATTAGGCCAGAGTGCGAGTCTAAGACCTTAGCTATTAGGTCAGAGTAAGAGTTAAGACCTTAACCAGTAGGCCAAAGCAAGAGTTAAGACCTTAACCATTAGGCCATAGTACGAGTCTAAGACTTTAACTATTAGGCCAGAGTAAGAGTTAAGACCTTAACCATTAGGCCAGAGTACGAGTCTAAGACCGTAGCTATTAGGCCAGAGTAAGAGTTAAGACCTTAGCTATTAGGCCAGAGTAAGAGTTAAGACCTTAACCATTAGGCCAGAGTACGAGTCTAAGACCTTAGCTATTAGGCCAGAGTAAGAGTTAAGACCTTAGCTATTAGGCCAGAGCAAGAGTTAAGACCTTATCCATTAGGCCTTAGTACAAGTCTAAGACCTTAGCTATTAGGCCAGAGTATGAGTCTAAGACCTTAGCTGTTAGGCCAGAGTAAGAGTTAAGACCTTAGCTATTAGGCCAGAGTAAGAGTTAAGACCTTAACAATTAGGCCAGAGTATGAGGCTAAGACCTTAGCTATTAGGCCAGAGTAAGAGTTAAGACCTTAAACAGTAGGCCAGAGTAAGAGTTAAGACCTTAACCAGTAGGCCAGAGAAAGAGTTAAGACCTTAACCATTAGGCCAGAGTACGAGTCTAAGACCTTAGCTATTAGGCCTGAGTAAGAGTTAAGACCTTAGCTCTTAGGCCAGAGTAAGAGTTACGACCTTAACCAGTAGGCCAGAGTACGAGTCTAAGACCTTAGCTATTAGGCCAGAGTAAGAGTTAAGACCTTAGCTATTAGGCCAGAGTAAGAGTTAAGACCTTAACCAGTAGGCCAGAGTAAGAGTTAAGACCTTAACCAGTAGGCTAGAGTACGAGTCTAAGACCTTAGCTATTAGGCCAGAGTAAGAGTTAAGACCTTAGCTATTAGGCCAGAGTACGAGTCTAAGACCTTAGCTATTAGGCCAGAGTAAGAGTTAAGACCTTAACCAGTAGGCCAGAGTAAGAGTTAAGACCTTAGCTATTAGGCTAGAGTAAGAGTTAAGACCTTAACTATTAGACCAGAGTACGAGTCTAAGACCTTAGCTATTAGGCCAGAGTATGAGTCTAAGACCTTAGCTATTAGGCCAGAGTAAGAGTTAAGACCTTAACCATTAGGCCATAGTACAAGTCTAAGACCTTAGCTATTAGGCCAGAGTAAGAGTTAAGACCTTAGCTATTAGGCCAGAGTAAGAGTTAAGACCTTAACCAGTAGGCCAGAGTATGAATCTAAGACCTTAGATATTAGGCCAGAGTAAGAGTTAAGACCTTAACCTGTAGGCCATAGTACGAGTCTAAGACCTTAGCTATTAGGCCAGAGTAAGAGTTAAGACCTTAGCTATTAGGCCAGAGTAAGAGTTAAGACCTTTACCATTAGGCCAGAGTACGAGTCTAAGACCTTAGCTATTAGGCCAGATTACAAGTCTAAGACCTTAGCTATTAGGCCAGAGTAAGAGTTACGACCTTAACCAGTAGGCCAGTGTAAGAATTAAGACCATAAACATTAGGACAGAGTACGAGTCTGAGACCTTAGCTATTAGGCCAGAGTAAGAGTTAAGACCTTAGCTGTTAGGCCAGAGTAAGAGTTAAGACCTTAACCAGTAGGCCAGAGTACGAGTCTAAGACCTTAGCTATTAGGCCAGAGTAAGAGATAAGACCTTAACCAGTAGGCCAGAGTAAGAGTTAAGACCTCAACCTGTAGGCCGGAGTACGAGTCTAAGACCTTAGCTATTAGGCCAGAGTACGAGTCTAAGACCTTAGCTATTAGGCCAGAGTAAGAGTTAAGACCTTAACCAGTAGACCGGAGTAAGAGTTAGGACCTTAACCATTAGGCCAGAGTACGCGTCTAAGACCTTATCTATTAGGCCAGAGTACGAGTCTAAGACCTTAGCTATTAGTCCAGAGTAAGAGTTACGACCTTAACCAGTAGGCCAGAGTAAGAGTTAAGACCTTAACCATTAGGCCAGAGTACGAGTCTAATACCTTAGCTATTAGACCAGAGTAAGAGTTAAGACCTTAACTAGTAGGCCAGAGTAAGAGTTAAGACCTTAACCATTAGGCCATAGTACGAGTCTAAGACCTTAGCTATAAGGCCAGAATAAGAGTTAAGACCTTAACCATTAGGCCAGAGTACGAGTCTAAGACCTTAGCTATTATGCCAGAGTAATAGTTAAGACCTTAGCTATTAGGCCAGAGTAAGAGTTAAGACCTTAACCATTAGGACAGAGTCCAAGTCTAAGACCTTAGCTATTAGGCCAGAGTACGAGTCTAAGACCTTAGCTATTAGGCCAGAGTAAGAGTTAAGACCTTAGCTATTAGGCCAGAGTAAGAGTTAAGACCTTAACCAGTAGGCCAGAGTATAAGTCTAGGACCTTAGCTATTAGGCCAGAGTAAGAGTTAAGACCTTAACCAGTTGGCCAGAGTAAAAGTTAAGACCTTAACCTGTAGGCCAGAGTACAAGTCTAAGACCTTAGCTATTTGGTCAGAGTAAGAGTTAAGACCTTAGCTATTAGGCCAGAGTAAGAGTTAAGACCTTAACCAGTAGGCCAGAGTAAGAGTTAAGACCTTAGCTATTAGGCTAGAGTAAGAGTTAAGACCTTAACTATTAGACCAGAGTACGAGTCTAAGACCTTAGCTATTAGGCCAGAGTAAGAGTTAAGACCTTAACCAGTAGGCCAGAGTATGAATCTAAGACCTTAGATATTAGGCCAGAGTAAGAGTTAAGACCTTAACCTGTAGGCCATAGTACGAGTCTAAGACCTTAGCTATTAGGCCAGAGTAAGAGTTAAGACCTTAGCTATTAGGCCAGAGTAAGAGTTAAGACCTTTACCATTAGGCCAGAGTACGAGTCTAAGACCTTAGCTATTAGGCCAGATTACAAGTCTAAGACCTTAGCTATTAGGCCAGAGTAAGAGTTACGACCTTAACCAGTAGGCCAGTGTAAGAATTAAGACCATAAACATTAGGACAGAGTACGAGTCTGAGACCTTAGCTATTAGGCCAGAGTAAGAGTTAAGACCTTAGCTGTTAGGCCAGAGTAAGAGTTAAGACCTTAACCAGTAGGCCAGAGTACGAGTCTAAGACCTTAGCTATTAGGCCAGAGTAAGAGATAAGACCTTAACCAGTAGGCCAGAGTAAGAGTTAAGACCTCAACCTGTAGGCCGGAGTACGAGTCTAAGACCTTAGCTATTAGGCCAGAGTACGAGTCTAAGACCTTAGCTATTAGGCCAGAGTAAGAGTTAAGACCTTAACCAGTAGACCAGAGTAAGAGTTAGGACCTTAACCATTAGGCCAGAGTACGCGTCTAAGACCTTATCTATTAGGCCAGAGTACGAGTCTAAGACCTTAGCTATTAGTCCAGAGTAAGAGTTACGACCTTAACCAGTAGGCCAGAGTAAGAGTTAAGACCTTAACCATTAGGCCAGAGTACGAGTCTAATACCTTAGCTATTAGACCAGAGTAAGAGTTAAGACCTTAACTAGTAGGCCAGAGTAAGAGTTAAGACCTTAACCATTAGGCCATAGTACGAGTCTAAGACCTTAGCTATAAGGCCAGAATAAGAGTTAAGACCTTAACCATTAGGCCAGAGTACGAGTCTAAGACCTTAGCTATTATGCCAGAGTAATAGTTAAGACCTTAGCTATTAGGCCAGAGTAAGAGTTAAGACCTTAACCATTAGGCCAGAGTCCAAGTCTAAGACCTTAGCTATTAGGCCAGAGTACGAGTCTAAGACCTTAGCTATTAGGCCAGAGTAAGAGTTAAGACCTTAGCTATTAGGCCAGAGTAAGAGTTAAGACCTTAACCAGTAGGCCAGAGTATAAGTCTAGGACCTTAGCTATTAGGCCAGAGTAAGAGTTAAGACCTTAACCAGTTGGCCAGAGTAAAAGTTAAGACCTTAACCTGTAGGCCAGAGTACAAGTCTAAGACCTTAGCTATTTGGTCAGAGTAAGAGTTAAGACCTTAGCTATTAGGCCAGAGTAAGAGTTAAGACCTTAACCAGTAGGCCAAAGTAAGAGTTAAGACCTTAGCTATTAGGCTAGAGTAAGAGTTAAGACCTTAACTATTAGACCAGAGTACGAGTCTAAGACCTTAGCTATTAGGCCAGAGTATGAGTCTAAGACCTTAGCTATTAGGCCAGAGTAAGAGTTAAGACCTTAACCAGTAGGCCAGAGTAAGAGTTAAGACTTTAACCATTAATCCAGAGTAGGAGTCTAAGACCTTAGCTATTAGGCCAGAGTAAGAGTTAAGACATTAGCTATTAGGCCAGAGTAAAAGTTAAGACCTTAACCATTAGGCCAGAGTACAAGTCTAAGACCTGTGGAAATATGGATTTTCCTGGTCAGTTATGTCCCCTATCTTGGACCCCAACGGTTCTATGTGCATGTCGCAAGTACGTGTATGGTCCCTCCAGTTCCAGTATTGATGACGCAAACACATGCGTGTCCACCGTCAACATGTCCTCTGCCAGATCCGCCATGAATAGGCCGGATATTCCATTCTTAAATATGAAAGGCCACCGGCTTTATATGGTTCACTTATGCCACTTTTCAGTCCAGGCAAGTAGGCCCTGATTCTGTCATCAAACTCTTCTTGCCTTCTGCCTCTAAAAACTCCAGCCCGAGCCTGCATCTGTGACCATGAACTTTGTCTCATTCTCTGCGCGGCTCGCGAAGCCTGACATCAGCTTACTCTCTGCCAAGAACTGTATTTCACCTTCGAATTATCTGCTTCCCCCTCAGCCGATGCATTCCTGCCTAGTAGTTTAAGTAAACATTCTTCCAGTTACCAAGCAAAAAGACCCATCTTCTCTGTCCTCATGCAAGTAATTCATAGCCTTGTTACCATGGAATATTCCTACCCCCTCGCATTCAGTGTAGACACTTAGACGCTTGTACACGCACAGTCAGTATAGAATAGATTCTGTCCGAGAGTCCTCCTTTTTGGATAACATAGTTCTTTAAACATAGGATGTTAGATATGATTTGGGATTAGGTTGACCTGACCTCCCAGACTTCTCGTCTCCACATATAGAGCTAAATGTCAAGTCCCCGTCACCCCCTAGTTACACGTCAAATTACACGTCATACTGCTGCGCGCGCATCCATGCCAAGTATTATCTTATAGATCCACCTATACATGACATCACAACCAATCATGTTCCTTTTTACTCATTATTACACCCATTTTCGGTTACGCAAACCAAACGTCAATGTCCTTATCAATTGTTACGCCTACTGTATTCACTTCATTATAATGTATGTATTATAAAAGTTACTGCTTGTCAATAAAGTATGTACTTCACTTCCTGAACCCCCGTGGTGATGGAACTTGAGGCATCCGATTATAATCGCTTATTGGAATAAAGCCCATTCCGAAACTCTAATATCACGGATTCTGCCTCTCATTTTACTGAGCTATTTTATAATGTTTCTGTACCAAATTCAGTCCCGGTAAAGGAGAAATATTTACCACATGATGGCGCCCGAACAGGGACACTTTCTCATCTCACGCGCCGGCGGTGTGTTGCAGGCCCGGTCTCCTGCCACAGCTGGACGGACAATAACGCGTACCAGCAGGATTTCCTGTATCTCCCTCCGGTCAAGCGGGGGCGACTGAGACTGCAATCAACACCCAGACGAGGCGGTGAGAAGTGCGAAGTATCCCGACCAGAGCCTAGCTGAGAGAGCAAGATCCGAGGTATACAGAGACCCACCAGTCCGAAGTCAAGCCCAGTGTCCGACGAGTCGAGTCGAGTCGAGTCGAGTCCGGTCCGGTTCAAGTTCAAGTTACTGAGGCCTTCCGTTTCCGAAGCTACCCGGTGAGTACCATTGCTGGGGAGGCATTTCTGACGTGCACATAGGTTGTGCCGGTCAAGACGGGTTTGGGTACACAAATCCGGTCTGCACTGTTTTAGCAGTGTATCTGTACTGTTTAGCAGTATATCAAGTATTCCGAAGTATTCCGAAGTGTCTAGTTATTGTCTAGTTATTGTCGAGAATTAAGCTTGGTGATTAGTTATGCAGACGATCATCATTGTTGTTTCAGTTAATGGTTTAATGTTAAATGTTTAAAGTGTTTAAGTATGTTCTGAATATCGTGGTATGAATGACTGTTCTTTATCGTGTTTATTGTATTAAGTCTGTTCAAATTCAAGTATCAGGTCAAAATCAAGTATAAGGTCAGTTCTCAATATGCCGCTCTTTTCGAAATTAAGACAGATCACTACCAGAAAAGGGGTTCTCGAAGAAGCCGTCCCTATTCCTCCTAGGGACACTCCGGGGCACTTTATGTATCACAAACATGGCTTAGACGCTATATTATTTCTTGATTTATGGGTAGACTATACCAAGGGATTACCAGAAAGTCAAAGGTGGCCCACAGCGGGGACCTGGGATGCAGAGTGCATCATGAAAGTCGAGGAAGAGTTATGGAAAAGAAAAGTCAGACAGTCACAGAAAGACGCCGTTGAATTATGGCGTAAAGAATCACATAGACGAACAGAAAAAGCACGTAGACAGGAGGAGAAGAGTAAAGAGAATTCCAATAAAGTTCGAGAGAATCTATTAATTGAGGAAGGTATCCGAGTAAAATCAGAACAAGTAGACAGACAAAGAAATGCCCTTATGAATGGTATGTATCCTCTCCTGGCCGAAGGATTACCTAAGGCTACTCCAGAGACACCAAAAGACTTGCCAACCCCATTGTTCCCAATAAAGGTACATCCTAAGGGGCATCCTAGAACCGCAGAAGATGTTTTTCTTTCCTCATATTTAGATGACGCAGCTCCCGAGTATGCTAACTCTGCCCTACATAGACCGCATACCAGGGAGGTTCAACGCCAAGATCCAGTACCCGTATCCCTACAGCAACAAATCGAGTCACAAGTTCCGGCAAGCACATCTGTTTCTGTATCCGCTCCTACAGCTACTTCTATGGCTGTGTCCACACCTGTAGTTGCTGTGTCACGTTCGACGAATCCTTTTACACCCGACGCCCCAGATGGGGCCGCGGGAGGAGCTACCAATGTCTTTTCTACGCCACCCAGAATAAATAAACTTACTTTTCAAGAGTCAGCGCATTCACGTACACCCAAACTCCTTAGTACCCGTACGCTTAAGGAACTTCTTATAGACTGTAGATATGACCCGGTGCCTGGAAAGGAGGACGAAATGACCCTAGCATCATTGCGTATCAGACGAGCCGCAGTGTATTTAGCAAAGTTACCAGGAATGACTGCGCATCTAGATAATATATATCATTTTGTCCAAACAGGGCGAGATCCAGAATGTATTTACAGAGCTATGGAATACCAGAAAGTAGAGATACAGGGGGAACTGTTACGTTTCCTCATAAACTGTGTGATCAGAAATCAAGACCGACCGGGGGTAGACCCGGAAGCCATGAAAATTCTTACAAGATGGAGCCAGAATATATCGGAAGGGAATAAAGGAAAACAAAGAGGGGAGTAGAGAGGTACCACTCAGCGAGTGGTGGAGGTGGATACTTCCTCCCGGTCAATAGTACATAAACAAAGGGATCCACCCACGAGTACAAGAGATCACTCGATTACTCAATGTGTATCCCACGGTCGTGGAGAATACACATTATTTGTTTAAATACCCCTCACACACCAAAAGGGCCCTTGGTGTCATGCTTCATCATAGGGGTCTTCCTGCCCCTCTACGGGACAGGGCGTGCTACGACCTACGAATACGCGGGAGCACTGTTGTTAATGAGACAGCTATGTGTGATGCGGGGGTGTGAGAGGAAGGGTCAGGAGTGGATAAAGAGTGAGTTAAAAAATACCTGGCTCTCAGGTCTAGGAAAATTTATTCTGCCGGTCGAGCTGGTATTATTAAAAGGTGGGGTGAGGAGGGTATAAGCCTCAATGAGCTATAACTCCCAGTGGTGTCGACATGTTTCGAAGCTTCCCCAAGCTTCTTCGTCAGGACCTTAAGGATCCCTTCCTGTCACTAACTGTGTTGTGTTTATAAAAAAGATGAAAAAATTAAATGATATGTAAAAGGAAGTAAATAACCTCCACGGAATAAATGCCTTAATAGGTCTTACATAGTCCTATTAACTTGCTAGCAGAAGATAAGTAACCTCATGAGCAGATCAACCACCCCGGTCGGCTCCGTCGATGGAGCCGACCGGGGTGGTTGATCTGGCGGGACACTGATCCCTGGAGTCGTGGCCTATTTGGCACGCCCACCACTCGGTTTACGAGCTCATGAGGTTACTTATCTTCTGCTAGCAAGTTAATAGGACTATGTAAGACCTATTAAGGCATTTATTCCGTGGAGGTTATTTACTTCCTTTTACATATCATTTAATTTTTTCATCTTTTTTATAAACACAACACAGTTAGTGACAGGAAGGGATCCTTAAGGTCCTGACGAAGAAGCTTGGGGAAGCTTCGAAACATGTCGACACCACTGGGAGTTATAGCTCATTGAGGCTTATACCCTCCTCACCCCACCTTTTAATAATACCAGCTCGACCGGCAGAATAAATTTTCCTAGACCTGAGAGCCAGGTATTTTTTAACTCACTCTTTATCCACTCCTGACCCTTCCTCTCACACCCCCGCATCACACATAGCTGTCTCATTAACAACAGTGCTCCCGCGTATTCGTAGGTCGTAGCACGCCCTGTCCCGTAGAGGGGCAGGAAGACCCCTATGATGAAGCATGACACCAAGGGCCCTTTTGGTGTGTGAGGGGTATTTAAACAAATAATGTGTATTCTCCACGACCGTGGGATACACATTGAGTAATCGAGTGATCTCTTGTACTCGTGGGTGGATCCCTTTGTTTATATATCGGAAGGGAGACATGATAAACAAAACTGTATAATAGCCATGTGCCGAAAGATCCGTAAAGAAATAGAACGCCTACACGAAGAGCGATTAGAGGTAGACGAGTTCGAACAAAACGAAGAAGATGGGTCAGGACTGCCCACAGGACAGTCGGACACCATAGCCTATGTAGGTAGAGGAAGATCTTGTAATAGGAGTAAGACTAGATATCACACTGACTCAATACATCCGATATGTCCAGATAATAACAGAAATTTTCAAATACCTATAATTAACATAAGGTCTAACGAGCATTCGTTCCAAACCGCCGACAAACTACTACAAGAACGAAGGGGTTATCATTTCCTCGATTCTATGGATGAACAAGATTTAGCCAGGGCAGCTGTCCATTGGGTGGACAGTCCCGGAAAATATAGTGATGATACAGTAGTACGCACATTTTTGAATCTTACCCCAGATGAACAAAGGTTAGCTGGGATTTATATGATTCAACAACTCATTATACTATATCGGAGTCAGCATTCGGACCCTGGTCCCTTGCCTGACATACTGACTGAATTACTTATGAATAAATGGAGAGGTCCAGGTACTGAATTAATTAAAGAAATTCTAGAATCAAGAAAGCAGTATATTCTTTTTGTATGTTCAGAACATGTTCCATTGTCTGTCAAGGAAAGGACTACGTATCACATAGATAGACAGAATCCCTTACGAGAAGTGCACCCAATAAAGGGTGAGGACAACGAGTTTAAACGCGTATTTGTATATACGCCTATATCGAAAATAGAATTGTTAGAAATGAAGAAAGTAGTACCCAGTCATGACAAGGACCCAGCGGGGTTTCACCGAGAAATTAAAGACATGTTACTCATGGGAGAATATACCTACCCCGACATTATGACAATATTAAAGGTGTTGATGCCTGCTGGCATTTATGAGAAACTCAAGGAAAAAGAGTGGGAGGTAGGTGATCAAAAGATAGAATGGTCAGCATTAGAAGCAGAAGAAAGGGCCCGAGGTCCAGGTTCGGGGCTTGGGGACAAAACTAAGGCATTACCAGGACTACTAGTACAGGTACTGCCACGTTTATTAACTACGAAAAAGGAAGATTGGGGTACAATTTCAGCCTGTAAACAGAAGCAAGACGAAGACACTAGTGATTACTATGCCCGTTTTGAAAAATGTTTTGGTATAAATAGTGGCATAAAAGCAAGTAGCGAATCATACCCACATCTGTTTGTAACAAAATTAGTAGAAAATGCTCTGCCCCCAGTAAAGAATAGAGTATTAAAATTCGAGAGTACCTGGCAAGGTAACACTCCAACACAAATGTTACAAATGTTACAGTACCACCACAATAGAATTAAAGAGGAACAAGAACATGAACACAGACGCATGAAAGACACAAAAATGAAAATGCTAGTTTCCCAGACAGTTCCAGCTGAAGGACATAAAAAGGGTATGACACATTCCGATTCAGCAGGACCTGTAAAGGGGACATGCAATTATTGTAAAAAGCCAGGCCATTACGTACACGATTGTCCAGTTTTAAAACATAATATCGCCATAGGTAAAACACAAGAAAGATCACGGCCACTAAGACAAGATCAGAATGAACAAGGAGTTATGCAGCATGCCCAGGCCATGCCAGCCTCACAACAGCCAATACAGTTTGTGCCAGCTGCACCACCGTTGCCTGCTGCTGCCACACAGACAACAACTCGACAAATGTATCAGACCGCACAGTATGAATATCCCGAGTATCAGCGTTACGCATGAACAAGCCTAGAGAGGGAAGTTGACTTACCCCTTATCGAGATTCCTGTAGATCAAGAAGGACCTTATGTACATAGTAAATTATTAGGTCAAGATAGAAAATTTTTACTCGATACAGGGGCAAGTCGAACAACTATAAAACGTAGTGAAGTTCCAGGGGCACCCCTCTCAGGCTCACAGAATATTTCCCTTGGTTTTTCAGGAAAACCTATTGTTAATGAAGTGTCACAGCCTTTGCCACTTACGATAGGACCTCTGACCCGAACTACAGATTTACTGCTTACTAAATCATGTCCAGAAAACTTGTTAGGAATAAAAACATTGAAAGCTCTAGGAGCTATAATATGTTGTTCTCCGGAAGGAGTAAGATTGTTTTTACGTGATTTTAAAGGTCACTATGTATCTAGAGACATGGATCCCCGACTGCAGACTTTACCTACACGTCTATGGGCACAAGGCCCTACTGATGTTGGTTGCATGAATATTACACCATATCGAGTCACATTAAAGGCAGGAGTGGTGCTACCACGAATGCGACAATACAAGTTACCACCAGATGCTGTAGTGGCTTTACTACAAATCATTGACGAGCTCATTGCCCAAGGAGTAGTTGTGGAAACAGACTCCAATATATGTAATTCACCGATAATACCGATTCTTAAACGAACAGATCCTACAGCGCCGCCAGTATATCGATTGGTTATTGATCTGCGCGAATTAAACAAATGCATTGTGCCACAATTTCCTGTGGTCCCAGATATCTCGTCATTACTGACAGCCATTGATTCCGAAGCGACATTCTTTACTGTAATTGATCTCAAAAACGCCTTTTTCAGCGTCCCAATAGATCAGGAAAGCCAATATTTGTTCGGATTTAGTTTAAATGGGCGCAGCTTTAAATTCACACGCGCACCTCAAGGATTTACAGAAAGCCCCAGCATCTATAGCCAAGCACTGAAACGAGAACTTGACAGTATCCACATGCCAGTCAACACTGCTTTGCTTCAATATGTCGATGATCTGCTGATTACCGCAAGAAGCGAACCTGAATGTGAGAAAGCATCACTGACAGTTTTACAATTTCTGGCCAAAAAAAGGGCACAAGGTGTCCCCTTCTAAGCTGCAATTCTGTGTCCAGCAAGTTGTTTATCTTGGACACTCGCTGGACAAGGAGGGAAGGCAGCTTACACCCGACCGTATTCAGTTAATAGCTAACATGCCAATACCCAAGACACAAAAGGAGGTACGGGCTTTCATAGGCCTCACTTCATATTGTAGGCAGTGGATCCCTCAGTATGCATTTCTAGCAAAACCACTCATTCAATTGACAACACAGGAGGCAGCCACATCGACTGTTCTCCCTTGGACTCAGGAACACACACAAGCTTTTGAAAGCCTAAAGAAAGCTTTATGTCAAGCACCCGTTTTAGCAACGCCATGTTACAAAAAACAGTTTACACTCTTTGTTACAGAACGCGAAGGTACTGCCTTGTCAGTACTCACACAGGAACAAGCAGGAGCACACAAACCATGTGCCTATTTCTCTAGTACATTAGATCCCGTAGCTCAGGCTCTGCCTGCGTGCCTGAAATCAGTAGCAGCGACAGCTTTAGCAATCAGACAAAGCGATGCCATAGTGTTAGGACATCCATTGACAGTTCAAGTACCCCACGCAGTAGAGGTTCTTGTAAATAGAACGCAAACACAACACTTGACTATAGCGCGACTTACAGGATATGAACTTACATTGTTTCAGCCACATATAGAAATAAGACGCTGTAACACATTGAATCCGGCCACACTTTTGCCAGTAACCGGAACAGACCCACTAGCCCATGACTGTATTGAAGTTATTACTGTAACGACAAAACCCAGACAAGACTTGACCGATGTTCCATTGTCAGATCCAGACTTGACATTTTATGTCGATGGTTCATGCATGAGAACAAGTACAGGAGAGTTAGTAGCCGCTTATGCAGTCACAACAGATACTGAAGTCATTGAAACTAATCGTATAAATACTTTGTCAGCTCAAGCCGCAGAGCTCATCGCTCTGACGCAAGCCTGTATTCAAGCCACGAATAAAAAAGTCAACATATACACTGATTCACGTTATGCATTCGGAGTTGTACATGACTTCGGCGTGCTGTGGCGAGAGAGAGGTTATTTAACTTCCCACGGTGCCCACATTCAGCACGGACCCCTCATTCACGCATTATTAGATGCAATACATCTACCCACTGAAATATCAATTATGAAATGTAAGGCCCATACGAAGGTTACTGATATCATTTCCCAAGGCAATGATCTAGCCGACAGAACAGCTAAACTGACTGCTAAAACTCAGACCCCCGACATGACAAAGACAATAGTCCCGACACCGACACATTGTATGACCGTTAAAGATCCTACTCTTGACGTAATTGACATACAGACACATGCTACACCAGACAAAATAAAGAAATGGACCGAGTTAGGAGGGATCCAAACGGACCAAGGATGGATGATGAAGGAAAGGTCTGTATGGTTCCTTCCTGATTCAATGGTCCAAGTCGTAATTAACACTATACATAGTCCGGCACATCTAGGAGAAAAAGCTATGCTAGACAGCATTCAACACATTTGGTTCAATAAACATTTACGAGCAGCAGCAAAACAAAAGGTCCGTACCTGTATGATCTGTTGCCAGTTCAACCCAGGAAAAAGTGTTCCCGTAGAACAGGGTGGATTTCATCCTCCTGATCACCCTTTTGAAGTCCTACAGATGGATTATATCCAGATGGAACGATGTCGAGGATTCAAATATGTTCTCGTAGTTGTCTGCGCTCTGTCCCGTTGGACAGAGGCGTACCCGGTTTCAGATTACACTGCCCCGACTACTGCCAAACAGTTGGTTCGAGAATTCTTCCCACGATACGGTTTACCACGTGTTGTCTACTCAGATAACGGCCAGCCGTTCTCATCCGAATTAATAAAACACGTTTCACTTCTGTTAGGATATCAGTGGAAATTCCACTGTGTCCGACATCCCGAGGCAGCAGGTCTTGTAGAAAGACATAATCAGACACTGAAAATCAGACTGTCCAAAATATGCAGAGAGAAAGGGGTCGACTGGATAGTAGCATTACCAGTTGCACTTTTTTACATGAGAATGGTAGCACACTCTAGAACAGGGCTATCCCCGTATGAGGTGATCTTCGGTAGACCACCGAATATGTGGGGGACGCCTATACCACGCAAAATAACTGATATTGACTGTAATATGCTGACAGATTACTTGGCCTCCTTGATGTCTGCACTACAATCTTCTCGTTCACAGGTAGCTGCAGCCTTTCCCGACAACACTGAGGTGAAACCCCATGACGTGGTTCCGGGGGATCTTGTCTTTGTGAGAAATTTCGACCGAAAGACTCAACTGGAGCCCAGGTGGAAAGCACCCAAGTTGGTCCTGTTGACCACAAGAACAGCCGTGAAGATCGAGGGCCGCAAGGGCTGGATTCATTCAAGCCACATCAAGAAATTTCATGGACTATCTTCGGATATAGACATTGTGCCCTGCACTCCCTCACAGACTGATACAAAGCTTCCTTTTGTTGAACCGAGCAAATCTGAAAATTACAAACTAAAGCTTAGGCCCACCAAGTCGAGCAATTTGATTGTTTAAGTCCTCTCCAAGGTGAAGCGGTTGAATTGTCTCTGACATGTATCCCTTGGACCTGAGTAGAGAAAATACCCGAAAAATGTTGAAACGACAGGCGTATTGTAAATCACTGCATAGCCACTGCATAGTGACATTATTAATTTTGTTTTTATTGAGTCTTTTAATAATTATTACAAGTATGTTGTTGCACATATATTACCCTATTTCTAGACATGTTTATAATGTTGCTGCTGAACATTCTTTTAGTGACTTACCTCCGCATGAATTGTCTTATAGACTTGCGCTGCGCAATAACACTTTCATTAGTATGTTACATCATTCCCATCAGACTAGTAACGCCACCAATTGTTGGGTGTGTGGCCGACTCCCTCCCTACCAGAATTATGAAGGAGTCCTGCCTTTTTTTCCACATCCATTTACACATAATGGCTCCTGTGGAGCATGGTTTAGTTTAATTAATTCCATAGACTCAGACACAGCAGTTTACCAAGACCATTGGATATGGGGAAACCTGAACCTAGTTTTATTCAAAGTCTGTTACCCTGACAAGGAGGGTCGCCCCAAAAGAACAGGAACTGATCTAGAAAATGAAGTATATGGATTAGGTAATTTTACACCTAATCTCATGATTCTAAATGTCGTATCCGAAGTTGAGCTAGTCTTACCCACCATGTCAGTATTCCCAGCAAAAGGTGAATTATGTGTAAGAAAGGTTGGTTCCATACATATGGGCCACAGTCAATGCACTACTACCGTAGAATTCAGTGACCAAGGCAAATCTTCATTCAGAGCTTCTCGCCACTCCTACTTCCTATGTGGTCAGACTGCATATATGCGTCTACCCCTAGATTGGGATGGTACCTGCTACATTGCATTCCTTTTGCCACCTGTTTTCCTAGCTCCTCCTGATTATTACAGAAATATTCATTTAGTACACAACAGAAAACGGAGAGATCTCCCCATTGTCGATTACACTGAAACGGCATGGGACAAGTATGTAGATTTTAATAAAGGCGTCTTTCCCTATATAGGTACTGTTACTAATAGTAAGCTGATACGTAGATTAACTAGAACCCTTGAAGCAGTAGTGAATGAGACTATTTCCGCCTTAGGCAATTTAACGGAAGAGCAGTCTGCTATGCGGATTGTTGTGCTTCAAAATCGTCTTGTCCTTGACGTCATCCTGGCTGATAGGGGCGGAGCTTGTAGGGTCATCGGATCAAGCTGTTGCGTATTCATACCAGAAAATTCGCCATCTGTATATAAAGCCATCACTCGCCTTCATAAGATTGTAAGCCAGATACACCAGAACCCAGGCACTTGGACTTGGTCCAGTTGGTTTTGGAATGCGGTATCAGCCTGGGGATGGAGAGTTCTATCCTTCCTAGGTATTGGCCTTCTCATACTATTCAGTTGCTGTCTATGTCTACAATGTGGACCAGCGATTTGTGGTCTGTGTGCCACATCGTGTATCCCACATCAAGATTTTCATTCGAGATCCCGGAAGAAGAAAGAAGAACAAATGATGCTATATGAACAGATCAATGGATTGATGAAGATTGATATCTCTTGAAGGGCAAGTAGGGGACAAGGAGGGAATGTGGAAATATGGATTTTCCTGGTCAGTTATGTCCCCTATCTTGGACCCCAACGGTTCTATGTGCATGTCGCAAGTACGTGTATGGTCCCTCCAGTTCCAGTATTGATGACGCAAACACATGCGTGTCCACCGTCAACATGTCCTCTGCCAGATCCGCCATGAATAGGCCGGATATTCCATTCTTAAATATGAAAGGCCACCGGCTTTATATGGTTCACTTATGCCACTTTTCAGTCCAGGCAAGTAGGCCCTGATTCTGTCATCAAACTCTTCTTGCCTTCTGCCTCTAAAAACTCCAGCCCGAGCCTGCATCTGTGACCATGAACTTTGTCTCATTCTCTGCGCGGCTCGCGAAGCCTGACATCAGCTTACTCTCTGCCAAGAACTGTATTTCACCTTCGAATTATCTGCTTCCCCCTCAGCCGATGCATTCCTGCCTAGTAGTTTAAGTAAACATTCTTCCAGTTACCAAGCAAAAAGACCCATCTTCTCTGTCCTCATGCAAGTAATTCATAGCCTTGTTACCATGGAATATTCCTACCCCCTCGCATTCAGTGTAGACACTTAGACGCTTGTACACGCACAGTCAGTATAGAATAGATTCTGTCCGAGAGTCCTCCTTTTTGGATAACATAGTTCTTTAAACATAGGATGTTAGATATGATTTGGGATTAGGTTGACCTGACCTCCCAGACTTCTCGTCTCCACATATAGAGCTAAATGTCAAGTCCCCGTCACCCCCTAGTTACACGTCAAATTACACGTCATACTGCTGCGCGCGCATCCATGCCAAGTATTATCTTATAGATCCACCTATACATGACATCACAACCAATCATGTTCCTTTTTACTCATTATTACACCCATTTTCGGTTACGCAAACCAAACGTCAATGTCCTTATCAATTGTTACGCCTACTGTATTCACTTCATTATAATGTATGTATTATAAAAGTTACTGCTTGTCAATAAAGTATGTACTTCACTTCCTGAACCCCCGTGGTGATGGAACTTGAGGCATCCGATTATAATCGCTTATTGGAATAAAGCCCATTCCGAAACTCTAATATCACGGATTCTGCCTCTCATTTTACTGAGCTATTTTATAATGTTTCTGTACCAAATTCAGTCCCGGTAAAGGAGAAATATTTACCACAGACCTTAGCTATTAGGCCAGAGTAAGAGTTAAGACCTTAACCATTAGGCCAGAGTATGAGTCTAAGACCTTAGCTATTAGGCCAGAGTATGAGTCTAAGACCTTAGCTATTAGGCCAGAGTAAGTGTTAAGACCTTAACCATTAGGCCAGAGTACGAGTCTAAGACCTTAGCTATTAGGCAGGAGTAAGAGTTAAGACCTTAGCTATTAGGCCAGAGTAATAGTTAAGACCTTAACCAGTAGGCCATAGTACGAGTCTAAGACCTTAGCTATTAGGCCAGAGTAATAGTTAAGACCTTAGCTATTAGGCCAGATTACGAGTCTAAGACCTTTGCTATTAGGCCAGAGTAAGAGTTAAGACCTTAACCATTAGGCCATAGTACAAGTCTAAGACCTTAGCTATTAGGCCAGAGTAAGAGTTAAGACCTTAGCTATTAGGCCAGAGTAAGAGTTAAGACCTTAAACATTGGGCCAGAGTACGAGTCTAAGACCTTAGCTATTAGGCCAGAGTAAGAGTTAAGACCTTAACCAGAAGGCCAGAGTAAGATTTAAGACCTTAACCACTAGGCCATAGTACGAGTCTAAGACCTTAGCTATTAGGCCAGAGTAAGAGTTAAGACCTTAACCATTAGGCCAGAGTATGAGTCTAAGACCTTAGCCATTAGGCCAGAGTAAGAGTTAAGACCTTAGCTATTAGGCCAGAGTAAGAGTTAAGACCCAAACCAGTGAGCCAGAGTATGAGTCTAAGACCTTAGCTATTAAGTCAGAGTAAGAGTTAGGACCTTAACCAGTAGGCCAGAGTAAGAGTTAAGACCTTAACCTGTAGGCCATAGTACGAGTCTAAGACCTTAGCTCTTAGGCCAGAGTAAGAGTTAAGACCTTAGCTATTAAGCCAGAGTAAGACTTAAGACCTTAACCATTAGGCCAGAGTACGAGTCTAAGACCTTAGCTATTATGCCAGAGTAAGATTTAAGACCTTAGCTATTAGGCCAGAGTAAGAGTTAAGACCTTAACCAGTAGGCCAGAGTAAGAGTTAAGACCTTAACCAGTAGGCTAGAGTATGAGTCTAAGACCTTAGCTGTTAGGAAGGAGTAAGAGTTAAGACCTTAGCTATTAGGCCAGAGTAAGAGTTAAGACCTTAACCAGTAGGCCATAGTACGAGTCTAAGACCTTAGCTATTAGGCCAGAGTAAGAGTTAAGACCTTAGCTATTAGGCCAGATTACGAGTCTAAGACCTTTGCTATTAGGCCAGAGTAAGAGTTAAGACCTTAGCTATTTGGCCAGAGTAAGAGTTAAGACCTTAACCAGTAGGCCAGTGTAAGCGTTAAGACCTTAACCATTAGGCCAGAGTACGAGTCTAAGACCTTAGCTATTAGGCCAGAGTAAGAGTTAAGACCTTAGCTATTAGGCCAGAGTAAAAGTTAAGACTTCAACCATTAGGCCAGAGTAAGAGTCTAAGACCTTAGCTATTAGGCCAGAGTAAGAGTTAAGACCTTAACCATTAGGCCAGAGCACTAGTCAAAGACCTTAGCTATTAGGCCAGTGTACGAGTCTAAGACCTTAGCTTTTAGGCCAGAGTAAGAGTTAGGATCTTAACCATTAGGCCGGAGTACGAGTCTAAGACCTTAGCTAGTAGGCCAGAGTACGAGTCTAAGACCTTAGCTATTAGGCCAGAGTAAGAGTTAAGACCTTAACCAGTAGACCAGAGTAAGAGTTAGGACCTTAACCATTAGGCCAGAGTTCGCGTCTAAGACCTTATCTATTAGGCCAGAGTACGAGTCTAAGACCTTAGCTATTAGTCCAGAGTAAGAGTTACGACCTTAACCAGTAGGCCAGAGTAAGAGTTAAGACCTTAACCATTAGGCCAGAGTACGAGTCTAATACCTTAGCTATTAGACCAGAGTAAGAGTTAAGACCTTAACTAGTAGGCCAGAGTAAGAGTTAAGACCTTAACCATTAGGCCATAGTACGAGTCTAAGACCTTAGCTATAAGGCCAGAATAAGAGTTAAGACCTTAACCATTAGGCCAGAGTACGAGTCTAAGACCTTAGCTATTATGCCAGAGTAATAGTTAAGACCTTAGCTATTAGGCCAGAGTAAGAGTTAAGACCTTAACCATTAGGCCAGAGTACAAGTCTAAGACCTTAGCTATTAGGCCAGAGTACGAGTCTAAGACCTTAGCTATTAGGCCAGAGTAAGAGTTAAGACCTTAGCTATTAGGCCAGAGTAAGAGTTAAGACCTTAACCAGTAGGCCAGAGTATAAGTCTAAGACCTTAGCTATTAGGCCAGAGTAAGAGTTAAGACCTTAACCAGTTGGCCAGAGTAAAAGTTAAGACCTTAACCTGTAGGCCAGAGTACAAGTCTAAGACCTTAGCTATTTGGTCAGAGTAAGAGTTAAGACCTTAGCTATTAGGCCAGAGTAAGAGTTAAGACCTTAACCAGTAGGCCAGAGTAAGAGTTAAGACCTTAGCTTTTAGGCCAGAGTAAGAGTTAAGACCTTAACCAGTAGGCCAGAGTACGAATCTAAGACCTTAGCTATTAGGCCAGAGTACGAGTCTAAGACCTTAGCTATTAGGCCAGAGTAAGAGTTAAGACCTTAACCAGTAGGCCAGAGTAAGAGTTAAGACCTTAACTATTTGGCCAGAGTACGAGTCTAAGACCTTAGCTATGAGGCCAGAGTAAGAGTTAAGACCTTAGGTATTAGGCCAGGGTAAGAGTTAAGACCTTAAGCAGTAGTCCAGAGTAAGAGTTAAGACCTTAACTATTTGGCCAGAGTACGAGTCTAAGACCTTAGCTATTAGGCCAGAGTAAGAGTTAAGACCTTAGCTATTAGGCCAGAGTAAGAGTTAAGACCTTAACCAGTAGGCCAGAGTATAAGTCTAAGACCTTAGCTATTAGGCCAGAGTAAGAGTTAAGACCTTAACCAGTAGGCCAGAGTAAGTGTTAAGACCTTAACCTGTAGGCCAGAGTACGAGTCTAAGACCTTAGCTATTAGGCCAAAGTAAGGGTTAAGACCTTAACCAGTAGGCCAGTGTAAGAGTTAAGACCATAAACATTAGGCCAGAGTGCGAGTCTAAGACCTTAGCTATTAGGCCAGAGTAAGAAATAAGACCTTAGCTGTTAGGCCAGAGTAAGAGTTAAGACCTTAACCAGTAGGCCAGAGTACGAGTCTAAGACCTTAGCTATTAGGCCAGAGTAAGAGTTAAGACCTTAACCATTAGGCCAGAGTATGAGTCTAAGACCTTAGCTATTAGGCCAGAGTAAGAGTTAAGACCTTAGCTATTAGGCCAGAGTAAGAGTTAAGACCTTAACCAGTAGGCCAGAGTTTAAGTCTAAGACCTTAGCTATTAGGCCAGAGTAAGAGTTAAGACCTTAACCAGTTGGCCAGAGTAAAAGTTAAGACCTCAACCTGTAGGCCAGAGTACGAGTCTAAGACCTTAGCTATTAGGCCAGAGTACGAGTCTAAGACCTTAGCTATTAGGCCAGAGTAAGAGTTAAGACCTTAACCAGTAGACCAGAGTAAGAGTTAAGACCTTAACCATTAGGCCAGAGTACGAGTCTAAGTCCTTAGCTATTTGGCCAGAGTACGAGTCTAAGACCTTAGCTATTAGGCCAGAGTAAGAGTTACGACCTTAACCAGTAGGCCAGAGTAAGAGTTAAGACCTTAACCATTAGGCCAGAGTAGGAGTCTAAGACCTTAGCTATTAGGCCAGAGTAAGAGTTAAGACCTTAACTAGTAGGCCAGAGTAAGAGTTAAGACCTTAACCATTAGGCCATAGTACAAGTTTAAGACCTTAACCATTAGGCCAGAGTACGAGTCTAAGACCTTAGCTATTATGCCAGAGTAATAGTTAAGACCTTAGCTATTAGGCCAGAGTAAGCGTTAAGACCTTAACCATTAGGCCAGAGTACAAGTCTAAGACCTTAGCTATTAGGCCAGAGTACGAGTCTAAGACCTTAGCTATTAGGCCAGAGTAAGAGTTAAGACCTTAACCATTAGGCCAGAGTACGAGTCTAAGACCTTAGCTATTAGGCCAGAGTAAGAGTTAAGACATTAACCAGTAGGCCAGAGTAAGAGTTAAGACCTTAACCAGTAGGCCAGAGTACGAGTCTAAGACCTTAGCTATTAGGCCAGAGTAAGAGTTAAGACCTTAACGTGTAGGCCATAGTACAAGTCTAAGACCTTAGCTATTAGGCCAGAGTAAGAGTTACGACCTTAGCTATTAGGCCAGAGTAAGAGTTAAGACCTTAAACATTGGGCCAGAGTACGAGTCTAAGACCTTAGCTATTAGGCCAGAGTAAGAGTTAAGACCTTAACCAGTAGGCCAGAGTAAGAGTTAAGACCTTAACCATTAGGCCAGAGGACGAGTCTAAGACCTTAGCTATTAGGCCAGAGTAAGAGTTAAGACCTTAACCAGTAGGCCAGAGTAAGAGTTAAGACCTTAACCAGTAGGCCAGAGTACGAGTCTAAGACCTTAGCTATTAGGCAAGAGTAAGAGTTAAGACCTTAGCTATTAGGCCAGAGTAAGAGTTAAGACCTTAGCTATTAGGCCAGAGTAAGAGTTAAGACCTTAAACATTGGGCCAGAGTACGAGTCTAAGACCTTAGCTATTAGGCCAGAGTAAGAGTTAAGACCTTAACCAGTAGGCCAGAGTAAGAGTTAAGACCTTAACCATTAGGCCATAGTATGAGTCTAAGACCTTAGCTATTAGGCCAGAGTAAGAGTTTAGACCTTAACCAGTAGGCCAGAGTACGAGTCTAAGACCTTAGCTATTAGGCCAGAGTAAGAGTTAAGAACTTAACCAGTAGGCCAGAGTAGGAGTTAAGACCTTCACCAGTAGGCCAGAGTACGAGTCTAAGACCTTAGCTATTAGGCCAGAGTACGAGTCTAAGACCTTAGCTATTAGGCCAGAGTAAGAGTTAAGACCTTAACCATTAGGCCAGAGTACGAGTCTAAGACCTTAGCTATTAGGCCAGAGTAAGAGTTAATACCTTAACCAGTAGGCCAGAGTACGAGTCTAAGACCTTAGCTATTAGGCCAGAGTAAGAGTTAAGACCTTAACGTGTAGGCCATAGTAGGAGTCTAAGACCTTAGCTATTAGGCCAGAGTAAGAGTTAAGACCTTGGCTATTAGGCCAGAGTAAGAGTTAAGACCTTAAACATTGGGCCAGAGTACGAATCTAAGACCTTAGCTATTAGGCCAGAGTAAGAGTTAAAACCTTAACCATTAGGCCAGAGTACGAGTCTAAGACCTTAGCTATTAGGCCAGAGTAAGAGTTAAGACCTTAACCAGTAGGCCAGAGTAAGAGTAAGACCTTAACCAGTAGGCCAGAGTACGAGTCTAAGACCTTAGCTATTAGGCCAGAGTAAGAGTTAAGACCTTAACGTGTAGGCCATAGTACGAGTCTAAGACCTTAGCTATTAGGCCAGAGTAAGAGTTAAGACCTTAGCTATTAGGCCAGAGTAAGAGTTAAGACCTTAAACATTGGGCCAGAGTACGAGTCTAAGACCTTAGCTATTAGGCCAGAGTAAGAGCTAAGACCTTAACCAGTAGGCCAGAGTAAGAGTTAAGACCTTAACCATTAGGCCAGAGTACGAGTCTAAGACCTTAGCTATTAGGCCAGAGTAAGAGTTAAGACCTTAACCAGTAGGCCAGAGAAAGAGTTAAGACCTTAACCATTAGGCCAGAGTACGAGTCTAAGACCTTACCTATTAGGCCCGAGTAAGAGTTAAGACCTTAGCTATTAGGCCAGAGCACGAGTCTAAGACCTTAGCTATTAGGCCAGAGTAAGAGTTAAGACCTTAACCAGTAGGCCAGAGTACGAGTCTAAGACCTTAGCTATTAGGCCAAAGTAAGAGTTAAGACCTTAACCTGTAGGCCATAGTACGAGTCTAAGACCCTAGCTATTAGGCCAGAGTAAGAGTTAAGACCTTAGCTATTAGGCCAGAGTAAGAGTTAAGACCTTAAACATTGGGCCAGAGTACGAGTCTAAGACCTTAGCTATTAGGCCAGAGTAAGAGTTAAGACCTTAACCAGTAGGCCAGAGTACGAGTCTAAGACCTTAGCTATTAGGCCAGAGTAAGAGTTAAGACCTTAACGTGTAGGCCATAGTACGAGTCTAAGACCTTAGCTATTAGGCCAGAGTAAGAGTTAAGACCTTAGCTATTAGGCCAGAGTAAGAGTTAAGACCTTAAACATTGGGCCAGAGTACGAGTCTAAGACCTTAGCTATTAGGCCAGAGTAAGAGTTAAGACCTTAACCATTAGGCCAGAGTACGAGTCTAAGACCTTAGCTATTAGGCCAGAGTAAGAGTTAAGACCTTAACCAGTAGGCCAGAGTAAGAGTTAAGACCTTAACCAGTAGGCCAGAGTACGAGTCTAAGACCTTAGCTATTAGGCCAGAGTAAGAGTTAAGACCTTAACGTGTAGGCCATAGTACGAGTCTAAGACCTTAGCTATTAGGCCAGAGTAAGAGTTAAGACCTTAGCTATTAGGCCAGAGTAAGAGTTAAGACCTTAAACATTGGGCCAGAGTACGAGTCTAAGACCTTAGCTATTAGGCCAGAGTAAGAGTTAAGACCTTAACCAGTAGGCCAGAGTAAGAGTTAAGACCTTAACCATTAGGCCAGAGGACGAGTCTAAGACCTTAGCTATTAGGCCAGAGTAAGAGTTAAGACCTTAACCAGTAGGCCAGAGTAAGAGTTAAGACCTTAACCAGTAGGCCAGAGTACGAGTCTAAGACCTTAGGTATTAGGCAAGAGTAAGAGTTAAGACCTTAGCTATTAGGCCAGAGTAAGAGTTAAGACCTTAGCTATTAGGCCAGAGTAAGAGTTAAGACCTTAAACATTGGGCCAGAGTACGAGTCGAAGACCTTAGCTATTAGGCCAGAGTAAGAGTTAAGACCTTAACCAGTAGGCCAGAGTAAGAGTTAAGACCTTAACCATTAGGCCAGAGGACGAGTCTAAGACCTTAGGTATTAGGCAAGAGTAAGAGTTAAGACCTTAGCTATTAGGCCAGAGTAAGAGTTAAGACCTTAGCTATTAGGCCAGAGTAAGAGTTAAGACCTTAAACATTGGGCCAGAGTACGAGTCTAAGACCTTAGCTATTAGGCCAGAGTAAGAGTTAAGACCTTAACCAGTAGGCCAGAGTAAGAGTTAAGACCTTAACCATTAGGCCATAGTATGAGTCTAAGACCTTAGCTATTAGGCCAGAGTAAGAGTTTAGACCTTAACCAGTAGGCCAGAGTACGAGTCTAAGACCTTAGCTATTAGGCCAGAGTAAGAGTTAAGAACTTAACCAGTAGGCCAGAGTAGGAGTTAAGACCTTCACCAGTAGGCCAGAGTACGAGTCTAAGACCTTAGCTAGTAGGCCAGAGTACGAGTCTAAGACCTTAGCTATTAGGCCAGAGTAAGAGTTAAGACCTTAACCATTAGGCCAGAGTACGAGTCTAAGACCTTAGCTATTAGGCCAGAGTAAGAGTTAAGACCTTAACCTGTAGGCCATAGTACGAGTCTAAGACCTTAGCTATTAGGCCAGAGTAAGAGTTAAGACCTTAGCTATTAGGCCAGAGTAAGAGTTAAGACCTTAAACATTGGGCCAGAGTACGAGTCTAAGACCTTAGCTATTAGGCCAGAGTAAGAGTTAAGACCTTAACCATTAGGCCAGAGTACGAGTCTAAGACCTTAGCTATTAGGCCAGAGTAAGAGTTAAGACCTTAACCAGTAGGCCAGAGTAAGAGTTAAGACCTTAACCAGTAGGCCAGAGTACGAGTCTAAGACCTTAGCTATTAGGCCAGAGTAAGAGTTAAGACCTTAACGTGTAGGCCATAGTACGAGTCTAAGACCTTAGCTATTAGGCCAGAGTAAGAGTTAAGACCTTAGCTATTAGGCCAGAGTAAGAGTTAAGACCTTAAACATTGGGCCAGAGTACGAGTCTAAGACCTTAGCTATTAGGCCAGAGTACGAGTTAAGACCTTAGCTATTAGGCCAGAGTAAGAGTTAAGACCTTAAACATTGGGCCAGAGTACGAGTCTAAGACCTTAGCTATTAGGCCAGAGTAAGAGTTAAGACCTTAACCATTAGGCCAGAGTACGAGTCTAAGACCTTAGCTATTAGGCCAGAGTAAGAGTTAAGACCTTAACCAGTAGGCCAGAGTAAGAGTTAAGACCTTAACCAGTAGGCCAGAGTACGAGTCTAAGACCTTAGCTATTAGGCCAGAGTAAGAGTTAAGACCTTAACGTGTAGGCCATAGTACGAGTCTAAGACCTTAGCTATTAGGCCAGAGTAAGAGTTAAGACCTTAGCTATTAGGCCAGAGTAAGAGTTAAGACCTTAACCATTAGGCCAGAGGACGAGTCTAAGACCTTAGCTATTAGGCCAGAGTACGAGTTAAGACCTTAGCTATTAGGCCAGAGTAAGAGTTAAGACCTTAAACATTGGGCCAGAGTACGAGTCTAAGACCTTAGCTATTAGGCCAGAGTAAGAGTTAAGACCTTAACCAGTAGGCCAGAGTAAGAGTTAAAACCTTAACCATTAGGCCAGAGTACGAGTCTAAGACCTTAGCTATTAGGCCAGAGTAAGAGTTACGACCTTAACCAGTAGGCCAGAGTAAGAGTTAAGACCTTAACCATTAGGCCAGAGTACGAGTCTAAGACCTTAGCTATTAGGCCAGAGTAAGAGTTAAGACCTTAGCTATTAGGCCAGAGTACGAGTCTTAGACCTTAGCTATTAGGCCAGAGTAAGAATTAAGACCTTAACCAGTAGGCCAGAGTAAGAGTTAAGACCTTAGCTATTAGGCCAGAGTAAGAGTTAAGAGCTTAACCAGTAGGCCAGAGTACGAGTCTTAGACCTTAGCTATTATGCCAGAGTAAGAGTTAAGACCTTAACCATTAGGCCATAGTACAAGTCTAAGACCTTAGCTATTAGGCCAGAGTAAGAGTTAAGACCTTAGCTATTAGGCCAGAGTAAGAGTTAAGACCTTAACCAGTAGGCCAGAGTACGAGTCTAAGACCTTAGCTATTAGGCCAGAGTAAGAGTTAAGACCTTAACCTGTAGGCCATAGTACGAGTCTAAGACCTTAGCTATTAGGCCAGAGTAAGAGTTAAGACCTTAGCTATTAGGCCAGAGTAAGAGTTAAGACCTTAAACATTGGGCCAGAGTACGAGTCTAAGACCTTAGCTATTAGGCCAGAGTAAGAGTTAAGACCTTAACCAGTAGGCCAGAGTAAGAGTTAAGACCTTAACCATTAGGCCAGAGTACGAGTCTAAGACCTTAGCTATTAGGCCAGAGTAAGAGTTAAGACCTTAACCAGTAGGCCAGAGTAAGAGTTAAGACCTTAACCAGTAGGCCAGAGTACGAGTCTAAGACCTTAGCTATTAGGCCAGAGTAAGAGTTAAGACCTTAACGTGTAGGCCATAGTACGAGTCTAAGACCTTAGCTATTAGGCCAGAGTAAGAGTTAAAACCTTAGCTATTAGGCCAGAGTAAGAGTTAAGACCTTAAACATTGGGCCAGAGTACGAGTCTAAGACCTTAGCTATTAGGCCAGAGTAAGAGTTAAGACCTTAACCAGTAGGCCAGAGTAAGAGTTAAGACCTTAACCATTAGGCCAGAGTACGAGTCTAAGACCTTAGCTATTAGGCCAGAGTAAGACTCAAGACCTTAACCAGTAGGCCAGAGAAAGAGTTAAGACCTTAACCATTAGGCCAGAGTACGAGTCTAAGACCTTACCTATTAGGCCCGAGTAAGAGTTAAGACCTTAGCTATTAGGCCAGAGCACGAGTCTAAGACCTTAGCTATTAGGCCAGAGTAAGAGTTAAGACCTTAACCAGTAGGCCAGAGTACGAGTCTAAGACCTTAGCTATTAGGCCAGAGTAAGAGTTAAGACCTTAACCAGTAGGCCAGAGTAAGAGTTAAGACCTTAGCTTTTAGGCCAGAGTAAGAGTTAAGACCTTAACCAGTAGGCCAGAGTACGAATCTAAGACCTTAGCTATTAGGCCAGAGTACGAGTCTAAGACCTTAGCTATTAGGCCAGAGTAAGAGTTAAGACCTTAACCAGTAGGCCAGAGTAAGAGTTAAGACCTTAACTATTTGGCCAGAGTACGAGTCTAAGACCTTAGCTATGAGGCCAGAGTAAGAGTTAAGACCTTAGGTATTAGGCCAGGGTAAGAGTTAAGACCTTAAGCAGTAGTCCAGAGTAAGAGTTAAGACCTTAACTATTTGGCCAGAGTACGAGTCTAAGACCTTAGCTATTAGGCCAGAGTAAGAGTTAAGACCTTAGCTATTAGGCCAGAGTAAGAGTTAAGACCTTAACCAGTAGGCCAGAGTATAAGTCTAAGACCTTAGCTATTAGGCCAGAGTAAGAGTTAAGACCTTAACCAGTAGGCCAGAGTAAGTGTTAAGACCTTAACCTGTAGGCCAGAGTACGAGTCTAAGACCTTAGCTATTAGGCCAGAGTAAGGGTTAAGACCTTAACCAGTAGGCCAGTGTAAGAGGTAAGACCATAAACATTAGGCCAGAGTGCGAGTCTAAGACCTTAGCTATTAGGCCAGAGTAAGAAATAAGACCTTAGCTGTTAGGCCAGAGTAAGAGTTAAGACCTTAACCAGTAGGCCAGAGTACGAGTCTAAGACCTTAGCTATTAGGCCAGAGTAAGAGTTAAGACCTTAACCATTAGGCCAGAGTACCAGTCTAAGACCTTAGCTATTAGGCCAGAGTAAGAGTTAAGACCTTAGCTATTAGGCCAGAGTAAGAGTTAAGACCTTAACCAGTAGGCCAGAGTTTAAGTCTAAGACCTTAGCTATTAGGCCAGAGTAAGAGTTAAGACCTTAACCAGTTGGCCAGAGTAAAAGTTAAGACCTCAACCTGTAGGCCAGAGTACGAGTCTAAGACCTTAGCTATTAGGCCAGAGTACGAGTCTAAGACCTTAGCTATTAGGCCAGAGTAAGAGTTAAGACCTTAACCAGTAGACCAGAGTAAGAGTTAAGACCTTAACCATTAGGCCAGAGTATGAGTCTAAGTCCTTAGCTATTAGGCCAGAGTACAAGTCTAAGACCTTAGCTATTAGGCCAGAGTAAGAGTTACGACCTTAACCAGTAGGCCAGAGTAAGAGTTAAGACCTTAACCATTAGGCCAGAGTAGGAGTCTAAGACCTTAGCTATTAGGCCAGAGTAAGAGTTAAGACCTTAACTAGTAGGCCAGAGTAAGAGTTAAGACCTTAACCATTAGGCCATAGTACGAGTTTAAGACCTTAACCATTAGGCCAGAGTACGAGTCTAAGACCTTAGCTATTATGCCAGAGTAATAGTTAAGACCTTAGCTATTAGGCCAGAGTAAGAGTTAAGACCTTAACCATTAGGCCAGAGTACAAGTCTAAGACCTTAGCTATTAGGCCAGAGTACGAGTCTAAGACCTTAGCTATTAGGCCAGAGTAAGAGTTAAGACCTTAACCATTAGGCCAGAGTACAAGTCTAGGACCTTAGCTATTAGGCCAGAGTAAGAGTTAAGACCTTAGCTATTAGGCCAGAGTAAGAGTTAAGACCTTAACCAGTAGGCCAGAGTATAAGTCTAAGACCTTAGCTATTAGGCCAGAGTAAGAGTTAAGACCTTAACCAGTTGGCCAGAGTAAAAGTTAAGACCTTAACCTGTAGGCCAGAGTACGAGTCTAAGACCTTAGCTATTAGGTCAGAGTAAGAGTTAAGACCTTAGCTATTAGGCCAGAGTACGAGTCTAAGACCTTACCTATTAGGCCCGAGTAAGAGTTAAGACCTTAGCTATTAGGCCAGAGCACGAGTCTAAGACCTTAGCTATTAGGCCAGAGTAAGAGTTAAGACCTTAACCAGTAGGCCAGAGTACGAGTCTAAGACCTTAGCTATTAGGCCAGAGTAAGAGTTAAGACCTTAACCAGTAGGCCAGAGTAAGAGTTAAGACCTTAGCTTTTAGGCCAGAGTAAGAGTTAAGACCTTAACCAGTAGGCCAGAGTACGAATCTAAGACCTTAGCTATTAGGCCAGAGTACGAGTCTAAGACCTTAGCTATTAGGCCAGAGTAAGAGTTAAGACCTTAACCAGTAGGCCAGAGTAAGAGTTAAGACCTTAACTATTTGGCCAGAGTACGAGTCTAAGACCTTAGCTATGAGGCCAGAGTAAGAGTTAAGACCTTAGGTATTAGGCCAGGGTAAGAGTTAAGACCTTAAGCAGTAGTCCAGAGTAAGAGTTAAGACCTTAACTATTTGGCCAGAGTACGAGTCTAAGACCTTAGCTTTTAGGCCAGAGTAAGAGTTAAGACCTTAGCTATTAGGCCAGCGTAAGAGTTAAGACCTTAACCAGTAGGCCAGAGTATAAGTCTAAGACCTTAGCTATTAGGCCAGAGTAAGAGTTAAGACCTTAACCAGTAGGCCAGAGTAAGTGTTAAGACCTTAACCTGTAGGCCAGAGTACGAGTCTAAGACCTTAGCTATTAGGCCAGAGTAAGGGTTAAGACCTTAACCAGTAGGCCAGTGTAAGAGTTAAGACCATAAACATTAGGCCAGAGTGCGAGTCTAAGACCTTAGCTATTAGGCCAGAGTAAGAAATAAGACCTTAGCTGTTAGGCCAGAGTAAGAGTTAAGACCTTAACCAGTAGGCCAGAGTACGAGTCTAAGACCTTAGCTATTAGGCCAGAGTAAGAGTTAAGACCTTAACCATTAGGCCAGAGTACCAGTCTAAGACCTTAGCTATTAGGCCAGAGTAAGAGTTAAGACCTTAGCTATTAGGCCAGAGTAAGAGTTAAGACCTTAACCAGTAGGCCAGAGTTTAAGTCTAAGACCTTAGCTATTAGGCCAGAGTAAGAGTTAAGACCTTAACCAGTTGGCCAGAGTAAAAGTTAAGACCTCAACCTGTAGGCCAGAGTACGAGTCTAAGACCTTAGCTATTAGGCCAGAGTACGAGTCTAAGACCTTAGCTATTAGGCCAGAGTAAGAGTTAAGACCTTAACCAGTAGACCAGAGTAAGAGTTAAGACCTTAACCATTAGGCCAGAGTATGAGTCTAAGTCCTTAGCTATTAGGCCAGAGTACGAGTCTAAGACCTTAGCTATTAGGCCAGAGTAAGAGTTACGACCTTAACCAGTAGGCCAGAGTAAGAGTTAAGACCTTAACCATTAGGCCAGAGTAGGAGTCTAAGACCTTAGCTATTAGGCCAGAGTAAGAGTTAAGACCTTAACTAGTAGGCCAGAGTAAGAGTTAAGACCTTAACCATTAGGCCATAGTACGAGTTTAAGACCTTAACCATTAGGCCAGAGTACGAGTCTAAGACCTTAGCTATTATGCCAGAGTAATAGTTAAGACCTTAGCTATTAGGCCAGAGTAAGAGTTAAGACCTTAACCATTAGGCCAGAGTACAAGTCTAAGACCTTAGCTATTAGGCCAGAGTACGAGTCTAAGACCTTAGCTATTAGGCCAGAGTAAGAGTTAAGACCTTAACCATTAGGCCAGAGTACGAGTCTAGGACCTTAGCTATTAGGCCAGAGTAAGAGTTAAGACCTTAGCTATTAGGCCAGAGTAAGAGTTAAGACCTTAACCAGTAGGCCAGAGTATAAGTCTAAGACCTTAGCTATTAGGCCAGAGTAAGAGTTAAGACCTTAACCAGTTGGCCAGAGTAAAAGTTAAGACCTTAACCTGTAGGCCAGAGTACGAGTCTAAGACCTTAGCTATTAGGTCAGAGTAAGAGTTAAGACCTTAGCTATTAGGCCAGAGTAAGAGTTAAGACCTTAACCAGTAGGCCAGAGTAAGAGTTAAGACCTTAGCTATTAGGCCAGAGTAAGAGTTAAGACCTTAACCAGTAGGCCTGAGTACGAATCTAAGACCTTAGCTATTAGGCCAGAGTACGAGTCTAAGACCTTAGCTATTAGGCCAGAGTAAGAGTTACGACCTTAACCAGTAGGCCAGAGTAAGAGTTAAGACCTTAACCATTAGGCCAGAGTACGAGTCTAAGACCTTAGCTATTAGGACAGAGTAAGAGTTAAGACCTTAACTAGTAGGCCAGAGTAAGAGTTAAGACCTTAACCAGTAGGCCAGAGTAAGAGTTAAGACCTTAACCATTAGGCCAGAGTACAAGTCTAAGACCTTAGCTATTAGGCCAGAGTAAGAGTTAAGACCTTAGCTATTTGGCCAGAGTAAGAGTTAAGACCTTCGATATTAGGCCAGAGAAAGAGTTAAGACCTTAACCAGTAGGCCAGAGTAAGAGTTAAGACCTTAACCATTAGGCCAGAGTACGAGTCTAAGACCTTAGCTATTAGGCCAGAGTAAGAGTTAAGACCTTAACCATTATGCCAGAGTACGAGTCTAGGACCTTAGCTATTAGGCCAGAGTAAGAGTTAAGACCTTAGCTATTAGGCCAGAGTAAGAGTTAAGATCTTAACCAGTAGGCCAGAGTATAAGTCTAAGACCTTAGCTATTAGGCCAGAGTAAGAGTTAAGACCGTAACCAGTTGGCCAGAGTAAAAGTTAAGACCTTAACCTGTAGGCCAGAGTAAGAGTTAAGACCTTAGCTATTAGGTCAGAGTAAGAGTTAAGACCTTAGCTATTAGGCCAGAGTAAGAGTTAAGACCTTAACCAGTAGGCCAGAGTAGGAGTTAAGACCTTAGCTATTAGGCCAGAGTAAGAGTTAAGACCTTAACCAGTAGGCCAGAGTATGAATCTAAGACCTTAGCTATTAGGCCA
Organism: Triturus cristatus; assembly: GCF_964204655.1. NCBI lineage: Eukaryota > Metazoa > Chordata > Amphibia > Caudata > Salamandridae > Triturus > Triturus cristatus. The sequence goes on along the minus strand of NC_140580.1, from coordinate 246,467,604 downwards.
GAGTACGAGTCTAAGACCTTAGCTATTAGGCCAGAGTAAGAGTTAAGACCTTAACCAGTAGGCCAGAGTAAGAGTTAAGACCTTAACTATTTGGCCAGAGTACGAGTCTAACACCTTAGCTATGAGGCCAGAGTAAGAGTTAAGACCTTAGGAATTAGGCCAGGGTAAGAGTTAAGACCTTAAGCAGTAGTCCAGAGTAAGAGTTAAGACCTTAACTATTTGGCCAGAGTACGAGTCTAAGACCTTAGCTATTAGGCCAGAGTAAGAGTTAAGACCTTAACCAGTAGGCCAGAGTAAGAGTTAAGACCTTAACCAGTAGGCCAGAGTACGAGTCTAAGACCTTAGCTATTAGGCCAGAGTAAGAGTTAAGACCTTAACGTGTAGGCCATAGTACGAGTCTAAGACCTTAGCTATTAGGCCAGAGTAAGCGTTAAAACCTTAGCTATTAGGCCAGAGTAAGAGTTAAGACCTTAAACATTGGGCCAGAGTACGAGTCTAAGACCTTAGCTATTAGGCCAGAGTAAGAGTTAAGACCTTAACCAGTAGGCCAGAGTAAGTGTTAAGACCTTAACCTGTAGGCCAGAGTACGAGTCTAAGACCTTAGCTATTAGGCCAGAGTAAGGGTTAAGACCTTAACCAGTAGGCCAGTGTAAGAGTTAAGACCATAAACATTAGGCCAGAGTGCGAGTCTAAGACCTTAGCTATTAGGCCAGAGTAAGAAATAAGACCTTAGCTGTTAGGCCAGAGTAAGAGTTAAGACCTTAACCAGTAGGCCAGAGTACGAGTCTAGGACCTTAGCTATTAGGCCAGAGTAAGAGTTGAGACCTTAACCAGTAGGCCAGAGTAAGAGTTAAGACCTCAACCTGTAGGCCAGAGTACGAGTCTAAGACCTTAGCTATTAGGCCAGAGTAAGAGTTAAGACCTTAACCAGTAGACCAGAGTAAGAGTTAAGACCTTAACCATTAGGCCAGAGTACGAGTCTAAGACCTTAGCTATTAGGCCAGAGTACGAGTCTAAGACCTTAGCTATTAGGCCAGAGTAAGAGTTACGACCTTAACCAGTAGGCCAGAGTAAGAGTTAAGACTTTAACCATTAGGCCAGAGTACGAGTCTAAGACCTTAGCTATTAGGCCAGAGTAAGAGTTAAGACCTTAGCTATTAGGCCAGAGTACGAGTCTAAGACCTTAGCTATTAGGCCAGAGTAAGAGTTAAACCTACCAGTAGGCCAGAGTAAGAGTTAAGACCTTAGCTATTAGGCCAGAGTAAGAGTTAAGACCTTAACCAGTAAGCCAGAGTACGAGTCTAAGACCTTAGCTATTAGGCCAGAGTATGAGTCTTAGACCTTAGCTATTAGGCCAGAGTAAGAGTTAAGACCTTAACCAGTAGGCCAGAGTAAGAGTTAAGACCTTAACTATTAGGCCAGAGTACGAGTCTAAGACCTTAGCTATTAGGCCAGAGTAAGAGTTAAGACCTTAGCTATTAGGCCAGAGTAAGAGTTAAGACCTTAACCAGTAGGCCAGAGTATGAGTCTAAGACCTTAGCTATTAGGCCAGAGTAGGAGTTAAGACCGTAACCAGTAGGCCAGAGTAAGAGTTAAGACCTTAACCTGTAGGCTAGAAGACGAGTCTAAGACCTTAGCTATTAGGCCAGAGTAAGGGTTAAGACCTTAACCAGTAGGCCAGTGTAAGAATTAAGACCATAAACATTAGGCCAGAATACGAGTCTAAGACCTTAGCTATTAGGCGAGAGTAAGAGTTAAGACCTTAGCTGTTAGGCCAGAGTGAGAGTTAAGACCTTAACCAGTAGGCCAGAGTATGAGTCTAAGACCTTAGCTATTAGGCCAGAGTAAGAGATAAGACCTTAACCAGTAGGCCAGAGTAAGAGTTAAGACCTCAACCTGTAGGCCAGAGTACGAGTCTAAGACCTTAGCTATTAGGCCAGAGTACGAGTCTAAGACCTTAGCTATTAGGCCAGAGTAAGAGTTAAGACCTTAACCAGTAGGTCAGAGTAAGAGTTAGGACCTTAACCATTAGGCCAGAGTACGAGTCTAAGACCTTAGCTATTAGGCCAGAGTGCGAGTCTAAGACCTTAACTATTAGGCCAGAGTAAAAGTTAAGACCTTAACCATTAGGCCAGAGTACGAGTCTAAGACCTTAGCTATTAGGCCAGAGTAAGAATTAAGACCTTAACTAGTAGGCCAGAGTAAGAGTTAAGACCTTAATCATTAGGCCATAGTACGAGTCTAAGACCTTAGCTATAAGGCCAGAATAAGAGTTAAGACCTTAACCATTAGGCCAGAGTACGAGTCTAAGACCTTAGCTATTAGGCCAGAGTAAGAGTTAAGACCTTAGCTATTAGGCCAGAGTAAGAGTTAAGACCTTAACCATTAGGCCAGAGTACAAGTCTAAGACCTTAGCTATTAGGCCAGAGTACAAGTCTAAGACCTTAGCTATTAGGCCAGAGTACGAGTCTAAGACCTTAGCTATTAGGCCTAGAGTAAGAGTTAAGACCTTAACCATTAGGCCAGAGTACGAGTCTAAGACCTTAGCTATTAGGCCAGAGTAAGAGTTAAGACCTTAGCTATTAGGCCAGAGTAAGAGTTAAGGCCCTAACCAGTAGGCCAGAGTATAAGTCTAAGACCTTAGCTATTAGGCCAGAGCACGAGTCTAAGACCTTAGCTATTAGGCCAGAGTAAGAGTTAAGACCTTAACCAGTAGGCCAGAGTACGAGTCTAAGACCTTAGCTATTAGGCCAGAGTAAGAGTTAAGACCTTAACCTGTAGGCCATAGTACGAGTCTAAGACCTTAGCTATTAGGCCAGAGTAAGAGTTAAGACCTTAGCTATTAGGCCAGAGTAAGAGTTAAGACCTTAAACATTGGGCCAGAGTACGAGTCTAAGACCTTAGCTATTAGGCCAGAGTAAGAGTTAAGACCTTAACCAGTAGGCCAGAGTACGAGTCTAAGACCTTAGCTATTAGGCCAGAGTAAGAGTTAAGACCTTAACGTGTAGGCCATAGTACGAGTCTAAGACCTTAGCTATTAGGCCAGAGTAAGAGTTAAGACCTTAGCTATTAGGCCAGAGTAAGAGTTAAGACCTTAAACATTGGGCCAGAGTACGAGTCTAAGACCTTAGCTATTAGGCCAGAGTAAGAGTTAAGACCTTAACCATTAGGCCAGAGTACGAGTCTAAGACCTTAGCTATTAGGCCAGAGTAAGAGTTAAGACCTTAACCAGTAGGCCAGAGTAAGAGTTAAGACCTTAACCAGTAGGCCAGAGTACGAGTCTAAGACCTTAGCTATTAGGCCAGAGTAAGAGTTACGACCTTAACGTGTAGGCCATAGTACGAGTCTAAGACCTTAGCTATTAGGCCAGAGTAAGAGTTAAGACCTTAGCTATTAGGCAAGAGTAAGAGTTAAGACCTTAAACATTGGGCCAGAGTACGAGTCTAAGACCTTAGCTATTAGGCCAGAGTAAGAGTTAAGACCTTAACCAGTAGGCCAGAGTAAGAGTTAAGACCTTAACCATTAGGCCAGAGGACGAGTCTAAGACCTTAGCTATTAGGCCAGAGTAAGAGTTAAGACCTTAACCAGTAGGCCAGAGTAAGAGTTAAGACCTTAACCAGTAGGCCAGAGTACGAGTCTAAGACCTTAGGTATTAGGCAAGAGTAAGAGTTAAGACCTTAGCTATTAGGCCAGAGTAAGAGTTAAGACCTTAGCTATTAGGCCAGAGTAAGAGTTAAGACCTTAAACATTGGGCCAGAGTACGAGTCTAAGACCTTAGCTATTAGGCCAGAGTAAGAGTTAAGACCTTAACCAGTAGGCCAGAGTAAGAGTTAAGACCTTAACCATTAGGCCATAGTATGAGTCTAAGACCTTAGCTATTAGGCCAGAGTAAGAGTTTAGACCTTAACCAGTAGGCCAGAGTACGAGTCTAAGACCTTAGCTATTAGGCCAGAGTAAGAGTTAAGAACTTAACCAGTAGGCCAGAGTAGGAGTTAAGACCTTCACCAGTAGGCCAGAGTACGAGTCTAAGACCTTAGCTATTAGGCCAGAGTACGAGTCTAAGACCTTAGCTATTAGGCCAGAGTAAGAGTTAAGACCTTAACCATTAGGCCAGAGTACGAGTCTAAGACCTTAGCTATTAGGCCAGAGTAAGAGTTAAGACCTTAACCTGTAGGCCATAGTACGAGTCTAAGACCTTAGCTATTAGACTAGAGTAATAGTTAAGACCTTAGCTATTAGGCCAGATTACGAGTCTAAGACCTTTGCTATTAGGCCAAAGTAAGAGTTAAGACCTTAACCATTAGGCCATAGTACGAGTCTAAGACCTTAGCTATGAGGCCAGAGTAAGAGTTAAGACCTTAGCTATTAGGCCAGAGTAAGAGTTAAGACCTTAAACATTGGGCCAGAGTACGAGTCTAAGACCTTAGCTATTAGGCCAGAGTAAGAGTTAAGACCTTAACCAGTAGGCCAGAGTAAGAGTTAAAACCTTAACCATTAGGCCAGAGTACGAGTCTAAGACCTTAGCTATTAGGCCAGAGTAAGAGTTACGACCTTAACCAGTAGGCCAGAGTAAGAGTTAAGACCTTAACCATTAGGCCAGAGTACGAGTCTAAGACCTTAGCTATTAGGCCAGAGTAAGAGTTAAGACCTTAGCTATTAGGCCAGAGTACGAGTCTTAGACCTTAGCTATTAGGCCAGAGTAAGAATTAAGACCTTATCCAGTAGGCCAGAGTAAGAGTTAAGACCTTAGCTATTAGGCCAGAGTAAGAGTTAAGAGCTTAACCAGTAGGCCAGAGTACGAGTCTTAGACCTTAGCTATTATGCCAGAGTAAGAGTTAAGACCTTAACCATTAGGCCATAGTACAAGTCTAAGACCTTAGCTATTAGGCCAGAGTAAGAGTTAAGACCTTAGCTATTAGGCCAGAGTAAGAGTTAAGACCTTAACCAGTAGGCCAGAGTACGAGTCTAAGACCTTAGCTATTAGGCCAGAGTAAGAGTTAAGACCTTAACCTGTAGGCCATAGTACGAGTCTAAGACCTTAGCTATTAGGCCAGAGTAAGAGTTAAGACCTTAGCTATTAGGCCAGAGTAAGAGTTAAGACCTTAAACATTGGGCCAGAGTACGAGTCTAAGACCTTAGCTATTAGGCCAGAGTAAGAGTTAAGACCTTAACCAGTAGGCCAGAGTAAGAGTTAAGACCTTAACCATTAGGCCAGAGTACGAGTCTAAGACCTTAGCTATTAGGCCAGAGTAAGAGTTAAGACCTTAACCAGTAGGCCAGAGTAAGAGTTAAGACCTTAACCAGTAGGCCAGAGTACGAGTCTAAGACCTTAGCTATTAGGCCAGAGTAAGAGTTAAGACCTTAACGTGTAGGCCATAGTACGAGTCTAAGACCTTAGCTATTAGGCCAGAGTAAGAGTTAAAACCTTAGCTATTAGGCCAGAGTAAGAGTTAAGACCTTAAACATTGGGCCACAGTACGAGTCTAAGACCTTAGCTATTAGGCCAGAGTAAGAGTTAAGACCTTAACCAGTAGGCCAGAGTAAGAGTTAAGACCTTACCCATTAGGCCAGAGTACGAGTCTAAGACCTTAGCTATTAGGCCAGAGTAAGAGTCAAGACCTTAACCAGTAGGCCAGAGAAAGAGTTAAGACCTTAACCATTAGGCCAGAGTACGAGTCTAAGACCTTACCTATTAGGCCCGAGTAAGAGTTAAGACCTTAGCTATTAGGCCAGAGCACGAGTCTAAGACCTTAGCTATTAGGCCAGAGTAAGAGTTAAGACCTTAACCAGTAGGCCAGAGTACGAGTCTAAGACCTTAGCTATTAGGCCAGAGTAAGAGTTAAGACCTTAACCAGTAGGCCAGAGTAAGAGTTAAGACCTTAGCTTTTAGGCCAGAGTAAGAGTTAAGACCTTAACCAGTAGGCCAGAGTACGAATCTAAGACCTTAGCTATTAGGCCAGAGTACGAGTCTAAGACCTTAGCTATTAGGCCAGAGTAAGAGTTAAGACCTTAACCAGTAGGCCAGAGTAAGAGTTAAGACCTTAACTATTTGGCCAGAGTACGAGTCTAAGACCTTAGCTATGAGGCCAGAGTAAGAGTTAAGACCTTAGGTATTAGGCCAGGGTAAGAGTTAAGACCTTAACCAGTAGGCCAGAGTATAAGTCTAAGACCTTAGCTATTAGGCCAGAGTAAGAGTTAAGACCTTAACCAGTAGGCCAGAGTAAGTGTTAAGACCTTAACCTGTAGGCCAGAGTACGAGTCTAAGACCTTAGCTATTAGGCCAGAGTAAGGGTTAAGACCTTAACCAGTAGGCCAGTGTAAGAGTTAAGACCATAAACATTAGGCCAGAGTGCGAGTCTAAGACCTTAGCTATTAGGCCAGAGTAAGAAATAAGACCTTAGCTGTTAGGCCAGAGTAAGAGTTAAGACCTTAACCAGTAGGCCAGAGTACGAGTCTAAGACCTTAGCTATTAGGCCAGAGTAAGAGTTAAGACCTTAACCATTAGGCCAGAGTACGAGTCTAAGACCTTAGCTATTAGGCCAGAGTAAGAGTTAAGACCTTAGCTATTAGGCCAGAGTAAGAGTTAAGACTGTAACCAGTTGGCCAGAGTAAAAGTTAAGACCTTAACCTGTAGGCCAGAGTAAGAGTTAAGACCTTAGCTATTAGGTCAGAGTAAGAGTTAAGACCTTAGATATTAGGCCAGAGTAAGAGTTAAGACCTTAACCAGTAGGCCAGAGTAGGAGTTAAGACCTTAGCTATTAGGCCAGAGTAAGAGTTAAGACCTTAACCAGTAGGCCAGAGTATGAATCTAAGACCTTAGCTATTAGGCCAGAGTACGAGTCTAAGACCTTAGCTATTAGGCCAGAGTAAGAGTTAAGACCTTAACCAGTAGGCCAGAGTAAGAGTTAAGACCTTAACTATTTGGCCAGAGTACGAGTCTAACACCTTAGCTATGAGGCCAGAGTAAGAGTTAAGACCTTAGGAATTAGGCCAGGGTAAGAGTTAAGACCTTAAGCAGTAGTCCAGAGTAAGAGTTAAGACCTTAACTATTTGGCCAGAGTACGAGTCTAAGACCTTAGCTATTAGGCCAGAGTAAGAGTTAAGACCTTAGCTATTAGGCCAGAGTAAGAGTTAAGACCTTAACCAGTAGGCCAGAGTATAAGTCTAAGACCTTAGCTATTAGGCCAGAGTAAGAGTTAAGACCTTAACCAGTAGGCCAGAGTAAGAGTTAAGACCTTAACCTGTAGGCCAGAGTACGAGTCTAAGACCTTAGCTATTAGGCCAGAGTAAGGGTTAAGACCTTAACCAGTAGGCCAGTGTAAGAGTTAAGACCATAAACATTAGGCCAGAGTGCGAGTCTAAGACCTTAGCTATTAGGCCAGAGTAAGAAATAAGACCTTAGCTGTTAGGCCAGAGTAAGAGTTAAGACCTTAACCAGTAGGCCAGAGTATGAGTCTAGGACCTTAGCTATTAGGCCAGAGTAAGAGTTGAGACCTTAACCAGTAGGCCAGAGTAAGAGTTAAGACCTCAACCTGTAGGCCAGAGTACGAGTCTAAGACCTTAGCTATTAGGCCAGAGTAAGAGTTAAGACCTTAACCAGTAGACCAGAGTAAGAGTTAAGACCTTAACCATTAGGCCAGAGTACGAGTCTAAGACCTTAGCTATTAGGCCAGAGTACGAGTCTAAGACCTTAGCTATTAGGCCAGAGTAAGAGTTACGACCTTAACCAGTAGGCCAGAGTAAGAGTTAAGACTTTAACCATTAGGCCAGAGTACGAGTCTAAGACCTTAGCTATTAGGCCAGAGTAAGAGTTAAGACCTTAGCTATTAGGCCAGAGTACGAGTCTAAGACCTTAGCTATTAGGCCAGAGTAAGAGTTAAACCTACCAGTAGGCCAGAGTAAGAGTTAAGACCTTAGCTATTAGGCCAGAGTAAGAGTTAAGACCTTAACCAGTAGGCCAGAGTACGAGTCTAAGACCTTAGCTATTAGGCCAGAGTATGAGTCTTAGACCTTAGCTATTAGGCCAGAGTAAGAGTTAAGACCTTAACCAGTAGGCCAGAGTAAGAGTTGAGACCTTAACTATTAGGCCAGAGTACGAGTCTAAGACCTTAGCTATTAGGCCAGAGTAAGAGTTAAGACCTTAGCTATTAGGCCAGAGTAAGAGTTAAGACCTTAACCAGTAGGCCAGAGTATGAGTCTAAGACCTTAGCTATTAGGCCAGAGTAAGAGTTAAGACCGTAACCAGTAGGCCAGAGTAAGAGTTAAGACCTTAACCTGTAGGCCAGAAGACGAGTCTAAGACCTTAGCTATTAGGCCAGAGTAAGGGTTAAGACCTTAACCAGTAGGCCAGTGTAAGAATTAAGACCATAAACATTAGGCCAGAATACGAGTCTAAGACCTTAGCTATTAGGCGAGAGTAAGAGTTAAGACCTTAGCTGTTAGGCCAGAGTGAGAGTTAAGACCTTAACCAGTAGGCCAGAGTACGAGTCTAAGACCTTAGCTATTAGGCCAGAGTAAGAGATAAGACCTTAACCAGTAGGCCAGAGTAAGAGTTAAGACCTCAACCTGTAGGCCAGAGTACGAGTCTAAGACCTTAGCTATTAGGCCAGAGTACGAGTCTAAGACCTTAGCTATTAGGCCAGAGTAAGAGTTAAGACCTTAACCAGTAGGTCAGAGTAAGAGTTAGGACCTTAACCATTAGGCCAGAGTACGAGTCTAAGACCTTAGCTATTAGGCCAGAGTGCGAGTCTAAGACCTTAGCTATTAGGCCAGAGTAAAAGTTAAGACCTTAACCATTAGGCCAGAGTACGAGTCTAAGACCTTAGCTATTAGGCCGGAGTAAGAATTAAGACCTTAACTAGTAGGCCAGAGTAAGAGTTAAGACCTTAATCATTAGGCCATAGTACGAGTCTAAGACCTTAGCTATAAGGCCAGAATAAGAGTTAAGACCTTAACCATTAGGCCAGAGTACGAGTCTAAGACCTTAGCTATTAGGCCAGAGTAAGAGTTAAGACCTTAGCTATTAGGCCAGAGTAAGAGTTAAGACCTTAACCATTAGGCCAGAGTACAAATCTAAGACCTTAGCTATTAGGCCAGAGTACAAGTCTAAGACCTTAGCTATTAGGCCAGAGTACGAGTCTAAGACCTTAGCTATTAGGCCTAGAGTAAGAGTTAAGACCTTAACCATTAGGCCAGAGTACGAGTCTAAGACCTTAGCTATTAGGCCAGAGTAAGAGTTAAGACCTTAGCTATTAGGCCAGAGTAAGAGTTAAGGCCCTAACCAGTAGGCCAGAGTATAAGTCTAAGACCTTAGCTATTAGGCCAGAGTACGAGTCTAAGACCTTAGCTATTAGGCCAGAGTAAGAGTTACGACCTTAACCAGTAGGCCAGAGTAAGAGTTAAGACCTTAACCATTAGGCCAGAGTACGAGTCTAAGACCTTAGCTATTAGGCCAGAGTAAGAGTTAAGACCTTAACTAGTAGGCCAGAGTAAGAGTTAAGACCTTAACCAGTAGGCCAGAGTAAGAGTTAAGACCTTAACCATTAGGCCAGAGTACAAGTCTAAGACCTTAGCTATTAGGCCAGAGTAAGAGTTAAGACCTTAGCTATTTGGCCAGAGTAAGAGTTAAGACCTTCGATATTAGGCCAGAGAAAGAGTTAAGACCTTAACCAGTAGGCCAGAGTAAGAGTTAAGACCTTAACCATTAGGCCAGAGTACGAGTCTAAGACCTTAGCTATTAGGCCAGAGTAAGAGTTAAGACCTTAACCATTATGCCAGAGTACGAGTCTAGGACCTTAGCTATTAGGCCAGAGTAAGAGTTAAGACCTTAGCTATTAGGCCAGAGTAAGAGTTAAGATCTTAACCAGTAGGCCAGAGTATAAGTCTAAGACCTTAGCTATTAGGCCAGAGTAAGAGTTAAGACCGTAACCAGTTGGCCAGAGTAAAAGTTAAGACCTTAACCTGTAGGCCAGAGTAAGAGTTAAGACCTTAGCTATTAGGTCAGAGTAAGAGTTAAGACCTTAGCTATTAGGCCAGAGTAAGAGTTAAGACCTTAACCAGTAGGCCAGAGTAGGAGTTAAGACCTTAGCTATTAGGCCAGAGTAAGAGTTAAGACCTTAACCAGTAGGCCAGAGTATGAATCTAAGACCTTAGCTATTAGGCCAGAGTACGAGTCTAAGACCTTAGCTATTAGGCCAGAGTAAGAGTTAAGACCTTAACTATTTGGCCAGAGTACGAGTCTAACACCTTAGCTATGAGGCCAGAGTAAGAGTTAAGACCTTAGGAATTAGGCCAGGGTAAGAGTTAAGACCTTAAGCAGTAGTCCAGAGTAAGAGTTAAGACCTTAACTATTTGGCCAGAGTACGAGTCTAAGACCTTAGCTATTAGGCCAGAGTAAGAGTTAAGACCTTAGCTATTAGGCCAGAGTAAGAGTTAAGACCTTAACCAGTAGGCCAGAGTATAAGTCTAAGACCTTAGCTATTAGGCCAGAGTAAGAGTTAAGACCTTAACCAGTAGGCCAGAGTAAGTGTTAAGACCTTAACCTGTAGCCCAGAGTACGAGTCTAAGACCTTAGCTATTAGGCCAGAGTAAGGGTTAAGACCTTAACCAGTAGGCCAGTGTAAGAGTTAAGACCATAAACATTAGGCCAGAGTGCGAGTCTAAGACCTTAGCTATTAGGCCAGAGTAAGAAATAAGACCTTAGCTGTTAGGCCAGAGTAAGAGTTAAGACCTTAACCAGTAGGCCAGAGTACGAGTCTAGGACCTTAGCTATTAGGCCAGAGTAAGAGTTGAGACCTTAACCAGTAGGCCAGAGTAAGAGTTAAGACCTCAACCTGTAGGCCAGAGTACGAGTCTAAGACCTTAGCTATTAGGCCAGAGTAAGAGTTAAGACCTTAACCAGTAGACCAGAGTAAGAGTTAAGACCTTAACCATTAGGCCAGAGTACGAGTCTAAGACCTTAGCTATTAGGCCAGAGTACAAGTCTAAGACCTTAGCTATTAGGCCAGAGTAAGAGTTAAGACCTTAGCTATTAGGCCAGAGTAAGAGTTAAGACCTTAACCAGTAGGCCAGAGTATGAGTCTAAGACCTTAGCTATTAGGCCAGAGTAAGAGTTAAGACCGTAACCAGTAGGCCAGAGTAAGAGTTAAGACCTTAACCTGTAGGCCAGAAGACGAGTCTAAGACCTTAGCTATTAGGCCAGAGTAAGGGTTAAGACCTTAACCAGTAGGCCAGTGTAAGAATTGAGACCATAAACATTAGGCCAGAATACGAGTCTAAGACCTTAGCTATTAGGCGAGAGTAAGAGTTAAGACCTTAGCTGTTAGGCCAGAGTGAGAGTTAAGACCTTAACCAGTAGGCCAGAGTACGAGTCTAAGACCTTAGCTATTAGGCCAGAGTAAGAGATAAGACCTTAACCAGTCGGCCAGAGTAAGAGTTAAGACCTCAACCTGTAGGCCAGAGTACGAGTCTAAGACCTTAGCTATTAGGCCAGAGTACGAGTCTAAGACCTTAGCTATTAGGCCAGAGTAAGAGTTAAGACCTTAACCAGTAGGTCAGAGTAAGAGTTAGGACCTTAACCATTAGGCCAGAGTACGAGTCTAAGACCTTAGCTATTAGGCCAGAGTGCGAGTCTAAGACCTTAGCTATTAGGCCAGAGTAAAAGTTAAGACCTTAACCATTAGGCCAGAGTACGAGTCTAAGACCTTAGCTATTAGGCCAGAGTAAGAATTAAGACCTTAACTAGTAGGCCAGAGTAAGAGTTAAGACCTTAATCATTAGGCCATAGTACGAGTCTAAGACCTTAGCTATAAGGCCAGAATAAGAGTTAAGACCTTAACCATTAGGCCAGAGTACGAGTCTAAGACCTTAGCTATTAGGCCAGAGTAAGAGTTAAGACCTTAGCTATTAGGCCAGAGTAAGAGTTAAGACCTTAACCATTAGGCCAGAGTACAAGTCTAAGACCTTAGCTATTAGGCCAGAGTACAAGTCTAAGACCTTAGCTATTAGGCCAGAGTACGAGTCTAAGACCTTAGCTATTAGGCCTAGAGTAAGAGTTAAGACCTTAACCATTAGGCCAGAGTACGAGTCTAAGACCTTAGCTATTAGGCCAGAGTAAGAGTTAAGACCTTAGCTATTAGGCCAGAGTAAGAGTTAAGGCCCTAACCAGTAGGCCAGAGTATAAGTCTAAGACCTTAGCTATTAGGCCAGAGTACGAGTCTAAGACCTTAGCTATTAGGCCAGAGTAAGAGTTACGACCTTAACCAGTAGGCCAGAGTAAGAGTTAAGACCTTAACCATTAGGCCAGAGTACGAGTCTAAGACCTTAGCTATTAGGCCAGAGTAAGAGTTAAGACCTTAACTAGTAGGCCAGAGTAAGAGTTAAGACCTTAACCAGTAGGCCAGAGTAAGAGTTAAGACCTTAACCATTAGGCCAGAGTAAAAGTCTAAGACCTTAGCTATTAGGCCAGAGTAAGAGTTAAGACCTTAGCTATTTGGCCAGAGTAAGAGTTAAGACCTTCGATATTAGGCCAGAGAAAGAGTTAAGACCTTAACCAGTAGGCCAGAGTAAGAGTTAAGACCTTAACCATTAGGCCAGAGTACGAGTCTAAGACCTTAGCTATTAGGCCAGAGTAAGAGTTAAGACCTTAACCATTATGCCAGAGTACGAGTCTAGGACCTTAGCTATTAGGCCAGAGTAAGAGTTAAGACCTTAGCTATTAGGCCAGAGTAAGAGTTAAGATCTTAACCAGTAGGCCAGAGTATAAGTCTAAGACCTTAGCTATTAGGCCAGAGTAAGAGTTAAGACCGTAACCAGTTGGCCAGAGTAAAAGTTAAGACCTTAACCTGTAGGCCAGAGTAAGAGTTAAGACCTTAGCTATTAGGTCAGAGTAAGAGTTAAGACCTTAGCTATTAGGCCAGAGTAAGAGTTAAGACCTTAACCAGTAGGCCAGAGTAGGAGTTAAGACCTTAGCTATTAGGCCAGAGTAAGAGTTAAGACCTTAACCAGTAGGCCAGAGTATGAATCTAAGACCTTAGCTATTAGGCCAGAGTACGAGTCTAAGACCTTAGCTATTAGGCCAGAGTAAGAGTTAAGACCTTAACTATTTGGCCAGAGTACGAGTCTAACACCTTAGCTATGAGGCCAGAGTAAGGGTTAGGACCTTAGGAATTAGGCCAGGGTAAGAGTTAAGACCTTAAGCAGTAGTCCAGAGTAAGAGTTAAGACCTTAACTATTTGGCCAGAGTACGAGTCTAAGACCTTAGCTATTAGGCCAGAGTAAGAGTTAAGACCTTAGCTATTAGGCCAGAGTAAGAGTTAAGACCTTAACCAGTAGGCCAGAGTATAAGTCTAAGACCTTAGCTATTAGGCCAGAGTAAGAGTTAAGACCTTAACCAGTAGGCCAGAGTAAGTGTTAAGACCTTAACCTGTAGGCCAGAGTACGAGTCTAAGACCTTAGCTATTAGGCCAGAGTAAGGGTTAAGACCTTAACCAGTAGGCCAGTGTAAGAGTTAAGACCATAAACATTAGGCCAGAGTGCGAGTCTAAGACCTTAGCTATTAGGCCAGAGTAAGAAATAAGACCTTAGCTGTTAGGCCAGAGTAAGAGTTAAGACCTTAACCAGTAGGCCAGAGTACGAGTCTAGGACCTTAGCTATTAGGCCAGAGTAAGAGTTGAGACCTTAACCAGTAGGCCAGAGTAAGAGTTAAGACCTCAACCTGTAGGCCAGAGTACGAGTCTAAGACCTTAGCTATTAGGCCAGAGTAAGAGTTAAGACCTTAACCAGTAGACCAGAGTAAGAGTTAATACCTTAACCATTAGGCCAGAGTACGAGTCTAAGACCTTAGCTATTAGGCCAGAGTACGAGTCTAAGACCTTAGCTATTAGGCCAGAGTAAGAGTTACGACCTTAACCAGTAGGCCAGAGTAAGAGTTAAGACTTTAACCATTAGGCCAGAGTACGAGTCTAAGACCTTAGCTATTAGGCCAGAGTAAGAGTTAAGACCTTAGCTATTAGGCCAGAGTACGAGTCTAAGACCTTAGCTATTAGGCCAGAGTAAGAGTTAAACCTACCAGTAGGCCAGAGTAAGAGTTAAGACCTTAGCTATTAGGCCAGAGTAAGAGTTAAGACCTTAACCAGTAGGCCAGAGTACGAGTCTAAGACCTTAGCTATTAGGCCAGAGTATGAGTCTTAGACCTTAGCTATTAGGCCAGAGTAAGAGTTAAGACCTTAACCAGTAGGCCAGAGTAAGAGTTAAGACCTTAACTATTAGGCCAGAGTACGAGTCTAAGACCTTAGCTATTAGGCCAGAGTAAGAGTTAAGACCTTAGCTATTAGGCCAGAGTAAGAGTTAAGACCTTAACCAGTAGGCCAGAGTATGAGTCTAAGACCTTAGCTATTAGGCCAGAGTAAGAGTTAAGACCGTAACCAGTAGGCCAGAGTAAGAGTTAAGACCTTAACCTGTAGGCTAGAAGACGAGTCTAAGACCTTAGCTATTAGGCCAGAGTAAGGGTTAAGACCTTAACCAGTAGGCCAGTGTAAGAATTAAGACCATAAACATTAGGCCAGAATACGAGTCCAAGACCTTAGCTATTAGGCGAGAGTAAGAGTTAAGACCTTAGCTGTTAGGCCAGAGTGAGAGTTAAGACCTTAACCAGTAGGCCAGAGTACGAGTCTAAGACCTTAGCTATTAGGCCAGAGTAAGAGATAAGACCTTAACCAGTAGGCCAGAGTAAGAGTTAAGACCTCAACCTGTAGGCCAGAGTACGAGTCTAAGACCTTAGCTATTAGGCCAGAGTACGAGTCTAAGACCTTAGCTATTAGGCCAGAGTAAGAGTTAAGACCTTAACCAGTAGGTCAGAGTAAGAGTTAGGACCTTAACCATTAGGCCAGAGTACGAGTCTAAGACCTTAGCTATTAGGCCAGAGTGCGAGTCTAAGACCTTAGCTATTAGGCCAGAGTAAAAGTTAAGACCTTAACCATTAGGCCAGAGTACGAGTCTAAGACCTTAGCTATTAGGCCAGAGTAAGAATTAAGACCTTAACTAGTAGGCCAGAGTAAGAGTTAAGACCTTAATCATTAGGCCATAGTACGAGTCTAAGACCTTAGCTATAAGGCCAGAATAAGAGTTAACACCTTAACCATTAGGCCAGAGTACGAGTCTAAGACCTTAGCTATTAGGCCAGAGTAAGAGTTAAGACCTTAGCTATTAGGCCAGAGTAAGAGTTAAGACCTTAACCATTAGGCCAGAGTACAAGTCTAAGACCTTAGCTATTAGGCCAGAGTACAAGTCTAAGACCTTAGCTATTAGGCCAGAGTACGAGTCTAAGACCTTAGCTATTAGGCCTAGAGTAAGAGTTAAGACCTTAACCATTAGGCCAGAGTACGAGTCTAAGACCTTAGCTATTAGGCCAGAGTAAGAGTTAAGACCTTAGCTATTAGGCCAGAGTAAGAGTTAAGGCCCTAACCAGTAGGCCAGAGTATAAGTCTAAGACCTTAGCTATTAGGCCAGAGCACGAGTCTAAGACCTTAGCTATTAGGCCAGAGTAAGAGTTAAGACCTTAACCAGTAGGCCAGAGTACGAGTCTAAGACCTTAGCTATTAGGCCAGAGTAAGAGTTAAGACCTTAACCTGTAGGCCATAGTACGAGTCTAAGACCTTAGCTATTAGGCCAGAGTAAGAGTTAAGACCTTAGCTATTAGGCCAGAGTAAGAGTTAAGACCTTAAACATTGGGCCAGAGTACGAGTCTAAGACCTTAGCTATTAGGCCAGAGTAAGAGTTAAGACCTTAACCAGTAGGCCAGAGTACGAGTCTAAGACCTTAGCTATTAGGCCAGAGTAAGAGTTAAGACCTTAACGTGTAGGCCATAGTACGAGTCTAAGACCTTAGCTATTAGGCCAGAGTAAGAGTTAAGACCTTAGCTATTAGGCCAGAGTAAGAGTTAAGACCTTAAACATTGGGCCAGAGTACGAGTCTAAGACCTTAGCTATTAGGCCAGAGTAAGAGTTAAGACCTTAACCATTAGGACAGAGTACGAGTCTAAGACCTTAGCTATTAGGCCAGAGTAAGAGTTAAGACATTAACCAGTAGGCCAGAGTAAGAGTTAAGACCTTAACCAGTAGGCCAGAGTACGAGTCTAAGACCTTAGCTATTAGGCCATAGTAAGAGTTAAGACCTTAACGTGTAGGCCATAGTACGAGTCTAAGACCTTAGCTATTAGGCCAGAGTAAGAGTTAAGACCTTAGCTATTAGGCCAGAGTAAGAGTTAAGACCTTAAACATTGGGCCAGAGTACGAGTCTAAGACCTTAGCTATTAGGCCAGAGTAAGAGTTAAGACCTTAACCAGTAGGCCAGAGTAAGAGTTAAGACCTTAACCATTAGGCCAGAGGACGAGTCTAAGACCTTAGGTATTAGGCAAGAGTAAGAGTTAAGACCTTAGCTATTAGGCCAGAGTAAGAGTTAAGACCTTAGCTATTAGGCCAGAGTAAGAGTTAAGACCTTAAACATTGGGCCAGAGTACGAGTCTAAGACCTTAGCTATTAGGCCAGAGTAAGAGTTAAGACCTTAACCAGTAGGCCAGAGTAAGAGTTAAGACCTTAACCATTAGGCCATAGTATGAGTCTAAGACCTTAGCTATTAGGCCAGAGTAAGAGTTTAGACCTTAACCAGTAGGCCAGAGTACGAGTCTAAGACCTTAGCTATTAGGCCAGAGTAAGAGTTAAGAACTTAACCAGTAGGCCAGAGTAGGAGTTAAGACCTTCACCAGTAGGCCAGAGTACGAGTCTAAGACCTTAGCTATTAGGCCAGAGTAAGAGTTAAGACCTTAACCTGTAGGCCAGAGTACGAGTCTAAGACCTTAGCTATTAGGCCAGAGTAAGAGTTAAGACCTTAGCTATTAGGCCAGAGTACGAGTCTAAGACCTTAGCTATTAGGCCAGAGTAAGAGTTAAACCTACCAGTAGGCCAGAGTAAGAGTTAAGACCTTAGCTATTAGGCCAGAGTAAGAGTTAAGACCTTAACCAGTAGGCCAGAGTACGAGTCTAAGACCTTAGCTATTAGGCCAGAGTATGAGTCTTAGACCTTAGCTATTAGGCCAGAGTAAGAGTTAAGACCTTAACCAGTAGGCCAGAGTAAGAGTTAAGACCTTAACTATTAGGCCAGAGTACGAGTCTAAGACCTTAGCTATTAGGCCAGAGTAAGAGTTAAGACCTTAGCTATTAGGCCAGAGTAAGAGTTAAGACCTTAACCAGTAGGCCAGAGTATGAGTCTAAGACCTTAGCTATTAGGCCAGAGTAAGAGTTAAGACCGTAACCAGTAGGCCAGAGTAAGAGTTAAGACCTTAACCTGTAGGCCAGAAGACGAGTCTAAGACCTTAGCTATTAGGCCAGAGTAAGGGTTAAGACCTTAACCAGTAGGCCAGTGTAAGAATTAAGACCATAAACATTAGGCCAGAATACGAGTCTAAGACCTTAGCTATTAGGCGAGAGTAAGAGTTAAGACCTTAGCTGTTAGGCCAGAGTGAGAGTTAAGACCTTAACCAGTAGGCCAGAGTACGAGTCTAAGACCTTAGCTATTAGGCCAGAGTAAGAGATAAGACCTTAACCAGTAGGCCAGAGTAAGAGTTAAGACCTCAACCTGTAGGCCAGAGTACGAGTCTAAGACCTTAGCTATTAGGCCAGAGTACGAGTCTAAGACCTTAGCTATTAGGCCAGAGTAAGAGTTAAGACCTTAACCAGTAGGTCAGAGTAAGAGTTAGGACCTTAACCATTAGGCCAGAGTACGAGTCTAAGACCTTAGCTATTAGGCCAGAGTGCGAGTCTAAGACCTTAGCTATTAGGCCAGAGTAAAAGTTAAGACCTTAACCATTAGGCCAGAGTACGAGTCTAAGACCTTAGCTATTAGGCCAGAGTAAGAGTTAAGACCTTAACCAGTAGGCCAGAGTAAGAGTTAAGACCTTAACCAGTATTCCAGAGTACGAGTCTAAGACCTTAGGTATTAGGCAAGAGTAAGAGTTAAGACCTTAGCTATTAGGCCAGAGTAAGAGTTAAGACCTTAGCTATTAGGCCAGAGTAAGAGTTAAGACCTTAAACATTGGGCCAGAGTACGAGTCTAAGACCTTAGCTATTAGGCCAGAGTAAGAGTTAAGACCTTAACCAGTAGGCCAGAGTAAGAGTTAAGACCTTAACCATTAGGCCATAGTATGAGTCTAAGACCTTAGCTATTAGGCCAGAGTAAGAGTTTAGACCTTAACCAGTAGGCCAGAGTACGAGTCTAAGACCTTAGCTATTAGGCCAGAGTAAGAGTTAAGAACTTAACCAGTAGGCCAGAGTAGGAGTTAAGACCTTCACCAGTAGGCCAGAGTACGAGTCTAAGACCTTAGCTATTAGGCCAGAGTAAGAGTTAAGACCTTAACCTGTAGGCCAGAGTACGAGTCTAAGACCTTAGCTATTAGGCCAGAGTAAGAGTTAAGACCTTAGCTATTAGGCCAGAGTACGAGTCTAAGACCTTAGCTATTAGGCCAGAGTAAGAGTTAAACCTACCAGTAGGCCAGAGTAAGAGTTAAGACCTTAGCTATTAGGCCAGAGTAAGAGTTAAGACCTTAACCAGTAGGCCAGAGTACGAGTCTAAGACCTTAGCTATTAGGCCAGAGTATGAGTCTTAGACCTTAGCTATTAGGCCAGAGTAAGAGTTAAGACCTTAACCAGTAGGCCAGAGTAAGAGTTAAGACCTTAACTATTAGGCCAGAGTACGAGTCTAAGACCTTAGCTATTAGGCCAGAGTAAGAGTTAAGACCTTAGCTATTAGGCCAGAGTAAGAGTTAAGACCTTAACCAGTAGGCCAGAGTATGAGTCTAAGACCTTAGCTATTAGGCCAGAGTAAGAGTTAAGACCGTAACCAGTAGGCCAGAGTAAGAGTTAAGACCTTAACCTGTAGGCCAGAAGACGAGTCTAAGACCTTAGCTATTAGGCCAGAGTAAGGGTTAAGACCTTAACCAGTAGGCCAGTGTAAGAATTAAGACCATAAACATTAGGCCAGAATACGAGTCTAAGACCTTAGCTATTAGGCGAGAGTAAGAGTTAAGACCTTAGCTGTTAGGCCAGAGTGAGAGTTAAGACCTTAACCAGTAGGCCAGAGTACGAGTCTAAGACCTTAGCTATTAGGCCAGAGTAAGAGATAAGACCTTAACCAGTAGGCCAGAGTAAGAGTTAAGACCTCAACCTGTAGGCCAGAGTACGAGTCTAAGACCTTAGCTATTAGGCCAGAGTACGAGTCTAAGACCTTAGCTATTAGGCCAGAGTAAGAGTTAAGACCTTAACCAGTAGGTCAGAGTAAGAGTTAGGACCTTAACCATTAGGCCAGAGTACGAGTCTAAGACCTTAGCTATTAGGCCAGAGTGCGAGTCTAAGACCTTAGCTATTAGGCCAGAGTAAAAGTTAAGACCTTAACCATTAGGCCAGAGTACGAGTCTAAGACCTTAGCTATTAGGCCAGAGTAAGAATTAAGACCTTAACTAGTAGGCCAGAGTAAGAGATAAGACCTTAATCATTAGGCCATAGTACGAGTCTAAGACCTTAGCTATAAGGCCAGAATAAGAGTTAAGACCTTAACCATTAGGCCAGAGTACGAGTCTAAGACCTTAGCTATTAGGCCAGAGTAAGAGTTAAGACCTTAGCTATTAGGCCAGAGTAAGAGTTAAGACCTTAACCATTAGGCCAGAGTACAAATCTAAGACCTTAGCTATTAGGCCAGAGTACAAGTTTAAGACCTTAGCTATTAGGCCAGAGTACGAGTCTAAGACCTTAGCTATTAGGCCTAGAGTAAGAGTTAAGACCTTAACCATTAGGCCAGAGTACGAGTCTAAGACCTTAGCTATTAGGCCAGAGTAAGAGTTAAGACCTTAGCTATTAGGCCAGAGTAAGAGTTAAGGCCCTAACCAGTAGGCCAGAGTATAAGTCTAAGACCTTAGCTATTAGGCCAGAGTACGAGTCTAAGACCTTAGCTATTAGGCCAGAGTAAGAGTTACGACCTTAACCAGTAGGCCAGAGTAAGAGTTAAGACCTTAACCATTAGGCCAGAGTACGAGTCTAAGACCTTAGCTATTAGGCCAGAGTAAGAGTTAAGACCTTAACTAGTAGGCCAGAGTAAGAGTTAAGACCTTAACCAGTAGGCCAGAGTGAGAGTTAAGACCTTAACCATTAGGCCAGAGTACAAGTCTAAGACCTTAGCTATTAGGCCAGAGTAAGAGTTAAGACCTTAGCTATTTGGCCAGAGTAAGAGTTAAGACCTTCGATATTAGGCCAGAGAAAGAGTTAAGACCTTAACCAGTAGGCCAGAGTAAGAGTTAAGACCTTAACCATTAGGCCAGAGTACGAGTCTAAGACCTTAGCTATTAGGCCAGAGTAAGAGTTAAGACCTTAACCATTATGCCAGAGTACGAGTCTAGGACCTTAGCTATTAGGCCAGAGTAAGAGTTAAGACCTTAGCTATTAGGCCAGAGTAAGAGTTAAGATCTTAACCAGTAGGCCAGAGTATAAGTCTAAGACCTTAGCTATTAGGCCAGAGTAAGAGTTAAGACCGTAACCAGTTGGCCAGAGTAAAAGTTAAGACCTTAACCTGTAGGCCAGAGTAAGAGTTAAGACCTTAGCTATTAGGTCAGAGTAAGAGTTAAGACCTTAGCTATTAGGCCAGAGTAAGAGTTAAGACCTTAACCAGTAGGCCAGAGTAGGAGTTAAGACCTTAGCTATTAGGCCAGAGTAAGAGTTAAGACCTTAACCAGTAGGCCAGAGTATGAATCTAAGACCTTAGCTATTAGGCCAGAGTACGAGTCTAAGACCTTAGCTATTAGGCCAGAGTAAGAGTTAAGACCCTAACTATTTGGCCAGAGTACGAGTCTAACACCTTAGCTATGAGGCCAGAGTAAGAGTTAAGACCTTAGGAATTAGGCCAGGGTAAGAGTTAAGACCTTAAGCAGTAGTCCAGGGTAAGAGTTAAGACCTTAACTATTTGGCCAGAGTACGAGTCTAAGACCTTAGCTATTAGGCCAGAGTAAGAGTTAAGACCTTAGCTATTAGGCCAGAGTAAGAGTTAAGACCTTAACCAGTAGGCCAGAGTATAAGTCTAAGACCTTAGCTATTAGGCCAGAGTATAAGTCTAAGACCTTAGCTATTAGGCCAGAGTAAGAGTTAAGACCTTAACCAGTAGGCCAGAGTAAGTGTTAAGACCTTAACCTGTAGCCCAGAGTACGAGTCTAAGACCTTAGCTATTAGGCCAGAGTAAGGGTTAAGACCTTAACCAGTAGGCCAGTGTAAGAGTTAAGACCATAAACATTAGGCCAGAGTGCGAGTCTAAGACCTTAGCTATTAGGCCAGAGTAAGAAATAAGACCTTAGCTGTTAGGCCAGAGTAAGAGTTAAGACCTTAACCAGTAGGCCAGAGTACGAGTCTAGGACCTTAGCTATTAGGCCAGAGTAAGAGTTGAGACCTTAACCAGTAGGCCAGAGTAAGAGTTAAGACCTCAACCTGTAGGCCAGAGTACGAGTCTAAGACCTTAGCTATTAGGCCAGAGTAAGAGTTAAGACCTTAACCAGTAGACCAGAGTAAGAGTTAAGACCTTAACCATTAGGCCAGAGTACGAGTCTAAGACCTTAGCTATTAGGCCAGAGTACAAGTCTAAGACCTTAACCATTAGGCCAGAGTACGAGTCTAAGACCTTAGCTATTAGGCCAGAGTAAGAGTTAAGACCTTAACTAGTAGGCCAGAGTAAGAGTTAAGACCTTAACCAGTAGGCCAGAGTAAGAGTTAAGACCTTAACCATTAGGCCAGAGTACAAGTCTAAGACCTTAGCTATTAGGCCAGAGTAAGAGTTAAGACCTTAGCTATTTGGCCAGAGTAAGAGTTAAGACCTTCGATATTAGGCCAGAGAAAGAGTTAAGACCTTAACCAGTAGGCCAGAGTAAGAGTTAAGACCTTAACCATTAGGCCAGAGTACGAGTCTAAGACCTTAGCTATTAGGCCAGAGTAAGAGTTAAGACCTTAACCATTATGCCAGAGTACGAGTCTAGGACCTTAGCTATTAGGCCAGAGTAAGAGTTAAGACCTTAGCTATTAGGCCAGAGTAAGAGTTAAGATCTTAACCAGTAGGCCAGAGTATAAGTCTAAGACCTTAGCTATTAGGCCAGAGTAAGAGTTAAGACCGTAACCAGTTGGCCAGAGTAAAAGTTAAGACCTTAACCTGTAGGCCAGAGTAAGAGTTAAGACCTTAGCTATTAGGTCAGAGTAAGAGTTAAGACCTTAGCTATTAGGCCAGAGTAAGAGTTAAGACCTTAACCAGTAGGCCAGAGTAGGAGTTAAGACCTTAGCTATTAGGCCAGAGTAAGAGTTAAGACCTTAACCAGTAGGCCAGAGTATGAATCTAAGACCTTAGCTATTAGGCCAGAGTACGAGTCTAAGACCTTAGCTATTAGGCCAGAGTAAGAGTTAAGACCTTAACTATTTGGCCAGAGTACGAGTCTAACACCTTAGCTATGAGGCCAGAGTAAGAGTTAAGACCTTAGGAATTAGGCCAGGGTAAGAGTTAAGACCTTAAGCAGTAGTCCAGAGTAAGAGTTAAGACCTTAACTATTTGGCCAGAGTACGAGTCTAAGACCTTAGCTATTAGGCCAGAGTAAGAGTTAAGACCTTAGCTATTAGGCCAGAGTAAGAGTTAAGACCTTAACCAGTAGGCCAGAGTATAAGTCTAAGACCTTAGCTATTAGGCCAGAGTAAGAGTTAAGACCTTAACCAGTAGGCCAGAGTAAGTGTTAAGACCTTAACCTGTAGCCCAGAGTACGAGTCTAAGACCTTAGCTATTAGGCCAGAGTAAGGGTTAAGACCTTAACCAGTAGGCCAGTGTAAGAGTTAAGACCATAAACATTAGGCCAGAGTGCGAGTCTAAGACCTTAGCTATTAGGCCAGAGTAAGAAATAAGACCTTAGCTGTTAGGCCAGAGTAAGAGTTAAGACCTTAACCAGTAGGCCAGAGTACGAGTCTAGGACCTTAGCTATTAGGCCAGAGTAAGAGTTGAGACCTTAACCAGTAGGCCAGAGTAAGAGTTAAGACCTCAACCTGTAGGCCAGAGTACGAGTCTAAGACCTTAGCTATTAGGCCAGAGTAAGAGTTAAGACCTTAACCAGTAGACCAGAGTAAGAGTTAAGACCTTAACCATTAGTCCAGAGTACGAGTCTAAGACCTTAGCTATTAGGCCAGAGTACAAGTCTAAGACCTTAGCTATTAGGCCAGAGTAAGAGTTAAGACCTTAGCTATTAGGCCAGAGTAAGAGTTAAGACCTTAACCAGTAGGCCAGAGTATGAGTCTAAGACCTTAGCTATTAGGCCAGAGTAAGAGTTAAGACCGTAACCAGTAGGCCAGAGTAAGAGTTAAGACCTTAACCTGTAGGCCAGAAGACGAGTCTAAGACCTTAGCTATTAGGCCAGAGTAAGGGTTAAGACCTTAACCAGTAGGCCAGTGTAAGAATTGAGACCATAAACATTAGGCCAGAATACGAGTCTAAGACCTTAGCTATTAGGCGAGAGTAAGAGTTAAGACCTTAGCTGTTAGGCCAGAGTGAGAGTTAAGACCTTAACCAGTAGGCCAGAGTACGAGTCTAAGACCTTAGCTATTAGGCCAGAGTAAGAGATAAGACCTTAACCAGTCGGCCAGAGTAAGAGTTAAGACCTCAACCTGTAGGCCAGAGTACGAGTCTAAGACCTTAGCTATTAGGCCAGAGTACGAGTCTAAGACCTTAGCTATTAGGCCAGAGTAAGAGTTAAGACCTTAACCAGTAGGTCAGAGTAAGAGTTAGGACCTTAACCATTAGGCCAGAGTACGAGTCTAAGACCTTAGCTATTAGGCCAGAGTGCGAGTCTAAGACCTTAGCTATTAGGCCAGAGTAAAAGTTAAGACCTTAACCATTAGGCCAGAGTACGAGTCTAAGACCTTAGCTATTAGGCCAGAGTAAGAATTAAGACCTTAACTAGTAGGCCAGAGTAAGAGTTAAGACCTTAATCATTAGGCCATAGTACGAGTCTAAGACCTTAGCTATAAGGCCAGAATAAGAGTTAAGACCTTAACCATTAGGCCAGAGTACGAGTCTAAGACCTTAGCTATTAGGCCAGAGTAAGAGTTAAGACCTTAGCTATTAGGCCAGAGTAAGAGTTAAGACCTTAACCATTAGGCCAGAGTACAAGTCTAAGACCTTAGCTATTAGGCCAGAGTACAAGTCTAAGACCTTAGCTATTAGGCCAGAGTACGAGTCTAAGACCTTAGCTATTAGGCCTAGAGTAAGAGTTAAGACCTTAACCATTAGGCCAGAGTACGAGTCTAAGACCTTAGCTATTAGGCCAGAGTAAGAGTTAAGACCTTAGCTATTAGGCCAGAGTAAGAGTTAAGGCCCTAACCAGTAGGCCAGAGTATAAGTCTAAGACCTTAGCTATTAGGCCAGAGTACGAGTCTAAGACCTTAGCTATTAGGCCAGAGTAAGAGTTACGACCTTAACCAGTAGGCCAGAGTAAGAGTTAAGACCTTAACCATTAGGCCAGAGTACGAGTCTAAGACCTTAGCTATTAGGCCAGAGTAAGAGTTAAGACCTTAACTAGTAGGCCAGAGTAAGAGTTAAGACCTTAACCAGTAGGCCAGAGTAAGAGTTAAGACCTTAACCATTAGGCCAGAGTACAAGTCTAAGACCTTAGCTATTAGGCCAGAGTAAGAGTTAAGACCTTAGCTATTTGGCCAGAGTAAGAGTTAAGACCTTCGATATTAGGCCAGAGAAAGAGTTAAGACCTTAACCAGTAGGCCAGAGTAAGAGTTAAGACCTTAACCATTAGGCCAGAGTACGAGTCTAAGACCTTAGCTATTAGGCCAGAGTAAGAGTTAAGACCTTAACCATTATGCCAGAGTACGAGTCTAGGACCTTAGCTATTAGGCCAGAGTAAGAGTTAAGACCTTAGCTATTAGGCCAGAGTAAGAGTTAAGATCTTAACCAGTAGGCCAGAGTATAAGTCTAAGACCTTAGCTATTAGGCCAGAGTAAGAGTTAAGACCGTAACCAGTTGGCCAGAGTAAAAGTTAAGACCTTAACCTGTAGGCCAGAGTAAGAGTTAAGACCTTAGCTATTAGGTCAGAGTAAGAGTTAAGACCTTAGCTATTAGGCCAGAGTAAGAGTTAAGACCTTAACCAGTAGGCCAGAGTAGGAGTTAAGACCTTAGCTATTAGGCCAGAGTAAGAGTTAAGACCTTAACCAGTAGGCCAGAGTATGAATCTAAGACCTTAGCTATTAGGCCAGAGTACGAGTCTAAGACCTTAGCTATTAGGCCAGAGTAAGAGTTAAGACCTTAACTATTTGGCCAGAGTACGAGTCTAACACCTTAGCTATGAGGCCAGAGTAAGGGTTAGGACCTTAGGAATTAGGCCAGGGTAAGAGTTAAGACCTTAAGCAGTAGTCCAGAGTAAGAGTTAAGACCTTAACTATTTGGCCAGAGTACGAGTCTAAGACCTTAGCTATTAGGCCAGAGTAAGAGTTAAGACCTTAGCTATTAGGCCAGAGTAAGAGTTAAGACCTTAACCAGTAGGCCAGAGTATAAGTCTAAGACCTTAGCTATTAGGCCAGAGTAAGAGTTAAGACCTTAACCAGTAGGCCAGAGTAAGTGTTAAGACCTTAACCTGTAGGCCAGAGTACGAGTCTAAGACCTTAGCTATTAGGCCAGAGTAAGGGTTAAGACCTTAACCAGTAGGCCAGTGTAAGAGTTAAGACCATAAACATTAGGCCAGAGTGCGAGTCTAAGACCTTAGCTATTAGGCCAGAGTAAGAAATAAGACCTTAGCTGTTAGGCCAGAGTAAGAGTTAAGACCTTAACCAGTAGGCCAGAGTACGAGTCTAGGACCTTAGCTATTAGGCCAGAGTAAGAGTTGAGACCTTAACCAGTAGGCCAGAGTAAGAGTTAAGACCTCAACCTGTAGGCCAGAGTACGAGTCTAAGACCTTAGCTATTAGGCCAGAGTAAGAGTTAAGACCTTAACCAGTAGACCAGAGTAAGAGTTAATACCTTAACCATTAGGCCAGAGTACGAGTCTAAGACCTTAGCTATTAGGCCAGAGTACGAGTCTAAGACCTTAGCTATTAGGCCAGAGTAAGAGTTACGACCTTAACCAGTAGGCCAGAGTAAGAGTTAAGACTTTAACCATTAGGCCAGAGTACGAGTCTAAGACCTTAGCTATTAGGCCAGAGTAAGAGTTAAGACCTTAGCTATTAGGCCAGAGTACGAGTCTAACACCTTAGCTATTAGGCCAGAGTAAGAGTTAAACCTACCAGTAGGCCAGAGTAAGAGTTAAGACCTTAGCTATTAGGCCAGAGTAAGAGTTAAGACCTTAACCAGTAGGCCAGAGTACGAGTCTAAGACCTTAGCTATTAGGCCAGAGTATGAGTCTTAGACCTTAGCTATTAGGCCAGAGTAAGAGTTAAGACCTTAACCAGTAGGCCAGAGTAAGAGTTAAGACCTTAACTATTAGGCCAGAGTACGAGTCTAAGACCTTAGCTATTAGGCCAGAGTAAGAGTTAAGACCTTAGCTATTAGGCCAGAGTAAGAGTTAAGACCTTAACCAGTAGGCCAGAGTATGAGTCTAAGACCTTAGCTATTAGGCCAGAGTAAGAGTTAAGACCGTAACCAGTAGGCCAGAGTAAGAGTTAAGACCTTAACCTGTAGGCTAGAAGACGAGTCTAAGACCTTAGCTATTAGGCCAGAGTAAGGGTTAAGACCTTAACCAGTAGGCCAGTGTAAGAATTAAGACCATAAACATTAGGCCAGAATACGAGTCCAAGACCTTAGCTATTAGGCGAGAGTAAGAGTTAAGACCTTAGCTGTTAGGCCAGAGTGAGAGTTAAGACCTTAACCAGTAGGCCAGAGTACGAGTCTAAGACCTTAGCTATTAGGCCAGAGTAAGAGATAAGACCTTAACCAGTAGGCCAGAGTAAGAGTTAAGACCTCAACCTGTAGGCCAGAGTACGAGTCTAAGACCTTAGCTATTAGGCCAGAGTACGAGTCTAAGACCTTAGCTATTAGGCCAGAGTAAGAGTTAAGACCTTAACCAGTAGGTCAGAGTAAGAGTTAGGACCTTAACCATTAGGCCAGAGTACGAGTCTAAGACCTTAGCTATTAGGCCAGAGTGCGAGTCTAAGACCTTAGCTATTAGGCCAGAGTAAAAGTTAAGACCTTAACCATTAGGCCAGAGTACGAGTCTAAGACCTTAGCTATTAGGCCAGAGTAAGAATTAAGACCTTAACTAGTAGGCCAGAGTAAGAGTTAAGACCTTAATCATTAGGCCATAGTACGAGTCTAAGACCTTAGCTATAAGGCCAGAATAAGAGTTAACACCTTAACCATTAGGCCAGAGTACGAGTCTAAGACCTTAGCTATTAGGCCAGAGTAAGAGTTAAGACCTTAGCTATTAGGCCAGAGTAAGAGTTAAGACCTTAACCATTAGGCCAGAGTACAAGTCTAAGACCTTAGCTATTAGGCCAGAGTACAAGTCTAAGACCTTAGCTATTAGGCCAGAGTACGAGTCTAAGACCTTAGCTATTAGGCCTAGAGTAAGAGTTAAGACCTTAACCATTAGGCCAGAGTACGAGTCTAAGACCTTAGCTATTAGGCCAGAGTAAGAGTTAAGACCTTAGCTATTAGGCCAGAGTAAGAGTTAAGGCCCTAACCAGTAGGCCAGAGTATAAGTCTAAGACCTTAGCTATTAGGCCAGAGCACGAGTCTAAGACCTTAGCTATTAGGCCAGAGTAAGAGTTAAGACCTTAACCAGTAGGCCAGAGTACGAGTCTAAGACCTTAGCTATTAGGCCAGAGTAAGAGTTAAGACCTTAACCTGTAGGCCATAGTACGAGTCTAAGACCTTAGCTATTAGGCCAGAGTAAGAGTTAAGACCTTAGCTATTAGGCCAGAGTAAGAGTTAAGACCTTAAACATTGGGCCAGAGTACGAGTCTAAGACCTTAGCTATTAGGCCAGAGTAAGAGTTAAGACCTTAACCAGTAGGCCAGAGTACGAGTCTAAGACCTTAGCTATTAGGCCAGAGTAAGAGTTAAGACCTTAACGTGTAGGCCATAGTACGAGTCTAAGACCTTAGCTATTAGGCCAGAGTAAGAGTTAAGACCTTAGCTATTAGGCCAGAGTAAGAGTTAAGACCTTAAACATTGGGCCAGAGTACGAGTCTAAGACCTTAGCTATTAGGCCAGAGTAAGAGTTAAGACCTTAACCATTAGGACAGAGTACGAGTCTAAGACCTTAGCTATTAGGCCAGAGTAAGAGTTAAGACATTAACCAGTAGGCCAGAGTAAGAGTTAAGACCTTAACCAGTAGGCCAGAGTACGAGTCTAAGACCTTAGCTATTAGGCCAGAGTAAGAGTTAAGACCTTAACGTGTAGGCCATAGTACGAGTCTAAGACCTTAGCTATTAGGCCAGAGTAAGAGTTAAGACCTTAGCTATTAGGCCAGAGTAAGAGTTAAGACCTTAAACATTGGGCCAGAGTACGAGTCTAAGACCTTAGCTATTAGGCCAGAGTAAGAGTTAAGACCTTAACCAGTAGGCCAGAGTAAGAGTTAAGACCTTAACCATTAGGCCAGAGGACGAGTCTAAGACCTTAGCTATTAGGCCAGAGTAAGAGTTAAGACCTTAACCAGTAGGCCAGAGTAAGAGTTAAGACCTTAACCAGTATTCCAGAGTACGAGTCTAAGACCTTAGGTATTTGGCAAGAGTAAGAGTTAAGACCTTAGCTATTAGGCCAGAGTAAGAGTTAAGACCTTAGCTATTAGGCCAGAGTAAGAGTTAAGACCTTAAACATTGGGCCAGAGTACGAGTCTAAGACCTTAGCTATTAGGCCAGAGTAAGAGTTAAGACCTTAACCAGTAGGCCAGAGTAAGAGTTAAGACCTTAACCATTAGGCCATAGTATGAGTCTAAGACCTTAGCTATTAGGCCAGAGTAAGAGTTTAGACCTTAACCAGTAGGCCAGAGTACGAGTCTAAGACCTTAGCTATTAGGCCAGAGTAAGAGTTAAGAACTTAACCAGTAGGCCAGAGTAGGAGTTAAGACCTTCACCAGTAGGCCAGAGTACGAGTCTAAGACCTTAGCTATTAGGCCAGAGTAAGAGTTAAGACCTTAACCTGTAGGCCAGAGTACGAGTCTAAGACCTTAGCTATTAGGCCAGAGTAAGAGTTAAGACCTTAGCTATTAGGCCAGAGTACGAGTCTAAGACCTTAGCTATTAGGCCAGAGTAAGAGTTAAACCTACCAGTAGGCCAGAGTAAGAGTTAAGACCTTAGCTATTAGGCCAGAGTAAGAGTTAAGACCTTAACCAGTAGGCCAGAGTACGAGTCTAAGACCTTAGCTATTAGGCCAGAGTATGAGTCTTAGACCTTAGCTATTAGGCCAGAGTAAGAGTTAAGACCTTAACCAGTAGGCCAGAGTAAGAGTTAAGACCTTAACTATTAGGCCAGAGTACGAGTCTAAGACCTTAGCTATTAGGCCAGAGTAAGAGTTAAGACCTTAGCTATTAGGCCAGAGTAAGAGTTAAGACCTTAACCAGTAGGCCAGAGTATGAGTCTAAGACCTTAGCTATTAGGCCAGAGTAAGAGTTAAGACCGTAACCAGTAGGCCAGAGTAAGAGTTAAGACCTTAACCTGTAGGCCAGAAGACGAGTCTAAGACCTTAGCTATTAGGCCAGAGTAAGGGTTAAGACCTTAACCAGTAGGCCAGTGTAAGAATTAAGACCATAAACATTAGGCCAGAATACGAGTCTAAGACCTTAGCTATTAGGCGAGAGTAAGAGTTAAGACCTTAGCTGTTAGGCCAGAGTGAGAGTTAAGACCTTAACCAGTAGGCCAGAGTACGAGTCTAAGACCTTAGCTATTAGGCCAGAGTAAGAGATAAGACCTTAACCAGTAGGCCAGAGTAAGAGTTAAGACCTCAACCTGTAGGCCAGAGTACGAGTCTAAGACCTTAGCTATTAGGCCAGAGTACGAGTCTAAGACCTTAGCTATTAGGCCAGAGTAAGAGTTAAGACCTTAACCAGTAGGTCAGAGTAAGAGTTAGGACCTTAACCATTAGGCCAGAGTACGAGTCTAAGACCTTAGCTATTAGGCCAGAGTGCGAGTCTAAGACCTTAGCTATTAGGCCAGAGTAAAAGTTAAGACCTTAACCATTAGGCCAGAGTACGAGTCTAAGACCTTAGCTATTAGGCCAGAGTAAGAATTAAGACCTTAACTAGTAGGCCAGAGTAAGAGATAAGACCTTAATCATTAGGCCATAGTACGAGTCTAAGACCTTAGCTATAAGGCCAGAATAAGAGTTAAGACCTTAACCATTAGGCCAGAGTACGAGTCTAAGACCTTAGCTATTAGGCCAGAGTAAGAGTTAAGACCTTAGCTATTAGGCCAGAGTAAGAGTTAAGACCTTAACCATTAGGCCAGAGTGCAAATCTAAGACCTTAGCTATTAGGCCAGAGTACAAGTCTAAGACCTTAGCTATTAGGCCAGAGTACGAGTCTAAGACCTTAGCTATTAGGCCTAGAGTAAGAGTTAAGACCTTAACCATTAGGCCAGAGTACGAGTCTAAGACCTTAGCTATTAGGCCAGAGTAAGAGTTAAGACCTTAGCTATTAGGCCAGAGTAAGAGTTAAGGCCCTAACCAGTAGGCCAGAGTATAAGTCTAAGACCTTAGCTATTAGGCCAGAGTACGAGTCTAAGACCTTAGCTATTAGGCCAGAGTAAGAGTTACGACCTTAACCAGTAGGCCAGAGTAAGAGTTAAGACCTTAACCATTAGGCCAGAGTACGAGTCTAAGACCTTAGCTATTAGGCCAGAGTAAGAGTTAAGACCTTAACTAGTAGGCCAGAGTAAGAGTTAAGACCTTAACCAGTAGGCCAGAGTAAGAGTTAAGACCTTAACCATTAGGCCAGAGTACAAGTCTAAGACCTTAGCTATTAGGCCAGAGTAAGAGTTAAGACCTTAGCTATTTGGCCAGAGTAAGAGTTAAGACCTTCGATATTAGGCCAGAGAAAGAGTTAAGACCTTAACCAGTAGGCCAGAGTAAGAGTTAAGACCTTAACCATTAGGCCAGAGTACGAGTCTAAGACCTTAGCTATTAGGCCAGAGTAAGAGTTAAGACCTTAACCATTATGCCAGAGTACGAGTCTAGGACCTTAGCTATTAGGCCAGAGTAAGAGTTAAGACCTTAGCTATTAGGCCAGAGTAAGAGTTAAGATCTTAACCAGTAGGCCAGAGTATAAGTCTAAGACCTTAGCTATTAGGCCAGAGTAAGAGTTAAGACCGTAACCAGTTGGCCAGAGTAAAAGTTAAGACCTTAACCTGTAGGCCAGAGTAAGAGTTAAGACCTTAGCTATTAGGTCAGAGTAAGAGTTAAGACCTTAGCTATTAGGCCAGAGTAAGAGTTAAGACCTTAACCAGTAGGCCAGAGTAGGAGTTAAGACCTTAGCTATTAGGCCAGAGTAAGAGTTAAGACCTTAACCAGTAGGCCAGAGTATGAATCTAAGACCTTAGCTATTAGGCCAGAGTACGAGTCTAAGACCTTAGCTATTAGGCCAGAGTAAGAGTTAAGACCTTAACTATTTGGCCAGAGTACGAGTCTAACACCTTAGCTATGAGGCCAGAGTAAGAGTTAAGACCTTAGGAATTA
Organism: Triturus cristatus; assembly: GCF_964204655.1. Taxonomy (NCBI): domain Eukaryota; kingdom Metazoa; phylum Chordata; class Amphibia; order Caudata; family Salamandridae; genus Triturus; species Triturus cristatus. Next base: position 246,435,888 of record NC_140580.1, on the reverse strand, counting down.
GGCCAGGGTAAGAGTTAAGACCTTAAGCAGTAGTCCAGGGTAAGAGTTAAGACCTTAACTATTTGGCCAGAGTACGAGTCTAAGACCTTAGCTATTAGGCCAGAGTAAGAGTTAAGACCTTAGCTATTAGGCCAGAGTAAGAGTTAAGACCTTAACCAGTAGGCCAGAGTATAAGTCTAAGACCTTAGCTATTAGGCCAGAGTATAAGTCTAAGACCTTAGCTATTAGGCCAGAGTAAGAGTTAAGACCTTAACCAGTAGGCCAGAGTAAGTGTTAAGACCTTAACCTGTAGCCCAGAGTACGAGTCTAAGACCTTAGCTATTAGGCCAGAGTAAGGGTTAAGACCTTAACCAGTAGGCCAGTGTAAGAGTTAAGACCATAAACATTAGGCCAGAGTGCGAGTCTAAGACCTTAGCTATTAGGCCAGAGTAAGAAATAAGACCTTAGCTGTTAGGCCAGAGTAAGAGTTAAGACCTTAACCAGTAGGCCAGAGTACGAGTCTAGGACCTTAGCTATTAGGCCAGAGTAAGAGTTGAGACCTTAACCAGTAGGCCAGAGTAAGAGTTAAGACCTCAACCTGTAGGCCAGAGTACGAGTCTAAGACCTTAGCTATTAGGCCAGAGTAAGAGTTAAGACCTTAACCAGTAGACCAGAGTAAGAGTTAAGACCTTAACCATTAGGCCAGAGTACGAGTCTAAGACCTTAGCTATTAGGCCAGAGTACAAGTCTAAGACCTTAGCTATTAGGCCAGAGTAAGAGTTAAGACCTTAGCTATTAGGCCAGAGTAAGAGTTAAGACCTTAACCAGTAGGCCAGAGTATGAGTCTAAGACCTTAGCTATTAGGCCAGAGTAAGAGTTAAGACCGTAACCAGTAGGCCAGAGTAAGAGTTAAGACCTTAACCTGTAGGCCAGAAGACGAGTCTAAGACCTTAGCTATTAGGCCAGAGTAAGGGTTAAGACCTTAACCAGTAGGCCAGTGTAAGAATTGAGACCATAAACATTAGGCCAGAATACGAGTCTAAGACCTTAGCTATTAGGCGAGAGTAAGAGTTAAGACCTTAGCTGTTAGGCCAGAGTGAGAGTTAAGACCTTAACCAGTAGGCCAGAGTACGAGTCTAAGACCTTAGCTATTAGGCCAGAGTAAGAGATAAGACCTTAACCAGTCGGCCAGAGTAAGAGTTAAGACCTCAACCTGTAGGCCAGAGTACGAGTCTAAGACCTTAGCTATTAGGCCAGAGTATGAGTCTAAGACCTTAGCTATTAGGCCAGAGTAAGAGTTAAGACCTTAACCAGTAGGTCAGAGTAAGAGTTAGGACCTTAACCATTAGGCCAGAGTACGAGTCTAAGACCTTAGCTATTAGGCCAGAGTGCGAGTCTAAGACCTTAGCTATTAGGCCAGAGTAAAAGTTAAGACCTTAACCATTAGGCCAGAGTACGAGTCTAAGACCTTAGCTATTAGGCCAGAGTAAGAATTAAGACCTTAACTAGTAGGCCAGAGTAAGAGTTAAGACCTTAATCATTAGGCCATAGTACGAGTCTAAGACCTTAGCTATAAGGCCAGAATAAGAGTTAAGACCTTAACCATTAGGCCAGAGTACGAGTCTAAGACCTTAGCTATTAGGCCAGAGTAAGAGTTAAGACCTTAGCTATTAGGCCAGAGTAAGAGTTAAGACCTTAACCATTAGGCCAGAGTACAAGTCTAAGACCTTAGCTATTAGGCCAGAGTACAAGTCTAAGACCTTAGCTATTAGGCCAGAGTACGAGTCTAAGACCTTAGCTATTAGGCCTAGAGTAAGAGTTAAGACCTTAACCATTAGGCCAGAGTACGAGTCTAAGACCTTAGCTATTAGGCCAGAGTAAGAGTTAAGACCTTAACCAGTAGGCCAGAGTAAGAGTTAAGACCTTAACCATTAGGCCATAGTATGAGTCTAAGACCTTAGCTATTAGGCCAGAGTAAGAGTTTAGACCTTAACCAGTAGGCCAGAGTACGAGTCTAAGACCTTAGCTATTAGGCCAGAGTAAGAGTTAAGAACTTAACCAGTAGGCCAGAGTAGGAGTTAAGACCTTCACCAGTAGGCCAGAGTACGAGTCTAAGACCTTAGCTATTAGGCCAGAGTAAGAGTTAAGACCTTAACCTGTAGGCCAGAGTACGAGTCTAAGACCTTAGCTATTAGGCCAGAGTAAGAGTTAAGACCTTAGCTATTAGGCCAGAGTACGAGTCTAAGACCTTAGCTATTAGGCCAGAGTAAGAGTTAAACCTACCAGTAGGCCAGAGTAAGAGTTAAGACCTTAGCTATTAGGCCAGAGTAAGAGTTAAGACCTTAACCAGTAGGCCAGAGTACGAGTCTAAGACCTTAGCTATTAGGCCAGAGTATGAGTCTTAGACCTTAGCTATTAGGCCAGAGTAAGAGTTAAGACCTTAACCAGTAGGCCAGAGTAAGAGTTAAGACCTTAACTATTAGGCCAGAGTACGAGTCTAAGACCTTAGCTATTAGGCCAGAGTAAGAGTTAAGACCTTAGCTATTAGGCCAGAGTAAGAGTTAAGACCTTAACCAGTAGGCCAGAGTATGAGTCTAAGACCTTAGCTATTAGGCCAGAGTAAGAGTTAAGACCGTAACCAGTAGGCCAGAGTAAGAGTTAAGACCTTAACCTGTAGGCCAGAAGACGAGTCTAAGACCTTAGCTATTAGGCCAGAGTAAGGGTTAAGACCTTAACCAGTAGGCCAGTGTAAGAATTAAGACCATAAACATTAGGCCAGAATACGAGTCTAAGACCTTAGCTATTAGGCGAGAGTAAGAGTTAAGACCTTAGCTGTTAGGCCAGAGTGAGAGTTAAGACCTTAACCAGTAGGCCAGAGTACGAGTCTAAGACCTTAGCTATTAGGCCAGAGTAAGAGATAAGACCTTAACCAGTAGGCCAGAGTAAGAGTTAAGACCTCAACCTGTAGGCCAGAGTACGAGTCTAAGACCTTAGCTATTAGGCCAGAGTACGAGTCTAAGACCTTAGCTATTAGGCCAGAGTAAGAGTTAAGACCTTAACCATTAGGCCAGAGTACGAGTCTAAGACCTTAGCTATTAGGCCAGAGTACAAGTCTAAGACCTTAGCTATTAGGCCAGAGTAAGAGTTAAGACCTTAGCTATTAGGCCAGAGTAAGAGTTAAGACCTTAACCAGTAGGCCAGAGTATGAGTCTAAGACCTTAGCTATTAGGCCAGAGTAAGAGTTAAGACCGTAACCAGTAGGCCAGAGTAAGAGTTAAGACCTTAACCTGTAGGCCAGAAGACGAGTCTAAGACCTTAGCTATTAGGCCAGAGTAAGGGTTAAGACCTTAACCAGTAGGCCAGTGTAAGAATTGAGACCATAAACATTAGGCCAGAATACGAGTCTAAGACCTTAGCTATTAGGCGAGAGTAAGAGTTAAGACCTTAGCTGTTAGGCCAGAGTGAGAGTTAAGACCTTAACCAGTAGGCCAGAGTACGAGTCTAAGACCTTAGCTATTAGGCCAGAGTAAGAGATAAGACCTTAACCAGTCGGCCAGAGTAAGAGTTAAGACCTCAACCTGTAGGCCAGAGTACGAGTCTAAGACCTTAGCTATTAGGCCAGAGTACGAGTCTAAGACCTTAGCTATTAGGCCAGAGTAAGAGTTAAGACCTTAACCAGTAGGTCAGAGTAAGAGTTAGGACCTTAACCATTAGGCCAGAGTACGAGTCTAAGACCTTAGCTATTAGGCCAGAGTGCGAGTCTAAGACCTTAGCTATTAGGCCAGAGTAAAAGTTAAGACCTTAACCATTAGGCCAGAGTACGAGTCTAAGACCTTAGCTATTAGGCCAGAGTAAGAATTAAGACCTTAACTAGTAGGCCAGAGTAAGAGTTAAGACCTTAATCATTAGGCCATAGTACGAGTCTAAGACCTTAGCTATAAGGCCAGAATAAGAGTTAAGACCTTAACCATTAGGCCAGAGTACGAGTCTAAGACCTTAGCTATTAGGCCAGAGTAAGAGTTAAGACCTTAGCTATTAGGCCAGAGTAAGAGTTAAGACCTTAACCATTAGGCCAGAGTACAAGTCTAAGACCTTAGCTATTAGGCCAGAGTACAAGTCTAAGACCTTAGCTATTAGGCCAGAGTACGAGTCTAAGACCTTAGCTATTAGGCCTAGAGTAAGAGTTAAGACCTTAACCATTAGGCCAGAGTACGAGTCTAAGACCTTAGCTATTAGGCCAGAGTAAGAGTTAAGACCTTAACCAGTAGGCCAGAGTAAGAGTTAAGACCTTAACCATTAGGCCATAGTATGAGTCTAAGACCTTAGCTATTAGGCCAGAGTAAGAGTTTAGACCTTAACCAGTAGGCCAGAGTACGAGTCTAAGACCTTAGCTATTAGGCCAGAGTAAGAGTTAAGAACTTAACCAGTAGGCCAGAGTAGGAGTTAAGACCTTCACCAGTAGGCCAGAGTACGAGTCTAAGACCTTAGCTATTAGGCCAGAGTAAGAGTTAAGACCTTAACCTGTAGGCCAGAGTACGAGTCTAAGACCTTAGCTATTAGGCCAGAGTAAGAGTTAAGACCTTAGCTATTAGGCCAGAGTACGAGTCTAAGACCTTAGCTATTAGGCCAGAGTAAGAGTTAAACCTACCAGTAGGCCAGAGTAAGAGTTAAGACCTTAGCTATTAGGCCAGAGTAAGAGTTAAGACCTTAACCAGTAGGCCAGAGTACGAGTCTAAGACCTTAGCTATTAGGCCAGAGTATGAGTCTTAGACCTTAGCTATTAGGCCAGAGTAAGAGTTAAGACCTTAACCAGTAGGCCAGAGTAAGAGTTAAGACCTTAACTATTAGGCCAGAGTACGAGTCTAAGACCTTAGCTATTAGGCCAGAGTAAGAGTTAAGACCTTAGCTATTAGGCCAGAGTAAGAGTTAAGACCTTAACCAGTAGGCCAGAGTATGAGTCTAAGACCTTAGCTATTAGGCCAGAGTAAGAGTTAAGACCGTAACCAGTAGGCCAGAGTAAGAGTTAAGACCTTAACCTGTAGGCCAGAAGACGAGTCTAAGACCTTAGCTATTAGGCCAGAGTAAGGGTTAAGACCTTAACCAGTAGGCCAGTGTAAGAATTAAGACCATAAACATTAGGCCAGAATACGAGTCTAAGACCTTAGCTATTAGGCGAGAGTAAGAGTTAAGACCTTAGCTGTTAGGCCAGAGTGAGAGTTAAGACCTTAACCAGTAGGCCAGAGTACGAGTCTAAGACCTTAGCTATTAGGCCAGAGTAAGAGATAAGACCTTAACCAGTAGGCCAGAGTAAGAGTTAAGACCTCAACCTGTAGGCCAGAGTACGAGTCTAAGACCTTAGCTATTAGGCCAGAGTACGAGTCTAAGACCTTAGCTATTAGGCCAGAGTAAGAGTTAAGACCTTAACCAGTAGGTCAGAGTAAGAGTTAGGACCTTAACCATTAGGCCAGAGTACGAGTCTAAGACCTTAGCTATTAGGCCAGAGTGCGAGTCTAAGACCTTAGCTATTAGGCCAGAGTAAAAGTTAAGACCTTAACCATTAGGCCAGAGTACGAGTCTAAGACCTTAGCTATTAGGCCAGAGTAAGAATTAAGACCTTAACTAGTAGGCCAGAGTAAGAGATAAGACCTTAATCATTAGGCCATAGTACGAGTCTAAGACCTTAGCTATAAGGCCAGAATAAGAGTTAAGACCTTAACCATTAGGCCAGAGTACGAGTCTAAGACCTTAGCTATTAGGCCAGAGTAAGAGTTAAGACCTTAGCTATTAGGCCAGAGTAAGAGTTAAGACCTTAACCATTAGGCCAGAGTACAAATCTAAGACCTTAGCTATTAGGCCAGAGTACAAGTCTAAGACCTTAGCTATTAGGCCAGAGTACGAGTCTAAGACCTTAGCTATTAGGCCTAGAGTAAGAGTTAAGACCTTAACCATTAGGCCAGAGTACGAGTCTAAGACCTTAGCTATTAGGCCAGAGTAAGAGTTAAGACCTTAGCTATTAGGCCAGAGTAAGAGTTAAGGCCCTAACCAGTAGGCCAGAGTATAAGTCTAAGACCTTAGCTATTAGGCCAGAGTACGAGTCTAAGACCTTAGCTATTAGGCCAGAGTAAGAGTTACGACCTTAACCAGTAGGCCAGAGTAAGAGTTAAGACCTTAACCATTAGGCCAGAGTACGAGTCTAAGACCTTAGCTATTAGGCCAGAGTAAGAGTTAAGACCTTAACTAGTAGGCCAGAGTAAGAGTTAAGACCTTAACCAGTAGGCCAGAGTAAGAGTTAAGACCTTAACCATTAGGCCAGAGTACAAGTCTAAGACCTTAGCTATTAGGCCAGAGTAAGAGTTAAGACCTTAGCTATTTGGCCAGAGTAAGAGTTAAGACCTTCGATATTAGGCCAGAGAAAGAGTTAAGACCTTAACCAGTAGGCCAGAGTAAGAGTTAAGACCTTAACCATTAGGCCAGAGTACGAGTCTAAGACCTTAGCTATTAGGCCAGAGTAAGAGTTAAGACCTTAACCATTATGCCAGAGTACGAGTCTAGGACCTTAGCTATTAGGCCAGAGTAAGAGTTAAGACCTTAGCTATTAGGCCAGAGTAAGAGTTAAGATCTTAACCAGTAGGCCAGAGTATAAGTCTAAGACCTTAGCTATTAGGCCAGAGTAAGAGTTAAGACCGTAACCAGTTGGCCAGAGTAAAAGTTAAGACCTTAACCTGTAGGCCAGAGTAAGAGTTAAGACCTTAGCTATTAGGTCAGAGTAAGAGTTAAGACCTTAGCTATTAGGCCAGAGTAAGAGTTAAGACCTTAACCAGTAGGCCAGAGTAGGAGTTAAGACCTTAGCTATTAGGCCAGAGTAAGAGTTAAGACCTTAACCAGTAGGCCAGAGTATGAATCTAAGACCTTAGCTATTAGGCCAGAGTACGAGTCTAAGACCTTAGCTATTAGGCCAGAGTAAGAGTTAAGACCTTAACTATTTGGCCAGAGTACGAGTCTAACACCTTAGCTATGAGGCCAGAGTAAGAGTTAAGACCTTAGGAATTAGGCCAGGGTAAGAGTTAAGACCTTAAGCAGTAGTCCAGGGTAAGAGTTAAGACCTTAACTATTTGGCCAGAGTACGAGTCTAAGACCTTAGCTATTAGGCCAGAGTAAGAGTTAAGACCTTAGCTATTAGGCCAGAGTAAGAGTTAAGACCTTAACCAGTAGGCCAGAGTATAAGTCTAAGACCTTAGCTATTAGGCCAGAGTATAAGTCTAAGACCTTAGCTATTAGGCCAGAGTAAGAGTTAAGACCTTAACCAGTAGGCCAGAGTAAGTGTTAAGACCTTAACCTGTAGCCCAGAGTACGAGTCTAAGACCTTAGCTATTAGGCCAGAGTAAGGGTTAAGACCTTAACCAGTAGGCCAGTGTAAGAGTTAAGACCATAAACATTAGGCCAGAGTGCGAGTCTAAGACCTTAGCTATTAGGCCAGAGTAAGAAATAAGACCTTAGCTGTTAGGCCAGAGTAAGAGTTAAGACCTTAACCAGTAGGCCAGAGTACGAGTCTAGGACCTTAGCTATTAGGCCAGAGTAAGAGTTGAGACCTTAACCAGTAGGCCAGAGTAAGAGTTAAGACCTCAACCTGTAGGCCAGAGTACGAGTCTAAGACCTTAGCTATTAGGCCAGAGTAAGAGTTAAGACCTTAACCAGTAGACCAGAGTAAGAGTTAAGACCTTAACCATTAGGCCAGAGTACGAGTCTAAGACCTTAGCTATTAGGCCAGAGTACAAGTCTAAGACCTTAGCTATTAGGCCAGAGTAAGAGTTAAGACCTTAGCTATTAGGCCAGAGTAAGAGTTAAGACCTTAACCAGTAGGCCAGAGTATGAGTCTAAGACCTTAGCTATTAGGCCAGAGTAAGAGTTAAGACCGTAACCAGTAGGCCAGAGTAAGAGTTAAGACCTTAACCTGTAGGCCAGAAGACGAGTCTAAGACCTTAGCTATTAGGCCAGAGTAAGGGTTAAGACCTTAACCAGTAGGCCAGTGTAAGAATTGAGACCATAAACATTAGGCCAGAATACGAGTCTAAGACCTTAGCTATTAGGCGAGAGTAAGAGTTAAGACCTTAGCTGTTAGGCCAGAGTGAGAGTTAAGACCTTAACCAGTAGGCCAGAGTACGAGTCTAAGACCTTAGCTATTAGGCCAGAGTAAGAGATAAGACCTTAACCAGTCGGCCAGAGTAAGAGTTAAGACCTCAACCTGTAGGCCAGAGTACGAGTCTAAGACCTTAGCTATTAGGCCAGAGTACGAGTCTAAGACCTTAGCTATTAGGCCAGAGTAAGAGTTAAGACCTTAACCAGTAGGTCAGAGTAAGAGTTAGGACCTTAACCATTAGGCCAGAGTACGAGTCTAAGACCTTAGCTATTAGGCCAGAGTGCGAGTCTAAGACCTTAGCTATTAGGCCAGAGTAAAAGTTAAGACCTTAACCATTAGGCCAGAGTACGAGTCTAAGACCTTAGCTATTAGGCCAGAGTAAGAATTAAGACCTTAACTAGTAGGCCAGAGTAAGAGTTAAGACCTTAATCATTAGGCCATAGTACGAGTCTAAGACCTTAGCTATAAGGCCAGAATAAGAGTTAAGACCTTAACCATTAGGCCAGAGTACGAGTCTAAGACCTTAGCTATTAGGCCAGAGTAAGAGTTAAGACCTTAGCTATTAGGCCAGAGTAAGAGTTAAGACCTTAACCATTAGGCCAGAGTACAAGTCTAAGACCTTAGCTATTAGGCCAGAGTACAAGTCTAAGACCTTAGCTATTAGGCCAGAGTACGAGTCTAAGACCTTAGCTATTAGGCCTAGAGTAAGAGTTAAGACCTTAACCATTAGGCCAGAGTACGAGTCTAAGACCTTAGCTATTAGGCCAGAGTAAGAGTTAAGACCTTAGCTATTAGGCCAGAGTAAGAGTTAAGGCCCTAACCAGTAGGCCAGAGTATAAGTCTAAGACCTTAGCTATTAGGCCAGAGTACGAGTCTAAGACCTTAGCTATTAGGCCAGAGTAAGAGTTACGACCTTAACCAGTAGGCCAGAGTAAGAGTTAAGACCTTAACCATTAGGCCAGAGTACGAGTCTAAGACCTTAGCTATTAGGCCAGAGTAAGAGTTAAGACCTTAACTAGTAGGCCAGAGTAAGAGTTAAGACCTTAACCAGTAGGCCAGAGTAAGAGTTAAGACCTTAACCATTAGGCCAGAGTACAAGTCTAAGACCTTAGCTATTAGGCCAGAGTAAGAGTTAAGACCTTAGCTATTTGGCCAGAGTAAGAGTTAAGACCTTCGATATTAGGCCAGAGAAAGAGTTAAGACCTTAACCAGTAGGCCAGAGTAAGAGTTAAGACCTTAACCATTAGGCCAGAGTACGAGTCTAAGACCTTAGCTATTAGGCCAGAGTAAGAGTTAAGACCTTAACCATTATGCCAGAGTACGAGTCTAGGACCTTAGCTATTAGGCCAGAGTAAGAGTTAAGACCTTAGCTATTAGGCCAGAGTAAGAGTTAAGATCTTAACCAGTAGGCCAGAGTATAAGTCTAAGACCTTAGCTATTAGGCCAGAGTAAGAGTTAAGACCGTAACCAGTTGGCCAGAGTAAAAGTTAAGACCTTAACCTGTAGGCCAGAGTAAGAGTTAAGACCTTAGCTATTAGGTCAGAGTAAGAGTTAAGACCTTAGCTATTAGGCCAGAGTAAGAGTTAAGACCTTAACCAGTAGGCCAGAGTAGGAGTTAAGACCTTAGCTATTAGGCCAGAGTAAGAGTTAAGACCTTAACCAGTAGGCCAGAGTATGAATCTAAGACCTTAGCTATTAGGCCAGAGTACGAGTCTAAGACCTTAGCTATTAGGCCAGAGTAAGAGTTAAGACCTTAACTATTTGGCCAGAGTACGAGTCTAACACCTTAGCTATGAGGCCAGAGTAAGGGTTAGGACCTTAGGAATTAGGCCAGGGTAAGAGTTAAGACCTTAAGCAGTAGTCCAGAGTAAGAGTTAAGACCTTAACTATTTGGCCAGAGTACGAGTCTAAGACCTTAGCTATTAGGCCAGAGTAAGAGTTAAGACCTTAGCTATTAGGCCAGAGTAAGAGTTAAGACCTTAACCAGTAGGCCAGAGTATAAGTCTAAGACCTTAGCTATTAGGCCAGAGTAAGAGTTAAGACCTTAACCAGTAGGCCAGAGTAAGTGTTAAGACCTTAACCTGTAGGCCAGAGTACGAGTCTAAGACCTTAGCTATTAGGCCAGAGTAAGGGTTAAGACCTTAACCAGTAGGCCAGTGTAAGAGTTAAGACCATAAACATTAGGCCAGAGTGCGAGTCTAAGACCTTAGCTATTAGGCCAGAGTAAGAAATAAGACCTTAGCTGTTAGGCCAGAGTAAGAGTTAAGACCTTAACCAGTAGGCCAGAGTACGAGTCTAGGACCTTAGCTATTAGGCCAGAGTAAGAGTTGAGACCTTAACCAGTAGGCCAGAGTAAGAGTTAAGACCTCAACCTGTAGGCCAGAGTACGAGTCTAAGACCTTAGCTATTAGGCCAGAGTAAGAGTTAAGACCTTAACCAGTAGACCAGAGTAAGAGTTAAGACCTTAACCATTAGGCCAGAGTACGAGTCTAAGACCTTAGCTATTAGGCCAGAGTACGAGTCTAAGACCTTAGCTATTAGGCCAGAGTAAGAGTTAAGACCTTAGCTATTAGGCCAGAGTACGAGTCTAAGACCTTAGCTATTAGGCCAGAGTAAGAGTTAAACCTACCAGTAGGCCAGAGTAAGAGTTAAGACCTTAGCTATTAGGCCAGAGTAAGAGTTAAGACCTTAACCAGTAGGCCAGAGTACGAGTCTAAGACCTTAGCTATTAGGCCAGAGTATGAGTCTTAGACCTTAGCTATTAGGCCAGAGTAAGAGTTAAGACCTTAACCAGTAGGCCAGAGTAAGAGTTAAGACCTTAACTATTAGGCCAGAGTACGAGTCTAAGACCTTAGCTATTAGGCCAGAGTAAGAGTTAAGACCTTAGCTATTAGGCCAGAGTAAGAGTTAAGACCTTAACCAGTAGGCCAGAGTATGAGTCTAAGACCTTAGCTATTAGGCCAGAGTAAGAGTTAAGACCGTAACCAGTAGGCCAGAGTAAGAGTTAAGACCTTAACCTGTAGGCTAGAAGACGAGTCTAAGACCTTAGCTATTAGGCCAGAGTAAGGGTTAAGACCTTAACCAGTAGGCCAGTGTAAGAATTAAGACCATAAACATTAGGCCAGAATACGAGTTCAAGACCTTAGCTATTAGGCGAGAGTAAGAGTTAAGACCTTAGCTGTTAGGCCAGAGTGAGAGTTAAGACCTTAACCAGTAGGCCAGAGTATGAGTCTAAGACCTTAGCTATTAGGCCAGAGTAAGAGATAAGACCTTAACCAGTAGGCCAGAGTAAGAGTTAAGACCTCAACCTGTAGGCCAGAGTACGAGTCTAAGACCTTAGCTATTAGGCCAGAGTACGAGTCTAAGACCTTAGCTATTAGGCCAGAGTAAGAGTTAAGACCTTAACCAGTAGGTCAGAGTAAGAGTTAGGACCTTAACCATTAGGCCAGAGTACGAGTCTAAGACCTTAGCTATTAGGCCAGAGTGCGAGTCTAAGACCTTAGCTATTAGGCCAGAGTAAAAGTTAAGACCTTAACCATTAGGCCAGAGTACGAGTCTAAGACCTTAGCTATTAGGCCAGAGTAAGAATTAAGACCTTAACTAGTAGGCCAGAGTAAGAGTTAAGACCTTAATCATTAGGCCATAGTACGAGTCTAAGACCTTAGCTATAAGGCCAGAATAAGAGTTAAGACCTTAACCATTAGGCCAGAGTACGAGTCTAAGACCTTTGCTATTAGGCCAGAGTAAGAGTTAAGACCTTAGCTATTAGGCCAGAGTAAGAGTTAAGACCTTAACCATTAGGCCAGAGTACAAGTCTAAGACCTTAGCTATTAGGCCAGAGTACAAGTCTAAGACCTTAGCTATTAGGCCAGAGTACGAGTCTAAGACCTTAGCTATTAGGCCTAGAGTAAGAGTTAAGACCTTAACCATTAGGCAAGAGTACGAGTCTAAGACCTTAGCTATTAGGCCAGAGTAAGAGTTAAGACCTTAGCTATTAGGCCAGAGTAAGAGTCAAGGCCCTAACCAGTAGGCCAGAGTATAAGTCTAAGACCTTAGCTATTAGGCCAGAGCACGAGTCTAAGACCTTAGCTATTAGGCCAGAGTAAGAGTTAAGACCTTAACCAGTAGGCCAGAGTACGAGTCTAAGACCTTAGCTATTAGGCCAGAGTAAGAGTTAAGACCTTAACCTGTAGGCCATAGTACGAGTCTGAGACCTTAGCTATTAGGCCAGAGTAAGAGTTAAGACCTTAGCTATTAGGCCAGAGTAAGAGTTAAGACCTTAAACATTGGGCCAGAGTACGAGTCTAAGACCTTAGCTATTAGGCCAGAGTAAGAGTTAAGACCTTAACCAGTAGGCCAGAGTACGAGTCTAAGACCTTAGCTATTAGGCCAGAGTAAGAGTTAAGACCTTAACGTGTAGGCCATAGTACGAGTCTAAGACCTTAGCTATTAGGCCAGAGTAAGAGTTAAGACCTTAGCTATTAGGCCAGAGTAAGAGTTAAGACCTTAAACATTGGGCCAGAGTACGAGTCTAAGACCTTAGCTATTAGGCCAGAGTAAGAGTTAAGACCTTAACCATTAGGCCAGAGTACGAGTCTAAGACCTTAGCTATTAGGCCAGAGTAAGAGTTAAGACATTAACCAGTAGGCCAGAGTAAGAGTTAAGACCTTAACCAGTAGGCCAGAGTACGAGTCTAAGACCTTAGCTATTAGGCCAGAGTAAGAGTTAAGACCTTAACGTGTAGGCCATAGTACGAGTCTAAGACCTTAGCTATTAGGCCAGAGTAAGAGTTAAGACCTTAGCTATTAGGCCAGAGTAAGAGTTAAGACCTTAAACATTGGGCCAGAGTACGAGTCTAAGACCTTAGCTATTAGGCCAGAGTAAGAGTTAAGACCTTAACCAGTAGGCCAGAGTAAGAGTTAAGACCTTAACCATTAGGCCAGAGGACGAGTCTAAGACCTTAGCTATTAGGCCAGAGTAAGAGTTAAGACCTTAACCAGTAGGCCAGAGTAAGAGTTAAGACCTTAACCAGTAGGCCAGAGTACGAGTCTAAGACCTTAGCTATTAGGCAAGAGTAAGAGTTAAGACCTTAGCTATTAGGCCAGAGTAAGAGTTAAGACCTTAGCTATTAGGCCAGAGTAAGAGTTAAGACCTTAAACATTGGGCCAGAGTACGAGTCTAAGACCTTAGCTATTAGGCCAGAGTAAGAGTTAAGACCTTAACCAGTAGGCCAGAGTAAGAGTTAAGACCTTAACCATTAGGCCATAGTATGAGTCTAAGACCTTAGCTATTAGGCCAGAGTAAGAGTTTAGACCTTAACCAGTAGGCCAGAGTACAAGTCTAAGACCTTAGCTATTAGGCCAGAGTAAGAGTTAAGAACTTAACCAGTAGGCCAGAGTAGGAGTTAAGACCTTCACCAGTAGGCCAGAGTACGAGTCTAAGACCTTAGCTATTAGGCCAGAGTACGAGTCTAAGACCTTAGCTATTAGGCCAGAGTAAGAGTTAAGACCTTAACCATTAGGCCAGAGTACGAGTCTAAGACCTTAGCTATTAGGCCAGAGTAAGAGTTAAGACCTTAACCTGTAGGCCATAGTACGAGTCTAAGACCTTAGCTATTAGACTAGAGTAATAGTTAAGACCTTAGCTATTAGGCCAGATTACGAGTCTAAGACCTTTGCTATTAGGCCAAAGTAAGAGTTAAGACCTTAACCATTAGGCCATAGTACGAGTCTAAGACCTTAGCTATGAGGCCAGAGTAAGAGTTAAGACCTTAGCTATTAGGCCAGAGTAAGAGTTAAGACCTTAAACATTGGGCCAGAGTACGAGTCTAAGACCTTAGCTATTAGGCCAGAGTAAGAGTTAAGACCTTAACCAGTAGGCCAGAGTAAGAGTTAAAACCTTAACCATTAGGCCAGAGTACGAGTCTAAGACCTTAGCTATTAGGCCAGAGTAAGAGTTACGACCTTAACCAGTAGGCCAGAGTAAGAGTTAAGACCTTAACCATTAGGCCAGAGTACGAGTCTAAGACCTTAGCTATTAGGCCAGAGTAAGAGTTAAGACCTTAGCTATTAGGCCAGAGTACGAGTCTTAGACCTTAGCTATTAGGCCAGAGTAAGAATTAAGACCTTAACCAGTAGGCCAGAGTAAGAGTTAAGACCTTAGCTATTAGGCCAGAGTAAGAGTTAAGAGCTTAACCAGTAGGCCAGAGTACGAGTCTTAGACCTTAGCTATTATGCCAGAGTAAGAGTTAAGACCTTAACCATTAGGCCATAGTACAAGTCTAAGACCTTAGCTATTAGGCCAGAGTAAGAGTTAAGACCTTAGCTATTAGGCCAGAGTAAGAGTTAAGACCTTAACCAGTAGGCCAGAGTACGAGTCTAAGACCTTAGCTATTAGGCCAGAGTAAGAGTTAAGACCTTAACCTGTAGGCCATAGTACGAGTCTAAGACCTTAGCTATTAGGCCAGAGTAAGAGTTAAGACCTTAGCTATTAGGCCAGAGTAAGAGTTAAGACCTTAAACATTGGGCCAGAGTACGAGTCTAAGACCTTAGCTATTAGGCCAGAGTAAGAGTTAAGACCTTAACCAGTAGGCCAGAGTAAGAGTTAAGACCTTAACCATTAGGCCAGAGTACGAGTCTAAGACCTTAGCTATTAGGCCAGAGTAAGAGTTAAGACCTTAACCAGTAGGCCAGAGTAAGAGTTAAGACCTTAACCAGTAGGCCAGAGTACGAGTCTAAGACCTTAGCTATTAGGCCAGAGTAAGAGTTAAGACCTTAACGTGTAGGCCATAGTACGAGTCTAAGACCTTAGCTATTAGGCCAGAGTAAGAGTTAAAACCTTAGCTATTAGGCCAGAGTAAGAGTTAAGACCTTAAACATTGGGCCAGAGTACGAGTCTAAGACCTTAGCTATTAGGCCAGAGTAAGAGTTAAGACCTTAACCAGTAGGCCAGAGTAAGAGTTAAGACCTTAACCATTAGGCCAGAGTACGAGTCTAAGACCTTAGCTATTAGGCCAGAGTAAGAGTCAAGACCTTAACCAGTAGGCCAGAGAAAGAGTTAAGACCTTAACCATTAGGCCAGAGTACGAGTCTAAGACCTTACCTATTAGGCCCGAGTAAGAGTTAAGACCTTAGCTATTAGGCCAGAGCACGAGTCTAAGACCTTAGCTATTAGGCCAGAGTAAGAGTTAAGACCTTAACCAGTAGGCCAGAGTACGAGTCTAAGACCTTAGCTATTAGGCCAGAGTAAGAGTTAAGACCTTAACCAGTAGGCCAGAGTAAGAGTTAAGACCTTAGCTTTTAGGACAGAGTAAGAGTTAAGACCTTAACCAGTAGGCCAGAGTACGAATCTAAGACCTTAGCTATTAGGCCAGAGTACGAGTCTAAGACCTTAGCTATTAGGCCAGAGTAAGAGTTAAGACCTTAACCAGTAGGCCAGAGTAAGAGTTAAGACCTTAACTATTTGGCCAGAGTACGAGTCTAAGACCTTAGCTATGAGGCCAGAGTAAGAGTTAAGACCTTAGGTATTAGGCCAGGGTAAGAGTTAAGACCTTAAGCAGTAGTCCAGAGTAAGAGTTAAGACCTTAACTATTTGGCCAGAGTACGAGTCTAAGACCTTAGCTATTAGGCCAGAGTAAGAGTTAAGACCTAAGCTATTAGGCCAGAGTAAGAGTTAAGACCTTAACCAGTAGGCCAGAGTATAAGTCTAAGACCTTAGCTATTAGGCCAGAGTAAGAGTTAAGACCTTAACCAGTAGGCCAGAGTAAGTGTTAAGACCTTAACCTGTAGGCCAGAGTACGAGTCTAAGACCTTAGCTATTAGGCCAGAGTAAGGGTTAAGACCTTAACCAGTAGGCCAGTGTAAGAGTTAAGACCATAAACATTAGGCCAGAGTGCGAGTCTAAGACCTTAGCTATTAGGCCAGAGTAAGAAATAAGACGTTAGCTGTTAGGCCAGAGTAAGAGTTAAGACCTTAACCAGTAGGCCAGAGTACAAGTCTAAGACCTTAGCTATTAGGCCAGAGTAAGAGTTAAGACCTTAACCATTAGGCCAGAGTACGAGTCTAAGACCTTAGCTATTAGGCCAGAGTAAGAGTTAAGACCTTAGCTATTAGGCCAGAGTAAGAGTTAAGACCTTAACCAGTAGGCCAGAGTTTAAGTCTAAGACCTTAGCTATTAGGCCAGAGTAAGAGTTAAGACCTTAACCAGTTGGCCAGAGTAAAAGTTAAGACCTCAACCTGTAGGCCAGAGTACGAGTCTAAGACCTTAGCTATTAGGCCAGAGTACGAGTCTAAGACCTTAGCTATTAGGCCAGAGTAAGAGTTAAGACCTTAACCAGTAGACCAGAGTAAGAGTTAAGACCTTAACCATTAGGCCAGAGTACGAGTCTAAGTCCTTAGCTATTAGGCCAGAGTACGAGTCTAAGACCTTAGCTATTAGGCCAGAGTAAGAGTTACGACCTTAACCAGTAGGCCAGAGTAAGAGTTAAGACCTTAACCATTAGGCCAGAGTAGGTGTTTAAGACCTTAGCTATTAGGCCAGAGTAAGAGTTAAGACCTTAACTAGTAGGCCAGAGTAAGAGTTAAGACCTTAACCATTAGGCCATAGTACGAGTTTAAGACCTTAACCATTAGGCCAGAGTACGAGTCTAAGACCTTAGCTATTATGCCAGAGTAATAGTTAAGACCTTAGCTATTAGGCCAGAGTAAGAGTTAAGACCTTAACCATTAGGCCAGAGTACAAGTCTAAGACCTTAGCTATTAGGCCAGAGTACGAGTCTAAGACCTTAGCTATTAGGCCAGAGTAAGAGTTAAGACCTTAACCATTAGGCCAGAGTACGAGTCTAGGACCTTAGCTATTAGGCCAGAGTAAGAGTTAAGACCTTAGCTATTAGGCCAGAGTAAGAGTTAAGACCTTAACCAGTAGGCCAGAGTATAAGTCTAAGACCTTAGCTATTAGGCCAGAGTAAGAGTTAAGACCTTAACCAGTTGGCCAGAGTAAAAGTTAAGACCTTAACCTGTAGGCCAGAGTACGAGTCTAAGACCTTAGCTATTAGGTCAGAGTAAGAGTTAAGACCTTAGCTATTAGGCCAGAGTAAGAGTTAAGACCTTAACCAGTAGGCCAGAGTAAGAGTTAAGACCTTAGCTAGTAGGCCAGAGTAAGAGTTAAGACCTTAACCAGTAGGCCAGAGTACGAATCTAAGACCTTAGCTATTAGGCCAGAGTACGAGTCTAAGACCTTAGCTATTAGGCCAGAGTAAGAGTTACGACCTTAACCAGTAGGCCAGAGTAAGAGTTAAGACCTTAACCATTAGGCCAGAGTACGAGTCTAAGACCTTAGCTATTAGGCCAGAGTAAGAGTTAAGACCTTAACTAGTAGGCCAGAGTAAGAGTTAAGACCTTAACCAGTAGGCCAGAGTAAGAGTTAAGACCTTAACCATTAGGCCAGGGTACAAGTCTAAGACCTTAGCTATTAGGCCAGAGTAAGAGTTAAGACCTTAGCTATTTGGCCAGAGTAAGAGTTAAGACCTTCGATATTAGGCCAGAGAAAGAGTTAAGACCTTAACCAGTAGGCCAGAGTAAGAGTTAAGACCTTAACCATTAGGCCAGAGTACGAGTCTAAGACCTTAGCTATTAGGCCAGAGTAAGAGTTAAGACCTTAACCATTATGCCAGAGTACGAGTCTAGGACCTTAGCTATTAGGCCAGAGTAAGAGTTAAGACCTTAGCTATTAGGCCAGAGTAAGAGTTAAGATCTTAACCAGTAGGCCAGAGTATAAGTCTAAGACCTTAGCTATTAGGCCAGAGTAAGAGTTAAGACCGTAACCAGTTGGCCAGAGTAAAAGTTAAGACCTTAACCTGTAGGCCAGAGTAAGAGTTAAGACCTTAGCTATTAGGTCAGAGTAAGAGTTAAGACCTTAGCTATTAGGCCAGAGTAAGAGTTAAGACCTTAACCAGTAGGCCAGAGTAGGAGTTAAGACCTTAGCTATTAGGCCAGAGTAAGAGTTAAGACCTTAACCAGTAGGCCAGAGTATGAATCTAAGACCTTAGCTATTAGGCCAGAGTACGAGTCTAAGACCTTAGCTATTAGGCCAGAGTAAGAGTTAAGACCTTAACTATTTGGCCAGAGTACGAGTCTAACACCTTAGCTATGAGGCCAGAGTAAGAGTTAGGACCTTAGGAATTAGGCCAGGGTAAGAGTTAAGACCTTAAGCAGTAGTCCAGAGTAAGAGTTAAGACCTTAACTATTTGGCCAGAGTACGAGTCTAAGACCTTAGCTATTAGGCCAGAGTAAGAGTTAAGACCTTAGCTATCAGGCCAGAGTAAGAGTTAAGACCTTAACCAGTAGGCCAGAGTATAAGTCTAAGACCTTAGCTATTAGGCCAGAGTAAGAGTTAAGACCTTAACCAGTAGGCCAGAGTAAGTGTTAAAACCTTAACCTGTAGGCCAGAGTACGAGTCTAAGACCTTAGCTATTAGGCCAGAGTAAGGGTTAAGACCTTAACCAGTAGGCCAGTGTAAGAGTTAAGACCATAAACATTAGGCCAGAGTGCGAGTCTAAGACCTTAGCTATTAGGCCAGAGTAAGAAATAAGACCTTAGCTGTTAGGCCAGAGTAAGAGTTAAGACCTTAACCAGTAGGCCAGAGTACGAGTCTAGGACCTTAGCTATTAGGCCAGAGTAAGAGTTGAGACCTTAACCAGTAGGCCAGAGTAAGAGTTAAGACCTCAACCTGTAGGCCAGAGTACGAGTCTAAGACCTTAGCTATTAGGCCAGAGTAAGAGTTAAGACCTTAACCAGTAGACCAGAGTAAGAGTTAAGACCTTAACCATTAGGCCAGAGTACGAGTCTAAGACCTTAGCTATTAGGCCAGAGTACGAGTCTAAGACCTTAGCTATTAGGCCAGAGTAAGAGTTACGACCTTAACCAGTAGGCCAGAGTAAGAGTTAAGACTTTAACCATTAGGCCAGAGTACGAGTCTAAGACCTTAGCTATTAGGCCAGAGTAAGAGTTAAGACCTTAGCTATTAGGCCAGAGTACGAGTCTAAGACCTTAGCTATTAGGCCAGAGTAAGAGTTAAACCTACCAGTAGGCCAGAGTAAGAGTTAAGACCTTAGCTATTAGGCCAGAGTAAGAGTTAAGACCTTAACCAGTAGGCCAGAGTACGAGTCTAAGACCTTAGCTATTAGGCCAGAGTATGAGTCTTAGACCTTAGCTATTAGGCCAGAGTAAGAGTTAAGACCTTAACCAGTAGGCCAGAGTAAGAGTTAAGACCTTAACTATTAGGCCAGAGTACGAGTCTAAGACCTTAGCTATTAGGCCAGAGTAAGAGTTAAGACCTTAGCTATTAGGCCAGAGTAAGAGTTAAGACCTTAACCAGTAGGCCAGAGTATGAGTCTAAGACCTTAGCTATTAGGCCAGAGTAAGAGTTAAGACCGTAACCAGTAGGCCAGAGTAAGAGTTAAGACCTTAACCTGTAGGCTAGAAGACGAGTCTAAGACCTTAGCTATTAGGCCAGAGTAAGGGTTAAGACCTTAACCAGTAGGCCAGTGTAAGAATTAAGACCATAAACATTAGGCCAGAATACGAGTCTAAGACCTTAGCTATTAGGCGAGAGTAAGAGTTAAGACCTTAGCTGTTAGGCCAGAGTGAGAGTTAAGACCTTAACCAGTAGGCCAGAGTACGAGTCTAAGACCTTAGCTATTAGGCCAGAGTAAGAGATAAGACCTTAACCAGTAGGCCAGAGTAAGAGTTAAGACCTCAACCTGTAGGCCAGAGTACGAGTCTAAGACCTTAGCTATTAGGCCAGAGTACGAGTCTAAGACCTTAGCTATTAGGCCAGAGTAAGAGTTAAGACCTTAACCAGTAGGTCAGAGTAAGAGTTAGGACCTTAACCATTAGGCCAGAGTACGAGTCTAAGACCTTAGCTATTAGGCCAGAGTGCGAGTCTAAGACCTTAGCTATTAGGCCAGAGTAAAAGTTAAGACCTTAACCATTAGGCCAGAGTACGAGTCTAAGACCTTAGCTATTAGGCCAGAGTAAGAATTAAGACCTTAACTAGTAGGCCAGAGTAAGAGTTAAGACCTTAATCATTAGGCCATAGTACGAGTCTAAGACCTTAGCTATAAGGCCAGAATAAGAGTTAAGACCTTAACCATTAGGCCAGAGTACGAGTCTAAGACCTTAGCTATTAGGCCAGAGTAAGAGTTAAGACCTTAGCTATTAGGCCAGAGTAAGAGTTAAGACCTTAACCATTAGGCCAGAGTACAAGTCTAAGACCTTAGCTATTAGGCCAGAGTACAAGTCTAAGACCTTAGCTATTAGGCCAGAGTACGAGTCTAAGACCTTAGCTATTAGGCCTAGAGTAAGAGTTAAGACCTTAACCATTAGGCCAGAGTACGAGTCTAAGACCTTAGCTATTAGGCCAGAGTAAGAGTTAAGACCTTAGCTATTAGGCCAGAGTAAGAGTTAAGGCCCTAACCAGTAGGCCAGAGTATAAGTCTAAGACCTTAGCTATTAGGCCAGAGCACGAGTCTAAGACCTTAGCTATTAGGCCAGAGTACGAGTCTAAGACCTTAGCTATTAGGCCAGAGTAAGAGTTAAGACCTTAACCAGTAGGCCAGAGTAAGAGTTAAGACCTTAACTATTTGGCCAGAGTACGAGTCTAAGACCTTATCTATGAGGCCAGAGTAAGAGTTAAGACCTTAGGTATTAGGCCAGGGTAAGAGTTAAGACCTTAAGCAGTAGTCCAGAGTAAGAGTTAAGACCTTAACTATTTGGCCAGAGTACGAGTCTAAGACCTTAGCTATTAGGCCAGAGTAAGAGTTAAGACCTTAGCTATTAGGCCAGAGTAAGAGTTAAGACCTTAACCAGTAGGCCAGAGTATAAGTCTAAGACCTTAGCTATTAGGCCAGAGTAAGAGTTAAGACCTTAACCAGTAGGCCAGAGTAAGTGTTAAGACCTTAACCTGTAGGCCAGAGTACGAGTCTAAGACCTTAGCTATTAGGCCAGAGTAAGGGTTAAGACCTTAACCAGTAGGCCAGTGTAAGAGTTAAGACCATAAACATTAGGCCAGAGTGTGAGTCTAAGACCTTAGCTATTAGGCCAGAGTAAGAAATAAGACCTTAGCTGTTAGGCCAGAGTAAGAGTTAAGACCTTAACCAGTAGGCCAGAGTACAAGTCTAAGACCTTAGCTATTAGGCCAGAGTAAGAGTTAAGACCTTAACCATTAGGCCAGAGTACGAGTCTAAGACCTTAGCTATTAGGCCAGAGTAAGAGTTAAGACCTTAGCTATTAGGCCAGAGTAAGAGTTAAGACCTTAACCAGTAGGCCAGAGTTTAAGTCTAAGACCTTAGCTATTAGGCCAGAGTAAGAGTTAAGACCTTAACCAGTTGGCCAGAGTAAAAGTTAAGACCTCAACCTGTAAGCCAGAGTACGAGTCTAAGACCTTAGCTATTAGGCCAGAGTACGAGTCTAAGACCTTAGCTATTAGGCCAGAGTAAGAGTTACGACCTTAACCAGTAGGCCAGAGTAAGAGTTAAGACCTTAACCATTAGGCCAGAGTAGGAGTCTAAGACCTTAGCTATTAGGCCAGAGTAAGAGTTAAGACCTTAACTAGTAGGCCAGAGTAAGAGTTAAGACCTTAACCATTAGGCCATAGTACGAGTTTAAGACCTTAACCATTAGGCCAGAGTACGAGTCTAAGACCTTAGCTATTATGCCAGAGTAATAGTTAAGACCTTAGCTATTAGGCCAGAGTAAGAGTTAAGACCTTAACCATTAGGCCAGAGTACAAGTCTAAGACCTTAGCTATTAGGCCAGAGTACGAGTCTAAGACCTTAGCTATTAGGCCAGAGTAAGAGTTAAGACCTTAACCATTAGGCCAGAGTACGAGTCTAGGACCTTAGCTATTAGGCCAGAGTAAGAGTTAAGACCTTAGCTATTAGGCCAGAGTAAGAGTTAAGACCTTAACCAGTAGGCCAGAGTATAAGTCTAAGACCTTAGCTATTAGGCCAGAGTAAGAGTTAAGACCTTAACCAGTTGGCCAGAGTAAAAGTTAAGACCTTAACCTGTAGGCCAGAGTACGAGTCTAAGACCTTAGCTATTAGGTCAGCGTAAGAGTTAAGACCTTAGCTATTAGGCCAGAGTAAGAGTTAAGACCTTAACCAGTAGGCCAGAGTAAGAGTTAAGACCTTAGCTATTAGGCCAGAGTAAGAGTTAAGACCTTAACCAGTAGGCCAGAGTACAAATCTAAGACCTTAGCTATTAGGCCAGAGTACGAGTCTAAGACCTTAGCTATTAGGCCAGAGTAAGAGTTACGACCTTAACCAGTAGGCCAGAGTAAGAGTTAAGACCTTAACCATTAGGCCAGAGTACGAGTCTAAGACCTTAGCTATTAGGCCAGAGTAAGAGTTAAGACCGTAACCAGTTGGCCAGAGTAAAAGTTAAGACCTTAACCTGTAGGCCAGAGTAAGAGTTAAGACCTTAGCTATTAGGTCAGAGTAAGAGTTAAGACCTTAACTAGTAGGCCAGAGTAAGAGTTAAGACCTTAACCAGTAGGCCAGAGTAAGAGTTAAGACCTTAACCATTAGGCCAGGGTACAAGTCTAAGACCTTAGCTATTAGGCCAGAGTAAGAGTTAAGACCGTAACCAGTTGGCCAGAGTAAAAGTTAAGACCTTAACCTGTAGGCCAGAGTAAGAGTTAAGACCTTAGCTATTAGGTCAGAGTAAGAGTTAAGACCTTAACTAGTAGGCCAGAGTAAGAGTTAAGACCTTAACCAGTAGGCCAGAGTAAGAGTTAAGACCTTAACCATTAGGCCAGGGTACAAGTCTAAGACCTTAGCTATTAGGCCAGAGTAAGAGTTAAGACCTTAGCTATTTGGCCAGAGTAAGAGTTAAGACCTTCGATATTAGGCCAGAGAAAGAGTTAAGACCTTAACCAGTAGGCCAGAGTAAGAGTTAAGACCTTAACCATTAGGCCAGAGTACGAGTCTAAGACCTTAGCTATTAGGCCAGAGTAAGAGTTAAGACCTTAACCATTATGCCAGAGTACGAGTCTAGGACCTTAGCTATTAGGCCAGAGTAAGAGTTAAGACCTTAGCTATTAGGCCAGAGTAAGAGTTAAGATCTTAACCAGTAGGCCAGAGTATAAGTCTAAGACCTTAGCTATTAGGCCAGAGTAAGAGTTAAGACCGTAACCAGTTGGCCAGAGTAAAAGTTAAGACCTTAACCTGTAGGCCAGAGTAAGAGTTAAGACCTTAGCTATTAGGTCAGAGTAAGAGTTAAGACCTTAGCTATTAGGCCAGAGTAAGAGTTAAGACCTTAACCAGTAGGCCAGAGTAGGAGTTAAGACCTTAGCTATTAGGCCAGAGTAAGAGTTAAGACCTTAACCAGTAGGCCAGAGTAGGAGTTAAGACCTTAGCTATTAGGCCAGAGTAAGAGTTAAGACCTTAACCAGTAGGCCAGAGTATGAATCTAAGACCTTAGCTATTAGGCCAGAGTACGAGTCTAAGACCTTAGCTATTAGGCCAGAGTAAGAGTTAAGACCTTAACCAGTAGGCCAGAGTAAGAGTTAAGACCTTAACTATTTGGCCAGAGTACGAGTCTAACACCTTAGCTATGAGGCCAGAGTAAGAGTTAAGACCTTAGGAATTAGGCCAGGGTAAGAGTTAAGACCTTAAGCAGTAGTCCAGAGTAAGAGTTAAGACCTTAACTATTTGGCCAGAGTACGAGTCTAAGACCTTAGCTATTAGGCCAGAGTAAGAGTTAAGACCTTAGCTATTAGGCCAGAGTAAGAGTTAAGACCTTAACCAGTAGGCCAGAGTATAAGTCTAAGACCTTAGCTATTAGGCCAGAGTAAGAGTTAAGACCTTAACCAGTAGGCCAGAGTAAGAGTTAAGACCTTAACCTGTAGGCCAGAGTACGAGTCTAAGACCTTAGCTATTAGGCCAGAGTAAGGGTTAAGACCTTAACCAGTAGGCCAGTGTAAGAGTTAAGACCATAAACATTAGGCCAGAGTGCGAGTCTAAGACCTTAGCTATTAGGCCAGAGTAAGAAATAAGACCTTAGCTGTTAGGCCAGAGTAAGAGTTAAGACCTTAACCAGTAGGCCAGAGTACGAGTCTAGGACCTTAGCTATTAGGCCAGAGTAAGAGTTGAGACCTTAACCAGTAGGCCAGAGTAAGAGTTAAGACCTCAACCTGTAGGCCAGAGTACGAGTCTAAGACCTTAGCTATTAGGCCAGAGTAAGAGTTAAGACCTTAACCAGTAGACCAGAGTAAGAGTTAAGACCTTAACCATTAGGCCAGAGTACGAGTCTAAGACCTTAGCTATTAGGCCAGAGTACGAGTCTAAGACCTTAGCTATTAGGCCAGAGTAAGAGTTACGACCTTAACCAGTAGGCCAGAGTAAGAGTTAAGACTTTAACCATTAGGCCAGAGTACGAGTCTAAGACCTTAGCTATTAGGCCAGAGTAAGAGTTAAGACCTTAGCTATTAGGCCAGAGTACGAGTCTAAGACCTTAGCTATTAGGCCAGAGTAAGAGTTAAACCTACCAGTAGGCCAGAGTAAGAGTTAAGACCTTAGCTATTAGGCCAGAGTAAGAGTTAAGACCTTAACCAGTAGGCCAGAGTACGAGTCTAAGACCTTAGCTATTAGGCCAGAGTATGAGTCTTAGACCTTAGCTATTAGGCCAGAGTAAGAGTTAAGACCGTAACCAGTTGGCCAGAGTAAAAGTTAAGACCTTAACCTGTAGGCCAGAGTAAGAGTTAAGACCTTAGCTATTAGGTCAGAGTAAGAGTTAAGACCTTAGCTATTAGGCCAGAGTAAGAGTTAAGACCTTAACCAGTAGGCCAGAGTAAGAGTTAAGACCTTAGCTATTAGGCCAGAGTAAGAGTTAAGACCTTAACCAGTAGGCCAGAGTACGAATCTAAGACCTTAGCTATGAGGCCAGAGTAAGAGTTAAGACCTTAGGAATTAGGCCAGGGTAAGAGTTAAGACCTTAAGCAGTAGTCCAGAGTAAGAGTTAACACCTTAACTATTTGGCCAGAGTACGAGTCTAAGACCTTAGCTATTAGGCCAGAGTAAGAGTTAAGACCTTAGCTATTAGGCCAGAGTAAGAGTTAAGACCTTAACCAGTAGGCCAGAGTAAGAGTTAAGACCTTAACCATTAGGCCATAGTACGAGTCTAAGACCTTAGCTATAAGGCCAGAATAAGAGTTAAGACCTTAACCATTAGGCCAGAGTACGAGTCTAAGACCTTAGCTATTATGCCAGAGTAATAGTTAAGACCTTAGCTATTAGGCCAGAGTAAGAGTTAAGACCTTAACCATTAGGCCAGAGTACAAGTCTAAGACCTTAGCTATTAGGCCAGAGTACGAGTCTAAGACCTTAGCTATTAGGCCAGAGTAAGAGTTAAGACCTTAGCTATTAGGCCAGAGTAAGAGTTAAGACCTTAACCAGTAGGCCAGAGTATAAGTCTAAGACCTTAGCTATTAGGCCAGAGTAAGAGTTAAGACCTTAACCAGTTGGCCAGAGTAAAAGTTAAGACCTTAACCTGTAGGCCAGAGTACAAGTCTAAGACCTTAGCTATTTGGTCAGAGTAAGAGTTAAGACCTTAGCTATTAGGCCAGAGTAAGAGTTAAGACCTTAACCAGTAGGCCAGAGTAAGAGTTAAGACCTTAGCTTTTAGGCCAGAGTAAGAGTTAAGACCTTAACCAGTAGGCCAGAGTACGAATCTAAGACCTTAGCTATTAGGCCAGAGTACGAGTCTAAGACCTTAGCTATTAGGCCAGAGTAAGAGTTAAAACCTTAACCAGTAGGCCAGAGTAAGAGTTAAGACCTTAACTATTTGGCCAGAGTACGAGTCTAAGACCTTAGCTATGAGGCCAGAGTAAGAGTTAAGACCTTAGGTATTAGGCCAGGGTAAGAGTTAAGACCTTAAGCAGTAGTCCAGAGTAAGAGTTAAGACCTTAACTATTTGGCCAGAGTACGAGTCTAAGACCTTAGCTATTAGGCCAGAGTAAGAGTTAAGACCTTAGCTATTAGGCCAGAGTAAGAGTTAAGACCTTAACCAGTAGGCCAGAGTATAAGTCTAAGACCTTAGCTATTAGGCCAGAGTAAGAGTTAAGACCTTAACCAGTAGGCCAGAGTAAGTGTTAAGACCTTAACCTGTAGGCCAGAGTACGAGTCTAAGACCTTAGCTATTAGGCCAAAGTAAGGGTTAAGACCTTAACCAGTAGGCCAGTGTAAGAGTTAAGACCATAAACATTAGGCCAGAGTGCGAGTCTAAGACCTTAGCTATTAGGCCAGAGTAAGAAATAAGACCTTAGCTGTTAGGCCAGAGTAAGAGTTAAGACCTTAACCAGTAGGCCAGAGTACGAGTCTAAGACCTTAGCTATTAGGCCAGAGTAAGAGTTAAGACCTTAACCATTAGGCCAGAGTATGAGTCTAAGACCTTAGCTATTAGGCCAGAGTAAGAGTTAAGACCTTAGCTATTAGGCCAGAGTAAGAGTTAAGACCTTAACCAGTAGGCCAGAGTTTAAGTCTAAGACCTTAGCTATTAGGCCAGAGTAAGAGTTAAGACCTTAACCAGTTGGCCAGAGTAAAAGTTAAGACCTCAACCTGTAGGCCAGAGTACGAGTCTAAGACCTTAGCTATTAGGCCAGAGTACGAGTCTAAGACCTTAGCTATTAGGCCAGAGTAAGAGTTAAGACCTTAACCAGTAGACCAGAGTAAGAGTTAAGACCTTAACCATTAGGCCAGAGTACGAGTCTAAGTCCTTAGCTATTAGGCCAGAGTACGAGTCTAAGACCTTAGCTATTAGGCCAGAGTAAGAGTTACGACCTTAACCAGTAGGCCAGAGTAAGAGTTAAGACCTTAACCATTAGGCCAGAGTAGGAGTCTAAGACCTTAGCTATTAGGCCAGAGTAAGAGTTAAGACCTTAACTAGTAGGCCAGAGTAAGAGTTAAGACCTTAACCATTAGGCCATAGTACGAGTTTAAGACCTTAACCATTATGCCAGAGTACGAGTCTAAGACCTTAGCTATTATGCCAGAGTAATAGTTAAGACCTTAGCTATTAGGCCAGAGTAAGCGTTAAGACCTTAACCATTAGGCCAGAGTACAAGTCTAAGACCTTAGCTATTAGGCCAGAGTACGAGTCTAAGACCTTAGCTATTAGGCCAGAGTAAGAGTTAAGACCTTAACCATTAGGCCAGAGTACGAGTCTAAGACCTTAGCTATTAGGCCAGAGTAAGAGTTAAGACATTAACCAGTAGGCCAGAGTAAGAGTTAAGACCTTAACCAGTAGGCCAGAGTACGAGTCTAAGACCTTAGCTATTAGGCCAGAGTAAGAGTTAAGACCTTAACGTGTAGGCCATAGTACAAGTCTAAGACCTTAGCTATTAGGCCAGAGTAAGAGTTACGACCTTAGCTATTAGGCCAGAGTAAGAGTTAAGACCTTAAACATTGGGCCAGAGTACGAGTCTAAGACCTTAGCTATTAGGCCAGAGTAAGAGTTAAGACCTTAACCAGTAGGCCAGAGTAAGAGTTAAGACCTTAACCATTAGGCCAGAGGACGAGTCTAAGACCTTAGCTATTAGGCCAGAGTAAGAGTTAAGACCTTAACCAGTAGGCCAGAGTAAGAGTTAAGACCTTAACCAGTAGGCCAGAGTACGAGTCTAAGACCTTAGCTATTAGGCAAGAGTAAGAGTTAAGACCTTAGCTATTAGGCCAGAGTAAGAGTTAAGACCTTAGCTATTAGGCCAGAGTAAGAGTTAAGACCTTAAACATTGGGCCAGAGTACGAGTCTAAGACCTTAGCTATTAGGCCAGAGTAAGAGTTAAGACCTTAACCAGTAGGCCAGAGTAAGAGTTAAGACCTTAACCATTAGGCCATAGTATGAGTCTAAGACCTTAGCTATTAGGCCAGAGTAAGAGTTTAGACCTTAACCAGTAGGCCAGAGTACGAGTCTAAGACCTTAGCTATTAGGCCAGAGTAAGAGTTAAGAACTTAACCAGTAGGCCAGAGTAGGAGTTAAGACCTTCACCAGTAGGCCAGAGTACGAGTCTAAGACCTTAGCTATTAGGCCAGAGTACGAGTCTAAGACCTTAGCTATTAGGCCAGAGTAAGAGTTAAGACCTTAACCATTAGGCCAGAGTACGAGTCTAAGACCTTAGCTATTAGGCCAGAGTAAGAGTTAATACCTTAACCAGTAGGCCAGAGTACGAGTCTAAGACCTTAGCTATTAGGCCAGAGTAAGAGTTAAGACCTTAACGTGTAGGCCATAGTAGGAGTCTAAGACCTTAGCTATTAGGCCAGAGTAAGAGTTAAGACCTTGGCTATTAGGCCAGAGTAAGAGTTAAGACCTTAAACATTGGGCCAGAGTACGAATCTAAGACCTTAGCTATTAGGCCAGAGTAAGAGTTAAAACCTTAACCATTAGGCCAGAGTACGAGTCTAAGACCTTAGCTATTAGGCCAGAGTAAGAGTTAAGACCTTAACCAGTAGGCCAGAGTAAGAGTAAGACCTTAACCAGTAGGCCAGAGTACGAGTCTAAGACCTTAGCTATTAGGCAGAGTAAGAGTTAAGACCTTAACGTGTAGGCCATAGTACGAGTCTAAGACCTTAGCTATTAGGCCAGAGTAAGAGTTAAGACCTTAGCTATTAGGCCAGAGTAAGAGTTAAGACCTTAAACATTGGGCCAGAGTACGAGTCTAAGACCTTAGCTATTAGGCCAGAGTAAGAGCTAAGACCTTAACCAGTAGGCCAGAGTAAGAGTTAAGACCTTAATCATTAGGCCAGAGTACGAGTCTAAGACCTTAGCTATTAGGCCAGAGTAAGAGTTAAGACCTTAACCAGTAGGCCAGAGAAAGAGTTAAGACCTTAACCATTAGGCCAGAGTACGAGTCTAAGACCTTACCTATTAGGCCCGAGTAAGAGTTAAGACCTTAGCTATTAGGCCAGAGCACGAGTCTAAGACCTTAGCTATTAGGCCAGAGTAAGAGTTAAGACCTTAACCAGTAGGCCAGAGTACGAGTCTAAGACCTTAGCTATTAGGCCAAAGTAAGAGTTAAGACCTTAACCTGTAGGCCATAGTACGAGTCTAAGACCCTAGCTATTAGGCCAGAGTAAGAGTTAAGACCTTAGCTATTAGGCCAGAGTAAGAGTTAAGACCTTAAACATTGGGCCAGAGTACGAGTCTAAGACCTTAGCTATTAGGCCAGAGTAAGAGTTAAGACCTTAACCAGTAGGCCAGAGTACGAGTCTAAGACCTTAGCTATTAGGCCAGAGTAAGAGTTACGACCTTAACGTGTAGGCCATAGTACGAGTCTAAGACCTTAGCTATTAGGCCAGAGTAAGAGTTAAGACCTTAGCTATTAGGCCAGAGTAAGAGTTAAGACCTTAAACATTGGGCCAGAGTACGAGTCTAAGACCTTAGCTATTAGGCCAGAGTAAGAGTTAAGACCTTAACCATTAGGCCAGAGTACGAGTCTAAGACCTTAGCTATTAGGCCAGAGTAAGAGTTAAGACCTTAACCAGTAGGCCAGAGTAAGAGTTAAGACCTTAACCAGTAGGCCAGAGTACGAGTCTAAGACCTTAGCTATTAGGCCAGAGTAAGAGTTAAGACCTTAACGTGTAGGCCATAGTACGAGTCTAAGACCTTAGCTATTAGGCCAGAGTAAGAGTTAAGACCTTAAACATTGGGCCAGAGTACGAGTCTAAGACCTTAGCTATTAGGCCAGAGTAAGAGTTAAGACCTTAACCAGTAGGCCAGAGTAAGAGTTAAGACCTTAACCATTAGGCCAGAGGACGAGTCTAAGACCTTAGCTATTAGGCCAGAGTAAGAGTTAAGACCTTAACCAGTAGGCCAGAGTAAGAGTTAAGACCTTAACCAGTAGGCCAGAGTACGAGTCTAAGACCTTAGGTATTAGGCAAGAGTAAGAGTTAAGACCTTAGCTATTAGGCCAGAGTAAGAGTTAAGACCTTAGCTATTAGGCCAGAGTAAGAGTTAAGACCTTAAACATTGGGCCAGAGTACGAGTCGAAGACCTTAGCTATTAGGCCAGAGTAAGAGTTAAGACCTTAACCAGTAGGCCAGAGTAAGAGTTAAGACCTTAACCATTAGGCCAGAGGACGAGTCTAAGACCTTAGGTATTAGGCAAGAGTAAGAGTTAAGACCTTAGCTATTAGGCCAGAGTAAGAGTTAAGACCTTAGCTATTAGGCCAGAGTAAGAGTTAAGACCTTAAACATTGGGCCAGAGTACGAGTCTAAGACCTTAGCTATTAGGCCAGAGTAAGAGTTAAGACCTTAACCAGTAGGCCAGAGTAAGAGTTAAGACCTTAACCATTAGGCCATAGTATGAGTCTAAGACCTTAGCTATTAGGCCAGAGTAAGAGTTTAGACCTTAACCAGTAGGCCAGAGTACGAGTCTAAGACCTTAGCTATTAGGCCAGAGTAAGAGTTAAGAACTTAACCAGTAGGTCAGAGTAGGAGTTAAGACCTTCACCAGTAGGCCAGAGTACGAGTCTAAGACCTTAGCTAGTAGGCCAGAGTACGAGTCTAAGACCTTAGCTATTAGGCCAGAGTAAGAGTTAAGACCTTAACCATTAGGCCAGAGTACGAGTCTAAGACCTTAGCTATTAGGCCAGAGTAAGAGTTAAGACCTTAACCTGTAGGCCATAGTACGAGTCTAAGACCTTAGCTATTAGACTAGAGTAATAGTTAAGACCTTAGCTATTAGGCCAGATTACGAGTCTAAGACCTTTGCTATTAGGCCAAAGTAAGAGTTAAGACCTTAACCATTAGGCCATAGTACGAGTCTAAGACATTAGCTATGAGGCCAGAGTAAGAGTTAAGACCTTAGCTATTAGGCCAGAGTAAGAGTTAAGACCTTAAACATTGGGCCAGAGTACGAGTCTAAGACCTTAGCTATTAGGCCAGAGTAAGAGTTAAGACCTTAACCAGTAGGCCAGAGTAAGAGTTAAAACCTTAACCATTAGGCCAGAGTACGAGTCTAAGACCTTAGCTATTAGGCCAGAGTAAGAGTTACGACCTTAACCAGTAGGCCAGAGTAAGAGTTAAGACCTTAACCATTAGGCCAGAGTACGAGTCTAAGACCTTAGCTATTAGGCCAGAGTAAGAGTTAAGACCTTAGCTATTAGGCCAGAGTACGAGTCTTAGACCTTAGCTATTAGGCCAGAGTAAGAATTAAGACCTTAACCAGTAGGCCAGAGTAAGAGTTAAGACCTTAGCTATTAGGCCAGAGTAAGAGTTAAGAGCTTAACCAGTAGGCCAGAGTACGAGTCTTAGACCTTAGCTATTATGCCAGAGTAAGAGTTAAGACCTTAACCATTAGGCCATAGTACAAGTCTAAGACCTTAGCTATTAGGCCAGAGTAAGAGTTAAGACCTTAGCTATTAGGCCAGAGTAAGAGTTAAGACCTTAACCAGTAGGCCAGAGTACGAGTCTAAGACCTTAGCTATTAGGCCAGAGTAAGAGTTAAGACCTTAACCTGTAGGCCATAGTACGAGTCTAAGACCTTAGCTATTAGGCCAGAGTAAGAGTTAAGACCTTAGCTATTAGGCCAGAGTAAGAGTTAAGACCTTAAACATTGGGCCAGAGTACGAGTCTAAGACCTTAGCTATTAGGCCAGAGTAAGAGTTAAGACCTTAACCAGTAGGCCAGAGTAAGAGTTAAGACCTTAACCATTAGGCCAGAGTACGAGTCTAAGACCTTAGCTATTAGGCCAGAGTAAGAGTTAAGACCTTAACCAGTAGGCCAGAGTAAGAGTTAAGACCTTAACCAGTAGGCCAGAGTACGAGTCTAAGACCTTAGCTATTAGGCCAGAGTAAGAGTTAAGACCTTAACGTGTAGGCCATAGTACGAGTCTAAGACCTTAGCTATTAGGCCAGAGTAAGAGTTAAAACCTTAGCTATTAGGCCAGAGTAAGAGTTAAGACCTTAAACATTGGGCCAGAGTACGAGTCTAAGACCTTAGCTATTAGGCCAGAGTAAGAGTTAAGACCTTAACCAGTAGGCCAGAGTAAGAGTTAAGACCTTAACCATTAGGCCAGAGTACGAGTCTAAGACCTTAGCTATTAGGCCAGAGTAAGACTCAAGACCTTAACCAGTAGGCCAGAGAAAGAGTTAAGACCTTAACCATTAGGCCAGAGTACGAGTCTAAGACCTTACCTATTAGGCCCGAGTAAGAGTTAAGACCTTAGCTATTAGGCCAGAGCACGAGTCTAAGACCTTAGCTATTAGGCCAGAGTAAGAGTTAAGACCTTAACCAGTAGGCCAGAGTACGAGTCTAAGACCTTAGCTATTAGGCCAGAGTAAGAGTTAAGACCTTAACCAGTAGGCCAGAGTAAGAGTTAAGACCTTAGCTTTTAGGCCAGAGTAAGAGTTAAGACCTTAACCAGTAGGCCAGAGTACGAATCTAAGACCTTAGCTATTAGGCCAGAGTACGAGTCTAAGACCTTAGCTATTAGGCCAGAGTAAGAGTTAAGACCTTAACCAGTAGGCCAGAGTAAGAGTTAAGACCTTAACTATTTGGCCAGAGTACGAGTCTAAGACCTTAGCTATGAGGCCAGAGTAAGAGTTAAGACCTTAGGTATTAGGCCAGGGTAAGAGTTAAGACCTTAAGCAGTAGTCCAGAGTAAGAGTTAAGACCTTAACTATTTGGCCAGAGTACGAGTCTAAGACCTTAGCTATTAGGCCAGAGTAAGAGTTAAGACCTTAGCTATTAGGCCAGAGTAAGAGTTAAGACCTTAACCAGTAGGCCAGAGTATAAGTCTAAGACCTTAGCTATTAGGCCAGAGTAAGAGTTAAGACCTTAACCAGTAGGCCAGAGTAAGTGTTAAGACCTTAACCTGTAGGCCAGAGTACGAGTCTAAGACCTTAGCTATTAGGCCAGAGTAAGGGTTAAGACCTTAACCAGTAGGCCAGTGTAAGAGTTAAGACCATAAACATTAGGCCAGAGTGCGAGTCTAAGACCTTAGCTATTAGGCCAGAGTAAGAAATAAGACCTTAGCTGTTAGGCCAGAGTAAGAGTTAAGACCTTAACCAGTAGGCCAGAGTACGAGTCTAAGACCTTAGCTATTAGGCCAGAGTAAGAGTTAAGACCTTAACCATTAGGCCAGAGTACCAGTCTAAGACCTTAGCTATTAGGCCAGAGTAAGAGTTAAGACCTTAGCTATTAGGCCAGAGTAAGAGTTAAGACCTTAACCAGTAGGCCAGAGTTTAAGTCTAAGACCTTAGCTATTAGGCCAGAGTAAGAGTTAAGACCTTAACCAGTTGGCCAGAGTAAAAGTTAAGACCTCAACCTGTAGGCCAGAGTACGAGTCTAAGACCTTAGCTATTAGGCCAGAGTACGAGTCTAAGACCTTAGCTATTAGGCCAGAGTAAGAGTTAAGACCTTAACCAGTAGACCAGAGTAAGAGTTAAGACCTTAACCATTAGGCCAGAGTATGAGTCTAAGTCCTTAGCTATTAGGCCAGAGTACGAGTCTAAGACCTTAGCTATTAGGCCAGAGTAAGAGTTACGACCTTAACCAGTAGGCCAGAGTAAGAGTTAAGACCTTAACCATTAGGCCAGAGTAGGAGTCTAAGACCTTAGCTATTAGGCCAGAGTAAGAGTTAAGACCTTAACTAGTAGGCCAGAGTAAGAGTTAAGACCTTAACCATTAGGCAATAGTACGAGTTTAAGACCTTAACCATTAGGCCAGAGTACGAGTCTAAGACCTTAGCTATTATGCCAGAGTAATAGTTAAGACCTTAGCTATTAGGCCAGAGTAAGAGTTAAGACCTTAACCATTAGGCCAGAGTACAAGTCTAAGACCTTAGCTATTAGGCCAGAGTACGAGTCTAAGACCTTAGCTATTAGGCCAGAGTAAGAGTTAAGACCTTAACCATTAGGCCAGAGTACGAGTCTAGGACCTTAGCTATTAGGCCAGAGTAAGAGTTAAGACCTTAGCTATTAGGCCAGAGTAAGAGTTAAGACCTTAACCAGTAGGCCAGAGTATAAGTCTAAGACCTTAGCTATTAGGCCAGAGTAAGAGTTAAGACCTTAACCAGTTGGCCAGAGTAAAAGTTAAGACCTTAACCTGTAGGCCAGAGTACGAGTCTAAGACCTTAGATATTAGGTCAGAGTAAGAGTTAAGACCTTAGCTATTAGGCCAGAGTACGAGTCTAAGACCTTACCTATTAGGCCCGAGTAAGAGTTAAGACCTTAGCTATTAGGCCAGAGCACGAGTCTAAGACCTTAGCTATTAGGCCAGAGTAAGAGTTAAGACCTTAACCAGTAGGCCAGAGTACGAGTCTAAGACCTTAGCTATTAGGCCAGAGTAAGAGTTAAGACCTTAACCAGTAGGCCAGAGTAAGAGTTAAGACCTTAGCTTTTAGGCCAGAGTAAGAGTTAAGACCTTAACCAGTAGGCCAGAGTACGAATCTAAGACCTTAGCTATTAGGCCAGAGTACGAGTCTAAGACCTTAGCTATTAGGCCAGAGTAAGAGTTAAGACCTTAACCAGTAGGCCAGAGTAAGAGTTAAGACCTTAACTATTTGGCCAGAGTACGAGTCTAAGACCTTAGCTATGAGGCCAGAGTAAGAGTTAAGACCTTAGGTATTAGGCCAGGGTAAGAGTTAAGACCTTAAGCAGTAGTCCAGAGTAAGAGTTAAGACCTTAACTATTTGGCCAGAGTACGAGTCTAAGACCTTAGCTTTTAGGCCAGAGTAAGAGTTAAGACCTTAGCTATTAGGCCAGAGTAAGAGTTAAGACCTTAACCAGTAGGCCAGAGTATAAGTCTAAGACCTTAGCTATTAGGCCAGAGTAAGAGTTAAGACCTTAACCAGTAGGCCAGAGTAAGTGTTAAGACCTTAACCTGTAGGCCAGAGTACGAGTCTAAGACCTTAGCTATTAGGCCAGAGTAAGGGTTAAGACCTTAACCAGTAGGCCAGTGTAAGAGTTAAGACCATAAACATTAGGCCAGAGTGCGAGTCTAAGACCTTAGCTATTAGGCCAGAGTAAGAAATAAGACCTTAGCTGTTAGGCCAGAGTAAGAGTTAAGACCTTAACCAGTAGGCCAGAGTACGAGTCTAAGACCTTAGCTATTAGGCCAGAGTAAGAGTTAAGACCTTAACCATTAGGCCAGAGTACCAGTCTAAGACCTTAGCTATTAGGCCAGAGTAAGAGTTAAGACCTTAGCTATTAGGCCAGAGTAAGAGTTAAGACCTTAACCAGTAGGCCAGAGTTTAAGTCTAAGACCTTAGCTATTAGGCCAGAGTAAGAGTTAAGACCTTAACCAGTTGGCCAGAGTAAAAGTTAAGACCTCAACCTGTAGGCCAGAGTACGAGTCTAAGACCTTAGCTATTAGGCCAGAGTACGAGTCTAAGACCTTAGCTATTAGGCCAGAGTAAGAGTTAAGACCTTAACCAGTAGACCAGAGTAAGAGTTAAGACCTTAACCATTAGGCCAGAGTATGAGTCTAAGTCCTTAGCTATTAGGCCAGAGTACGAGTCTAAGACCTTAGCTATTAGGCCAGAGTAAGAGTTACGACCTTAACCAGTAGGCCAGAGTAAGAGTTAAGACCTTAACCATTAGGCCAGAGTAGGAGTCTAAGACCTTAGCTATTAGGCCAGAGTAAGAGTTAAGACCTTAACTAGTAGGCCAGAGTAAGAGTTAAGACCTTAACCATTAGGCAATAGTACGAGTTTAAGACCTTAACCATTAGGCCAGAGTACGAGTCTAAGACCTTAGCTATTATGCCAGAGTAATAGTTAAGACCTTAGCTATTAGGCCAGAGTAAGAGTTAAGACCTTAACCATTAGGCCAGAGTACAAGTCTAAGACCTTAGCTATTAGGCCAGAGTACGAGTCTAAGACCTTAGCTATTAGGCCAGAGTAAGAGTTAAGACCTTAACCATTAGGCCAGAGTACGAGTCTAGGACCTTAGCTATTAGGCCAGAGTAAGAGTTAAGACCTTAGCTATTAGGCCAGAGTAAGAGTTAAGACCTTAACCAGTAGGCCAGAGTATAAGTCTAAGACCTTAGCTATTAGGCCAGAGTAAGAGTTAAGACCTTAACCAGTTGGCCAGAGTAAAAGTTAAGACCTTAACCTGTAGGCCAGAGTACGAGTCTAAGACCTTAGCTATTAGGTCAGAGTAAGAGTTAAGACCTTAGCTATTAGGCCAGAGTACGAGTCTAAGACCTTACCTATTAGGCCCGAGTAAGAGTTAAGACCTTAGCTATTAGGCCAGAGCACGAGTCTAAGACCTTAGCTATTAGGCCAGAGTAAGAGTTAAGACCTTAACCAGTAGGCCAGAGTACGAGTCTAAGACCTTAGCTATTAGGCCAGAGTAAGAGTTAAGACCTTAACCAGTAGGCCAGAGTAAGAGTTAAGACCTTAGCTTTTAGGCCAGAGTAAGAGTTAAGACCTTAACCAGTAGGCCAGAGTACGAATCTAAGACCTTAGCTATTAGGCCAGAGTACGAGTCTAAGACCTTAGCTATTAGGCCAGAGTAAGAGTTAAGACCTTAACCAGTAGGCCAGAGTAAGAGTTAAGACCTTAACTATTTGGCCAGAGTACGAGTCTAAGACCTTAGCTATGAGGCCAGAGTAAGAGTTAAGACCTTAGGTATTAGGCCAGGGTAAGAGTTAAGACCTTAAGCAGTAGTCCAGAGTAAGAGTTAAGACCTTAACTATTTGGCCAGAGTACGAGTCTAAGACCTTAGCTTTTAGGCCAGAGTAAGAGTTAAGACCTTAGCTATTAGGCCAGAGTAAGAGTTAAGACCTTAACCAGTAGGCCAGAGTATAAGTCTAAGACCTTAGCTATTAGGCCAGAGTAAGAGTTAAGACCTTAACCAGTAGGCCAGAGTAAGTGTTAAGACCTTAACCTGTAGGCCAGAGTACGAGTCTAAGACCTTAGCTATTAGGCCAGAGTAAGGGTTAAGACCTTAACCAGTAGGCCAGTGTAAGAGTTAAGACCATAAACATTAGGCCAGAGTGCGAGTCTAAGACCTTAGCTATTAGGCCAGAGTAAGAAATAAGACCTTAGCTGTTAGGCCAGAGTAAGAGTTAAGACCTTAACCAGTAGGCCAGAGTACGAGTCTAAGACCTTAGCTATTAGGCCAGAGTAAGAGTTAAGACCTTAACCATTAGGCCAGAGTACCAGTCTAAGACCTTAGCTATTAGGCCAGAGTAAGAGTTAAGACCTTAGCTATTAGGCCAGAGTAAGAGTTAAGACCTTAACCAGTAGGCCAGAGTTTAAGTCTAAGACCTTAGCTATTAGGCCAGAGTAAGAGTTAAGACCTTAACCAGTTGGCCAGAGTAAAAGTTAAGACCTCAACCTGTAGGCCAGAGTACGAGTCTAAGACCTTAGCTATTAGGCCAGAGTACGAGTCTAAGACCTTAGCTATTAGGCCAGAGTAAGAGTTAAGACCTTAACCAGTAGACCAGAGTAAGAGTTAAGACCTTAACCATTAGGCCAGAGTATGAGTCTAAGTCCTTAGCTATTAGGCCAGAGTACGAGTCTAAGACCTTAGCTATTAGGCCAGAGTAAGAGTTACGACCTTAACCAGTAGGCCAGAGTAAGAGTTAAGACCTTAACCATTAGGCCAGAGTAGGAGTATAAGACCTTAGCTATTAGGCCAGAGTAAGAGTTAAGACCTTAACTAGTAGGCCAGAGTAAGAGTTAAGACCTTAACCATTAGGCCATAGTACGAGTTTAAGACCTTAACCATTAGGCCAGAGTACGAGTCTAAGACCTTAGCTATTATGCCAGAGTAATAGTTAAGACCTTAGCTATTAGGCCAGAGTAAGAGTTAAGACCTTAACCATTAGGCCAGAGTACAAGTCTAAGACCTTAGCTATTAGGCCAGAGTACGAGTCTAAGACCTTAGCTATTAGGCCAGAGTAAGAGTTAAGACCTTAACCATTAGGCCAGAGTACGAGTCTAGGACCTTAGCTATTAGGCCAGAGTAAGAGTTAAGACCTTAACCAGTAGGCCAGAGTATAAGTCTAAGACCTTAGCTATTAGGCCAGAGTAAGAGTTAAGACCTTAACCAGTTGGCCAGAGTAAAAGTTAAGACCTTAACCTGTAGGCCAGAGTACGAGTCTAAGACCTTAGCTATTAGGTCAGAGTAAGAGTTAAGACCTTAGCTATTAGGCCAGAGTAAGAGTTAAGACCTTAACCAGTAGGCCAGAGTAAGAGTTAAGACCTTAGCTATTAGGCCAGAGTAAGAGTTAAGACCTTAACCAGTAGGCCAGAGTACGAATCTAAGACCTTAGCTATTAGGCCAGAGTACGAGTCTAAGACCTTAGCTATTAGGCCAGAGTAAGAGTTACGACCTTAACCAGTAGGCCAGAGTAAGAGTTAAGACCTTAACCATTAGGCCAGAGTACGAGTCTAAGACCTTAGCTATTAGGACAGAGTAAGAGTTAAGACCTTAACTAGTAGGCCAGAGTAAGAGTTAAGACCTTAACCAGTAGGCCAGAGTAAGAGTTAAGACCTTAACCATTAGGCCAGAGTACAAGTTTAAGACCTTAGCTATTAGGCCAGAGTAAGAGTTAAGACCTTAGCTATTTGGCCAGAGTAAGAGTTAAGACCTTCGGTATTAGGCCAGAGAAAGAGTTAAGACCTTAACCAGTAGGCCAGAGTAAGAGTTAAGACCTTAACCATTAGGCC
Source organism: Triturus cristatus (assembly GCF_964204655.1). Classification (NCBI taxonomy): domain Eukaryota; kingdom Metazoa; phylum Chordata; class Amphibia; order Caudata; family Salamandridae; genus Triturus; species Triturus cristatus. Next base: position 246,397,101 of record NC_140580.1, on the reverse strand, counting down.
AGAGTACGAGTCTAAGACCTTAGCTATTAGGCCAGAGTAAGAGTTAAGACCTTAACCATTATGCCAGAGTACGAGTCTAGGACCTTAGCTATTAGGCCAGAGTAAGAGTTAAGACCTTAGCTATTAGGCCAGAGTAAGAGTTAAGATCTTAACCAGTAGGCCAGAGTATAAGTCTAAGACCTTAGCTATTAGGCCAGAGTAAGAGTTAAGACCGTAACCAGTTGACCAGAGTAAAAGTTAAGACCTTAACCTGTAGGCCAGAGTAAGAGTTAAGACCTTAGCTATTAGGTCAGAGTAAGAGTTAAGACCTTAGCTATTAGGCCAGAGTAAGAGTTAAGACCTTAACCAGTAGGCCAGAGTAGGAGTTAAGACCGTAGCTATTAGGCCAGAGTAAGAGTTAAGACCTTAACCAGTAGGCCAGAGTATGAATCTAAGACCTTAGCTATTAGGCCAGAGTACGAGTCTAAGACCTTAGCTATTAGGCCAGAGTAAGAGTTAAGACCTTAACCAGTAGGCCAGAGTAAGAGTTAAGACCTTAACTATTTTGCCAGAGTACGAGTCTAACACCTTAGCTATGAGGCCAGAGTAAGAGTTAAGACCTTAGGAATTAGGCCAGGGTAAGAGTTAAGACCTTAAGCAGTAGTCCAGAGTAAGAGTTAAGACCTTAACTATTTGGCCAGAGTACGAGTCTAAGACCTTAGCTATTAGGCCAGAGTAAGAGTTAAGACCTTAACCAGTAGGCCAGAGTAAGAGTTAAGACCTTAACCAGTAGGCCAGAGTACGAGTCTAAGACCTTAGCTATTAGGCCAGAGTAAGAGTTAAGACCTTAACGTGTAGGCCATAGTACGAGTCTAAGACCTTAGCTATTAGGCCAGAGTAAGAGTTAAAACCTTAGCTATTAGGCCAGAGTAAGAGTTAAGACCTTAAACATTGGGCCAGAGTACGTGTCTAAGACCTTAGCTATTAGGCCAGAGTAAGAGTTAAGACCTTAACCAGTAGGCCAGAGTAAGTGTTAAGACCTTAACCTGTAGGCCAGAGTACGAGTCTAAGACCTTAGCTATTAGGCCAGAGTAAGGGTTAAGACCTTAACCAGTAGGCCAGTGTAAGAGTTAAGACCATAAACATTAGGCCAGAGTGCGAGTCTAAGACCTTAGCTATTAGGCCAGAGTAAGAAATAAGACCTTAGCTGTTAGGCCAGAGTAAGAGTTAAGACCTTAACCAGTAGGCCAGAGTACGAGTCTAGGACCTTAGCTATTAGGCCAGAGTAAGAGTTGAGACCTTAACCAGTAGGCCAGAGTAAGAGTTAAGACCTCAACCTGTAGGCCAGAGTACGAGTCTAAGACCTTAGCTATTAGGCCAGAGTAAGAGTTAAGACCTTAACCAGTAGACCAGAGTAAGAGTTAAGACCTTAACCATTAGGCCAGAGTACGAGTCTAAGACCTTAGCTATTAGGCCAGAGTACGAGTCTAAGACCTTAGCTATTAGGCCAGAGTAAGAGTTACGACCTTAACCAGTAGGCCAGAGTAAGAGTTAAGACTTTAACCATTAGGCCAGAGTACGAGTCTAAGACCTTAGCTATTAGGCCAGAGTAAGAGTTAAGACCTTAGCTATTAGGCCAGAGTACGAGTCTAAGACCTTAGCTATTAGGCCAGAGTAAGAGTTAAACCTACCAGTAGGCCAGAGTAAGAGTTAAGACCTTAGCTATTAGGCCAGAGTAAGAGTTAAGACCTTAACCAGTAAGCCAGAGTACGAGTCTAAGACCTTAGCTATTAGGCCAGAGTATGAGTCTTAGACCTTAGCTATTAGGCCAGAGTAAGAGTTAAGACCTTAACCAGTAGGCCAGAGTAAGAGTTAAGACCTTAACTATTAGGCCAGAGTACGAGTCTAAGACCTTAGCTATTAGGCCAGAGTAAGAGTTAAGACCTTAGCTATTAGGCCAGAGTAAGAGTTAAGACCTTAACCAGTAGGCCAGAGTATGAGTCTAAGACCTTAGCTATTAGGCCAGAGTAGGAGTTAAGACCGTAACCAGTAGGCCAGAGTAAGAGTTAAGACCTTAACCTGTAGGCTAGAAGACGAGTCTAAGACCTTAGCTATTAGGCCAGAGTAAGGGTTAAGACCTTAACCAGTAGGCCAGTGTAAGAATTAAGACCATAAACATTAGGCCAGAATACGAGTCTAAGACCTTAGCTATTAGGCGAGAGTAAGAGTTAAGACCTTAGCTGTTAGGCCAGAGTGAGAGTTAAGACCTTAACCAGTAGGCCAGAGTACGAGTCTAAGACCTTAGCTATTAGGCCAGAGTAAGAGATAAGACCTTAACCAGTAGGCCAGAGTAAGAGTTAAGACCTCAACCTGTAGGCCAGAGTACGAGTCTAAGACCTTAGCTATTAGGCCAGAGTACGAGTCTAAGACCTTAGCTATTAGGCCAGAGTAAGAGTTAAGACCTTAACCAGTAGGTCAGAGTAAGAGTTAGGACCTTAACCATTAGGCCAGAGTACGAGTCTAAGACCTTAGCTATTAGGCCAGAGTGCGAGTCTAAGACCTTAACTATTAGGCCAGAGTAAAAGTTAAGACCTTAACCATTAGGCCAGAGTACGAGTCTAAGACCTTAGCTATTAGGCCAGAGTAAGAATTAAGACCTTAACTAGTAGGCCAGAGTAAGAGTTAAGACCTTAATCATTAGGCCATAGTACGAGTCTAAGACCTTAGCTATAAGGCCAGAATAAGAGTTAAGACCTTAACCATTAGGCCAGAGTACGAGTCTAAGACCTTAGCTATTAGGCCAGAGTAAGAGTTAAGACCTTAGCTATTAGGCCAGAGTAAGAGTTAAGACCTTAACCATTAGGCCAGAGTACAAGTCTAAGACCTTAGCTATTAGGCCAGAGTACAAGTCTAAGACCTTAGCTATTAGGCCAGAGTACGAGTCTAAGACCTTAGCTATTAGGCCTAGAGTAAGAGTTAAGACCTTAACCATTAGGCCAGAGTACGAGTCTAAGACCTTAGCTATTAGGCCAGAGTAAGAGTTAAGACCTTAGCTATTAGGCCAGAGTAAGAGTTAAGGCCCTAACCAGTAGGCCAGAGTATAAGTCTAAGACCTTAGCTATTAGGCCAGAGCACGAGTCTAAGACCTTAGCTATTAGGCCAGAGTAAGAGTTAAGACCTTAACCAGTAGGCCAGAGTACGAGTCTAAGACCTTAGCTATTAGGCCAGAGTAAGAGTTAAGACCTTAACCTGTAGGCCATAGTACGAGTCTAAGACCTTAGCTATTAGGCCAGAGTAAGAGTTAAGACCTTAGCTATTAGGCCAGAGTAAGAGTTAAGACCTTAAACATTGGGCCAGAGTACGAGTCTAAGACCTTAGCTATTAGGCCAGAGTAAGAGTTAAGACCTTAACCAGTAGGCCAGAGTACGAGTCTAAGACCTTAGCTATTAGGCCAGAGTAAGAGTTAAGACCTTAACGTGTAGGCCATAGTACGAGTCTAAGACCTTAGCTATTAGGCCAGAGTAAGAGTTAAGACCTTAGCTATTAGGCCAGAGTAAGAGTTAAGACCTTAAACATTGGGCCAGAGTACGAGTCTAAGACCTTAGCTATTAGGCCAGAGTAAGAGTTAAGACCTTAACCATTAGGCCAGAGTACGAGTCTAAGACCTTAGCTATTAGGCCAGAGTAAGAGTTAAGACCTTAACCAGTAGGCCAGAGTAAGAGTTAAGACCTTAACCAGTAGGCCAGAGTACGAGTCTAAGACCTTAGCTATTAGGCCAGAGTAAGAGTTAAGACCTTAACGTGTAGGCCATAGTACGAGTCTAAGACCTTAGCTATTAGGCCAGAGTAAGAGTTAAGACCTTAGCTATTAGGCAAGAGTAAGAGTTAAGACCTTAAACATTGGGCCAGAGTACGAGTCTAAGACCTTAGCTATTAGGCCAGAGTAAGAGTTAAGACCTTAACCAGTAGGCCAGAGTAAGAGTTAAGACCTTAACCATTAGGCCAGAGGACGAGTCTAAGACCTTAGCTATTAGGCCAGAGTAAGAGTTAAGACCTTAACCAGTAGGCCAGAGTAAGAGTTAAGACCTTAACCAGTAGGCCAGAGTACGAGTCTAAGACCTTAGGTATTAGGCAAGAGTAAGAGTTAAGACCTTAGCTATTAGGCCAGAGTAAGAGTTAAGACCTTAGCTATTAGGCCAGAGTAAGAGTTAAGACCTTAAACATTGGGCCAGAGTACGAGTCTAAGACCTTAGCTATTAGGCCAGAGTAAGAGTTAAGACCTTAACCAGTAGGCCAGAGTAAGAGTTAAGACCTTAACCATTAGGCCATAGTATGAGTCTAAGACCTTAGCTATTAGGCCAGAGTAAGAGTTTAGACCTTAACCAGTAGGCCAGAGTACGAGTCTAAGACCTTAGCTATTAGGCCAGAGTAAAAGTTAAGAACTTAACCAGTAGGCCAGAGTAGGAGTTAAGACCTTCACCAGTAGGCCAGAGTACGAGTCTAAGACCTTAGCTATTAGGCCAGAGTACGAGTCTAAGACCTTAGCTATTAGGCCAGAGTAAGAGTTAAGACCTTAACCATTAGGCCAGAGTACGAGTCTAAGACCTTAGCTATTAGGCCAGAGTAAGAGTTAAGACCTTAACCTGTAGGCCATAGTACGAGTCTAAGACCTTAGCTATTAGACTAGAGTAATAGTTAAGACCTTAGCTATTAGGCCAGATTACGAGTCTAAGACCTTTGCTATTAGGCCAAAGTAAGAGTTAAGACCTTAACCATTAGGCCATAGTACGAGTCTAAGACCTTAGCTATGAGGCCAGAGTAAGAGTTAAGACCTTAGCTATTAGGCCAGAGTAAGAGTTAAGACCTTAAACATTGGGCCAGAGTACGAGTCTAAGACCTTAGCTATTAGGCCAGAGTAAGAGTTAAGACCTTAACCAGTAGGCCAGAGTAAGAGTTAAAACCTTAACCATTAGGCCAGAGTACGAGTCTAAGACCTTAGCTATTAGGCCAGAGTAAGAGTTACGACCTTAACCAGTAGGCCAGAGTAAGAGTTAAGACCTTAACCATTAGGCCAGAGTACGAGTCTAAGACCTTAGCTATTAGGCCAGAGTAAGAGTTAAGACCTTAGCTATTAGGCCAGAGTACGAGTCTTAGACCTTAGCTATTAGGCCAGAGTAAGAATTAAGACCTTATCCAGTAGGCCAGAGTAAGAGTTAAGACCTTAGCTATTAGGCCAGAGTAAGAGTTAAGAGCTTAACCAGTAGGCCAGAGTACGAGTCTTAGACCTTAGCTATTATGCCAGAGTAAGAGTTAAGACCTTAACCATTAGGCCATAGTACAAGTCTAAGACCTTAGCTATTAGGCCAGAGTAAGAGTTAAGACCTTAGCTATTAGGCCAGAGTAAGAGTTAAGACCTTAACCAGTAGGCCAGAGTACGAGTCTAAGACCTTAGCTATTAGGCCAGAGTAAGAGTTAAGACCTTAACCTGTAGGCCATAGTACGAGTCTAAGACCTTAGCTATTAGGCCAGAGTAAGAGTTAAGACCTTAGCTATTAGGCCAGAGTAAGAGTTAAGACCTTAAACATTGGGCCAGAGTACGAGTCTAAGACCTTAGCTATTAGGCCAGAGTAAGAGTTAAGACCTTAACCAGTAGGCCAGAGTAAGAGTTAAGACCTTAACCATTAGGCCAGAGTACGAGTCTAAGACCTTAGCTATTAGGCCAGAGTAAGAGTTAAGACCTTAACCAGTAGGCCAGAGTAAGAGTTAAGACCTTAACCAGTAGGCCAGAGTACGAGTCTAAGACCTTAGCTATTAGGCCAGAGTAAGAGTTAAGACCTTAACGTGTAGGCCATAGTACGAGTCTAAGACCTTAGCTATTAGGCCAGAGTAAGAGTTAAAACCTTAGCTATTAGGCCAGAGTAAGAGTTAAGACCTTAAACATTGGGCCAGAGTACGAGTCTAAGACCTTAGCTATTAGGCCAGAGTAAGAGTTAAGACCTTAACCAGTAGGCCAGAGTAAGAGTTAAGACCTTACCCATTAGGCCAGAGTACGAGTCTAAGACCTTAGCTATTAGGCCAGAGTAAGAGTCAAGACCTTAACCAGTAGGCCAGAGAAAGAGTTAAGACCTTAACCATTAGGCCAGAGTACGAGTCTAAGACCTTACCTATTAGGCCCGAGTAAGAGTTAAGACCTTAGCTATTAGGCCAGAGCACGAGTCTAAGACCTTAGCTATTAGGCCAGAGTAAGAGTTAAGACCTTAACCAGTAGGCCAGAGTACGAGTCTAAGACCTTAGCTATTAGGCCAGAGTAAGAGTTAAGACCTTAACCAGTAGGCCAGAGTAAGAGTTAAGACCTTAGCTTTTAGGCCAGAGTAAGAGTTAAGACCTTAACCAGTAGGCCAGAGTACGAATCTAAGACCTTAGCTATTAGGCCAGAGTACGAGTCTAAGACCTTAGCTATTAGGCCAGAGTAAGAGTTAAGACCTTAACCAGTAGGCCAGAGTAAGAGTTAAGACCTTAACTATTTGGCCAGAGTACGAGTCTAAGACCTTAGCTATGTGGCCAGAGTAAGAGTTAAGACCTTAGGTATTAGGCCAGGGTAAGAGTTAAGACCTTAAGCAGTAGTCCAGAGTAAGAGTTAAGACCTTAACTATTTGGCCAGAGTACGAGTCTAAGACCTTAGCTATTAGGCCAGAGTAAGAGTTAAGACCTTAGCTATTAGGCCAGAGTAAGAGTTAAGACCTTAACCAGTAGGCCAGAGTATAAGTCTAAGACCTTAGCTATTAGGCCAGAGTAAGAGTTAAGACCTTAACCAGTAGGCCAGAGTAAGTGTTAAGACCTTAACCTGTAGGCCAGAGTACGAGTCTAAGACCTTAGCTATTAGGCCAGAGTAAGGGTTAAGACCTTAACCAGTAGGCCAGTGTAAGAGTTAAGACCATAAACATTAGGCCAGAGTGCGAGTCTAAGACCTTAGCTATTAGGCCAGAGTAAGAAATAAGACCTTAGCTGTTAGGCCAGAGTAAGAGTTAAGACCTTAACCAGTAGGCCAGAGTACGAGTCTAAGACCTTAGCTATTAGGCCAGAGTAAGAGTTAAGACCTTAACCATTAGGCCAGAGTACGAGTCTAAGACCTTAGCTATTAGGCCAGAGTAAGAGTTAAGACCTTAGCTATTAGGCCAGAGTAAGAGTTAAGACCTTAACCAGTTGGCCAGAGTAAAAGTTAAGACCTCAACCTGTAGGCCAGAGTACGAGTCTAAGACCTTAGCTATTAGGCCAGAGTACGAGTCTAAGACCTTAGCTATTAGGCCAGAGTAAGAGTTAAGACCTTAACCAGTAGACCAGAGTAAGAGTTAAGACCTTAACCATTAGGCCAGAGTACGAGTCTAAGTCCTTAGCTATTAGGCCAGAGTACGAGTCTAAGACCTTAGCTATTAGGCCAGAGTAAGAGTTACGACCTTAACCAGTAGGCCAGAGTAAGAGTTAAGACCTTAACCATTAGGCCAGAGTAGGAGTCTAAGACCTTAGCTATTAGGCCAGAGTAAGAGTTAAGACCTTAACTAGTAGGCCAGAGTAAGAGTTAGGACCTTAACCATTAGGCCATAGTACGAGTTTAAGACCTTAACCATTAGGCCAGAGTACGAGTCTAAGACCTTAGCTATTATGCCAGAGTAATAGTTAAGACCTTAGCTATTAGGCCAGAGTAAGAGTTAAGACCTTAAACATTGGGCCAGAGTACGAGTCTAAGACCTTAGCTATTAGGCCAGAGTAAGAGTTAAGACCTTAACCAGTAGGCCAGAGTACGAGTCTAAGACCTTAGCTATTAGGCCAGAGTAAGAGTTAAGACCTTAACGTGTAGGCCATAGTACGAGTCTAAGACCTTAGCTATTAGGCCAGAGTAAGAGTTAAGACCTTAGCTATTAGGCCAGAGTAAGAGTTAAGACCTTAAACATTGGGCCAGAGTACGAGTCTAAGACCTTAGCTATTAGGCCAGAGTAAGAGTTAAGACCTTAACCATTAGGCCAGAGTACGAGTCTAAGACCTTAGCTATTAGGCCAGAGTAAGAGTTAAGACCTTAACCAGTAGGCCAGAGTAAGAGTTAAGACCTTAACCAGTAGGCCAGAGTACGAGTCTAAGACCTTAGCTATTAGGCCAGAGTAAGAGTTAAGACCTTAACGTGTAGGCCATAGTACGAGTCTAAGACCTTAGCTATTAGGCCAGAGTAAGAGTTAAGACCTTAGCTATTAGGCAAGAGTAAGAGTTAAGACCTTAAACATTGGGCCAGAGTACGAGTCTAAGACCTTAGCTATTAGGCCAGAGTAAGAGTTAAGACCTTAACCAGTAGGCCAGAGTAAGAGTTAAGACCTTAACCATTAGGCCAGAGGACGAGTCTAAGACCTTAGCTATTAGGCCAGAGTAAGAGTTAAGACCTTAACCAGTAGGCCAGAGTAAGAGTTAAGACCTTAACCAGTAGGCCAGAGTACGAGTCTAAGACCTTAGGTATTAGGCAAGAGTAAGAGTTAAGACCTTAGCTATTAGGCCAGAGTAAGAGTTAAGACCTTAGCTATTAGGCCAGAGTAAGAGTTAAGACCTTAAACATTGGGCCAGAGTACGAGTCTAAGACCTTAGCTATTAGGCCAGAGTAAGAGTTAAGACCTTAACCAGTAGGCCAGAGTAAGAGTTAAGACCTTAACCATTAGGCCATAGTATGAGTCTAAGACCTTAGCTATTAGGCCAGAGTAAGAGTTTAGACCTTAACCAGTAGGCCAGAGTACGAGTCTAAGACCTTAGCTATTAGGCCAGAGTAAAAGTTAAGAACTTAACCAGTAGGCCAGAGTAGGAGTTAAGACCTTCACCAGTAGGCCAGAGTACGAGTCTAAGACCTTAGCTATTAGGCCAGAGTACGAGTCTAAGACCTTAGCTATTAGGCCAGAGTAAGAGTTAAGACCTTAACCATTAGGCCAGAGTACGAGTCTAAGACCTTAGCTATTAGGCCAGAGTAAGAGTTAAGACCTTAACCTGTAGGCCATAGTACGAGTCTAAGACCTTAGCTATTAGACTAGAGTAATAGTTAAGACCTTAGCTATTAGGCCAGATTACGAGTCTAAGACCTTTGCTATTAGGCCAAAGTAAGAGTTAAGACCTTAACCATTAGGCCATAGTACGAGTCTAAGACCTTAGCTATGAGGCCAGAGTAAGAGTTAAGACCTTAGCTATTAGGCCAGAGTAAGAGTTAAGACCTTAAACATTGGGCCAGAGTACGAGTCTAAGACCTTAGCTATTAGGCCAGAGTAAGAGTTAAGACCTTAACCAGTAGGCCAGAGTAAGAGTTAAAACCTTAACCATTAGGCCAGAGTACGAGTCTAAGACCTTAGCTATTAGGCCAGAGTAAGAGTTACGACCTTAACCAGTAGGCCAGAGTAAGAGTTAAGACCTTAACCATTAGGCCAGAGTACGAGTCTAAGACCTTAGCTATTAGGCCAGAGTAAGAGTTAAGACCTTAGCTATTAGGCCAGAGTACGAGTCTTAGACCTTAGCTATTAGGCCAGAGTAAGAATTAAGACCTTATCCAGTAGGCCAGAGTAAGAGTTAAGACCTTAGCTATTAGGCCAGAGTAAGAGTTAAGAGCTTAACCAGTAGGCCAGAGTACGAGTCTTAGACCTTAGCTATTATGCCAGAGTAAGAGTTAAGACCTTAACCATTAGGCCATAGTACAAGTCTAAGACCTTAGCTATTAGGCCAGAGTAAGAGTTAAGACCTTAGCTATTAGGCCAGAGTAAGAGTTAAGACCTTAACCAGTAGGCCAGAGTACGAGTCTAAGACCTTAGCTATTAGGCCAGAGTAAGAGTTAAGACCTTAACCTGTAGGCCATAGTACGAGTCTAAGACCTTAGCTATTAGGCCAGAGTAAGAGTTAAGACCTTAGCTATTAGGCCAGAGTAAGAGTTAAGACCTTAAACATTGGGCCAGAGTACGAGTCTAAGACCTTAGCTATTAGGCCAGAGTAAGAGTTAAGACCTTAACCAGTAGGCCAGAGTAAGAGTTAAGACCTTAACCATTAGGCCAGAGTACGAGTCTAAGACCTTAGCTATTAGGCCAGAGTAAGAGTTAAGACCTTAACCAGTAGGCCAGAGTAAGAGTTAAGACCTTAACCAGTAGGCCAGAGTACGAGTCTAAGACCTTAGCTATTAGGCCAGAGTAAGAGTTAAGACCTTAACGTGTAGGCCATAGTACGAGTCTAAGACCTTAGCTATTAGGCCAGAGTAAGAGTTAAAACCTTAGCTATTAGGCCAGAGTAAGAGTTAAGACCTTAAACATTGGGCCAGAGTACGAGTCTAAGACCTTAGCTATTAGGCCAGAGTAAGAGTTAAGACCTTAACCAGTAGGCCAGAGTAAGAGTTAAGACCTTACCCATTAGGCCAGAGTACGAGTCTAAGACCTTAGCTATTAGGCCAGAGTAAGAGTCAAGACCTTAACCAGTAGGCCAGAGAAAGAGTTAAGACCTTAACCATTAGGCCAGAGTACGAGTCTAAGACCTTACCTATTAGGCCCGAGTAAGAGTTAAGACCTTAGCTATTAGGCCAGAGCACGAGTCTAAGACCTTAGCTATTAGGCCAGAGTAAGAGTTAAGACCTTAACCAGTAGGCCAGAGTACGAGTCTAAGACCTTAGCTATTAGGCCAGAGTAAGAGTTAAGACCTTAACCAGTAGGCCAGAGTAAGAGTTAAGACCTTAGCTTTTAGGCCAGAGTAAGAGTTAAGACCTTAACCAGTAGGCCAGAGTACGAATCTAAGACCTTAGCTATTAGGCCAGAGTACGAGTCTAAGACCTTAGCTATTAGGCCAGAGTAAGAGTTAAGACCTTAACCAGTAGGCCAGAGTAAGAGTTAAGACCTTAACTATTTGGCCAGAGTACGAGTCTAAGACCTTAGCTATGTGGCCAGAGTAAGAGTTAAGACCTTAGGTATTAGGCCAGGGTAAGAGTTAAGACCTTAAGCAGTAGTCCAGAGTAAGAGTTAAGACCTTAACTATTTGGCCAGAGTACGAGTCTAAGACCTTAGCTATTAGGCCAGAGTAAGAGTTAAGACCTTAGCTATTAGGCCAGAGTAAGAGTTAAGACCTTAACCAGTAGGCCAGAGTATAAGTCTAAGACCTTAGCTATTAGGCCAGAGTAAGAGTTAAGACCTTAACCAGTAGGCCAGAGTAAGTGTTAAGACCTTAACCTGTAGGCCAGAGTACGAGTCTAAGACCTTAGCTATTAGGCCAGAGTAAGGGTTAAGACCTTAACCAGTAGGCCAGTGTAAGAGTTAAGACCATAAACATTAGGCCAGAGTGCGAGTCTAAGACCTTAGCTATTAGGCCAGAGTAAGAAATAAGACCTTAACCATTAGGCCAGAGTACGAGTCTAAGACCTTAGCTATTAGGCCAGAGTAAGAGTTAAGACCTTAGCTATTAGGCCAGAGTAAGAGTTAAGACCTTAACCAGTTGGCCAGAGTAAAAGTTAAGACCTCAACCTGTAGGCCAGAGTACGAGTCTAAGACCTTAGCTATTAGGCCAGAGTACGAGTCTAAGACCTTAGCTATTAGGCCAGAGTAAGAGTTAAGACCTTAACCAGTAGACCAGAGTAAGAGTTAAGACCTTAACCATTAGGCCAGAGTACGAGTCTAAGTCCTTAGCTATTAGGCCAGAGTACGAGTCTAAGACCTTAGCTATTAGGCCAGAGTAAGAGTTACGACCTTAACCAGTAGGCCAGAGTAAGAGTTAAGACCTTAACCATTAGGCCAGAGTAGGAGTCTAAGACCTTAGCTATTAGGCCAGAGTAAGAGTTAAGACCTTAACTAGTAGGCCAGAGTAAGAGTTAGGACCTTAACCATTAGGCCATAGTACGAGTTTAAGACCTTAACCATTAGGCCAGAGTACGAGTCTAAGACCTTAGCTATTATGCCAGAGTAATAGTTAAGACCTTAGCTATTAGGCCAGAGTAAGAGTTAAGACCTTAACCATTAGGCCAGAGTACAAGTCTAAGACCTTAGCTATTAGGCCAGAGTACGAGTCTAAGACCTTAGCTATTAGGCCAGAGTAAGAGTTAAGACCTTAACCATTAGGCCAGAGTACGAGTCTAGGACCTTAGCTATTAGGCCAGAGTAAGAGTTAAGACCTTAGCTATTAGGCCAGAGTAAGAGTTAAGACCTTAACCAGTAGGCCAGAGTATAAGTCTAAGACCTTAGCTATTAGGCCAGAGTAAGAGTTAAGACCTTAACCAGTTGGCCAGAGTAAAAGTTAAGACCTTAACCTGTAGGCCAGAGTACGAGTCTAAGACCTTAGCTATTAGGTCAGAGTAAGAGTTAAGACCTTAGCTATTAGGCCAGAGTAAGAGTTAAGACCTTAACCAGTAGGCCAGAGTAAGAGTTAAGACCTTAGCTATTAGGCCAGAGTAAGAGTTAAGACCTTAACCAGTAGGCCAGAGTATGAATCTAAGACCTTAGCTATTAGGCCAGAGTACGAGTCTAAGACCTTAGCTATTAGGCCAGAGTAAGAGTTACGACCTTAACCAGTAGGCCAGAGTAAGAGTTAAGACCTTAACCATTAGGCCAGAGTACGAGTCTAAGACCTTAGCTATTAGGCCAGAGTAAGAGTTAAGACCTTAACTAGTAGGCCAGAGTAAGAGTTAAGACCTTAACCAGTAGGCCAGAGTAAGAGTTAAGACCTTAACCATTAGGCCAGAGTACAAGTCTAAGACCTTAGCTATTAGGCCAGAGTAAGAGTTAAGACCTTAGCTATTTGGCCAGAGTAAGAGTTAAGACCTTCGATATTAGGCCAGAGAAAGAGTTAAGACCTTAACCAGTAGGCCAGAGTAAGAGTTAAGACCTTAACCATTAGGCCAGAGTACGAGTCTAAGACCTTAGCTATTAGGCCAGAGTAAGAGTTAAGACCTTAACCATTATGCCAGAGTACGAGTCTAGGACCTTAGCTATTAGGCCAGAGTAAGAGTTAAGACCTTAGCTATTAGGCCAGAGTAAGAGTTAAGATCTTAACCAGTAGGCCAGAGTATAAGTCTAAGACCTTAGCTATTAGGCCAGAGTAAGAGTTAAGACCGTAACCAGTTGGCCAGAGTAAAAGTTAAGACCTTAACCTGTAGGCCAGAGTAAGAGTTAAGACCTTAGCTATTAGGTCAGAGTAAGAGTTAAGACCTTAGATATTAGGCCAGAGTAAGAGTTAAGACCTTAACCAGTAGGCCAGAGTAGGAGTTAAGACCTTAGCTATTAGGCCAGAGTAAGAGTTAAGACCTTAACCAGTAGGCCAGAGTATGAATCTAAGACCTTAGCTATTAGGCCAGAGTACGAGTCTAAGACCTTAGCTATTAGGCCAGAGTAAGAGTTAAGACCTTAACCAGTAGGCCAGAGTAAGAGTTAAGACCTTAACTATTTGGCCAGAGTACGAGTCTAACACCTTAGCTATGAGGCCAGAGTAAGAGTTAAGACCTTAGGAATTAGGCCAGGGTAAGAGTTAAGACCTTAAGCAGTAGTCCAGAGTAAGAGTTAAGACCTTAACTATTTGGCCAGAGTACGAGTCTAAGACCTTAGCTATTAGGCCAGAGTAAGAGTTAAGACCTTAGCTATTAGGCCAGAGTAAGAGTTAAGACCTTAACCAGTAGGCCAGAGTATAAGTCTAAGACCTTAGCTATTAGGCCAGAGTAAGAGTTAAGACCTTAACCAGTAGGCCAGAGTAAGAGTTAAGACCTTAACCTGTAGGCCAGAGTACGAGTCTAAGACCTTAGCTATTAGGCCAGAGTAAGGGTTAAGACCTTAACCAGTAGGCCAGTGTAAGAGTTAAGACCATAAACATTAGGCCAGAGTGCGAGTCTAAGACCTTAGCTATTAGGCCAGAGTAAGAAATAAGACCTTAGCTGTTAGGCCAGAGTAAGAGTTAAGACCTTAACCAGTAGGCCAGAGTACGAGTCTAGGACCTTAGCTATTAGGCCAGAGTAAGGAGTTGAGACCTTAACCAGTAGGCCAGAGTAAGAGTTAAGACCTCAACCTGTAGGCCAGAGTACGAGTCTAAGACCTTAGCTATTAGGCCAGAGTAAGAGTTAAGACCTTAACCAGTAGACCAGAGTAAGAGTTAAGACCTTAACCATTAGGCCAGAGTACGAGTCTAAGACCTTAGCTATTAGGCCAGAGTACGAGTCTAAGACCTTAGCTATTAGGCCAGAGTAAGAGTTACGACCTTAACCAGTAGGCCAGAGTAAGAGTTAAGACTTTAACCATTAGGCCAGAGTACGAGTCTAAGACCTTAGCTATTAGGCCAGAGTAAGAGTTAAGACCTTAGCTATTAGGCCAGAGTACGAGTCTAAGACCTTAGCTATTAGGCCAGAGTAAGAGTTAAACCTACCAGTAGGCCAGAGTAAGAGTTAAGACCTTAGCTATTAGGCCAGAGTAAGAGTTAAGACCTTAACCAGTAGGCCAGAGTACGAGTCTAAGACCTTAGCTATTAGGCCAGAGTATGAGTCTTAGACCTTAGCTATTAGGCCAGAGTAAGAGTTAAGACCTTAACCAGTAGGCCAGAGTAAGAGTTAAGACCTTAACTATTAGGCCAGAGTACGAGTCTAAGACCTTAGCTATTAGGCCAGAGTAAGAGTTAAGACCTTAGCTATTAGGCCAGAGTAAGAGTTAAGACCTTAACCAGTAGGCCAGAGTATGAGTCTAAGACCTTAGCTATTAGGCCAGAGTAAGAGTTAAGACCGTAACCAGTAGGCCAGAGTAAGAGTTAAGACCTTAACCTGTAGGCCAGAAGACGAGTCTAAGACCTTAGCTATTAGGCCAGAGTAAGGGTTAAGACCTTAACCAGTAGGCCAGTGTAAGAATTAAGACCATAAACATTAGGCCAGAATACGAGTCTAAGACCTTAGCTATTAGGCGAGAGTAAGAGTTAAGACCTTAGCTGTTAGGCCAGAGTGAGAGTTAAGACCTTAACCAGTAGGCCAGAGTACGAGTCTAAGACCTTAGCTATTAGGCCAGAGTAAGAGATAAGACCTTAACCAGTAGGCCAGAGTAAGAGTTAAGACCTCAACCTGTAGGCCAGAGTACGAGTCTAAGACCTTAGCTATTAGGCCAGAGTACGAGTCTAAGACCTTAGCTATTAGGCCAGAGTAAGAGTTAAGACCTTAACCAGTAGGTCAGAGTAAGAGTTAGGACCTTAACCATTAGGCCAGAGTACGAGTCTAAGACCTTAGCTATTAGGCCAGAGTGCGAGTCTAAGACCTTAGCTATTAGGCCAGAGTAAAAGTTAAGACCTTAACCATTAGGCCAGAGTACGAGTCTAAGACCTTAGCTATTAGGCCGGAGTAAGAATTAAGACCTTAACTAGTAGGCCAGAGTAAGAGTTAAGACCTTAATCATTAGGCCATAGTACGAGTCTAAGACCTTAGCTATAAGGCCAGAATAAGAGTTAAGACCTTAACCATTAGGCCAGAGTACGAGTCTAAGACCTTAGCTATTAGGCCAGAGTAAGAGTTAAGACCTTAGCTATTAGGCCAGAGTAAGAGTTAAGACCTTAACCATTAGGCCAGAGTACAAATCTAAGACCTTAGCTATTAGGCCAGAGTACAAGTCTAAGACCTTAGCTATTAGGCCAGAGTACGAGTCTAAGACCTTAGCTATTAGGCCTAGAGTAAGAGTTAAGACCTTAACCATTAGGCCAGAGTACGAGTCTAAGACCTTAGCTATTAGGCCAGAGTAAGAGTTAAGACCTTAGCTATT
Organism: Triturus cristatus; assembly: GCF_964204655.1. Classification (NCBI taxonomy): domain Eukaryota; kingdom Metazoa; phylum Chordata; class Amphibia; order Caudata; family Salamandridae; genus Triturus; species Triturus cristatus. The sequence goes on along the minus strand of NC_140580.1, from coordinate 246,381,371 downwards.
AGGCCAGAGTAAGAGTTAAGGCCCTAACCAGTAGGCCAGAGTATAAGTCTAAGACCTTAGCTATTAGGCCAGAGTACGAGTCTAAGACCTTAGCTATTAGGCCAGAGTAAGAGTTACGACCTTAACCAGTAGGCCAGAGTAAGAGTTAAGACCTTAACCATTAGGCCAGAGTACGAGTCTAAGACCTTAGCTATTAGGCCAGAGTAAGAGTTAAGACCTTAACTAGTAGGCCAGAGTAAGAGTTAAGACCTTAACCAGTAGGCCAGAGTAAGAGTTAAGACCTTAACCATTAGGCCAGAGTACAAGTCTAAGACCTTAGCTATTAGGCCAGAGTAAGAGTTAAGACCTTAGCTATTTGGCCAGAGTAAGAGTTAAGACCTTCGATATTAGGCCAGAGAAAGAGTTAAGACCTTAACCAGTAGGCCAGAGTAAGAGTTAAGACCTTAACCATTAGGCCAGAGTACGAGTCTAAGACCTTAGCTATTAGGCCAGAGTAAGAGTTAAGACCTTAACCATTATGCCAGAGTACGAGTCTAGGACCTTAGCTATTAGGCCAGAGTAAGAGTTAAGACCTTAGCTATTAGGCCAGAGTAAGAGTTAAGATCTTAACCAGTAGGCCAGAGTATAAGTCTAAGACCTTAGCTATTAGGCCAGAGTAAGAGTTAAGACCGTAACCAGTTGGCCAGAGTAAAAGTTAAGACCTTAACCTGTAGGTCAGAGTAAGAGTTAAGACCTTAGCTATTAGGTCAGAGTAAGAGTTAAGACCTTAGCTATTAGGCCAGAGTAAGAGTTAAGACCTTAACCAGTAGGCCAGAGTAGGAGTTAAGACCTTAGCTATTAGGCCAGAGTAAGAGTTAAGACCTTAACCAGTAGGCCAGAGTATGAATCTAAGACCTTAGCTATTAGGCCAGAGTACGAGTCTAAGACCTTAGCTATTAGGCCAGAGTAAGAGTTAAGACCTTAACTATTTGGCCAGAGTACGAGTCTAACACCTTAGCTATGAGGCCAGAGTAAGAGTTAAGACCTTAGGAATTAGGCCAGGGTAAGAGTTAAGACCTTAAGCAGTAGTCCAGAGTAAGAGTTAAGACCTTAACTATTTGGCCAGAGTACGAGTCTAAGACCTTAGCTATTAGGCCAGAGTAAGAGTTAAGACCTTAGCTATTAGGCCAGAGTAAGAGTTAAGACCTTAACCAGTAGGCCAGAGTATAAGTCTAAGACCTTAGCTATTAGGCCAGAGTAAGAGTTAAGACCTTAACCAGTAGGCCAGAGTAAGTGTTAAGACCTTAACCTGTAGCCCAGAGTACGAGTCTAAGACCTTAGCTATTAGGCCAGAGTAAGGGTTAAGACCTTAACCAGTAGGCCAGTGTAAGAGTTAAGACCATAAACATTAGGCCAGAGTGCGAGTCTAAGACCTTAGCTATTAGGCCAGAGTAAGAAATAAGACCTTAGCTGTTAGGCCAGAGTAAGAGTTAAGACCTTAACCAGTAGGCCAGAGTACGAGTCTAGGACCTTAGCTATTAGGCCAGAGTAAGAGTTGAGACCTTAACCAGTAGGCCAGAGTAAGAGTTAAGACCTCAACCTGTAGGCCAGAGTACGAGTCTAAGACCTTAGCTATTAGGCCAGAGTAAGAGTTAAGACCTTAACCAGTAGACCAGAGTAAGAGTTAAGACCTTAACCATTAGGCCAGAGTACGAGTCTAAGACCTTAGCTATTAGGCCAGAGTACAAGTCTAAGACCTTAGCTATTAGGCCAGAGTAAGAGTTAAGACCTTAGCTATTAGGCCAGAGTAAGAGTTAAGACCTTAACCAGTAGGCCAGAGTATGAGTCTAAGACCTTAGCTATTAGGCCAGAGTAAGAGTTAAGACCGTAACCAGTAGGCCAGAGTAAGAGTTAAGACATTAACCTGTAGGCCAGAAGACGAGTCTAAGACCTTAGCTATTAGGCCAGAGTAAGGGTTAAGACCTTAACCAGTAGGCCAGTGTAAGAATTGAGACCATAAACATTAGGCCAGAATACGAGTCTAAGACCTTAGCTATTAGGCGAGAGTAAGAGTTAAGACCTTAGCTGTTAGGCCAGAGTGAGAGTTAAGACCTTAACCAGTAGGCCAGAGTACGAGTCTAAGACCTTAGCTATTAGGCCAGAGTAAGAGATAAGACCTTAACCAGTCGGCCAGAGTAAGAGTTAAGACCTCAACCTGTAGGCCAGAGTACGAGTCTAAGACCTTAGCTATTAGGCCAGAGTACGAGTCTAAGACCTTAGCTATTAGGCCAGAGTAAGAGTTAAGACCTTAACCAGTAGGTCAGAGTAAGAGTTAGGACCTTAACCATTAGGCCAGAGTACGAGTCTAAGACCTTAGCTATTAGGCCAGAGTGCGAGTCTAAGACCTTAGCTATTAGGCCAGAGTAAAAGTTAAGACCTTAACCATTAGGCCAGAGTACGAGTCTAAGACCTTAGCTATTAGGCCAGAGTAAGAATTAAGACCTTAACTAGTAGGCCAGAGTAAGAGTTAAGACCTTAATCATTAGGCCATAGTACGAGTCTAAGACCTTAGCTATAAGGCCAGAATAAGAGTTAAGACCTTAACCATTAGGCCAGAGTACGAGTCTAAGACCTTAGCTATTAGGCCAGAGTAAGAGTTAAGACCTTAGCTATTAGGCCAGAGTAAGAGTTAAGACCTTAACCATTAGGCCAGAGTACAAGTCTAAGACCTTAGCTATTAGGCCAGAGTACAAGTCTAAGACCTTAGCTATTAGGCCAGAGTACGAGTCTAAGACCTTAGCTATTAGGCCTAGAGTAAGAGTTAAGACCTTAACCATTAGGCCAGAGTACGAGTCTAAGACCTTAGCTATTAGGCCAGAGTAAGAGTTAAGACCTTAGCTATTAGGCCAGAGTAAGAGTTAAGGCCCTAACCAGTAGGCCAGAGTATAAGTCTAAGACCTTAGCTATTAGGCCAGAGTAAGAGTTAAGGCCCTAACCAGTAGGCCAGAGTATAAGTCTAAGACCTTAGCTATTAGGCCAGAGTACGAGTCTAAGACCTTAGCTATTAGGCCAGAGTAAGAGTTACGACCTTAACCAGTAGGCCAGAGTAAGAGTTAAGACCTTAACCATTAGGCCAGAGTACGAGTCTAAGACCTTAGCTATTAGGCCAGAGTAAGAGTTAAGACCTTAACTAGTAGGCCAGAGTAAGAGTTAAGACCTTAACCAGTAGGCCAGAGTAAGAGTTAAGACCTTAACCATTAGGCCAGAGTACAAGTCTAAGACCTTAGCTATTAGGCCAGAGTAAGAGTTAAGACCTTAGCTATTTGGCCAGAGTAAGAGTTAAGACCTTCGATATTAGGCCAGAGAAAGAGTTAAGACCTTAACCAGTAGGCCAGAGTAAGAGTTAAGACCTTAACCATTAGGCCAGAGTACGAGTCTAAGACCTTAGCTATTAGGCCAGAGTAAGAGTTAAGACCTTAACCATTATGCCAGAGTACGAGTCTAGGACCTTAGCTATTAGGCCAGAGTAAGAGTTAAGACCTTAGCTATTAGGCCAGAGTAAGAGTTAAGATCTTAACCAGTAGGCCAGAGTATAAGTCTAAGACCTTAGCTATTAGGCCAGAGTAAGAGTTAAGACCGTAACCAGTTGGCCAGAGTAAAAGTTAAGACCTTAACCTGTAGGCCAGAGTAAGAGTTAAGACCTTAGCTATTAGGTCAGAGTAAGAGTTAAGACCTTAGCTATTAGGCCAGAGTAAGAGTTAAGACCTTAACCAGTAGGCCAGAGTAGGAGTTAAGACCTTAGCTATTAGGCCAGAGTAAGAGTTAAGACCTTAACCAGTAGGCCAGAGTATGAATCTAAGACCTTAGCTATTAGGCCAGAGTACGAGTCTAAGACCTTAGCTATTAGGCCAGAGTAAGAGTTAAGACCTTAACTATTTGGCCAGAGTACGAGTCTAACACCTTAGCTATGAGGCCAGAGTAAGGGTTAGGACCTTAGGAATTAGGCCAGGGTAAGAGTTAAGACCTTAAGCAGTAGTCCAGAGTAAGAGTTAAGACCTTAACTATTTGGCCAGAGTACGAGTCTAAGACCTTAGCTATTAGGCCAGAGTAAGAGTTAAGACCTTAGCTATTAGGCCAGAGTAAGAGTTAAGACCTTAACCAGTAGGCCAGAGTATAAGTCTAAGACCTTAGCTATTAGGCCAGAGTAAGAGTTAAGACCTTAACCAGTAGGCCAGAGTAAGTGTTAAGACCTTAACCTGTAGGCCAGAGTACGAGTCTAAGACCTTAGCTATTAGGCCAGAGTAAGGGTTAAGACCTTAACCAGTAGGCCAGTGTAAGAGTTAAGACCATAAACATTAGGCCAGAGTGCGAGTCTAAGACCTTAGCTATTAGGCCAGAGTAAGAGTTAAGACCTTAGCTATTAGGCCAGAGTAAGAGTTAAGACCTTAACCAGTAGGCCAGAGTATGAGTCTAAGACCTTAGCTATTAGGCCAGAGTAAGAGTTAAGACCGTAACCAGTAGGCCAGAGTAAGAGTTAAGACATTAACCTGTAGGCCAGAAGACGAGTCTAAGACCTTAGCTATTAGGCCAGAGTAAGGGTTAAGACCTTAACCAGTAGGCCAGTGTAAGAATTGAGACCATAAACATTAGGCCAGAATACGAGTCTAAGACCTTAGCTATTAGGCGAGAGTAAGAGTTAAGACCTTAGCTGTTAGGCCAGAGTGAGAGTTAAGACCTTAACCAGTAGGCCAGAGTACGAGTCTAAGACCTTAGCTATTAGGCCAGAGTAAGAGATAAGACCTTAACCAGTCGGCCAGAGTAAGAGTTAAGACCTCAACCTGTAGGCCAGAGTACGAGTCTAAGACCTTAGCTATTAGGCCAGAGTACGAGTCTAAGACCTTAGCTATTAGGCCAGAGTAAGAGTTAAGACCTTAACCAGTAGGTCAGAGTAAGAGTTAGGACCTTAACCATTAGGCCAGAGTACGAGTCTAAGACCTTAGCTATTAGGCCAGAGTGCGAGTCTAAGACCTTAGCTATTAGGCCAGAGTAAAAGTTAAGACCTTAACCATTAGGCCAGAGTACGAGTCTAAGACCTTAGCTATTAGGCCAGAGTAAGAATTAAGACCTTAACTAGTAGGCCAGAGTAAGAGTTAAGACCTTAATCATTAGGCCATAGTACGAGTCTAAGACCTTAGCTATAAGGCCAGAATAAGAGTTAAGACCTTAACCATTAGGCCAGAGTACGAGTCTAAGACCTTAGCTATTAGGCCAGAGTAAGAGTTAAGACCTTAGCTATTAGGCCAGAGTAAGAGTTAAGACCTTAACCATTAGGCCAGAGTACAAGTCTAAGACCTTAGCTATTAGGCCAGAGTACAAGTCTAAGACCTTAGCTATTAGGCCAGAGTACGAGTCTAAGACCTTAGCTATTAGGCCTAGAGTAAGAGTTAAGACCTTAACCATTAGGCCAGAGTACGAGTCTAAGACCTTAGCTATTAGGCCAGAGTAAGAGTTAAGACCTTAGCTATTAGGCCAGAGTAAGAGTTAAGGCCCTAACCAGTAGGCCAGAGTATAAGTCTAAGACCTTAGCTATTAGGCCAGAGTACGAGTCTAAGACCTTAGCTATTAGGCCAGAGTAAGAGTTACGACCTTAACCAGTAGGCCAGAGTAAGAGTTAAGACCTTAACCATTAGGCCAGAGTACGAGTCTAAGACCTTAGCTATTAGGCCAGAGTAAGAGTTAAGACCTTAACTAGTAGGCCAGAGTAAGAGTTAAGACCTTAACCAGTAGGCCAGAGTAAGAGTTAAGACCTTAACCATTAGGCCAGAGTACAAGTCTAAGACCTTAGCTATTAGGCCAGAGTAAGAGTTAAGACCTTAGCTATTTGGCCAGAGTAAGAGTTAAGACCTTCGATATTAGGCCAGAGAAAGAGTTAAGACCTTAACCAGTAGGCCAGAGTAAGAGTTAAGACCTTAACCATTAGGCCAGAGTACGAGTCTAAGACCTTAGCTATTAGGCCAGAGTAAGAGTTAAGACCTTAACCATTATGCCAGAGTACGAGTCTAGGACCTTAGCTATTAGGCCAGAGTAAGAGTTAAGACCTTAGCTATTAGGCCAGAGTAAGAGTTAAGATCTTAACCAGTAGGCCAGAGTATAAGTCTAAGACCTTAGCTATTAGGCCAGAGTAAGAGTTAAGACCGTAACCAGTTGGCCAGAGTAAAAGTTAAGACCTTAACCTGTAGGCCAGAGTAAGAGTTAAGACCTTAGCTATTAGGTCAGAGTAAGAGTTAAGACCTTAGCTATTAGGCCAGAGTAAGAGTTAAGACCTTAACCAGTAGGCCAGAGTAGGAGTTAAGACCTTAGCTATTAGGCCAGAGTAAGAGTTAAGACCTTAACCAGTAGGCCAGAGTATGAATCTAAGACCTTAGCTATTAGGCCAGAGTACGAGTCTAAGACCTTAGCTATTAGGCCAGAGTAAGAGTTAAGACCTTAACTATTTGGCCAGAGTACGAGTCTAACACCTTAGCTATGAGGCCAGAGTAAGGGTTAGGACCTTAGGAATTAGGCCAGGGTAAGAGTTAAGACCTTAAGCAGTAGTCCAGAGTAAGAGTTAAGACCTTAACTATTTGGCCAGAGTACGAGTCTAAGACCTTAGCTATTAGGCCAGAGTAAGAGTTAAGACCTTAGCTATTAGGCCAGAGTAAGAGTTAAGACCTTAACCAGTAGGCCAGAGTATAAGTCTAAGACCTTAGCTATTAGGCCAGAGTAAGAGTTAAGACCTTAACCAGTAGGCCAGAGTAAGTGTTAAGACCTTAACCTGTAGGCCAGAGTACGAGTCTAAGACCTTAGCTATTAGGCCAGAGTAAGGGTTAAGACCTTAACCAGTAGGCCAGTGTAAGAGTTAAGACCATAAACATTAGGCCAGAGTGCGAGTCTAAGACCTTAGCTATTAGGCCAGAGTAAGAAATAAGACCTTAGCTGTTAGGCCAGAGTAAGAGTTAAGACCTTAACCAGTAGGCCAGAGTACGAGTCTAGGACCTTAGCTATTAGGCCAGAGTAAGAGTTGAGACCTTAACCAGTAGGCCAGAGTAAGAGTTAAGACCTCAACCTGTAGGCCAGAGTACGAGTCTAAGACCTTAGCTATTAGGCCAGAGTAAGAGTTAAGACCTTAACCAGTAGACCAGAGTAAGAGTTAAGACCTTAACCATTAGGCCAGAGTACGAGTCTAAGACCTTAGCTATTAGGCCAGAGTACGAGTCTAAGACCTTAGCTATTAGGCCAGAGTAAGAGTTACGACCTTAACCAGTAGGCCAGAGTAAGAGTTAAGACTTTAACCATTAGGCCAGAGTACGAGTCTAAGACCTTAGCTATTAGGCCAGAGTAAGAGTTAAGACCTTAGCTATTAGGCCAGAGTACGAGTCTAAGACCTTAGCTATTAGGCCAGAGTAAGAGTTAAACCTACCAGTAGGCCAGAGTAAGAGTTAAGACCTTAGCTATTAGGCCAGAGTAAGAGTTAAGACCTTAACCAGTAGGCCAGAGTACGAGTCTAAGACCTTAGCTATTAGGCCAGAGTATGAGTCTTAGACCTTAGCTATTAGGCCAGAGTAAGAGTTAAGACCTTAACCAGTAGGCCAGAGTAAGAGTTAAGACCTTAACTATTAGGCCAGAGTACGAGTCTAAGACCTTAGCTATTAGGCCAGAGTAAGAGTTAAGACCTTAGCTATTAGGCCAGAGTAAGAGTTAAGACCTTAACCAGTAGGCCAGAGTATGAGTCTAAGACCTTAGCTATTAGGCCAGAGTAAGAGTTAAGACCGTAACCAGTAGGCCAGAGTAAGAGTTAAGACCTTAACCTGTAGGCTAGAAGACGAGTCTAAGACCTTAGCTATTAGGCCAGAGTAAGGGTTAAGACCTTAACCAGTAGGCCAGTGTAAGAATTAAGACCATAAACATTAGGCCAGAATACGAGTCCAAGACCTTAGCTATTAGGCGAGAGTAAGAGTTAAGACCTTAGCTGTTAGGCCAGAGTGAGAGTTAAGACCTTAACCAGTAGGCCAGAGTACGAGTCTAAGACCTTAGCTATTAGGCCAGAGTAAGAGTTACGACCTTAACCAGTAGGCCAGAGTAAGAGTTAAGACCTCAACCTGTAGGCCAGAGTACGAGTCTAAGACCTTAGCTATTAGGCCAGAGTACGAGTCTAAGACCTTAGCTATTAGGCCAGAGTAAGAGTTAAGACCTTAACCAGTAGGTCAGAGTAAGAGTTAGGACCTTAACCATTAGGCCAGAGTACGAGTCTAAGACCTTAGCTATTAGGCCAGAGTGCGAGTCTAAGACCTTAGCTATTAGGCCAGAGTAAAAGTTAAGACCTTAACCATTAGGCCAGAGTACGAGTCTAAGACCTTAGCTATTAGGCCAGAGTAAGAATTAAGACCTTAACTAGTAGGCCAGAGTAAGAGTTAAGACCTTAATCATTAGGCCATAGTACGAGTCTAAGACCTTAGCTATAAGGCCAGAATAAGAGTTAAGACCTTAACCATTAGGCCAGAGTACGAGTCTAAGACCTTAGCTATTAGGCCAGAGTAAGAGTTAAGACCTTAGCTATTAGGCCAGAGTAAGAGTTAAGACCTTAACCATTAGGCCAGAGTACAAGTCTAAGACCTTAGCTATTAGGCCAGAGTACAAGTCTAAGACCTTAGCTATTAGGCCAGAGTACGAGTCTAAGACCTTAGCTATTAGGCCTAGAGTAAGAGTTAAGACCTTAACCATTAGGCCAGAGTACGAGTCTAAGACCTTAGCTATTAGGCCAGAGTAAGAGTTAAGACCTTAGCTATTAGGCCAGAGTAAGAGTTAAGGCCCTAACCAGTAGGCCAGAGTATAAGTCTAAGACCTTAGCTATTAGGCCAGAGCACGAGTCTAAGACCTTAGCTATTAGGCCAGAGTAAGAGTTAAGACCTTAACCAGTAGGCCAGAGTACGAGTCTAAGATCTTAGCTATTAGGCCAGAGTAAGAGTTAAGACCTTAACCTGTAGGCCATAGTACGAGTCTAAGACCTTAGCTATTAGGCCAGAGTAAGAGTTAAGACCTTAGCTATTAGGCCAGAGTAAGAGTTAAGACCTTAAACATTGGGCCAGAGTACGAGTCTAAGACCTTAGCTATTAGGCCAGAGTAAGAGTTAAGACCTTAACCAGTAGGCCAGAGTACGAGTCTAAGACCTTAGCTATTAGGCCAGAGTAAGAGTTAAGACCTTAACGTGTAGGCCATAGTACGAGTCTAAGACCTTAGCTATTAGGCCAGAGTAAGAGTTAAGACCTTAGCTATTAGGCCAGAGTAAGAGTTAAGACCTTAAACATTGGGCCAGAGTACGAGTCTAAGACCTTAGCTATTAGGCCAGAGTAAGAGTTAAGACCTTAACCATTAGGACAGAGTACGAGTCTAAGACCTTAGCTATTAGGCCAGAGTAAGAGTTAAGACATTAACCAGTAGGCCAGAGTAAGAGTTAAGACCTTAACCAGTAGGCCAGAGTACGAGTCTAAGACCTTAGCTATTAGGCCAGAGTAAGAGTTAAGACCTTAACGTGTAGGCCATAGTACGAGTCTAAGACCTTAGCTATTAGGCCAGAGTAAGAGTTAAGACCTTAGCTATTAGGCCAGAGTAAGAGTTAAGACCTTAAACATTGGGCCAGAGTACGAGTCTAAGACCTTAGCTATTAGGCCAGAGTAAGAGTTAAGACCTTAACCAGTAGGCCAGAGTAAGAGTTAAGACCTTAACCATTAGGCCAGAGGACGAGTCTAAGACCTTAGCTATTAGGCCAGAGTAAGAGTTAAGACCTTAACCAGTAGGCCAGAGTAAGAGTTAAGACCTTAACCAGTAGTCCAGAGTACGAGTCTAAGACCTTAGGTATTAGGCAAGAGTAAGAGTTAAGACCTTAGCTATTAGGCCAGAGTAAGAGTTAAGACCTTAGCTATTAGGCCAGAGTAAGAGTTAAGACCTTAAACATTGGGCCAGAGTACGAGTCTAAGACCTTAGCTATTAGGCCAGAGTAAGAGTTAAGACCTTAACCAGTAGGCCAGAGTAAGAGTTAAGACCTTAACCATTAGGCCATAGTATGAGTCTAAGACCTTAGCTATTAGGCCAGAGTAAGAGTTTAGACCTTAACCAGTAGGCCAGAGTACGAGTCTAAGACCTTAGCTATTAGGCCAGAGTAAGAGTTAAGAACTTAACCAGTAGGCCAGAGTAGGAGTTAAGACCTTCACCAGTAGGCTAGAGTACGAGTCTAAGACCTTAGCTATTAGGCCAGAGTACGAGTCTAAGACCTTAGCTATTAGGCCAGAGTAAGAGTTAAGACCTTAACCATTAGGCCAGAGTACGAGTCTAAGACCTTAGCTATTAGGCCAGAGTAAGAGTTAAGACCTTAACCTGTAGGCCAGAGTACGAGTCTAAGACCTTAGCTATTAGGCCAGAGTAAGAGTTAAGACCTTAGCTATTAGGCCAGAGTACGAGTCTAAGACCTTAGCTATTAGGCCAGAGTAAGAGTTAAACCTACCAGTAGGCCAGAGTAAGAGTTAAGACCTTAGCTATTAGGCCAGAGTAAGAGTTAAGACCTTAACCAGTAGGCCAGAGTACGAGTCTAAGACCTTAGCTATTAGGCCAGAGTATGAGTCTTAGACCTTAGCTATTAGGCCAGAGTAAGAGTTAAGACCTTAACCAGTAGGCCAGAGTAAGAGTTAAGACCTTAACTATTAGGCCAGAGTACGAGTCTAAGACCTTAGCTATTAGGCCAGAGTAAGAGTTAAGACCTTAGCTATTAGGCCAGAGTAAGAGTTAAGACCTTAACCAGTAGGCCAGAGTATGAGTCTAAGACCTTAGCTATTAGGCCAGAGTAAGAGTTAAGACCGTAACCAGTAGGCCAGAGTAAGAGTTAAGACCTTAACCTGTAGGCCAGAAGACGAGTCTAAGACCTTAGCTATTAGGCCAGAGTAAGGGTTAAGACCTTAACCAGTAGGCCAGTGTAAGAATTAAGACCATAAACATTAGGCCAGAATACGAGTCTAAGACCTTAGCTATTAGGCGAGAGTAAGAGTTAAGACCTTAGCTGTTAGGCCAGAGTGAGAGTTAAGACCTTAACCAGTAGGCCAGAGTACGAGTCTAAGACCTTAGCTATTAGGCCAGAGTAAGAGATAAGACCTTAACCAGTAGGCCAGAGTAAGAGTTAAGACCTCAACCTGTAGGCCAGAGTACGAGTCTAAGACCTTAGCTATTAGGCCAGAGTACGAGTCTAAGACCTTAGCTATTAGGCCAGAGTAAGAGTTAAGACCTTAACCAGTAGGTCAGAGTAAGAGTTAGGACCTTAACCATTAGGCCAGAGTACGAGTCTAAGACCTTAGCTATTAGGCCAGAGTGCGAGTCTAAGACCTTAGCTATTAGGCCAGAGTAAAAGTTAAGACCTTAACCATTAGGCCAGAGTACGAGTCTAAGACCTTAGCTATTAGGCCAGAGTAAGAATTAAGACCTTAACTAGTAGGCCAGAGTAAGAGTTAAGACCTTAATCATTAGGCCATAGTATGAGTCTAAGACCTTAGCTATAAGGCCAGAATAAGAGTTAAGACCTTAACCATTAGGCCAGAGTACGAGTCTAAGACCTTAGCTATTAGGCCAGAGTAAGAGTTAAGACCTTAGCTATTAGGCCAGAGTAAGAGTTAAGACCTTAACCATTAGGCCAGAGTACAAATCTAAGACCTTAGCTATTAGGCCAGAGTACAAGTCTAAGACCTTAGCTATTAGGCCAGAGTACGAGTCTAAGACCTTAGCTATTAGGCCAGAGTAAGAGTTACGACCTTAACCAGTAGGCCAGAGTAAGAGTTAAGACCTTAACCATTAGGCCAGAGTACGAGTCTAAGACCTTAGCTATTAGGCCAGAGTAAGAGTTAAGACCTTAACTAGTAGGCCAGAGTAAGAGTTAAGACCTTAACCAGTAGGCCAGAGTAAGAGTTAAGACCTTAACCATTAGGCCAGAGTACAAGTCTAAGACCTTAGCTATTAGGCCAGAGTAAGAGTTAAGACCTTAGCTATTTGGCCAGAGTAAGAGTTAAGACCTTCGATATTAGGCCAGAGAAAGAGTTAAGACCTTAACCAGTAGGCCAGAGTAAGAGTTAAGACCTTAACCATTAGGCCAGAGTACGAGTCTAAGACCTTAGCTATTAGGCCAGAGTAAGAGTTAAGACCTTAACCATTATGCCAGAGTACGAGTCTAGGACCTTAGCTATTAGGCCAGAGTAAGAGTTAAGACCTTAGCTATTAGGCCAGAGTAAGAGTTAAGATCTTAACCAGTAGGCCAGAGTATAAGTCTAAGACCTTAGCTATTAGGCCAGAGTAAGAGTTAAGACCGTAACCAGTTGGCCAGAGTAAAAGTTAAGACCTTAACCTGTAGGCCAGAGTGAGAGTTAAGACCTTAGCTATTAGGTCAGAGTAAGAGTTAAGACCTTAGCTATTAGGCCAGAGTAAGAGTTAAGACCTTAACCAGTAGGCCAGAGTAGGAGTTAAGACCTTAGCTATTAGGCCAGAGTAAGAGTTAAGACCTTAACCAGTAGGCCAGAGTATGAATCTAAGACCTTAGCTATTAGGCCAGAGTACGAGTCTAAGACCTTAGCTATTAGGCCAGAGTAAGAGTTAAGACCTTAACTATTTGGCCAGAGTACGAGTCTAACACCTTAGCTATGAGGCCAGAGTAAGAGTTAAGACCTTAGGAATTAGGCCAGGGTAAGAGTTAAGACCTTAAGCAGTAGTCCAGGGTAAGAGTTAAGACCTTAACTATTTGGCCAGAGTACGAGTCTAAGACCTTAGCTATTAGGCCAGAGTAAGAGTTAAGACCTTAGCTATTAGGCCAGAGTAAGAGTTAAGACCTTAACCAGTAGGCCAGAGTATAAGTCTAAGACCTTAGCTATTAGGCCAGAGTATAAGTCTAAGACCTTAGCTATTAGGCCAGAGTAAGAGTTAAGACCTTAACCAGTAGGCCAGAGTAAGTGTTAAGACCTTAACCTGTAGCCCAGAGTACGAGTCTAAGACCTTAGCTATTAGGCCAGAGTAAGGGTTAAGACCTTAACCAGTAGGCCAGTGTAAGAGTTAAGACCATAAACATTAGGCCAGAGTGCGAGTCTAAGACCTTAGCTATTAGGCCAGAGTAAGAAATAAGACCTTAGCTGTTAGGCCAGAGTAAGAGTTAAGACCTTAACCAGTAGGCCAGAGTACGAATCTAGGACCTTAGCTATTAGGCCAGAGTAAGAGTTGAGACCTTAACCAGTAGGCCAGAGTAAGAGTTAAGACCTCAACCTGTAGGCCAGAGTACGAGTCTAAGACCTTAGCTATTAGGCCAGAGTAAGAGTTAAGACCTTAACCAGTAGACCAGAGTAAGAGTTAAGACCTTAACCATTAGGCCAGAGTACGAGTCTAAGACCTTAGCTATTAGGCCAGAGTACAAGTCTAAGACCTTAGCTATTAGGCCAGAGTAAGAGTTAAGACCTTAGCTATTAGGCCAGAGTAAGAGTTAAGACCTTAACCAGTAGGCCAGAGTATGAGTCTAAGACCTTAGCTATTAGGCCAGAGTAAGAGTTAAGACCGTAACCAGTAGGCCAGAGTAAGAGTTAAGACCTTAACCTGTAGGCCAGAAGACGAGTCTAAGACCTTAGCTATTAGGCCAGAGTAAGGGTTAAGACCTTAACCAGTAGGCCAGTGTAAGAATTGAGACCATAAACATTAGGCCAGAATACGAGTCTAAGACCTTAGCTATTAGGCGAGAGTAAGAGTTAAGACCTTAGCTGTTAGGCCAGAGTGAGAGTTAAGACCTTAACCAGTAGGCCAGAGTACGAGTCTAAGACCTTAGCTATTAGGCCAGAGTAAGAGATAAGACCTTAACCAGTCGGCCAGAGTAAGAGTTAAGACCTCAACCTGTAGGCCAGAGTACGAGTCTAAGACCTTAGCTATTAGGCCAGAGTACGAGTCTAAGACCTTAGCTATTAGGCCAGAGTAAGAGTTAAGACCTTAACCAGTAGGTCAGAGTAAGAGTTAGGACCTTAACCATTAGGCCAGAGTACGAGTCTAAGACCTTAGCTATTAGGCCAGAGTGCGAGTCTAAGACCTTAGCTATTAGGCCAGAGTAAAAGTTAAGACCTTAACCATTAGGCCAGAGTACGAGTCTAAGACCTTAGCTATTAGGCCAGAGTAAGAATTAAGACCTTAACTAGTAGGCCAGAGTAAGAGTTAAGACCTTAATCATTAGGCCATAGTACGAGTCTAAGACCTTAGCTATAAGGCCAGAATAAGAGTTAAGACCTTAACCATTAGGCCAGAGTACGAGTCTAAGACCTTAGCTATTAGGCCAGAGTAAGAGTTAAGACCTTAGCTATTAGGCCAGAGTAAGAGTTAAGACCTTAACCATTAGGCCAGAGTACAAGTCTAAGACCTTAGCTATTAGGCCAGAGTACGAGTCTAAGACCTTAGCTATTAGGCCTAGAGTAAGAGTTAAGACCTTAACCATTAGGCCAGAGTACGAGTCTAAGACCTTAGCTATTAGGCCAGAGTAAGAGTTAAGACCTTAGCTATTAGGCCAGAGTAAGAGTTAAGGCCCTAACCAGTAGGCCAGAGTATAAGTCTAAGACCTTAGCTATTAGGCCAGAGTACGAGTCTAAGACCTTAGCTATTAGGCCAGAGTAAGAGTTACGACCTTAACCAGTAGGCCAGAGTAAGAGTTAAGACCTTAACCATTAGGCCAGAGTACGAGTCTAAGACCTTAGCTATTAGGCCAGAGTAAGAGTTAAGACCTTAACTAGTAGGCCAGAGTAAGAGTTAAGACCTTAACCAGTAGGCCAGAGTAAGAGTTAAGACCTTAACCATTAGGCCAGAGTACAAGTCTAAGACCTTAGCTATTAGGCCAGAGTAAGAGTTAAGACCTTAGCTATTTGGCCAGAGTAAGAGTTAAGACCTTCGATATTAGGCCAGAGAAAGAGTTAAGACCTTAACCAGTAGGCCAGAGTAAGAGTTAAGACCTTAACCATTAGGCCAGAGTACGAGTCTAAGACCTTAGCTATTAGGCCAGAGTAAGAGTTAAGACCTTAACCATTATGCCAGAGTACGAGTCTAGGACCTTAGCTATTAGGCCAGAGTAAGAGTTAAGACCTTAGCTATTAGGCCAGAGTAAGAGTTAAGATCTTAACCAGTAGGCCAGAGTATAAGTCTAAGACCTTAGCTATTAGGCCAGAGTAAGAGTTAAGACCGTAACCAGTTGGCCAGAGTAAAAGTTAAGACCTTAACCTGTAGGCCAGAGTAAGAGTTAAGACCTTAGCTATTAGGTCAGAGTAAGAGTTAAGACCTTAGCTATTAGGCCAGAGTAAGAGTTAAGACCTTAACCAGTAGGCCAGAGTAGGAGTTAAGACCTTAGCTATTAGGCCAGAGTAAGAGTTAAGACCTTAACCAGTAGGCCAGAGTATGAATCTAAGACCTTAGCTATTAGGCCAGAGTACGAGTCTAAGACCTTAGCTATTAGGCCAGAGTAAGAGTTAAGACCTTAACTATTTGGCCAGAGTACGAGTCTAACACCTTAGCTATGAGGCCAGAGTAAGGGTTAGGACCTTAGGAATTAGGCCAGGGTAAGAGTTAAGACCTTAAGCAGTAGTCCAGAGTAAGAGTTAAGACCTTAACTATTTGGCCAGAGTACGAGTCTAAGACCTTAGCTATTAGGCCAGAGTAAGAGTTAAGACCTTAGCTATTAGGCCAGAGTAAGAGTTAAGACCTTAACCAGTAGGCCAGAGTATAAGTCTAAGACCTTAGCTATTAGGCCAGAGTAAGAGTTAAGACCTTAACCAGTAGGCCAGAGTAAGTGTTAAGACCTTAACCTGTAGGCCAGAGTACGAGTCTAAGACCTTAGCTATTAGGCCAGAGTAAGGGTTAAGACCTTAACCAGTAGGCCAGTGTAAGAGTTAAGACCATAAACATTAGGCCAGAGTGCGAGTCTAAGACCTTAGCTATTAGGCCAGAGTAAGAAATAAGACCTTAGCTGTTAGGCCAGAGTAAGAGTTAAGACCTTAACCAGTAGGCCAGAGTACGAGTCTAGGACCTTAGCTATTAGGCCAGAGTAAGAGTTGAGACCTTAACCAGTAGGCCAGAGTAAGAGTTAAGACCTCAACCTGTAGGCCAGAGTACGAGTCTAAGACCTTAGCTATTAGGCCAGAGTAAGAGTTAAGACCTTAACCAGTAGACCAGAGTAAGAGTTAAGACCTTAACCATTAGGCCAGAGTACGAGTCTAAGACCTTAGCTATTAGGCCAGAGTACGAGTCTAAGACCTTAGCTATTAGGCCAGAGTAAGAGTTACGACCTTAACCAGTAGGCCAGAGTAAGAGTTAAGACTTTAACCATTAGGCCAGAGTACGAGTCTAAGACCTTAGCTATTAGGCCAGAGTAAGAGTTAAGACCTTAGCTATTAGGCCAGAGTACGAGTCTAAGACCTTAGCTATTAGGCCAGAGTAAGAGTTAAACCTACCAGTAGGCCAGAGTAAGAGTTAAGACCTTAGCTATTAGGCCAGAGTAAGAGTTAAGACCTTAACCAGTAGGCCAGAGTACGAGTCTAAGACCTTAGCTATTAGGCCAGAGTATGAGTCTTAGACCTTAGCTATTAGGCCAGAGTAAGAGTTAAGACCTTAACCAGTAGGCCAGAGTAAGAGTTAAGACCTTAACTATTAGGCCAGAGTACGAGTCTAAGACCTTAGCTATTAGGCCAGAGTAAGAGTTAAGACCTTAGCTATTAGGCCAGAGTAAGAGTTAAGACCTTAACCAGTAGGCCAGAGTATGAGTCTAAGACCTTAGCTATTAGGCCAGAGTAAGAGTTAAGACCGTAACCAGTAGGCCAGAGTAAGAGTTAAGACCTTAACCTGTAGGCTAGAAGACAAGTCTAAGACCTTAGCTATTAGGCCAGAGTAAGGGTTAAGACCTTAACCAGTAGGCCAGTGTAAGAATTAAGACCATAAACATTAGGCCAGAATACGAGTCCAAGACCTTAGCTATTAGGCGAGAGTAAGAGTTAAGACCTTAGCTGTTAGGCCAGAGTGAGAGTTAAGACCTTAACCAGTAGGCCAGAGTACGAGTCTAAGACCTTAGCTATTAGGCCAGAGTAAGAGATAAGACCTTAACCAGTAGGCCAGAGTAAGAGTTAAGACCTCAACCTGTAGGCCAGAGTACGAGTCTAAGACCTTAGCTATTAGGCCAGAGTACGAGTCTAAGACCTTAGCTATTAGGCCAGAGTAAGAGTTAAGACCTTAACCAGTAGGTCAGAGTAAGAGTTAGGACCTTAACCATTAGGCCAGAGTACGAGTCTAAGACCTTAGCTATTAGGCCAGAGTGCGAGTCTAAGACCTTAGCTATTAGGCCAGAGTAAAAGTTAAGACCTTAACCATTAGGCCAGAGTACGAGTCTAAGACCTTAGCTATTAGGCCAGAGTAAGAATTAAGACCTTAACTAGTAGGCCAGAGTAAGAGTTAAGACCTTAATCATTAGGCCATAGTACGAGTCTAAGACCTTAGCTATAAGGCCAGAATAAGAGTTAAGACCTTAACCATTAGGCCAGAGTACGAGTCTAAGACCTTAGCTATTAGGCCAGAGTAAGAGTTAAGACCTTAGCTATTAGGCCAGAGTAAGAGTTAAGACCTTAACCATTAGGCCAGAGTACAAGTCTAAGACCTTAGCTATTAGGCCAGAGTACAAGTCTAAGACCTTAGCTATTAGGCCAGAGTACGAGTCTAAGACCTTAGCTATTAGGCCTAGAGTAAGAGTTAAGACCTTAACCATTAGGCCAGAGTACGAGTCTAAGACCTTAGCTATTAGGCCAGAGTAAGAGTTAAGACCTTAGCTATTAGGCCAGAGTAAGAGTTAAGGCCCTAACCAGTAGGCCAGAGTATAAGTCTAAGACCTTAGCTATTAGGCCAGAGCACGAGTCTAAGACCTTAGCTATTAGGCCAGAGTAAGAGTTAAGACCTTAACCAGTAGGCCAGAGTACGAGTCTAAGACCTTAGCTATTAGGCCAGAGTAAGAGTTAAGACCTTAACCTGTAGGCCATAGTACGAGTCTAAGACCTTAGCTATTAGGCCAGAGTAAGAGTTAAGACCTTAGCTATTAGGCCAGAGTAAGAGTTAAGACCTTAAACATTGGGCCAGAGTACGAGTCTAAGACCTTAGCTATTAGGCCAGAGTAAGAGTTAAGACCTTAACCAGTAGGCCAGAGTACGAGTCTAAGACCTTAGCTATTAGGCCAGAGTAAGAGTTAAGACCTTAACGTGTAGGCCATAGTACGAGTCTAAGACCTTAGCTATTAGGCCAGAGTAAGAGTTAAGACCTTAGCTATTAGGCCAGAGTAAGAGTTAAGACCTTAAACATTGGGCCAGAGTACGAGTCTAAGACCTTAGCTATTAGGCCAGAGTAAGAGTTAAGACCTTAACCATTAGGCCAGAGTACGAGTCTAAGACCTTAGCTATTAGGCCAGAGTAAGAGTTAAGACATTAACCAGTAGGCCAGAGTAAGAGTTAAGACCTTAACCAGTAGGCCAGAGTACGAGTCTAAGACCTTAGCTATTAGGCCAGAGTAAGAGTTAAGACCTTAACGTGTAGGCCATAGTACGAGTCTAAGACCTTAGCTATTAGGCCAGAGTAAGAGTTAAGACCTTAGCTATTAGGCCAGAGTAAGAGTTAAGACCTTAAACATTGGGCCAGAGTACGAGTCTAAGACCTTAGCTATTAGGCCAGAGTAAGAGTTAAGACCTTAACCAGTAGGCCAGAGTAAGAGTTAAGACCTTAACCATTAGGCCAGAGGACGAGTCTAAGACCTTAGCTATTAGGCCAGAGTAAGAGTTAAGACCTTAACCAGTAGGCCAGAGTAAGAGTTAAGACCTTAACCAGTAGTCCAGAGTACGAGTCTAAGACCTTAGGTATTAGGCAAGAGTAAGAGTTAAGACCTTAGCTATTAGGCCAGAGTAAGAGTTAAGACCTTAGCTATTAGGCCAGAGTAAGAGTTAAGACCTTAAACATTGGGCCAGAGTACGAGTCTAAGACCTTAGCTATTAGGCCAGAGTAAGAGTTAAGACCTTAACCAGTAGGCCAGAGTAAGAGTTAAGACCTTAACCATTAGGCCATAGTATGAGTCTAAGACCTTAGCTATTAGGCCAGAGTAAGAGTTTAGACCTTAACCAGTAGGCCAGAGTACGAGTCTAAGACCTTAGCTATTAGGCCAGAGTAAGAGTTAAGAACTTAACCAGTAGGCCAGAGTAGGAGTTAAGACCTTCACCAGTAGGCCAGAGTACGAGTCTAAGACCTTAGCTATTAGGCCAGAGTACGAGTCTAAGACCTTAGCTATTAGGCCAGAGTAAGAGTTAAGACCTTAACCATTAGGCCAGAGTACGAGTCTAAGACCTTAGCTATTAGGCCAGAGTAAGAGTTAAGACCTTAACCTGTAGGCCATAGTACGAGTCTAAGACCTTAGCTATTAGACTAGAGTAATAGTTAAGACCTTAGCTATTAGGCCAGATTACGAGTCTAAGACCTTTGCTATTAGGCCAAAGTAAGAGTTAAGACCTTAACCATTAGGCCATAGTACGAGTCTAAGACCTTAGCTATGAGGCCAGAGTAAGAGTTAAGACCTTAGCTATTAGGCCAGAGTAAGAGTTAAGACCTTAAACATTGGGCCAGAGTACGAGTCTAAGACCTTAGCTATTAGGCCAGAGTAAGAGTTAAGACCTTAACCAGTAGGCCAGAGTAAGAGTTAAAACCTTAACCATTAGGCCAGAGTACGAGTCTAAGACCTTAGCTATTAGGCCAGAGTAAGAGTTACGACCTTAACCAGTAGGCCAGAGTAAGAGTTAAGACCTTAACCATTAGGCCAGAGTACGAGTCTAAGACCTTAGCTATTAGGCCAGAGTAAGAGTTAAGACCTTAGCTATTAGGCCAGAGTACGAGTCTTAGACCTTAGCTATTAGGCCAGAGTAAGAATTAAGACCTTAACCAGTAGGCCAGAGTAAGAGTTAAGACCTTAGCTATTAGGCCAGAGTAAGAGTTAAGAGCTTAACCAGTAGGCCAGAGTACGAGTCTTAGACCTTAGCTATTATGCCAGAGTAAGAGTTAAGACCTTAACCATTAGGCCATAGTACAAGTCTAAGACCTTAGCTATTAGGCCAGAGTAAGAGTTAAGACCTTAGCTATTAGGCCAGAGTAAGAGTTAAGACCTTAACCAGTAGGCCAGAGTACGAGTCTAAGACCTTAGCTATTAGGCCAGAGTAAGAGTTAAGACCTTAACCTGTAGGCCATAGTACGAGTCTAAGACCTTAGCTATTAGGCCAGAGTAAGAGTTAAGACCTTAGCTATTAGGCCAGAGAAAGAGTTAAGACCTTAAACATTGGGCCAGAGTACGAGTCTAAGACCTTAGCTATTAGGCCAGAGTAAGAGTTAAGACCTTAACCAGTAGGCCAGAGTAAGAGTTAAGACCTTAACCATTAGGCCAGAGTACGAGTCTAAGACCTTAGCTATTAGGCCAGAGTAAGAGTTAAGACCTTAACCAGTAGGCCAGAGTAAGAGTTAAGACCTTAACCAGTAGGCCAGAGTACGAGTCTAAGACCTTAGCTATTAGGCCAGAGTAAGAGTTAAGACCTTAACGTGTAGGCCATAGTACGAGTCTAAGACCTTAGCTATTAGGCCAGAGTAAGAGTTAAAACCTTAGCTATTAGGCCAGAGTAAGAGTTAAGACCTTAAACATTGGGCCAGAGTACGAGTCTAAGACCTTAGCTATTAGGCCAGAGTAAGAGTTAAGACCTTAACCAGTAGGCCAGATTAAGAGTTAAGACCTTAACCATTAGGCCAGAGTACGAGTCTAAGACCTTAGCTATTAGGCCAGAGTAAGAGTCAAGACCTTAACCAGTAGGCCAGAGAAAGAGTTAAGACCTTAACCATTAGGCCAGAGTACGAGTCTAAGACCTTACCTATTAGGCCCGAGTAAGAGTTAAGACCTTAGCTATTAGGCCAGAGCACGAGTCTAAGACCTTAGCTATTAGGCCAGAGTAAGAGTTAAGACCTTAACCAGTAGGCCAGAGTACGAGTTTAAGACCTTAGCTATTAGGCCAGAGTAAGAGTTAAGACCTTAACCAGTAGGCCAGAGTAAGAGTTAAGACCTTAGCTTTTAGGACAGAGTAAGAGTTAAGACCTTAACCAGTAGGCCAGAGTACGAATCTAAGACCTTAGCTATTAGGCCAGAGTACGAGTCTAAGACCTTAGCTATTAGGCCAGAGTAAGAGTTAAGACCTTAACCAGTAGGCCAGAGTAAGAGTTAAGACCTTAACTATTTGGCCAGAGTACGAGTCTAAGACCTTAGCTATGAGGCCAGAGTAAGAGTTAAGACCTTAGGTATTAGGCCAGGGTAAGAGTTAAGACCTTAAGCAGTAGTCCAGAGTAAGAGTTAAGACCTTAACTATTTGGCCAGAGTACGAGTCTAAGACCTTAGCTATTAGGCCAGAGTAAGAGTTAAGACCTAAGCTATTAGGCCAGAGTAAGAGTTAAGACCTTAACCAGTAGGCCAGAGTATAAGTCTAAGACCTTAGCTATTAGGCCAGAGTAAGAGTTAAGACCTTAACCAGTAGGCCAGAGTAAGTGTTAAGACCTTAACCTGTAGGCCAGAGTACGAGTCTAAGACCTTAGCTATTAGGCCAGAGTAAGGGTTAAGACCTTAACCAGTAGGCCAGTGTAAGAGTTAAGACCATAAACATTAGGCCAGAGTGCGAGTCTAAGACCTTAGCTATTAGGCCAGAGTAAGAAATAAGACCTTAGCTGTTAGGCCAGAGTAAGAGTTAAGACCTTAACCAGTAGGCCAGAGTACAAGTCTAAGACCTTAGCTATTAGGCCAGAGTAAGAGTTAAGACCTTAACCATTAGGCCAGAGTACGAGTCTAAGACCTTAGCTATTAGGCCAGAGTAAGAGTTAAGACCTTAGCTATTAGGCCAGAGTAAGAGTTAAGACCTTAACCAGTAGGCCAGAGTTTAAGTCTAAGACCTTAGCTATTAGGCCAGAGTAAGAGTTAAGACCTTAACCAGTTGGCCAGAGTAAAAGTTAAGACCTCAACCTGTAGGCCAGAGTACGAGTCTAAGACCTTAGCTATTAGGCCAGAGTACGAGTCTAAGACCTTAGCTATTAGGCCAGAGTAAGAGTTAAGACCTTAACCAGTAGACCAGAGTAAGAGTTAAGACCTTAACCATTAGGCCAGAGTACGAGTCTAAGTCCTTAGCTATTAGGCCAGAGTACGAGTCTAAGACCTTAGCTATTAGGCCAGAGTAAGAGTTACGACCTTAACCAGTAGGCCAGAGTAAGAGTTAAGACCTTAACCATTAGGCCAGAGTAGGAGTTTAAGACCTTAGCTATTAGGCCAGAGTAAGAGTTAAGACCTTAACTAGTAGGCCAGAGTAAGAGTTAAGACCTTAACCATTAGGCCATAGTACGAGTCTAAGACCTTAGCTATGAGGCCAGAGTAAGAGTTAAGACCTTAGCTATTAGGCCAGAGTAAGAGTTAAGACCTTAAACATTGGGCCAGAGTACGAGTCTAAGACCTTAGCTATTAGGCCAGAGTAAGAGTTAAGACCTTAACCAGTAGGCCAGAGTAAGAGTTAAAACCTTAACCATTAGGCCAGAGTACGAGTCTAAGACCTTAGCTATTAGGCCAGAGTAAGAGTTACGACCTTAACCAGTAGGCCAGAGTAAGAGTTAAGACCTTAACCATTAGGCCAGAGTACGAGTCTAAGACCTTAGCTATTAGGCCAGAGTAAGAGTTAAGACCTTAGCTATTAGGCCAGAGTACGAGTCTTAGACCTTAGCTATTAGGCCAGAGTAAGAATTAAGACCTTAACCAGTAGGCCAGAGTAAGAGTTAAGACCTTAGCTATTAGGCCAGAGTAAGAGTTAAGAGCTTAACCAGTAGGCCAGAGTACGAGTCTTAGACCTTAGCTATTATGCCAGAGTAAGAGTTAAGACCTTAACCATTAGGCCATAGTACAAGTCTAAGACCTTAGCTATTAGGCCAGAGTAAGAGTTAAGACCTTAGCTATTAGGCCAGAGTAAGAGTTAAGACCTTAACCAGTAGGCCAGAGTACGAGTCTAAGACCTTAGCTATTAGGCCAGAGTAAGAGTTAAGACCTTAACCTGTAGGCCATAGTACGAGTCTAAGACCTTAGCTATTAGGCCAGAGTAAGAGTTAAGACCTTAGCTATTAGGCCAGAGTAAGAGTTAAGACCTTAAACATTGGGCCAGAGTACGAGTCTAAGACCTTAGCTATTAGGCCAGAGTAAGAGTTAAGACCTTAACCAGTAGGCCAGAGTAAGAGTTAAGACCTTAACCATTAGGCCAGAGTACGAGTCTAAGACCTTAGCTATTAGGCCAGAGTAAGAGTTAAGACCTTAACCAGTAGGCCAGAGTAAGAGTTAAGACCTTAACCAGTAGGCCAGAGTACGAGTCTAAGACCTTAGCTATTAGGCCAGAGTAAGAGTTAAGACCTTAACGTGTAGGCCATAGTACGAGTCTAAGACCTTAGCTATTAGGCCAGAGTAAGAGTTAAAACCTTAGCTATTAGGCCAGAGTAAGAGTTAAGACCTTAAACATTGGGCCAGAGTACGAGTCTAAGACCTTAGCTATTAGGCCAGAGTAAGAGTTAAGACCTTAACCAGTAGGCCAGATTAAGAGTTAAGACCTTAACCATTAGGCCAGAGTACGAGTCTAAGACCTTAGCTATTAGGCCAGAGTAAGAGTCAAGACCTTAACCAGTAGGCCAGAGAAAGAGTTAAGACCTTAACCATTAGGCCAGAGTACGAGTCTAAGACCTTACCTATTAGGCCCGAGTAAGAGTTAAGACCTTAGCTATTAGGCCAGAGCACGAGTCTAAGACCTTAGCTATTAGGCCAGAGTAAGAGTTAAGACCTTAACCAGTAGGCCAGAGTACGAGTTTAAGACCTTAGCTATTAGGCCAGAGTAAGAGTTAAGACCTTAACCAGTAGGCCAGAGTAAGAGTTAAGACCTTAGCTTTTAGGACAGAGTAAGAGTTAAGACCTTAACCAGTAGGCCAGAGTACGAATCTAAGACCTTAGCTATTAGGCCAGAGTACGAGTCTAAGACCTTAGCTATTAGGCCAGAGTAAGAGTTAAGACCTTAACCAGTAGGCCAGAGTAAGAGTTAAGACCTTAACTATTTGGCCAGAGTACGAGTCTAAGACCTTAGCTATGAGGCCAGAGTAAGAGTTAAGACCTTAGGTATTAGGCCAGGGTAAGAGTTAAGACCTTAAGCAGTAGTCCAGAGTAAGAGTTAAGACCTTAACTATTTGGCCAGAGTACGAGTCTAAGACCTTAGCTATTAGGCCAGAGTAAGAGTTAAGACCTAAGCTATTAGGCCAGAGTAAGAGTTAAGACCTTAACCAGTAGGCCAGAGTATAAGTCTAAGACCTTAGCTATTAGGCCAGAGTAAGAGTTAAGACCTTAACCAGTAGGCCAGAGTAAGTGTTAAGACCTTAACCTGTAGGCCAGAGTACGAGTCTAAGACCTTAGCTATTAGGCCAGAGTAAGGGTTAAGACCTTAACCAGTAGGCCAGTGTAAGAGTTAAGACCATAAACATTAGGCCAGAGTGCGAGTCTAAGACCTTAGCTATTAGGCCAGAGTAAGAAATAAGACCTTAGCTGTTAGGCCAGAGTAAGAGTTAAGACCTTAACCAGTAGGCCAGAGTACAAGTCTAAGACCTTAGCTATTAGGCCAGAGTAAGAGTTAAGACCTTAACCATTAGGCCAGAGTACGAGTCTAAGACCTTAGCTATTAGGCCAGAGTAAGAGTTAAGACCTTAGCTATTAGGCCAGAGTAAGAGTTAAGACCTTAACCAGTAGGCCAGAGTTTAAGTCTAAGACCTTAGCTATTAGGCCAGAGTAAGAGTTAAGACCTTAACCAGTTGGCCAGAGTAAAAGTTAAGACCTCAACCTGTAGGCCAGAGTACGAGTCTAAGACCTTAGCTATTAGGCCAGAGTACGAGTCTAAGACCTTAGCTATTAGGCCAGAGTAAGAGTTAAGACCTTAACCAGTAGACCAGAGTAAGAGTTAAGACCTTAACCATTAGGCCAGAGTACGAGTCTAAGTCCTTAGCTATTAGGCCAGAGTACGAGTCTAAGACCTTAGCTATTAGGCCAGAGTAAGAGTTACGACCTTAACCAGTAGGCCAGAGTAAGAGTTAAGACCTTAACCATTAGGCCAGAGTAGGAGTTTAAGACCTTAGCTATTAGGCCAGAGTAAGAGTTAAGACCTTAACTAGTAGGCCAGAGTAAGAGTTAAGACCTTAACCATTAGGCCATAGTACGAGTTTAAGACCTTAACCATTAGGCCAGAGTACGAGTCTAAGACCTTAGCTATTATGCCAGAGTAATAGTTAAGACCTTAGCTATTAGGCCAGAGTAAGAGTTAAGACCTTAACCATTAGGCCAGAGTACAAGTCTAAGACCTTAGCTATTAGGCCAGAGTACGAGTCTAAGACCTTAGCTATTAGGCCAGAGTAAGAGTTAAGACCTTAACCATTAGGCCAGAGTACGAGTCTAGGACCTTAGCTATTAGGCCAGAGTAAGAGTTAAGACCTTAGCTATTAGGCCAGAGTAAGAGTTAAGACCTTAACCAGTAGGCCAGAGTATAAGTCTAAGACCTTAGCTATTAGGCCAGAGTAAGAGTTAAGACCTTAACCAGTTGGCCAGAGTAAAAGTTAAGACCTTAACCTGTAGGCCAGAGTACGAGTCTAAGACCTTAGCTATTAGGTCAGAGTAAGAGTTAAGACCTTAGCTATTAGGCCAGAGTAAGAGTTAAGACCTTAACCAGTAGGCCAGAGTAAGAGTTAAGACCTTAGCTAGTAGGCCAGAGTAAGAGTTAAGACCTTAACCAGTAGGCCAGAGTACGAATCTAAGACCTTAGCTATTAGGCCAGAGTACGAGTCTAAGACCTTAGCTATTAGGCCAGAGTAAGAGTTACGACCTTAACCAGTAGGCCAGAGTAAGAGTTAAGACCTTAACCATTAGGCCAGAGTACGAGTCTAAGACCTTAGCTATTAGGCCAGAGTAAGAGTTAAGACCTTAACTAGTAGGCCAGAGTAAGAGTTAAGACCTTAACCAGTAGGCCAGAGTAAGAGTTAAGACCTTAACCATTAGGCCAGGGTACAAGTCTAAGACCTTAGCTATTAGGCCAGAGTAAGAGTTAAGACCTTAGCTATTTGGCCAGAGTAAGAGTTAAGACCTTCGATATTAGGCCAGAGAAAGAGTTAAGACCTTAACCAGTAGGCCAGAGTAAGAGTTAAGACCTTAACCATTAGGCCAGAGTACGAGTCTAAGACCTTAGCTATTAGGCCAGAGTAAGAGTTAAGACCTTAACCATTATGCCAGAGTACGAGTCTAGGACCTTAGCTATTAGGCCAGAGTAAGAGTTAAGACCTTAGCTATTAGGCCAGAGTAAGAGTTAAGATCTTAACCAGTAGGCCAGAGTATAAGTCTAAGACCTTAGCTATTAGGCCAGAGTAAGAGTTAAGACCGTAACCAGTTGGCCAGAGTAAAAGTTAAGACCTTAACCTGTAGGCCAGAGTAAGAGTTAAGACCTTAGCTATTAGGTCAGAGTAAGAGTTAAGACCTTAGCTATTAGGCCAGAGTAAGAGTTAAGACCTTAACCAGTAGGCCAGAGTAGGAGTTAAGACCTTAGCTATTAGGCCAGAGTAAGAGTTAAGACCTTAACCAGTAGGCCAGAGTATGAATCTAAGACCTTAGCTATTAGGCCAGAGTACGAGTCTAAGACCTTAGCTATTAGGCCAGAGTAAGAGTTAAGACCTTAACTATTTGGCCAGAGTACGAGTCTAACACCTTAGCTATGAGGCCAGAGTAAGAGTTAGGACCTTAGGAATTAGGCCAGGGTAAGAGTTAAGACCTTAAGCAGTAGTCCAGAGTAAGAGTTAAGACCTTAACTATTTGGCCAGAGTACGAGTCTAAGACCTTAGCTATTAGGCCAGAGTAAGAGTTAAGACCTTAGCTATCAGGCCAGAGTAAGAGTTAAGACCTTAACCAGTAGGCCAGAGTATAAGTCTAAGACCTTAGCTATTAGGCCAGAGTAAGAGTTAAGACCTTAACCAGTAGGCCAGAGTAAGTGTTAAAACCTTAACCTGTAGGCCAGAGTACGAGTCTAAGACCTTAGCTATTAGGCCAGAGTAAGGGTTAAGACCTTAACCAGTAGGCCAGTGTAAGAGTTAAGACCATAAACATTAGGCCAGAGTGCGAGTCTAAGACCTTAGCTATTAGGCCAGAGTAAGAAATAAGACCTTAGCTGTTAGGCCAGAGTAAGAGTTAAGACCTTAACCAGTAGGCCAGAGTACGAGTCTAGGACCTTAGCTATTAGGCCAGAGTAAGAGTTGAGACCTTAACCAGTAGGCCAGAGTAAGAGTTAAGACCTCAACCTGTAGGCCAGAGTACGAGTCTAAGACCTTAGCTATTAGGCCAGAGTAAGAGTTAAGACCTTAACCAGTAGACCAGAGTAAGAGTTAAGACCTTAACCATTAGGCCAGAGTACGAGTCTAAGACCTTAGCTATTAGGCCAGAGTACGAGTCTAAGACATTAGCTATTAGGCCAGAGTAAGAGTTACGACCTTAACCAGTAGGCCAGAGTAAGAGTTAAGACTTTAACCATTAGGCCAGAGTACGAGTCTAAGACCTTAGCTATTAGGCCAGAGTAAGAGTTAAGACCTTAGCTATTAGGCCAGAGTACGAGTCTAAGACCTTAGCTATTAGGCCAGAGTAAGAGTTAAACCTACCAGTAGGCCAGAGTAAGAGTTAAGACCTTAGCTATTAGGCCAGAGTAAGAGTTAAGACCTTAACCAGTAGGCCAGAGTACGAGTCTAAGACCTTAGCTATTAGGCCAGAGTATGAGTCTTAGACCTTAGCTATTAGGCCAGAGTAAGAGTTAAGACCTTAACCAGTAGGCCAGAGTAAGAGTTAAGACCTTAACTATTAGGCCAGAGTACGAGTCTAAGACCTTAGCTATTAGGCCAGAGTAAGAGTTAAGACCTTAGCTATTAGGCCAGAGTAAGAGTTAAGACCTTAACCAGTAGGCCAGAGTATGAGTCTAAGACCTTAGCTATTAGGCCAGAGTAAGAGTTAAGACCGTAACCAGTAGGCCAGAGTAAGAGTTAAGACCTTAACCTGTAGGCTAGAAGACGAGTCTAAGACCTTAGCTATTAGGCCAGAGTAAGGGTTAAGACCTTAACCAGTAGGCCAGTGTAAGAATTAAGACCATAAACATTAGGCCAGAATACGAGTCTAAGACCTTAGCTATTAGGCGAGAGTAAGAGTTAAGACCTTAGCTGTTAGGCCAGAGTGAGAGTTAAGACCTTAACCAGTAGGCCAGAGTACGAGTCTAAGACCTTAGCTATTAGGCCAGAGTAAGAGATAAGACCTTAACCAGTAGGCCAGAGTAAGAGTTAAGACCTCAACCTGTAGGCCAGAGTACGAGTCTAAGACCTTAGCTATTAGGCCAGAGTACGAGTCTAAGACCTTAGCTATTAGGCCAGAGTAAGAGTTAAGACCTTAACCAGTAGGTCAGAGTAAGAGTTAGGACCTTAACCATTAGGCCAGAGTACGAGTCTAAGACCTTAGCTATTAGGCCAGAGTGCGAGTCTAAGACCTTAGCTATTAGGCCAGAGTAAAAGTTAAGACCTTAACCATTAGGCCAGAGTACGAGTCTAAGACCTTAGCTATTAGGCCAGAGTAAGAATTAAGACCTTAACTAGTAGGCCAGAGTAAGAGTTAAGACCTTAATCATTAGGCCATAGTACGAGTCTAAGACCTTAGCTATAAGGCCAGAATAAGAGTTAAGACCTTAACCATTAGGCCAGAGTACGAGTCTAAGACCTTAGCTATTAGGCCAGAGTAAGAGTTAAGACCTTAGCTATTAGGCCAGAGTAAGAGTTAAGACCTTAACCATTAGGCCAGAGTACAAGTCTAAGACCTTAGCTATTAGGCCAGAGTACAAGTCTAAGACCTTAGCTATTAGGCCAGAGTACGAGTCTAAGACCTTAGCTATTAGGCCTAGAGTAAGAGTTAAGACCTTAACCATTAGGCCAGAGTACGAGTCTAAGACCTTAGCTATTAGGCCAGAGTAAGAGTTAAGACCTTAGCTATTAGGCCAGAGTAAGAGTTAAGGCCCTAACCAGTAGGCCAGAGTATAAGTCTAAGACCTTAGCTATTAGGCCAGAGCACGAGTCTAAGACCTTAGCTATTAGGCCAGAGTAAGAGTTAAGACCTTAACCAGTAGGCCAGAGTACGAGTCTAAGACCTTAGCTATTAGGCCAGAGTAAGAGTTAAGACCTTAACCTGTAGGCCATAGTACGAGTCTAAGACCTTAGCTATTAGGCCAGAGTAAGAGTTAAGACCTTAGCTATTAGGCCAGAGTAAGAGTTAAGACCTTAAACATTGGGCCAGAGTACGAGTCTAAGACCTTAGCTATTAGGCCAGAGTAAGAGTTAAGACCTTAACCAGTAGGCCAGAGTACGAGTCTAAGACCTTAGCTATTAGGCCAGAGTAAGAGTTAAGACCTTAACGTGTAGGCCATAGTACGAGTCTAAGACCTTAGCTATTAGGCCAGAGTAAGAGTTAAGACCTTAGCTATTAGGCCAGAGTAAGAGTTAAGACCTTAAACATTGGGCCAGAGTACGAGTCTAAGACCTTAGCTATTAGGCCAGAGTAAGAGTTAAGACCTTAACCATTAGGCCAGAGTACGAGTCTAAGACCTTAGCTATTAGGCCAGAGTAAGAGTTAAGACATTAACCAGTAGGCCAGAGTAAGAGTTAAGACCTTAACCAGTAGGCCAGAGTACGAGTCTAAGACCTTAGCTATTAGGCCAGAGTAAGAGTTAAGACCTTAACGTGTAGGCCATAGTACGAGTCTAAGACCTTAGCTATTAGGCCAGAGTAAGAGTTAAGACCTTAGCTATTAGGCCAGAGTAAGAGTTAAGACCTTAAACATTGGGCCAGAGTACGAGTCTAAGACCTTAGCTATTAGGCCAGAGTAAGAGTTAAGACCTTAACCAGTAGGCCAGAGTAAGAGTTAAGACCTTAACCATTAGGCCAGAGTACGAGTCTAAGACCTTAGCTATTAGGCCAGAGTAAGAGTTAAGACCTTAACCAGTAGGCCAGAGTAAGAGTTAAGACCTTAACCAGTAGGCCAGAGTACGAGTCTAAGACCTTAGCTATTAGGCCAGAGTAAGAGTTAAGACCTTAACGTGTAGGCCATAGTACGAGTCTAAGACCTTAGCTATTAGGCCAGAGTAAGAGTTAAAACCTTAGCTATTAGGCCAGAGTAAGAGTTAAGACCTTAAACATTGGGCCAGAGTACGAGTCTAAGACCTTAGCTATTAGGCCAGAGTAAGAGTTAAGACCTTAACCAGTAGGCCAGAGTAAGAGTTAAGACCTTAACCATTAGGCCAGAGTACGAGTCTAAGACCTTAGCTATTAGGCCAGAGTAAGAGTCAAGACCTTAACCAGTAGGCCAGAGAAAGAGTTAAGACCTTAACCATTAGGCCAGAGTACGAGTCTAAGACCTTACCTATTAGGCCCGAGTAAGAGTTAAGACCTTAGCTATTAGGCCAGAGCACGAGTCTAAGACCTTAGCTATTAGGCCAGAGTAAGAGTTAAGACCTTAACCAGTAGGCCAGAGTACGAGTCTAAGACCTTAGCTATTAGGCCAGAGTAAGAGTTAAGACCTTAACCAGTAGGCCAGAGTAAGAGTTAAGACCTTAGCTTTTAGGCCAGAGTAAGAGTTAAACCTTAACCAGTAGGCCAGAGTACGAATCTAAGACCTTAGCTATTAGGCCAGAGTACGAGTCTAAGACCTTAGCTATTAGGCCAGAGTAAGAGTTAAGACCTTAACCAGTAGGCCAGAGTAAGAGTTAAGACCTTAACTATTTGGCCAGAGTACGAGTCTAAGACCTTATCTATGAGGCCAGAGTAAGAGTTAAGACCTTAGGTATTAGGCCAGGGTAAGAGTTAAGACCTTAAGCAGTAGTCCAGAGTAAGAGTTAAGACCTTAACTATTTGGCCAGAGTACGAGTCTAAGACCTTAGCTATTAGGCCAGAGTAAGAGTTAAGACCTTAGCTATTAGGCCAGAGTAAGAGTTAAGACCTTAACCAGTAGGCCAGAGTATAAGTCTAAGACCTTAGCTATTAGGCCAGAGTAAGAGTTAAGACCTTAACCAGTAGGCCAGAGTAAGTGTTAAGACCTTAACCTGTAGGCCAGAGTACGAGTCTAAGACCTTAGCTATTAGGCCAGAGTAAGGGTTAAGACCTTAACCAGTAGGCCAGTGTAAGAGTTAAGACCATAAACATTAGGCCAGAGTGTGAGTCTAAGACCTTAGCTATTAGGCCAGAGTAAGAAATAAGACCTTAGCTGTTAGGCCAGAGTAAGAGTTAAGACCTTAACCAGTAGGCCAGAGTACAAGTCTAAGACCTTAGCTATTAGGCCAGAGTAAGAGTTAAGACCTTAACCATTAGGCCAGAGTACGAGTCTAAGACCTTAGCTATTAGGCCAGAGTAAGAGTTAAGACCTTAGCTATTAGGCCAGAGTAAGAGTTAAGACCTTAACCAGTAGGCCAGAGTTTAAGTCTAAGACCTTAGCTATTAGGCCAGAGTAAGAGTTAAGACCTTAACCAGTTGGCCAGAGTAAAAGTTAAGACCTCAACCTGTAAGCCAGAGTACGAGTCTAAGACCTTAGCTATTAGGCCAGAGTACGAGTCTAAGACCTTAGCTATTAGGCCAGAGTAAGAGTTAAGACCTTAACCAGTAGACCAGAGTAAGAGTTAAGACCTTAACCATTAGGCCAGAGTACGAGTCTAAGTCCTTAGCTATTAGGCCAGAGTACGAGTCTAAGACCTTAGCTATTAGGCCAGAGTAAGAGTTACGACCTTAACCAGTAGGCCAGAGTAAGAGTTAAGACCTTAACCATTAGGCCAGAGTAGGAGTCTAAGAGCTTAGCTATTAGGCCAGAGTAAGAGTTAAGACCTTAACTAGTAGGCCAGAGTAAGAGTTAAGACCTTAACCATTAGGCCATAGTACGAGTTTAAGACCTTAACCATTAGGCCAGAGTACGAGTCTAAGACCTTAGTTATTATGCCAGAGTAATAGTTAAGACCTTAGCTATTAGGCCAGAGTAAGAGTTAAGACCTTAACCATTAGGCCAGAGTACAAGTCTAAGACCTTAGCTATTAGGCCAGAGTACGAGTCTAAGACCTTAGCTATTAGGCCAGAGTAAGAGTTAAGACCTTAACCATTAGGCCAGAGTACGAGTCTAGGACCTTAGCTATTAGGCCAGAGTAAGAGTTAAGACCTTAGCTATTAGGCCAGAGTAAGAGTTAAGACCTTAACCAGTAGGCCAGAGTATAAGTCTAAGACCTTAGCTATTAGGCCAGAGTAAGAGTTAAGACCTTAACCAGTTGGCCAGAGTAAAAGTTAAGACCTTAACCTGTAGGCCAGAGTACGAGTCTAAGACCTTAGCTATTAGGTCAGCGTAAGAGTTAAGACCTTAGCTATTAGGCCAGAGTAAGAGTTAAGACCTTAACCAGTAGGCCAGAGTAAGAGTTAAGACCTTAGCTATTAGGCCAGAGTAAGAGTTAAGACCTTAACCAGTAGGCCAGAGTACGAATCTAAGACCTTAGCTATTAGGCCAGAGTACGAGTCTAAGACCTTAGCTATTAGGCCAGAGTAAGAGTTACGACCTTAACCAGTAGGCCAGAGTAAGAGTTAAGACCTTAACCATTAGGCCAGAGTACGAGTCTAAGACCTTAGCTATTAGGCCAGAGTAAGAGTTAAGACCGTAACCAGTTGGCCAGAGTAAAAGTTAAGACCTTAACCTGTAGGCCAGAGTAAGAGTTAAGACCTTAGCTATTAGGTCAGAGTAAGAGTTAAGACCTTAACTAGTAGGCCAGAGTAAGAGTTAAGACCTTAACCAGTAGGCCAGAGTAAGAGTTAAGACCTTAACCATTAGGCCAGGGTACAAGTCTAAGACCTTAGCTATTAGGCCAGAGTAAGAGTTAAGACCGTAACCAGTTGGCCAGAGTAAAAGTTAAGACCTTAACCTGTAGGCCAGAGTAAGAGTTAAGACCTTAGCTATTAGGTCAGAGTAAGAGTTAAGACCTTAACTAGTAGGCCAGAGTAAGAGTTAAGACCTTAACCAGTAGGCCAGAGTAAGAGTTAAGACCTTAACCATTAGGCCAGGGTACAAGTCTAAGACCTTAGCTATTAGGCCAGAGTAAGAGTTAAGACCTTAGCTATTTGGCCAGAGTAAGAGTTAAGACCTTCGATATTAGGCCAGAGAAAGAGTTAAGACCTTAACCAGTAGGCCAGAGTAAGAGTTAAGACCTTAACCATTAGGCCAGAGTACGAGTCTAAGACCTTAGCTATTAGGCCAGAGTAAGAGTTAAGACCTTAACCATTATGCCAGAGTACGAGTCTAGGACCTTAGCTATTAGGCCAGAGTAAGAGTTAAGACCTTAGCTATTAGGCCAGAGTAAGAGTTAAGATCTTAACCAGTAGGCCAGAGTATAAGTCTAAGACCTTAGCTATTAGGCCAGAGTAAGAGTTAAGACCGTAACCAGTTGGCCAGAGTAAAAGTTAAGACCTTAACCTGTAGGCCAGAGTAAGAGTTAAGACCTTAGCTATTAGGACAGAGTAAGAGTTAAGACCTTAGCTATTAGGCCAGAGTAAGAGTTAAGACCTTAACCAGTAGGCCAGAGTAGGAGTTAAGACCTTAGCTATTAGGCCAGAGTAAGAGTTAAGACCTTAACCAGTAGGCCAGAGTAGGAGTTAAGACCTTAGCTATTAGGCCAGAGTAAGAGTTAAGACCTTAACCAGTAGGCCAGAGTATGAATCTAAGACCTTAGCTATTAGGCCAGAGTACGAGTCTAAGACCTTAGCTATTAGGCCAGAGTAAGAGTTAAGACCTTAACCAGTAGGCCAGAGTAAGAGTTAAGACCTTAACTATTTGGCCAGAGTACGAGTCTAACACCTTAGCTATGAGGCCAGAGTAAGAGTTAAGACCTTAGGAATTAGGCCAGGGTAAGAGTTAAGACCTTAAGCAGTAGTCCAGAGTAAGAGTTAAGACCTTAACTATTTGGCCAGAGTACGAGTCTAAGACCTTAGCTATTAGGCCAGAGTAAGAGTTAAGACCTTAGCTATTAGGCCAGAGTAAGAGTTAAGACCTTAACCAGTAGGCCAGAGTATAAGTCTAAGACCTTAGCTATTAGGCCAGAGTAAGAGTTAAGACCTTAACCAGTAGGCCAGAGTAAGAGTTAAGACCTTAACCTGTAGGCCAGAGTACGAGTCTAAGACCTTAGCTATTAGGCCAGAGTAAGGGTTAAGACCTTAACCAGTAGGCCAGTGTAAGAGTTAAGACCATAAACATTAGGCCAGAGTGCGAGTCTAAGACCTTAGCTATTAGGCCAGAGTAAGAAATAAGACCTTAGCTGTTAGGCCAGAGTAAGAGTTAAGACCTTAACCAGTAGGCCAGAGTACGAGTCTAGGACCTTAGCTATTAGGCCAGAGTAAGAGTTGAGACCTTAACCAGTAGGCCAGAGTAAGAGTTAAGACCTCAACCTGTAGGCCAGAGTACGAGTCTAAGACCTTAGCTATTAGGCCAGAGTAAGAGTTAAGACCTTAACCAGTAGACCAGAGTAAGAGTTAAGACCTTAACCATTAGGCCAGAGTACGAGTCTAAGACCTTAGCTATTAGGCCAGAGTACGAGTCTAAGA
Organism: Triturus cristatus; assembly: GCF_964204655.1. Taxonomy (NCBI): domain Eukaryota; kingdom Metazoa; phylum Chordata; class Amphibia; order Caudata; family Salamandridae; genus Triturus; species Triturus cristatus. Next base: position 246,346,554 of record NC_140580.1, on the reverse strand, counting down.
CCTTAGCTATTAGGCCAGAGTAAGAGTTACGACCTTAACCAGTAGGCCAGAGTAAGAGTTAAGACTTTAACCATTAGGCCAGAGTACGAGTCTAAGACCTTAGCTATTAGGCCAGAGTAAGAGTTAAGACCTTAGCTATTAGGCCAGAGTACGAGTCTAAGACCTTAGCTATTAGGCCAGAGTAAGAGTTAAACCTACCAGTAGGCCAGAGTAAGAGTTAAGACCTTAGCTATTAGGCCAGAGTAAGAGTTAAGACCTTAACCAGTAGGCCAGAGTACGAGTCTAAGACCTTAGCTATTAGGCCAGAGTATGAGTCTTAGACCTTAGCTATTAGGCCAGAGTAAGAGTTAAGACCGTAACCAGTTGGCCAGAGTAAAAGTTAAGACCTTAACCTGTAGGCCAGAGTAAGAGTTAAGACCTTAGCTATTAGGTCAGAGTAAGAGTTAAGACCTTAGCTATTAGGCCAGAGTAAGAGTTAAGACCTTAACCAGTAGGCCAGAGTAAGAGTTAAGACCTTAGCTATTAGGCCAGAGTAAGAGTTAAGACCTTAACCAGTAGGCCAGAGTACGAATCTAAGACCTTAGCTATGAGGCCAGAGTAAGAGTTAAGACCTTAGGAATTAGGCCAGGGTAAGAGTTAAGACCTTAAGCAGTAGTCCAGAGTAAGAGTTAACACCTTAACTATTTGGCCAGAGTACGAGTCTAAGACCTTAGCTATTAGGCCAGAGTAAGAGTTAAGACCTTAGCTATTAGGCCAGAGTAAGAGTTAAGACCTTAACCAGTAGGCCAGAGTATAAGTCTAAGACCTTAGCTATTAGGCCAGAGTAAGAGTTAAGACCTTAACCAGTAGGCCAGAGTAAGTGTTAAGACCTTAACCTGTAGGCCAGAGTACGAGTCTAAGACCTTAGCTATTAGGCCAGAGTAAGGGTTAAGACCTTAACCAGTAGGCCAGTGTAAGAGTTAAGACCATAAACATTAGGCCAGAGTGCGAGTCTAAGACCTTAGCTATTAGGCCAGAGTAAGAAATAAGACCTTAGCTGTTAGGCCAGAGTAAGAGTTAAGACCTTAACCAGTAGGCCAGAGTACGAGTCTAGGACCTTAGCTATTAGGCCAGAGTAAGAGTTGAGACCTTAACCAGTAGGCCAGAGTAAGAGTTAAGACCTCAACCTGTAGGCCAGAGTACGAGTCTAAGACCTTAGCTATTAGGCCAGAGTACGAGTCTAAGACCTTAGCTATTAGGCCAGAGTAAGAGTTAAGACCTTAACCAGTAGACCAGAGTAAGAGTTAAGACCTTAACCATTAGGCCAGAGTACGAGTCTAAGACCTTAGCTATTAGGCCAGAGTACGAGTCTAAGACCTTAGCTATTAGGCCAGAGTAAGAGTTACGACCTTAACCAGTAGGCCAGAGTAAGAGTTAAGACTTTAACCATTAGGCCAGAGTACGAGTCTAAGACCTTAGCTATTAGGCCAGAGTAAGAGTTAAGACCTTAGCTATTAGGCGAGAGTACGAGTCTAAGACCTTAGCTATTAGGCCAGAGTAAGAGTTAAGACCTACCAGTAGGCCAGAGTAAGAGTTAAGACCTTAGCTATTAGGCCAGAGTAAGAGTTAAGACCTTAACCAGTAGGCCAGAGTACGAGTCTAAGACCTTAGCTATTAGGCCAGAGTATGAGTCTTAGACCTTAGCTATTAGGCCAGAGTAAGAGTTAAGACCTTAACCAGTAGGCCAGAGTAAGAGTTAAGACCTTAACTATTAGGCCAGAGTACGAGTCTAAGACCTTATCTATTAGGCCAGAGTAAGAGTTAAGACCTTAGCTATTAGGCCAGAGTAAGAGTTAAGACCTTAACCAGTAGGCCAGAGTATGAGTCTAAGACCTTAGCTATTAGGCCAGAGTAAGAGTTAAGACCGTAACCAGTAGGCCAGAGTAAGAGTTAAGACCTTAACCTGTAGGCCAGAAGACGAGTCTAAGACCTTAGCTATTAGGCCAGAGTAAGGGTTAAGACCTTAACCAGTAGGCCAGTGTAAGAATTAAGACCATAAACATTAGGCCAGAATACGAGTCTAAGACCTTAGCTATTAGGCGAGAGTAAGAGTTAAGACCTTAGCTGTTAGGCCAGAGTGAGAGTTAAGACCTTAACCAGTAAGCCAGAGTACGAGTCTAAGACCTTAGCTATTAGGCCAGAGTAAGAGATAAGACCTTAACCAGTAGGCCAGAGTAAGAGTTAAGACCTCAACCTGTAGGCCAGAGTACGAGTCTAAGACCTTAGCTATTAGGCCAGAGTACGAGTCTAAGACCTTAGCTATTAGGCCAGAGTAAGAGTTAAGACCTTAACCAGTAGGTCAGAGTAAGAGTTAGGACCTTAACCATTAGGCCAGAGTACGAGTCTAAGACCTTAGCTATTAGGCCAGAGTGCGAGTCTAAGACCTTAGCTATTAGGCCAGAGTAAAAGTTAAGACCTTAACCATTAGGCCAGAGTACGAGTCTAAGACCTTAGCTATTAGGCCAGAGTAAGAATTAAGACCTTAACTAGTAGGCCAGAGTAAGAGTTAAGACCTTAATCATTAGGCCATAGTACGAGTCTAAGACCTTAGCTATAAGGCCAGAATAAGAGTTAAGACCTTAACCATTAGGCCAGAGTACGAGTCTAAGACCTTAGCTATTAGGCCAGAGTAAGAGTTAAGACCTTAGCTATTAGGCCAGAGTAAGAGTTAAGACCTTAACCATTAGGCCAGAGTACAAGTCTAAGACCTTAGCTATTAGGCCAGAGTACAAGTCTAAGACCTTAGCTATTAGGCCAGAGTACGAGTCTAAGACCTTAGCTATTAGGCCTAGAGTAAGAGTTAAGACCTTAACCATTAGGCCAGAGTACGAGTCTAAGACCTTAGCTATTAGGCCAGAGTAAGAGTTAAGACCTTAGCTATTAGGCCAGAGTAAGAGTTAAGGCCCTAACCAGTAGGCCAGAGTATAAGTCTAAGACCTTAGCTATTAGGCCAGAGTAAGAGTTAAGACCTTAACTAGTAGGCCAGAGTAAAAGTTAAGACCTTAACCAGTAGGCCAGCGTAAGACTTAAGACCTTAGCTATTAGGCCAGAGTAAGAGTTAAGACCTTAACCAGTAGGCCAGAGTAAGAGTTAAGACCTTAACTATTTGACCAGAGTACGAGTCTAAGACCTTATCTATTAGGCCAGAGTAAGAGTTAAGACCTTAGCTATTAGGCCAGAGTAAGAGTTAAGACCTTAACCTGTAGGCCAGAGTACGAGTCTAAGACCTTAGCTATTAGGCCAGAGTGAGAGTTAAGACCTTAGCTATTAGGCCAGAGCACGAGTCTGAGACCTTAGCTATTAGGCCAGAGTAAGAGTTAAGACCTAAACCAGTAGGCCAGAGTAAGAGTTAAGACCTTAACTATTAGGCCAGAGTAAGAGTTAAGACCTTAACCAGTAGGCCAGAATACGAATCTAAGACCTTAGCTATTAGGCCAAAGTACGAGTCTAAGACCTTAGCTATTAGGCCAGAGTAAGAGTTAAGACCTTAACCAGTAGGCCAGAGTAAGAGTTAAGACCTTAACTATTAGGCCAGAGTACGAGTCTAAGACCTTAGCTATTAGGCCAGAGTAAGAGTTAAGGCCTTAGCTATTAGGCCAGAGTACGAGTCTAAGACCTTAGCTAATAGGCCAGAGTAAGAGTTAAGACCTTAACCAGTAGGCCAGAGTATAAGTCTAAGACCTTAGCTATTAGGCCAGAGTAAGCGTTAAGACCTTAACCAGTAGGCCAGAGTAAGAGTTAAGACCTTAACCTGTAGGCCAGAGTACGAGTCTAAGACCTTAGCTATTAGGCCAGAGTAAGGGTTAAGACCTTAACCAGTAGGCCAGTGTAAGAGTTAAGACCATAAACATTAGGCCAGAGTGCGAGTCTAAGACCTTAGCTATTAGGCCAGAGTAAGAAATACAACCTTAGCTGTTAGGCCAGAGTAAGAGTTAAGACCTTAACCAGTAGGCCAGAGTACGAGTCTAAGACCTCAGCTATTAGGCCAGAGTAAGAGTTAAGACCTTAACCAGTAGGCCAGAGTAAGAGTTAAGACCTCAACCTGTAGGCCAGAGTACGAGTCTAAGACCTTAGCTATTAGGCCAGAGTACGAGTCTAAGACCTTAGCTATTAGGCCAGAGTAAGAGTTAATACCTTAACCAGTAGACCAGAGAAAAAGTTAAGACCTTAACCATTAGGCCAGAGTACGAGTCTAAGACCTTAGCAATTAGGCCAGAGTGCGAGTCTAAGACCTTAGCTATTAGGCCAGAGTAAGAGTTAAGACCTTAACCATTAGGCCAGAGTACGAGTCTAAGACCGTAGCTATTAGGCCAGAGTGCGAGTCTAAGACCTTAGCTATTAGGTCAGAGTAAGAGTTAAGACCTTAACCAGTAGGCCAGAGCAAGAGTTAAGACCTTAACCATTAGGCCATAGTACGAGTCTAAGACTTTAACTATTAGGCCAGAGTAAGAGTTAAGACCTTAACCATTAGGCCAGAGTACGAGTCTAAGACCGTAGCTATTAGGCCAGAGTAAGAGTTAAGACCTTAGCTATTAGGCCAGAGTAAGAGTTAAGACCTTAACCAGTAGGCCAGAGTAAGAGTCAAGACCTTAACCAGTAGGCTAGAGTACGAGTCTAAGACCTTAGCTATTAGGCCGGAGTAAGAGTTAAGACCTTAACCATTAGGCCAGAGTACGAGTCTAAGACCTTAGCTATTAGGCCAGAGTAAGAGTTAAGACCTTAGCTATTAGGCCAGAGCAAGAGTTAAGACCTTATCCATTAGGCCAGAGTACAAGTCTAAGACCTTAGCTATTAGGCCAGAGTATGAGTCTAAGACCTTAGCTGTTAGGCCAGAGTAAGAGTTAAGACCTTAGCTATTAGGCCAGAGAAAGAGTTAAGACCTTAACCATTAGGCCAGAGTACGAGTCTAAGACCTTAGCTATTAGGCCTGAGTAAGAGTTAAGACCTTAGCTCTTAGGCCAGAGTAAGAGTTACGACCTTAACCAGTAGGCCAGAGTACGAGTCTAAGACCTTAGCTATTAGGCCAGAGTAAGAGTTAAGACCTTAGCTATTAGGCCAGAGTAAGAGTTAAGACCTTAACCAGTAGGCCAGAGTAAGAGTTAAGACCTTAACCAGTAGGCTAGAGTACGAGTCTAAGACATTAGCTATTAGGCCAGAGTAAGAGTTAAGACCTTAGCTATTAGGCCAGAGTATGAGTCTTAGACCTTAGCTATTAGGCCAGAGTAAGAGTTAAGACCTTAACCAGTAGGCCAGAGTAAGAGTTAAGACTTTAACCATTAATCCAGAGTAGGAGTCTAAGACCTTAGCTATTAGGCCAGAGTAAGAGTTAAGACATTAGCTATTAGGCCAGAGTAAAAGTTAAGACCTCAACCATTAGGCCAGAGTACGAGTCTAAGACCTTAGATATTAGGCCAGAGTAAGAGTTAAGACCTTAACCATTAGGCCAGAGTATGAGTCTAAGACCTTAGCTATTAGGCCAGAGTATGAGTCTAAGACCTTAGCTATTAGGCCAGAGTAAGAGTTAAGACCTTAACCATTAGGCCAGAGTACGAGTCTAAGACCTTAGCTATTAGGCAGGAGTAAGAGTTAAGACCTTAGCTATTAGGCCAGAGTAATAGTTAAGACCTTAACCAGTAGGCCATAGTACGAGTCTAAGACCTTAGCTATTAGGCCAGAGTAATAGTTAAGACCTTAGCTATTAGGCCAGATTACGAGTCTAAGACCTTTGCTGTTAGGCCAGAGTAAGAGTTAAGACCTTAACCATTAGGCCATAGTACAAGTCTAAGTCCTTAGCTATTAGGCCAGAGTATGAGTCTTAGACCTTAGCTATTAGGCCAGAGTAAGAGTTAAGACCTTAACCAGTAGGCCAGAGTAAGAGTTAAGACCTTAACTATTAGGCCAGAGTACGAGTCTAAGACCTTAGCTATTAGGCCAGAGTAAGAGTTAAGACCTTAGCTATTAGGCCAGAGTAAGAGTTAAGACCTTAACCAGTAGGCCAGAGTATGAGTCTAAGACCTTAGCTATTAGGCCAGAGTAAGAGTTAAGACCGTAACCAGTAGGCCAGAGTAAGAGTTAAGACCTTAACCTGTAGGCTAGAAGACGAGTCTAAGACCTTAGCTATTAGGCCAGAGTAAGGGTTAAGACCTTAACCAGTAGGCCAGTGTAAGAATTAAGACCATAAACATTAGGCCAGAATACGAGTCTAAGACCTTAGCTATTAGGCGAGAGTAAGAGTTAAGACCTTAGCTGTTAGGCCAGAGTGAGAGTTAAGACCTTAACCAGTAGGCCAGAGTACGAGTCTAAGACCTTAGCTATTAGGCCAGAGTAAGAGATAAGACCTTAACCAGTAGGCCAGAGTAAGAGTTAAGACCTCAACCTGTAGGCCAGAGTACGAGTCTAAGACCTTAGCTATTAGGCCAGAGTACGAGTCTAAGACCTTAGCTATTAGGCCAGAGTAAGAGTTAAGACCTTAACCAGTAGGTCAGAGTAAGAGTTAGGACCTTAACCATTAGGCCAGAGTACGAGTCTAAGACCTTAGCTATTAGGCCAGAGTGCGAGTCTAAGACCTTAGCTATTAGGCCAGAGTAAAAGTTAAGACCTTAACCATTAGGCCAGAGTACGAGTCTAAGACCTTAGCTATTAGGCCAGAGTAAGAATTAAGACCTTAACTAGTAGGCCAGAGTAAGAGTTAAGACCTTAATCATTAGGCCAAAGTACGAGTCTAAGACCTTAGCTATAAGGCCAGAATAAGAGTTAAGACCTTAACCATTAGGCCAGAGTACGAGTCTAAGACCTTAGCTATTAGGCCAGAGTAAGAGTTAAGACCTTAGCTATTAGGCCAGAGTAAGAGTTAAGACCTTAACCATTAGGCCAGAGTACAAGTCTAAGACCTTAGCTATTAGGCCAGAGTACAAGTCTAAGACCTTAGCTATTAGGCCAGAGTACGAGTCTAAGACCTTAGCTATTAGGCCTAGAGTAAGAGTTAAGACCTTAACCATTAGGCCAGAGTACGAGTCTAAGACCTTAGCTATTAGGCCAGAGTAAGAGTTAAGACCTTAGCTATTAGGCCAGAGTAAGAGTTAAGGCCCTAACCAGTAGGCCAGAGTATAAGTCTAAGACCTTAGCTATTAGGCCAGAGCACGAGTCTAAGACCTTAGCTATTAGGCCAGAGTAAGAGTTAAGACCTTAACCAGTAGGCCAGAGTACGAGTCTAAGACCTTAGCTATTAGGCCAGAGTAAGAGTTAAGACCTTAACCTGTAGGCCATAGTACGAGCCTAAGACCTTAGCTATTAGGCCAGAGTAAGAGTTAAGACCTTAGCTATTAGGCCAGAGTAAGAGTTAAGACCTTAAACATTGGGCCAGAGTACGAGTCTAAGACCTTAGCTATTAGGCCAGAGTAAGAGTTAAGACCTTAACCAGTAGGCCAGAGTACGAGTCTAAGACCTTAGCTATTAGGCCAGAGTAAGAGTTAAGACCTTAACGTGTAGGCCATAGTACGAGTCTAAGACCTTAGCTATTAGGCCAGAGTAAGAGTTAAGACCTTAGCTATTAGGCCAGAGTAAGAGTTAAGACCTTAAACATTGGGCCAGAGTACGAGTCTAAGACCTTAGCTATTAGGCCAGAGTAAGAGTTAAGACCTTAACCATTAGGCCAGAGTACGAGTCTAAGACCTTAGCTATTAGGCCAGAGTAAGAGTTAAGACATTAACCAGTAGGCCAGAGTAAGAGTTAAGACCTTAACCAGTAGGCCAGAGTACGAGTCTAAGACCTTAGCTATTAGGCCAGAGTAAGAGTTAAGACCTTAACGTGTAGGCCATAGTACGAGTCTAAGACCTTAGCTATTAGGCCAGAGTAAGAGTTAAGACCTTAGCTATTAGGCCAGAGTAAGAGTTAAGACCTTAAACATTGGGCCAGAGTACGAGTCTAAGACCTTAGCTATTAGGCCAGAGTAAGAGTTAAGACCTTAACCAGTAGGCCAGAGTAAGAGTTAAGACCTTAACCATTAGGCCAGAGGACGAGTCTAAGACCTTAGCTATTAGGCCAGAGTAAGAGTTAAGACCTTAACCAGTAGGCCAGAGTAAGAGTTAAGACCTTAACCAGTAGGCCAGAGTACGAGTCTAAGACCTTAGGTATTAGGCAAGAGTAAGAGTTAAGACCTTAGCTATTAGGCCAGAGTAAGAGTTAAGACCTTAGCTATTAGGCCAGAGTAAGAGTTAAGACCTTAAACATTGGGCCAGAGTACGAGTCTAAGACCTTAGCTATTAGGCCAGAGTAAGAGTTAAGACCTTAACCAGTAGGCCAGAGTAAGAGTTAAGACCTTAACCATTAGGCCATAGTATGAGTCTAAGACCTTAGCTATTAGGCCAGAGTAAGAGTTTAGACCTTAACCAGTAGGCCAGAGTACGAGTCTAAGACCTTAGCTATTAGGCCAGAGTAAGAGTTAAGAACTTAACCAGTAGGCCAGAGTAGGAGTTAAGACCTTCACCAGTAGGCCAGAGTACGAGTCTAAGACCTTAGCTATTAGGCCAGAGTACGAGTCTAAGACCTTAGCTATTAGGCCAGAGTAAGAGTTAAGACCTTAACCATTAGGCCAGAGTACGAGTCTAAGACCTTAGCTATTAGGCCAGAGTAAGAGTTAAGACCTTAACCTGTAGGCCATAGTACGAGTCTAAGACCTTAGCTATTAGACTAGAGTAATAGTTAAGACCTTAGCTATTAGGCCAGATTACGAGTCTAAGACCTTTGCTATTAGGCCAAAGTAAGAGTTAAGACCTTAACCATTAGGCCATAGTACGAGTCTAAGACCTTAGCTATGAGGCCAGAGTAAGAGTTAAGACCTTAGCTATTAGGCCAGAGTAAGAGTTAAGACCTTAAACATTGGGCCAGAGTACGAGTCTAAGACCTTAGCTATTAGGCCAGAGTAAGAGTTAAGACCTTAACCAGTAGGCCAGAGTAAGAGTTAAAACCTTAACCATTAGGCCAGAGTACGAGTCTAAGACCTTAGCTATTAGGCCAGAGTAAGAGTTACGACCTTAACCAGTAGGCCAGAGTAAGAGTTAAGACCTTAACCATTAGGCCAGAGTACGAGTCTAAGACCTTAGCTATTAGGCCAGAGTAAGAGTTAAGACCTTAGCTATTAGGCCAGAGTACGAGTCTTAGACCTTAGCTATTAGGCCAGAGTAAGAATTAAGACCTTAACCAGTAGGCCAGAGTAAGAGTTAAGACCTTAGCTATTAGGCCAGAGTAAGAGTTAAGAGCTTAACCAGTAGGCCAGAGTACGAGTCTTAGACCTTAGCTATTATGCCAGAGTAAGAGTTAAGACCTTAACCATTAGGCCATAGTACAAGTCTAAGACCTTAGCTATTAGGCCAGAGTAAGAGTTAAGACCTTAGCTATTAGGCCAGAGTAAGAGTTAAGACCTTAACCAGTAGGCCAGAGTACGAGTCTAAGACCTTAGCTATTAGGCCAGAGTAAGAGTTAAGACCTTAACCTGTAGGCCATAGTACGAGTCTAAGACCTTAGCTATTAGGCCAGAGTAAGAGTTAAGACCTTAAACATTGGGCCAGAGTACGAGTCTAAGACCTTAGCTATTAGGCCAGAGTAAGAGTTAAGACCTTAACCAGTAGGCCAGAGTAAGAGTTAAGACCTTAACCATTAGGCCAGAGTACGAGTCTAAGACCTTAGCTATTAGGCCAGAGTAAGAGTTAAGACCTTAACCAGTAGGCCAGAGTAAGAGTTAAGACCTTAACCAGTAGGCCAGAGTACGAGTCTAAGACCTTAGCTATTAGGCCAGAGTAAGAGTTAAGACCTTAACACGTAGGCCATAGTACGAGTCTAAGACCTTAGCTATTAGGCCAGAGTAAGAGTTAAAACCTTAGCTATTAGGCCAGAGTAAGAGTTAAGACCTTAAACATTGGGCCAGAGTACGAGTCTAAGACCTTAGCTATTAGGCCAGAGTAAGAGTTAAGACCTTAACCAGTAGGCCAGAGTAAGAGTTAAGACCTTAACCATTAGGCCAGAGTACGAGTCTAAGACCTTAGCTATTAGGCCAGAGTAAGAGTCAAGACCTTAACCAGTAGGCCAGAGAAAGAGTTAAGACCTTAACCATTAGGCCAGAGTACGAGTCTAAGACCTTACCTATTAGGCCCGAGTAAGAGTTAAGACCTTAGCTATTAGGCCAGAGCACGAGTCTAAGACCTTAGCTATTAGGCCAGAGTAAGAGTTAAGACCTTAACCAGTAGGCCAGAGTACGAGTCTAAGACCTTAGCTATTAGGCCAGAGTAAGAGTTAAGACCTTAACCAGTAGGCCAGAGTAAGAGTTAAGACCTTAGCTTTTAGGCCAGAGTAAGAGTTAAGACCTTAACCAGTAGGCCAGAGTACGAATCTAAGACCTTAGCTATTAGGCCAGAGTACGAGTCTAAGACCTTAGCTATTAGGCCAGAGTAAGAGTTAAGACCTTAACCAGTAGGCCAGAGTAAGAGTTAAGACCTTAACTATTTGGCCAGAGTACGAGTCTAAGACCTTAGCTATGAGGCCAGAGTAAGAGTTAAGACCTTAGGTATTAGGCCAGGGTAAGAGTTAAGACCTTAAGCAGTAGTACAGAGTAAGAGTTAAGACCTTAACTATTTGGCCAGAGTACGAGTCTAAGACCTTAGCTATTAGGCCAGAGTAAGAGTTAAGACCTTAGCTATTAGGCCAGAGTAAGAGTTAAGACCTTAACCAGTAGGCCAGAGTATAAGTCTAAGACCTTAGCTATTAGGCCAGAGTAAGAGTTAAGACCTTAACCAGTAGGCCAGAGTAAGTGTTAAGACCTTAACCTGTAGGCCAGAGTACGAGTCTAAGACCTTAGCTATTAGGCCAGAGTAAGGGTTAAGACCTTAACCAGTAGGCCAGTGTAAGATTTAAGACCATAAACATTAGGCCAGAGTGTGAGTCTAAGACCTTAGCTATTAGGCCAGAGTAAGAAATAAGACCTTAGCTGTTAGGCCAGAGTAAGAGTTAAGACCTTAACCAGTAGGCCAGAGTACAAGTCTAAGACCTTAGCTATTAGGCCAGAGTAAGAGTTAAGACCTTAACCATTAGGCCAGAGTACGAGTCTAAGACCTTAGCTATTAGGCCAGAGTAAGAGTTAAGACCTTAGCTATTAGGCCAGAGTAAGAGTTAAGACCTTAACCAGTAGGCCAGAGTTTAAGTCTAAGACCTTAGCTATTAGGCCAGAGTAAGAGTTAAGACCTTAACCAGTTGGCCAGAGTAAAAGTTAAGACCTCAACCTGTAAGCCAGAGTACGAGTCTAAGACCTTAGCTATTAGGCCAGTGTACGAGTCTAAGACCTTAGCTATTAGGCCAGAGTAAGAGTTAAGACCTTAACCAGTAGACCAGAGTAAGAGTTAAGACCTTAACCATTAGGCCAGAGTACGAGTCTAAGTCCTTAGCTATTAGGCCAGAGTACGAGTCTAAGACCTTAGCTATTAGGCCAGAGTAAGAGTTACGACCTTAACCAGTAGGCCAGAGTAAGAGTTAAGACCTTAACCATTAGGCCAGAGTAGGAGTCTAAGACCTTAGCTATTAGGCCAGAGTAAGAGTTAAGACCTTAACTAGTAGGCCAGAGTAAGAGTTAAGACCTTAACCATTAGGCCATAGTACGAGTTTAAGACCTTAACCATTAGGCCAGAGTACGAGTCTAAGACCTTAGCTATTATGCCAGAGTAATAGTTAAGACCTTAGCTATTAGGCCAGAGTAAGAGTTAAGAGCTTAACCATTAGGCCAGAGTACAAGTCTAAGACCTTAGCTATTAGGCCAGAGTACGAGTCTAAGACCTTAGCTATTAGGCCAGAGTAAGAGTTAAGACCTTAACCATTAGGCCAGAGTACGAGTCTAGGACCTTAGCTATTAGGCCAGAGTAAGAGTTAAGACCTTAGCTATTAGGCCAGAGTAAGAGTTAAGACCTTAACCAGTAGGCCAGAGTATAAGTCTAAGACCTTAGCTATTAGGCCAGAGTAAGAGTTAAGACCTTAACCAGTTGGCCAGAGTAAAAGTTAAGACCTTAACCTGTAGGCCAGAGTACGAGTCTAAGACCTTAGCTATTAGGTCAGCGTAAGAGTTAAGACCTTAGCTATTAGGCCAGAGTAAGAGTTAAGACCTTAACCAGTAGGCCAGAGTAAGAGTTAAGACCTTAGCTATTAGGCCAGAGTAAGAGTTAAGACCTTAACCAGTAGGCCAGAGTACGAATCTAAGACCTTAGCTATTAGGCCAGAGTACGAGTCTAAGACCTTAGCTATTAGGCCAGAGTAAGAGTTACGACCTTAACCAGTAGGCCAGAGTAAGAGTTAAGACCTTAACCATTAGGCCAGAGTACGAGTCTAAGACCTTAGCTATTAGGCCAGAGTAAGAGTTAAGACCGTAACCAGTTGGCCAGAGTAAAAGTTAAGACCTTAACCTGTAGGCCAGAGTAAGAGTTAAGACCTTAGCTATTAGGTCAGAGTAAGAGTTAAGACCTTAACTAGTAGGCCAGAGTAAGAGTTAAGACCTTAACCAGTAGGCCAGAGTAAGAGTTAAGACCTTAACCATTAGGCCAGGGTACAAGTCTAAGACCTTAGCTATTAGGCCAGAGTAAGAGTTAAGACCGTAACCAGTTGGCCAGAGTAAAAGTTAAGACCTTAACCTGTAGGCCAGAGTAAGAGTTAAGACCTTAGCTATTAGGTCAGAGTAAGAGTTAAGACCTTAACTAGTAGGCCAGAGTAAGAGTTAAGACCTTAACCAGTAGGCCAGAGTAAGAGTTAAGACCTTAACCATTAGGCCAGGGTACAAGTCTAAGACCTTAGCTATTAGGCCAGAGTAAGAGTTAAGACCTTAGCTATTTGGCCAGAGTAAGAGTTAAGACCTTCGATATTAGGCCAGAGAAAGAGTTAAGACCTTAACCAGTAGGCCAGAGTAAGAGTTAAGACCTTAACCATTAGGCCAGAGTACGAGTCTAAGACCTTAGCTATTAGGCCAGAGTAAGAGTTAAGACCTTAACCATTATGCCAGAGTACGAGTCTAGGACCTTAGCTATTAGGCCAGAGTAAGAGTTAAGACCTTAGCTATTAGGCCAGAGTAAGAGTTAAGATCTTAACCAGTAGGCCAGAGTATAAGTCTAAGACCTTAGCTATTAGGCCAGAGTAAGAGTTAAGACCGTAACCAGTTGGCCAGAGTAAAAGTTAAGACCTTAACCTGTAGGCCAGAGTAAGAGTTAAGACCTTAGCTATTAGGTCAGAGTAAGAGTTAAGACCTTAGCTATTAGGCCAGAGCAAGAGTTAAGACCTTAACCAGTAGGCCAGAGTAGGAGTTAAGACCTTAGCTATTAGGCCAGAGTAAGAGTTAAGACCTTAACCAGTAGGCCAGAGTAGGAGTTAAGACCTTAGCTATTAGGCCAGAGTAAGAGTTAAGACCTTAACCAGTAGGCCAGAGTATGAATCTAAGACCTTAGCTATTAGGCCAGAGTACGAGTCTAAGACCTTAGCTATTAGGCCAGAGTAAGAGTTAAGACCTTAACCAGTAGGCCAGAGTAAGAGTTAAGACCTTAACTATTTGGCCAGAGTACGAGTCTAACACCTTAGCTATGAGGCCAGAGTAAGAGTTAAGACCTTAGGAATTAGGCCAGGGTAAGAGTTAAGACCTTAAGCAGTAGTCCAGAGTAAGAGTTAAGACCTTAACTATTTGGCCAGAGTACGAGTCTAAGACCTTAGCTATTAGGCCAGAGTAAGAGTTAAGACCTTAGCTATTAGGCCAGAGTAAGAGTTAAGACCTTAACCAGTAGGCCAGAGTATAAGTCTAAGACCTTAGCTATTAGGCCAGAGTAAGAGTTAAGACCTTAACCAGTAGGCCAGAGTAAGAGTTAAGACCTTAACCTGTAGGCCAGAGTACGAGTCTAAGACCTTAGCTATTAGGCCAGAGTAAGGGTTAAGACCTTAACCAGTAGGCCAGTGTAAGAGTTAAGACCATAAACATTAGGCCAGAGTGCGAGTCTAAGACCTTAGCTATTAGGCCAGAGTAAGAAATAAGACCTTAGCTGTTAGGCCAGAGTAAGAGTTAAGACCTTAACCAGTAGGCCAGAGTACGAGTCTAGGACCTTAGCTATTAGGCCAGAGTAAGAGTTGAGACCTTAACCAGTAGGCCAGAGTAAGAGTTAAGACCTCAACCTGTAGGCCAGAGTACGAGTCTAAGACCTTAGCTATTAGGCCAGAGTAAGAGTTAAGACCTTAACCAGTAGACCAGAGTAAGAGTTAAGACCTTAACCATTAGGCCAGAGTACGAGTCTAAGACCTTAGCTATTAGGCCAGAGTACGAGTCTAAGACCTTAGCTATTAGGCCAGAGTAAGAGTTACGACCTTAACCAGTAGGCCAGAGTAAGAGTTAAGACTTTAACCATTAGGCCAGAGTACGAGTCTAAGACCTTAGCTATTAGGCCAGAGTAAGAGTTAAGACCTTAGCTATTAGGCCAGAGTACGAGTCTAAGACCTTAGCTATTAGGCCAGAGTAAGAGTTAAACCTACCAGTAGGCCAGAGTAAGAGTTAAGACCTTAGCTATTAGGCCAGAGTAAGAGTTAAGACCTTAACCAGTAGGCCAGAGTACGAGTCTAAGACCTTAGCTATTAGGCCAGAGTATGAGTCTTAGACCTTAGCTATTAGGCCAGAGTAAGAGTTAAGACCGTAACCAGTTGGCCAGAGTAAAAGTTAAGACCTTAACCTGTAGGCCAGAGTAAGAGTTAAGACCTTAGCTATTAGGTCAGAGTAAGAGTTAAGACCTTAGCTATTAGGCCAGAGTAAGAGTTAAGACCTTAACCAGTAGGCCAGAGTAAGAGTTAAGACCTTAGCTATTAGGCCAGAGTAAGAGTTAAGACCTTAACCAGTAGGCCAGAGTACGAATCTAAGACCTTAGCTATGAGGCCAGAGTAAGAGTTAAGACCTTAGGAATTAGGCCAGGGTAAGAGTTAAGACCTTAAGCAGTAGTCCAGAGTAAGAGTTAACACCTTAACTATTTGGCCAGAGTACGAGTCTAAGACCTTAGCTATTAGGCCAGAGTAAGAGTTAAGACCTTAGCTATTAGGCCAGAGTAAGAGTTAAGACCTTAACCAGTAGGCCAGAGTATAAGTCTAAGACCTTAGCTATTAGGCCAGAGTAAGAGTTAAGACCTTAACCAGTAGGCCAGAGTAAGTGTTAAGACCTTAACCTGTAGGCCAGAGTACGAGTCTAAGACCTTAGCTATTAGGCCAGAGTAAGGGTTAAGACCTTAACCAGTAGGCCAGTGTAAGAGTTAAGACCATAAACATTAGGCCAGAGTGCGAGTCTAAGACCTTAGCTATTAGGCCAGAGTAAGAAATAAGACCTTAGATGTTAGGCCAGAGTAAGAGTTAAGACCTTAACCAGTAGGCCAGAGTACGAGTCTAGGACCTTAGCTATTAGGCCAGAGTAAGAGTTGAGACCTTAACCAGTAGGCCAGAGTAAGAGTTAAGACCTCAACCTGTAGGCCAGAGTACGAGTCTAAGACCTTAGCTATTAGGCCAGAGTACGAGTCTAAGACCTTAGCTATTAGGCCAGAGTAAGAGTTAAGACCTTAACCAGTAGACCAGAGTAAGAGTTAAGACCTTAACCAGTAGGCCAGAGTAAGAGTTAAGACCTTAGCTTTTAGGCCAGAGTAAGAGTTAAGACCTTAACCAGTAGGCCAGAGTACGAATCTAAGACCTTAGCTATTAGGCCAGAGTACGAGTCTAAGACCTTAGCTATTAGGCCAGAGTAAGAGTTAAGACCTTAACCAGTAGGCCAGAGTAAGAGTTAAGACCTTAACTATTTGGCCAGAGTACGAGTCTAAGACCTTAGCTATGAGGCCAGAGTAAGAGTTAAGACCTTAGGTATTAGGCCAGGGTAAGAGTTAAGACCTTAAGCAGTAGTCCAGAGTAAGAGTTAAGACCTTAACTATTTGGCCAGAGTACGAGTCTAAGACCTTAGCTATTAGGCCAGAGTAAGAGTTAAGACCTTAGCTATTAGGCCAGAGTAAGAGTTAAGACCTTAACCAGTAGGCCAGAGTATAAGTCTAAGACCTTAGCTATTAGGCCAGAGTAAGAGTTAAGACCTTAACCAGTAGGCCAGAGTAAGTGTTAAGACCTTAACCTGTAGGCCAGAGTACGAGTCTAAGACCTTAGCTATTAGGCCAGAGTAAGGGTTAAGACCTTAACCAGTAGGCCAGAGTAAGAGTTAAGACCTCAACCTGTAGGCCAGAGTACGAGTCTAAGACCTTAGCTATTAGGCCAGAGTACGAGTCTAAGACCTTAGCTATTAGGCCAGAGTAAGAGTTAAGACCTTAACCAGTAGGTCAGAGTAAGAGTTAGGACCTTAACCATTAGGCCAGAGTACGAGTCTAAGACATTAGCTATTAGGCCAGAGTGCGAGTCTAAGACCTTAGCTATTAGGCCAGAGTAAAAGTTAAGACCTTAACCATTAGGCCAGAGTACGAGTCTAAGACCTTAGCTATTAGGCCAGAGTAAGAATTAAGACCTTAACTAGTAGGCCAGAGTAAGAGTTAAGACCTTAATCATTAGGCCATAGTACGAGTCTAAGACCTTAGCTATAAGGCCAGAATAAGAGTTAAGACCTTAACCATTAGGCCAGAGTACGAGTCTAAGACCTTAGCTATTAGGCCAGAGTAAGAGTTAAGACCTTAGCTATTAGGCCAGAGTAAGAGTTAAGACCTTAACCATTAGGCCAGAGTACAAGTCTAAGACCTTAGCTATTAGGCCAGAGTACAAGTCTAAGACCTTAGCTATTAGGCCAGAGTACGAGTCTAAGACCTTAGCTATTAGGCCTAGAGTAAGAGTTAAGACCTTAACCATTAGGCCAGAGTACGAGTCTAAGACCTTAGCTATTAGGCCAGAGTAAGAGTTAAGACCTTAGCTATTAGGCCAGAGTAAGAGTTAAGGCCCTAACCAGTAGGCCAGAGTATAAGTCTAAGACCTTAGCTATTAGGCCAGAGCACGAGTCTAAGACCTTAGCTATTAGGCCAGAGTAAGAGTTAAGACCTTAACCAGTAGGCCAGAGTACGAGTCTAAGACCTTAGCTATTAGGCCAGAGTAAGAGTTAAGACCTTAACCTGTAGGCCAGAGTACGAGTCTAAGACCTTAGCTATTAGGCCAGAGTAAGAGTTAAGACCTTAACGTGTAGGCCATAGTACGAGTCTAAGACCTTAGCTATTAGGCCAGAGTAAGAGTTAAGACCTTAGCTATTAGGCCAGAGTAAGAGTTAAGACCTTAAACATTGGGCCAGAGTACGTGTCTAAGACCTTAGCTATTAGGCCAGAGTAAGAGTTAAGACCTTAACCATTAGGCCAGAGTACGAGTCTAAGACCTTAGCTATTAGGCCAGAGTAAGAGTTAAGACATTAACCAGTAGGCCAGAGTAAGAGTTAAGACCTTAACCAGTAGGCCAGAGTACGAGTCTAAGACCTTAGCTATTAGGCCAGAGTAAGAGTTAAGACCTTAACGTGTAGGCCATAGTACGAGTCTAAGACCTTAGCTATTAGGCCAGAGTAAGAGTTAAGACCTTAGCTATTAGGCCAGAGTAAGAGTTAAGACCTTAAACATTGGGCCAGAGTACGAGTCTAAGACCTTAGCTATTAGGCCAGAGTAAGAGTTAAGACCTTAACCAGTAGGCCAGAGTAAGAGTTAAGACCTTAACCATTAGGCCAGAGGACGAGTCTAAGACCTTAGCTATTAGGCCAGAGTAAGAGTTAAGACCTTAACCAGTAGGCCAGAGTAAGAGTTAAGACCTTAACCAGTAGGCCAGAGTACGAGTCTAAGACCTTAGGTATTAGGCAAGAGTAAGAGTTAAGACCTTAGCTATTAGGCCAGAGTAAGAGTTAAGACCTTAGCTATTAGGCCAGAGTAAGAGTTAAGACCTTAAACATTGGGCCAGAGTACGAGTCTAAGACCTTAGCTATTAGGCCAGATTAAGAGTTAAGACCTTAACCAGTAGGCCAGAGTAAGAGTTAAGACCTTAACCATTAGGCCATAGTATGAGTCTAAGACCTTAGCTATTAGGCCAGAGTAAGAGTTTAGACCTTAACCAGTAGGCCAGAGTACGAGTCTAAGACCTTAGCTATTAGGCCAGAGTAAGAGTTAAGAACTTAACCAGTAGGCCAGAGTAGGAGTTAAGACCTTCACCAGTAGGCCAGAGTACGAGTCTAAGACCTTAGCTATTAGGCCAGAGTACGAGTCTAAGACCTTAGCTATTAGGCCAGAGTAAGAGTTAAGACCTTAACCATTAGGCCAGAGTACGAGTCTAAGACCTTAGCTATTAGGCCAGAGTAAGAGTTAAGACCTTAACCTGTAGGCCATAGTACGAGTCTAAGACCTTAGCTATTAGACTAGAGTAATAGTTAAGACCTTAGCTATTAGGCCAGATTACGAGTCTAAGACCTTTGCTATTAGGCCAAAGTAAGAGTTAAGACCTTAACCATTAGGCCATAGTACGAGTCTAAGACCTTAGCTATGAGGCCAGAGTAAGAGTTAAGACCTTAGCTATTAGGCCAGAGTAAGAGTTAAGACCTTAAACATTGGGCCAGAGTACGAGTCTAAGACCTTAGCTATTAGGCCAGAGTAAGAGTTAAGACCTTAACCAGTAGGCCAGAGTAAGAGTTAAAACCTTAACCATTAGGCCAGAGTACGAGTCTAAGACCTTAGCTATTAGGCCAGAGTAAGAGTTACGACCTTAACCAGTAGGCCAGAGTAAGAGTTAAGACCTTAACCATTAGGCCAGAGTACGAGTCTAAGACCTTAGCTATTAGGCCAGAGTAAGAGTTAAGACCTTAGCTATTAGGCCAGAGTACGAGTCTTAGACCTTAGCTATTAGGCCAGAGTAAGAATTAAGACCTTAACCAGTAGGCCAGAGTAAGAGTTAAGACCTTAGCTATTAGGCCAGAGTAAGAGTTAAGAGCTTAACCAGTAGGCCAGAGTACGAGTCTTAGACCTTAGCTATTATGCCAGAGTAAGAGTTAAGACCTTAACCATTAGGCCATAGTACAAGTCTAAGACCTTAGCTATTAGGCCAGAGTAAGAGTTAAGACCTTAGCTATTAGGCCAGAGTAAGAGTTAAGACCTTAACCAGTAGGCCAGAGTACGAGTCTAAGACCTTAGCTATTAGGCCAGAGTAAGAGTTAAGACCTTAACCTGTAGGCCATAGTACGAGTCTAAGACCTTAGCTATTAGGCCAGAGTAAGAGTTAAGACCTTAGCTATTAGGCCAGAGTAAGAGTTAAGACCTTAAACATTGGGCCAGAGTACGAGTCTAAGACCTTAGCTAATAGGCCAGAGTAAGAGTTAAGACCTTAACCAGTAGGCCAGAGTAAGAGTTAAGACCTTAACCATTAGGCCAGAGTACGAGTCTAAGACCTTAGCTATTAGGCCAGAGTAAGAGTTAAGACCTTAACCAGTAGGCCAGAGTAAGAGTTAAGACCTTAACCAGTAGGCCAGAGTACGAGTCTAAGACCTTAGCTATTAGGCCAGAGTAAGAGTTAAGACCTTAACGTGTAGGCCATAGTACGAGTCTAAGACCTTAGCTATTAGGCCAGAGTAAGAGTTAAAACCTTAGCTATTAGGCCAGAGTAAGAGTTAAGACCTTAAACATTGGGCCAGAGTACGAGTCTAAGACCTTAGCTATTAGGCCAGAGTAAGAGTTAAGACCTTAACCAGTAGGCCAGAGTAAGAGTTAAGACCTTAACCATTAGGCCAGAGTACGAGTCTAAGACCTTAGCTATTAGGCCAGAGTAAGAGTCAAGACCTTAACCAGTAGGCCAGAGAAAGAGTTAAGACCTTAACCATTAGGCCAGAGTACGAGTCTAAGACCTTACCTATTAGGCCCGAGTAAGAGTTAAGACCTTAGCTATTAGGCCAGAGCACGAGTCTAAGACCTTAGCTATTAGGCCAGAGTAAGAGTTAAGACCTTAACCAGTAGGCCAGAGTACGAGTCTAAGACCTTAGCTATTAGGCCAGAGTAAGAGTTAAGACCTTAACCAGTAGGCCAGAGTAAGAGTTAAGACCTTAGCTTTTAGGCCAGAGTAAGAGTTAAGACCTTAACCAGTAGGCCAGAGTACGAATCTAAGACCTTAGCTATTAGGCCAGAGTACGAGTCTAAGACCTTAGCTATTAGGCCAGAGTAAGAGTTAAGACCTTAACCAGTAGGCCAGAGTAAGAGTTAAGACCTTAACTATTTGGCCAGAGTACGAGTCTAAGACCTTAGCTATGAGGCCAGAGTAAGAGTTAAGACCTTAGGTATTAGGCCAGGGTAAGAGTTAAGACCTTAAGCAGTAGTCCAGAGTAAGAGTTAAGACCTTAACTATTTGGCCAGAGTACGAGTCTAAGACCTTAGCTATTAGGCCAGAGTAAGAGTTAAGACCTTAGCTATTAGGCCAGAGTAAGAGTTAAGACCTTAACCAGTAGGCCAGAGTATAAGTCTAAGACCTTAGCTATTAGGCCAGAGTAAGAGTTAAGACCTTAACCAGTAGGCCAGAGTAAGTGTTAAGACCTTAACCTGTAGGCCAGAGTACGAGTCTAAGACCTTAGCTATTAGGCCAGAGTAAGGGTTAAGACCTTAACCAGTAGGCCAGTGTAAGAGTTAAGACCATAAACATTAGGCCAGAGTGTGAGTCTAAGACCTTAGCTATTAGGCCAGAGTAAGAAATAAGACCTTAGCTGTTAGGCCAGAGTAAGAGTTAAGACCTTAACCAGTAGGCCAGAGTACAAGTCTAAGACCTTAGCTATTAGGCCAGAGTAAGAGTTAAGACCTTAACCATTAGGCCAGAGTACGAGTCTAAGACCTTAGCTATTAGGCCAGAGTAAGAGTTAAGACCTTAACCAGTAGGCCAGAGTTTAAGTCTAAGACCTTAGCTATTAGACCAGAGTAAGAGTTAAGACCTTAACCAGTTGGCCAGAGTAAAAGTTAAGACCTCAACCTGTAAGCCAGAGTACGAGTCTAAGACCTTAGCTATTAGGCCAGAGTACGAGTCTAAGACCTTAGCTATTAGGCCAGAGTAAGAGTTAAGACCTTAACCAGTAGACCAGAGTAAGAGTTAAGACCTTAACCATTAGGCCAGAGTACGAGTCTAAGTCCTTAGCTATTAGGCCAGAGTACGAGTCTAAGACCTTAGCTATTAGGCCAGAGTAAGAGTTACGACCTTAACCAGTAGGCCAGAGTAAGAGTTAAGACCTTAACCATTAGGCCAGAGTAGGAGTCTAAGACCTTAGCTATTAGGCCAGAGTAAGAGTTAAGACCTTAACTAGTAGGCCAGAGTAAGAGTTAAGACCTTAACCATTAGGCCATAGTACGAGTTTAAGACCTTAACCATTAGGCCAGAGTACGAGTCTAAGACCTTAGCTATTATGCCAGAGTAATAGTTAAGACCTTAGCTATTAGGCCAGAGTAAGAGTTAAGACCTTAACCATTAGGCCAGAGTACAAGTCTAAGACCTTAGCTATTAGGCCAGAGTACGAGTCTAAGACCTTAGCTATTAGGCCAGAGTAAGAGTTAAGACCTTAACCATTAGGCCAGAGTACGAGTCTAGGACCTTAGCTATTAGGCCAGAGTAAGAGTTAAGACCTTAGCTATTAGGCCAGAGTAAGAGTTAAGACCTTAACCAGTAGGCCAGAGTATAAGTCTAAGACCTTAGCTATTAGGCCAGAGTAAGAGTTAAGACCTTAACCAGTTGGCCAGAGTAAAAGTTAAGACCTTAACCTGTAGGCCAGAGTACGAGTCTAAGACCTTAGCTATTAGGTCAGAGTAAGAGTTAAGACCTTAGCTATTAGGCCAGAGTAAGAGTTAAGACCTTAACCAGTAGGCCAGAGTAAGAGTTAAGACCTTAGCTATTAGGCCAGAGTAAGAGTTAAGACCTTAACCAGTAGGCCAGAGTACGAATCTAAGACCTTAGCTATTAGGCCAGAGTACGAGTCTAAGACCTTAGCTATTAGGCCAGAGTAAGAGTTACGACCTTAACCAGTAGGCCAGAGTAAGAGTTAAGACCTTAACCATTAGGCCAGAGTACGAGTCTAAGACCTTAGCTATTAGGCCAGAGTAAGAGTTAAGACCTTAACTAGTAGGCCAGAGTAAGAGTTAAGACCTTAACCAGTAGGCCAGAGTAAGAGTTAAGACCTTAACCATTAGGCCAGGGTACAAGTCTAAGACCTTAGCTATTAGGCCAGAGTAAGAGTTAAGACCTTAGCTATTTGGCCAGAGTAAGAGTTAAGACCTTCGATATTAGGCCAGAGAAAGAGTTAAGACCTTAACCAGTAGGCCAGAGTAAGAGTTAAGACCTTAACCATTAGGCCAGAGTACGAGTCTAAGACCTTAGCTATTAGGCCAGAGTAAGAGTTAAGACCTTAACCATTATGCCAGAGTACGAGTCTAGGACCTTAGCTATTAGGCCAGAGTAAGAGTTAAGACCTTAGCTATTAGGCCAGAGTAAGAGTTAAGATCTTAACCAGTAGGCCAGAGTATAAGTCTAAGACCTTAGCTATTAGGCCAGAGTAAGAGTTAAGACCGTAACCAGTTGGCCAGAGTAAAAGTTAAGACCTTAACCTGTAGGCCAGAGTAAGAGTTAAGACCTTAGCTATTAGGTCAGAGTAAGAGTTAAGACCTTAGCTATTAGGCCAGAGTAAGAGTTAAGACCTTAACAAGTAGGCCAGAGTAGGAGTTAAGACCTTAGCTATTAGGCCAGAGTAAGAGTTAAGACCTTAACCAGTAGGCCAGAGTAGGAGTTAAGACCTTAGCTATTAGGCCAGAGTAAGAGTTAAGACCTTAACCAGTAGGCCAGAGTATGAATCTAAGACCTTAGCTATTAGGCCAGAGTACGAGTCTAAGACCTTAGCTATTAGGCCAGAGTAAGAGTTAAGACCTTAACCAGTAGGCCAGAGTAAGAGTTAAGACCTTAACTATTTGGCCAGAGTACGAGTCTAACACCTTAGCTATGAGGCCAGAGTAAGAGTTAAGACCTTAGGAATTAGGCCAGGGTAAGAGTTAAGACCTTAAGCAGTAGTCCAGAGTAAGAGTTAAGACCTTAACTATTTGGCCAGAGTACGAGTCTAAGACCTTAGCTATTAGGCCAGAGTAAGAGTTAAGACCTTAGCTATTAGGCCAGAGTAAGAGTTAAGACCTTAACCAGTAGGCCAGAGTATAAGTCTAAGACCTTAGCTATTAGGCCAGAGTAAGAGTTAAGACCTTAACCAGTAGGCCAGAGTAAGAGTTAAGACCTTAACCTGTAGGCCAGAGTACGAGTCTAAGACCTTAGCTATTAGGCCAGAGTAAGGGTTAAGACCTTAACCAGTAGGCCAGTGTAAGAGTTAAGACCATAAACATTAGGCCAGAGTGCGAGTCTAAGACCTTAGCTATTAGGCCAGAGTAAGAAATAAGACCTTAGCTGTTAGGCAAGAGTAAGAGTTAAGACCTTAACCAGTAGGCCAGAGTACGAGTCTAGGACCTTAGCTATTAGGCCAGAGTAATAGTTGAGACCTTAACCAGTAGGCCAGAGTAAGAGTTAAGACCTCAACCTGTAGGCCAGAGTACGAGTCTAAGACCTTAGCTATTAGGCCAGAGTAAGAGTTAATACCTTAACCAGTAGACCAGAGTAAGAGTTAAGACCTTAACCATTAGGCCAGAGTACGAGTCTAGGACCTTAGCTATTAGGCCAGAGTAAGAGTTAAGACCTTAGCTATTAGGCCAGAGTAAGAGTTAAGACCTTAACCAGTAGGCCAGAGTATAAGTCTAAGACCTTAGCTATTAGGCCAGAGTAAGAGTTAAGACCTTAACCAGTTGGCCAGAGTAAAAGTTAAGACCTTAACCTGTAGGCCAGAGTACGAGTCTAAGACCTTAGCTATTAGGTCAGAGTAAGAGTTAAGACCTTAGCTATTAGGCCAGAGTAAGAGTTAAGACCTTAACCAGTAGGCCAGAGTAAGAGTTAAGACCTTAGCTATTAGGCCAGAGTAAGAGTTAAGACCTTAACCAGTAGGCCAGAGTACGAATCTAAGACCTTAGCTATTAGGCCAGAGTACGAGTCTAAGACCTTAGCTATTAGGCCAGAGTAAGAGTTACGACCTTAACCAGTAGGCCAGAGTAAGAGTTAAGACCTTAACCATTAGGCCAGAGTACGAGTCTAAGACCTTAGCTATTAGGCCAGAGTAAGAGTTAAGACCTTAACTAGTAGGCCAGAGTAAGAGTTAAGACCTTAACCAGTAGGCCAGAGTAAGAGTTAAGACCTTAACCATTAGGCCAGGGTACAAGTCTAAGACCTTAGCTATTAGGCCAGAGTAAGAGTTAAGACCTTAGCTATTTGGCCAGAGTAAGAGTTAAGACCTTCGATATTAGGCCAGAGAAAGAGTTAAGACCTTAACCAGTAGGCCAGAGTAAGAGTTAAGACCTTAACCATTAGGCCAGAGTACGAGTCTAAGACCTTAGCTATTAGGCCAGAGTAAGAGTTAAGACCTTAACCATTATGCCAGAGTACGAGTCTAGGACCTTAGCTATTAGGCCAGAGTAAGAGTTAAGACCTTAGCTATTAGGCCAGAGTAAGAGTTAAGATCTTAACCAGTAGGCCAGAGTATAAGTCTAAGACCTTAGCTATTAGGCCAGAGTAAGAGTTAAGACCGTAACCAGTTGGCCAGAGTAAAAGTTAAGACCTTAACCTGTAGGCCAGAGTAAGAGTTAAGACCTTAGCTATTAGGTCAGAGTAAGAGTTAAGACCTTAGCTATTAGGCCAGAGTAAGAGTTAAGACCTTAACAAGTAGGCCAGAGTAGGAGTTAAGACCTTAGCTATTAGGCCAGAGTAAGAGTTAAGACCTTAACCAGTAGGCCAGAGTAGGAGTTAAGACCTTAGCTATTAGGCCAGAGTAAGAGTTAAGACCTTAACCAGTAGGCCAGAGTATGAATCTAAGACCTTAGCTATTAGGCCAGAGTACGAGTCTAAGACCTTAGCTATTAGGCCAGAGTAAGAGTTAAGACCTTAACCAGTAGGCCAGAGTAAGAGTTAAGACCTTAACTATTTGGCCAGAGTACGAGTCTAACACCTTAGCTATGAGGCCAGAGTAAGAGTTAAGACCTTAGGAATTAGGCCAGGGTAAGAGTTAAGACCTTAAGCAGTAGTCCAGAGTAAGAGTTAAGACCTTAACTATTTGGCCAGAGTACGAGTCTAAGACCTTAGCTATTAGGCCAGAGTAAGAGTTAAGACCTTAGCTATTAGGCCAGAGTAAGAGTTAAGACCTTAACCAGTAGGCCAGAGTACGAGTCTAGGACCTTAGCTATTAGGCCAGAGTAATAGTTGAGACCTTAACCAGTAGGCCAGAGTAAGAGTTAAGACCTCAACCTGTAGGCCAGAGTACGAGTCTAAGACCTTAGCTATTAGGCCAGAGTAAGAGTTAATACCTTAACCAGTAGACCAGAGTAAGAGTTAAGACCTTAACCATTAGGCCAGAGTACGAGTCTAGGACCTTAGCTATTAGGCCAGAGTAAGAGTTAAGACCTTAGCTATTAGGCCAGAGTAAGAGTTAAGACCTTAACCAGTAGGCCAGAGTATAAGTCTAAGACCTTAGCTATTAGGCCAGAGTAAGAGTTAAGACCTTAACCAGTAGGCCAGTGTAAGAGTTAAGACCATAAACATTAGGCCAGAGTGCGAGTCTAAGACCTTAGCTATTAGGCCAGAGTAAGAAATAAGACCTTAGCTGTTAGGCCAGAGTAAGAGTTAAGACCTTAACCAGTAGGCCAGAGTACGAGTCTAGGACCTTAGCTATTAGGCCAGAGTAAGAGTTGAGACCTTAACCAGTAGGCCAGAGTAAGAGTTAAGACCTCAACCTGTAGGCCAGAGTACGAGTCTAAGACCTTAGCTATTAGGCCAGAGTAAGAGTTAAGACCTTAACCAGTAGACCAGAGTAAGAGTTAAGACCTTAACCATTAGGCCAGAGTACGAGTCTAAGACCTTAGCTATTAGGCCAGAGTACGAGTCTAAGACCTTAGCTATTAGGCCAGAGTAAGAGTTACGACCTTAACCAGTAGGCCAGAGTAAGAGTTAAGACTTTAACCATTAGGCCAGAGTACGAGTCTAAGACCTTAGCTATTAGGCCAGAGTAAGAGTTAAGACCTTAGCTATTAGGCCAGAGTACGAGTCTAAGACCTTAGCTATTAGGCCAGAGTAAGAGTTAAACCTACCAGTAGGCCAGAGTAAGAGTTAAGACCTTAGCTATTAGGCCAGAGTAAGAGTTAAGACCTTAACCAGTAGGCCAGAGTACGAGTCTAAGACCTTAGCTATTAGGCCAGAGTATGAGTCTTAGACCTTAGCTATTAGGCCAGAGTAAGAGTTAAGACCGTAACCAGTTGGCCAGAGTAAAAGTTAAGACCTTAACCTGTAGGCCAGAGTAAGAGTTAAGACCTTAGCTATTAGGTCAGAGTAAGAGTTAAGACCTTAGCTATTAGGCCAGAGTAAGAGTTAAGACCTTAACCAGTAGGCCAGAGTAAGAGTTAAGACCTTAGCTATTAGGCCAGAGTAAGAGTTAAGACCTTAACCAGTAGGCCAGAGTACGAATCTAAGACCTTAGCTATGAGGCCAGAGTAAGAGTTAAGACCTTAGGAATTAGGCCAGGGTAAGAGTTAAGACCTTAAGCAGTAGTCCAGAGTAAGAGTTAACACCTTAACTATTTGGCCAGAGTACGAGTCTAAGACCTTAGCTATTAGGCCAGAGTAAGAGTTAAGACCTTAGCTATTAGGCCAGAGTAAGAGTTAAGACCTTAACCAGTAGGCCAGAGTATAAGTCTAAGACCTTAGCTATTAGGCCAGAGTAAGAGTTAAGACCTTAACCAGTAGGCCAGAGTAAGTGTTAAGACCTTAACCTGTAGGCCAGAGTACGAGTCTAAGACCTTAGCTATTAGGCCAGAGTAATGGTTAAGACCTTAACCAGTAGGCCAGTGTAAGAGTTAAGACCATAAACATTAGGCCAGAGTGCGAGTCTAAGACCTTAGCTATTAGGCCAGAGTAAGAAATAAGACCTTAGCTGTTAGGCCAGAGTAAGAGTTAAGACCTTAACCAGTAGGCCAGAGTACGAGTCTAGGACCTTAGCTATTAGGCCAGAGTAAGAGTTGAGACCTTAACCAGTAGGCCAGAGTAAGAGTTAAGACCTCAACCTGTAGGCCAGAGTACGAGTCTAAGACCTTAGCTATTACGCCAGAGTACGAGTCTAAGACCTTAGCTATTAGGCCAGAGTAAGAGTTACGACCTTAACCAGTAGGCCAGAGTAAGAGTTAAGACTTTAACCATTAGGCCAGAGTACGAGTCTAAGACCTTAGCTATTAGGCCAGAGTAAGAGTTAAGACCTTAGCTATTAGGCCAGAGTACGAGTCTAAGACCTTAGCTATTAGGCCAGAGTAAGAGTTAAACCTACCAGTAGGCCAGAGTAAGAGTTAAGACCTTAGCTATTAGGCCAGAGTAAGAGTTAAGACCTTAACCAGTAGGCCAGAGTACGAGTCTAAGACCTTAGCTATTAGGCCAGAGTATGAGTCTTAGACCTTAGCTATTAGGCCAGAGTAAGAGTTAAGACCGTAACCAGTTGGCCAGAGTAAAAGTTAAGACCTTAACCTGTAGGCCAGAGTAAGAGTTAAGACCTTAGCTATTAGGTCAGAGTAAGAGTTAAGACCTTAGCTATTAGGCCAGAGTAAGAGTTAAGACCTTAACCAGTAGGCCAGAGTAAGAGTTAAGACCTTAGCTATTAGGCCAGAGTAAGAGTTAAGACCTTAACCAGTAGGCCAGAGTACGAATCTAAGACCTTAGCTATGAGGCCAGAGTAAGAGTTAAGACCTTAGGAATTAGGCCAGGGTAAGAGTTAAGACCTTAAGCAGTAGTCCAGAGTAAGAGTTAACACCTTAACTATTTGGCCAGAGTACGAGTCTAAGACCTTAGATATTAGGCCAGAGTAAGAGTTAAGACCTTAGCTATTAGGCCAGAGTAAGAGTTAAGACCTTAACCAGTAGGCCAGAGTATAAGTCTAAGACCTTAGCTATTAGGCCAGAGTAAGAGTTAAGACCTTAACCAGTAGGCCAGAGTAAGTGTTAAGACCTTAACCTGTAGGCCAGAGTACGAGTCTAAGACCTTAGCTATTAGGCCAGAGTAAGGGTTAAGACCTTAACCAGTAGGCCAGTGTAAGAGTTAAGACCATAAACATTAGGCCAGAGTGCGAGTCTAAGACCTTAGCTATTAGGCCAGAGTAAGAAATAAGACCTTAGCTGTTAGGCCAGAGTAAGAGTTAAGACCTTAACCAGTAGGCCAGAGTACGAGTCTAGGACCTTAGCTATTAGGCCAGAGTAAGAGTTGAGACCTTAACCAGTAGGCCAGAGTAAGAGTTAAGACCTCAACCTGTAGGCCAGAGTACGAGTCTAAGACCTTAGCTATTAGGCCAGAGTACGAGTCTAAGACCTTAGCTATTAGGCCAGAGTAAGAGTTAAGACCTTAACCAGTAGACCAGAGTAAGAGTTAAGACCTTAACCATTAGGCCAGAGTACGAGTCTAAGACCTTAGCTATTAGGCCAGAGTACGAGTCTAAGACCTTAGCTATTAGGCCAGAGTAAGAGTTACGACCTTAACCAGTAGGCCAGAGTAAGAGTTAAGACTTTAACCATTAGGCCAGAGTACGAGTCTAAGACCTTAGCTATTAGGCCAGAGTAAGAGTTAAGACCTTAGCTATTAGGCCAGAGTACGAGTCTAAGACCTTAGCTATTAGGCCAGAGTAAGAGTTAAGACCTACCAGTAGGCCAGAGTAAGAGTTAAGACCTTAGCTATTAGGCCAGAGTAAGAGTTAAGACCTTAACCAGTAGGCCAGAGTACGAGTCTAAGACCTTAGCTATTAGGCCAGAGTATGAGTCTTAGACCTTAGCTATTAGGCCAGAGTAAGAGTTAAGACCTTAACCAGTAGGCCAGAGTAAGAGTTAAGACCTTAACTATTAGGCCAGAGTACGAGTCTAAGACCTTATCTATTAGGCCAGAGTAAGAGTTAAGACCTTAGCTATTAGGCCAGAGTAAGAGTTAAGACCTTAACCAGTAGGCCAGAGTATGAGTCTAAGACCTTAGCTATTAGGCCAGAGTAAGAGTTAAGACCGTAACCAGTAGGCCAGAGTAAGAGTTAAGACCTTAACCTGTAGGCCAGAAGACGAGTCTAAGACCTTAGCTATTAGGCCAGAGTAAGGGTTAAGACCTTAACCAGTAGGCCAGTGTAAGAATTAAGACCATAAACATTAGGCCAGAATACGAGTCTAAGACCTTAGCTATTAGGCGAGAGTAAGAGTTAAGACCTTAGCTGTTAGGCCAGAGTGAGAGTTAAGACCTTAACCAGTAGGCCAGAGTACGAGTCTAAGACCTTAGCTATTAGGCCAGAGTAAGAGATAAGACCTTAACCAGTAGGCCAGAGTAAGAGTTAAGACCTCAACCTGTAGGCCAGAGTACGAGTCTAAGACCTTAGCTATTAGGCCAGAGTACGAGTCTAAGACCTTAGCTATTAGGCCAGAGTAAGAGTTAAGACCTTAACCAGTAGGTCAGAGTAAGAGTTAGGACCTTAACCATTAGGCCAGAGTACGAGTCTAAGACCTTAGCTATTAGGCCAGAGTGCGAGTCTAAGACCTTAGCTATTAGGCCAGAGTAAAAGTTAAGACCTTAACCATTAGGCCAGAGTACGAGTCTAAGACCTTAGCTATTAGGCCAGAGTAAGAATTAAGACCTTAACTAGTAGGCCAGAGTAAGAGTTAAGACCTTAATCATTAGGCCATAGTACGAGTCTAAGACCTTAGCTATAAGGCCAGAATAAGAGTTAAGACCTTAACCATTAGGCCAGAGTACGAGTCTAAGACCTTAGCTATTAGGCCAGAGTAAGAGTTAAGACCTTAGCTATTAGGCCAGAGTAAGAGTTAAGACCTTAACCATTAGGCCAGAGTACAAGTCTAAGACCTTAGCTATTAGGCCAGAGTACAAGTCTAAGACCTTAGCTATTAGGCCAGAGTACGAGTCTAAGACCTTAGCTATTAGGCCTAGAGTAAGAGTTAAGACCTTAACCATTAGGCCAGAGTACGAGTCTAAGACCTTAGCTATTAGGCCAGAGTAAGAGTTAAGACCTTAGCTATTAGGCCAGAGTAAGAGTTAAGGCCCTAACCAGTAGGCCAGAGTATAAGTCTAAGACCTTAGCTATTAGGCCAGAGTAAGAGTTAAGACCTTAACTAGTAGGCCAGAGTAAAAGTTAAGACCTTAACCAGTAGGCCAGCGTAAGACTTAAGACCTTAGCTATTAGGCCAGAGTAAGAGTTAAGACCTTAACCAGTAGGCCAGAGTAAGAGTTAAGACCTTAACTATTTGACCAGAGTACGAGTCTAAGACCTTATCTATTAGGCCAGAGTAAGAGTTAAGACCTTAGCTATTAGGCCAGAGTAAGAGTTAAGACCTTAACCTGTAGGCCAGAGTACGAGTCTAAGACCTTAGCTATTAGGCCAGAGTGAGAGTTAAGACCTTAGCTATTAGGCCAGAGCACGAGTCTGAGACCTTAGCTATTAGGCCAGAGTAAGAGTTAAGACCTAAACCAGTAGGCCAGAGTAAGAGTTAAGACCTTAACTATTAGGCCAGAGTAAGAGTTAAGACCTTAACCAGTAGGCCAGAATACGAATCTAAGACCTTAGCTATTAGGCCAAAGTACGAGTCTAAGACCTTAGCTATTAGGCCAGAGTAAGAGTTAAGACCTTAACCAGTAGGCCAGAGTAAGAGTTAAGACCTTAACTATTAGGCCAGAGTACGAGTCTAAGACCTTAGCTATTAGGCCAGAGTAAGAGTTAAGGCCTTAGCTATTATGCCAGAGTACGAGTCTAAGACCTTAGCTATTAGGCCAGAGTAAGAGTTAAGACCTTAACCAGTAGGCCAGAGTATAAGTCTAAGACCTTAGCTATTAGGCCAGAGTAAGCGTTAAGACCTTAACCAGTAGGCCAGAGTAAGAGTTAAGACCTTAACCTGTAGGCCAGAGTACGAGTCTAAGACCTTAGCTATTAGGCCAGAGTAAGGGTTAAGACCTTAACCAGTAGGCCAGTGTAAGAGTTAAGACCATAAACATTAGGCCAGAGTGCGAGTCTAAGACCTTAGCTATTAGGCCAGAGTAAGAAATACAACCTTAGCTGTTAGGCCAGAGTAAGAGTTAAGACCTTAACCAGTAGGCCAGAGTACAAGTCTAAGACCTCAGCTATTAGGCCAGAGTAAGAGTTAAGACCTTAACCAGTAGGCCAGAGTAAGAGTTAAGACCTCAACCTGTAGGCCAGAGTACGAGTCTAAGACCTTAGCTATTAGGCCAGAGTACGAGTCTAAGACCTTAGCTATTAGGCCAGAGTAAGAGTTAATACCTTAACCAGTAGACCAGAGAAAAAGTTAAGACCTTAACCATTAGGCCAGAGTACGAGTCTAAGACCTTAGCAATTAGGCCAGAGTGCGAGTCTAAGACCTTAGCTATTAGGCCAGAGTAAGAGTTAAGACCTTAACCATTAGGCCAGAGTACGAGTCTAAGACCGTAGCTATTAGGCCAGAGTGCGAGTCTAAGACCTTAGCTATTAGGTCAGAGTAAGAGTTAAGACCTTAACCAGTAGGCCAGAGCAAGAGTTAAGACCTTAACCATTAGGCCATAGTACGAGTCTAAGACTTTAACTATTAGGCCAGAGTAAGAGTTAAGACCTTAACCATTAGGCCAGAGTACGAGTCTAAGACCGTAGCTATTAGGCCAGAGTAAGAGTTAAGACCTTAGCTATTAGGCCAGAGTAAGAGTTAAGACCTTAACCAGTAGGCCAGAGTAAGAGTCAAGACCTTAACCAGTAGGCTAGAGTACGAGTCTAAGACCTTAGCTATTAGGCCGGAGTAAGAGTTAAGACCTTAACCATTAGGCCAGAGTACGAGTCTAAGACCTTAGCTATTAGGCCAGAGTAAGAGTTAAGACCTTAGCTATTAGGCCAGAGCAAGAGTTAAGACCTTATCCATTAGGCCAGAGTACAAGTCTAAGACCTTAGCTATTAGGCCAGAGTATGAGTCTAAGACCTTAGCTGTTAGGCCAGAGTAAGAGTTAAGACCTTAGCTATTAGGCCAGAGTAAGAGTTAAGACCTTAACAATTAGGCCAGAGTATGAGGCTAAGACCTTAGCTATTAGGCCAGAGTAAGAGTTAAGACCTTAGCTATTAGGCCAGAGTAAGAGTTAAGACCTTAAACAGTAGGCCAGAGTAAGAGTTAAGACCTTAACCAGTAGGCCAGAGAAAGAGTTAAGACCTTAACCATTAGGCCAGAGTACGAGTCTAAGACCTTAGCTATTAGGCCTGAGTAAGAGTTAAGACCTTAGCTCTTAGGCCAGAGTAAGAGTTACGACCTTAACCAGTAGGCCAGAGTACGAGTCTAAGACCTTAGCTATTAGGCCAGAGTAAGAGTTAAGACCTTAGCTATTAGGCCAGAGTAAGAGTTAAGACCTTAACCAGTAGGCCAGAGTAAGAGTTAAGACCTTAACCAGTAGGCTAGAGTACGAGTCTAAGACATTAGCTATTAGGCCAGAGTAAGAGTTAAGACCTTAGCTATTAGGCCAGAGTATGAGTCTTAGACCTTAGCTATTAGGCCAGAGTAAGAGTTAAGACCTTAACCAGTAGGCCAGAGTAAGAGTTAAGACTTTAACCATTAATCCAGAGTAGGAGTCTAAGACCTTAGCTATTAGGCCAGAGTAAGAGTTAAGACATTAGCTATTAGGCCAGAGTAAAAGTTAAGACCTTAACCATTAGGCCAGAGTACGAGTCTAAGACCTTAGATATTAGGCCAGAGTAAGAGTTAAGACCTTAACCATTAGGCCAGAGTATGAGTCTAAGACCTTAGCTATTAGGCCAGAGTATGAGTCTAAGACCTTAGCTATTAGGCCAGAGTAAGAGTTAAGACCTTAACCATTAGGCCAGAGTACGAGTCTAAGACCTTAGCTATTAGGCAGGAGTAAGAGTTAAGACCTTAGCTATTAGGCCAGAGTAATAGTTAAGACCTTAACCAGTAGGCCATAGTACGAGTCTAAGACCTTAGCTATTAGGCCAGAGTAATAGTTAAGACCTTAGCTATTAGGCCAGATTACGAGTCTAAGACCTTTGCTGTTAGGCCAGAGTAAGAGTTAAGACCTTAACCATTAGGCCATAGTACAAGTCTAAGACCTTAGCTATTAGGCCAGAGTAAGAGTTAAGACCTTAGCTATTAGACCAGAGTAAGAGTTAAGACCTTAAACATTGGGCCAGAGTACGAGTCTAAGACCTTAGCTATTAGGCCAGAGTAAGAGTTAAGACCTTAACCAGTAGGCCAGAGTAAGAGTTAAGACCTTAACCATTAGGCCAGAGTACGAGTCTAAGACCTTAGCTATTAGGCCAGAGTAAGAGTTCAGACTTTAACCAGTAGGCCAGAGTAAGAGTTAAGATCTTAACCACTAGGGCATAGTACGAGTCTAAGACCTTAGCTATTAGGCCAGAGTAAGAGTTAAGACCTTAACCATTAGGCCAGAGTATGAGTCTAAGACCTTAACCATTAGGCCAGAGTAAGAGTTAAGACCTAAACCAGTAGGCCAGAGTAAGAGTTAAGACCTTAGCTATTAGGCCAGAGTAAGAGTTAAGACCTTAACCAGTAGGCCAGAATACGAATCTAAGACCTTAGCTATTAGGCCAAAGTACGAGTCTAAGACCTTAGCTATTAGGCCAGAGTAAGAGTTAAGACCTTAACCATTAGGCCAAAGTACGAGTCTAAGACCTTTGCTATTAGGCCAGAGTAGGAGTTAAGACCTTAGCTATTAGGCCAGAGTAAGAGTTAAGACATTAACCAGTAGGCCAGAGTAAGAGTTAAGACCTTAACCATTAGGCCAGAGTACGAGTCTAAGACCTTAGCTATTAGGCCAGAGTAAGAGTTAAGACCTTAACCAGTAGGCCAGAGTAAGAGGTAAGAACTTAACCATTAGGCCAGAGTACGAGTCTAAGACCTTAGCTATTAGGCCAGAGTAACAGTTAAGACCTTAGCTATTAGGCCAGAGCACGAGTCTGAGACCTTAGCTATTAGGCCAGAGTAAGAGTTAAGACCTAAACCAGTAGGCCAGAGTAAGAGTTAAGACCTTAGCTATTAGGCCAGAGTAAGAGTTAAGACCTTAACCAGTAGGCCAGAATACGAATCTAAGACCTTAGCTATTAGGCCAAAGTACGAGTCTAAGACCTTAGCTATTAGGCCAGAGTAAGAGTTAAGACCTTAACCAGTAGGCCAGAGTAAGAGTTAAGACCTTAACTATTAGGCCAGAGTACGAGTCTAAGACCTTAGCTATTAGGCCAGAGTAAGAGTTAAGGCCTTAGCTATTAGGCCAGAGTACGAGTCTAAGACCTTAGCTATTAGGCCAGAGTAAGAGTTAAGACCTTAACCAGTAGGCCAGAGTATAAGTCTAAGACCTTAGCTATTAGGCCAGAGTAAGAGTTAAGACCTTAACCAGTAGGCCAGAGTAAGAGTTAAGACCTTAACCTGTAGGCCAGAGTACAAGTCTAAGACCTTAGCTATTAGGCCAGAGTAAGGGTTAAGACCTTAACCAGTACGCCAGTGTAAGAGTTAAGACCATAAACATTAGGCCAGAGTGCGAGTCTAAGACCTTAGCTATTAGGCCAGAGTAAGAAATAGGACCTTAGCTGTTAGGCCAGAGTAAGAGTTAAGACCTTAACCAGTAGGCCAGAGACCGAGTCTAAGACCTTAGCTATTAGGCCAGAGTAAGAGTTAAGACCTTAACCAGTAGGCCAGAGTAAGAGTTAAGACCTCAACCTGTAGGCCAGAGTACGAGTCTTAGACCTTAGCTATTAGGCCAGAGTACGAGTCTAAGACCTTAGCTATTAGGCCAGAGTAAGAGTTAATACCTTAACCAGTAGACCAGAGAAAAAGTTAAGACCTTAACCATTAGGCCAGAGTACGAGTCTAAGACCTTAGCTATTAGGCCAGAGTGCGAGTCTAAGACCTTAGCTATTAGGCCAGAGTAAGAGTTAAGACCTTAACCAGTAGGCCAGAGCAAGAGTTAAGACCTTAACCATTAGGCCATAGTACGAGTCTAAGACTTTAACTATTAGGCCAGAGTAAGAGTTAAGACCTTAACCATTAGGCCAGAGTACGAGTCTAAGACCGTAGCTATTAGGCCAGAGTAAGAGTTAAGACCTTAGCTATTAGGCCAGAGTAAGAGTTAAGACCTTAACCAGTAGGCCAGAGTAAGAGTTAAGACCTTAACCAGTAGGCTAGAGTACGAGTCTAAGACCTTAGCTATTAGGCCAGAGTAAGAGTTAAGACCTTAACCATTAGGCCAGAGTACGAGTCTAAGACCTTAGCTATTAGGCCAGAGTAAGAGTTAAGACCTTAGCTATTAGGCCAGAGCAAGAGTTAAGACCTTATCCATTAGGCCAGAGTACAAGTCTAAGACCTTAGCTATTAGGCCAGAGTATGAGTCTAAGACCTTAGCTGTTAGGCCAGAGTAAGAGTTAAGACCTTAGCTATTAGGCCAGAGTAAGAGTTAAGACCTTAACAATTAGGCCAGAGTATGAGGCTACGACCTTAGCTATTAGGCCAGAGTAAGAGTTAAGACCTTAGCTATTAGGCCAGAGTAAGAGTTAAGACCTTAAACAGTAGGCCAGAGTAAGAGTTAAGACCTTAACCAGTAGGCCAGAGAAAGAGTTAAGACCTTAACCATTAGGCCAGAGTACGAGTCTAAGACCTTAGCTATTAGGCCTGAGTAAGAGTTAAGACCTTAGCTCTTAGGCCAGAGTAAGAGTTACGACCTTAACCAGTAGGCCAGAGTACGAGTCTAAGACCTTAGCTATTAGGCCAGAGTAAGAGTTAAGACCTTAGCTATTAGGCCAGAGTAAGAGTTAAGACCTTAACCAGTAGGCCAGAGTAAGAGTTAAGACCTTAACCAGTAGGCTAGAGTACGAGTCTAAGACCTTAGCTATTAGGCCAGAGTAAGAGTTAAGACCTTAGCTATTAGGCCAGAGTAAGAGTTAAGACCTTAACAATTAGGCCAGAGTATGAGGCTACGACCTTAGCTATTAGGCCAGAGTAAGAGTTAAGACCTTAGCTATTAGGCCAGAGTAAGAGTTAAGACCTTAAACAGTAGGCCAGAGTAAGAGTTAAGACCTTAACCAGTAGGCCAGAGAAAGAGTTAAGACCTTAACCATTAGGCCAGAGTACGAGTCTAAGACCTTAGCTATTAGGCCTGAGTAAGAGTTAAGACCTTAGCTCTTAGGCCAGAGTAAGAGTTATGACCTTAACCAGTAGGCCAGAGTACGAGTCTAAGACCTTAGCTATTAGGCCAGAGTAAGAGTTAAGACCTTAGCTATTAGGCCAGAGTAAGAGTTAAGACCTTAACCAGTAGGCCAGAGTAAGAGTTAAGACCTTAACCAGTAGGCTAGAGTACGAGTCTAAGACCTTAGCTATTAGGCCAGAGTAAGAGTTAAGACCTTAACCAGTAGGCCAGAGTAAGAGTTAAGACCTTAACCAGTAGGCTAGAGTACGAGTCTAAGACCTTAGCTATTAGGCCAGAGTAAGAGTTAAGACCTTAGCTATTAGGCCAGAGTACGAGTCTCAGACCTTAGCTATTAGGCCAGAGTAAGAGTTAAGACCTTAACCAGTAGGCCAGAGTAAGAGTTAAGACCTTAGCTATTAGGCTAGAGTAAGAGTTAAGACCTTAACTATTAGACCAGAGTACAAATCTAAGACCTTAGCTATTAGGCCAGAGTATGAGTCTAAGACCTTAGCTATTAGGCCAGAGTAAGAGTTAAGACCTTAACCAGTAGGCCAGAGTAAGAGTTAAGACTTTAACCATTAATCCAGAGTAGGAGTCTAAGACCTTAGCTATTAGGCCAGAGTAAGAGTTAAGACATTAGCTATTAGGCCAGAGTAAAAGTTAAGACCTTAACCATTAGGCCAGAGTACGAGTCTAAGACCTTAGCTATTAGGCCAGAGTAAGAGTTAAGACCTTAACCATTAGGCCAGAGTATGAGTCTAAGACCTTAGCTATTAGGCCAGAGTATGAGTCTAAGACCTTAGCTATTAGGCCAGAGTAAGAGTTAAGACCTTAACCATTAGGCCAGAGTACGAGTCTAAGACCTTAGCTATTAGGCAGGAGTAAGAGTTAAGACCTTAGCTATTAGGCCAGAGTAATAGTTAAGACCTTAACCAGTAGGCCATTGTACGAGTCTAAGACCTTAGCTATTAGGCCAGAGTAATAGTTAAGACCTTAGCTATTAGGCCAGATTACGAGTCTAAGACCTTTGCTATTAGGCCAGAGTAAGAGTTAAGACCTTAACCATTAGGCCATAGTACAAGTCTAAGACCTTAGCTATTAGGCCAGAGTAAGAGTTAAGACCTTAGCTATTAGGCCAGAGTAAGAGATAAGACCTTAAACATTGGGCCAGAGTACGAGTCTAAGACCTTAGCTATTAGGCCAGAGTAAGAGTTAAGACCTTAACCAGTAGGCCAGAGTAAGAGTTAAGACCTTAACCATTAGGCCAGAGTACGAGTCTAAGACCTTAGCTATTAGGCCAGAGTAAGAGTTCAGACTTTAACCAGTAGGCCAGTGTAAGAGTTAAGATCTTAACCACTAGGCCATAGTACGAGTCTAAGACCTTAACTATTAGGCCAGAGTAAGAGTTAAGAC
Source organism: Triturus cristatus (assembly GCF_964204655.1). Taxonomy (NCBI): domain Eukaryota; kingdom Metazoa; phylum Chordata; class Amphibia; order Caudata; family Salamandridae; genus Triturus; species Triturus cristatus. Next base: position 246,308,791 of record NC_140580.1, on the reverse strand, counting down.
CTTAACCATTAGGCCAGAGTATGAGTCTAAGACCTTAACCATTAGGCCAGAGTAAGAGTTAAGACCTTAGCTATTAGGCCAGAGTAAGAGTTGAGACCTTAACCAGTAGGCCAGAGTATGAATCTAAGACCTTAGCTGTTAGGCCAGAGTAAGAGTTAAGACCTAAGCTATTAGGCCAGTGTAAGAGTTAAGACCTTAACCATTAGGCCAGAGTACGAGTCTAAGACCTTAGCTATTAGGCCAGAGTACGAGTTAAGACCTTAGCTATTAGGCCAGAGTAAGAGTTAAGACCTTAACCATTAGGCCAGAGTACGAGTCTAAGACCTTAGCTATTAGGCCAGAGTAAGAGATAAGACCTTAAACATTAGGCCAGAGTAAGAGTTAAGACCTTAACCTGTAGGCCATAGTACGAGTCTAAGACCTTAGGTATTATGCCAGAGTAAGAGGTAAGACCTTAACCATTAGGCCAAAGTACGAGTCTAAGACCTTTGCTATTAGGCCAGAGTAGGAGTTAAGACCTTAGCTATTAGGCCAGAGTAAGAGTTAAGACCTTAACCAGTAGGCCAGAGTAAGAGTTAAGACCTTAACCATTAGGCCAGAGTACGAGTCTAAGACCTTAGCTATTAGGCCAGAGTAAGAGTTAAGACCTTAACCAGTAGGCCAGAGTAAGAGGTAAGACCTTAACCATTAGGCCAGAGTACGAGTCTAAGACCTTAGCTATTAGGCCAGAGTAAGAGTTAAGACCTTAGCTATTAGGCCAGAGCACGAGTCTGAGACCTTAGCTATTAGGCCAGAGTAAGAGTTAAGACCTAAACCAGTAGGCCAGAGTAAGAGTTAAGACCTTAGCTATTAGGCCAGAGTAAGAGTTAAGACCTTAACCAGTAGGCCAGAATACGAATCTAAGACCTTAGCTATTAGGCCAAAGTACGAGTCTAAGACCTTAGCTATTAGGCCAGAGTAAGAGTTAAGACCTTAACCAGTAGGCCAGAGTAAGAGTTAAGACCTTAACTATTAGGCCAGAGTACGAGTCTAAGACCTTAGCTATTAGGCCAGAGTAAGAGTTAAGGCCTTAGCTATTAGGCCAGAGTACGAGTCTAAGACCTTAGCTATTAGGCCAGAGTAAGAGTTAAGACCTTAACCAGTAGGCCAGAGTATAAGTCTAAGACCTTAGCTATTAGGCCAGAGTAAGCGTTAAGACCTTAACCAGTAGGCCAGAGTAAGAGTTAAGACCTTAACCTGTAGGCCAGAGTACGAGTCTAAGACCTTAGCTATTAGGCCAGAGTAAGGGTTAAGACCTTAACCAGTAGGCCAGTGTAAGAGTTAAGACCATAAACATTAGGCCAGAGTGCGAGTCTAAGACCTTAGCTATTAGGCCAGAGTAAGAAATACAACCTTAGCTGTTAGGCCAGAGTAAGAGTTAAGACCTTAACCAGTAGGCCAGAGTACGAGTCTAAGACCTCAGCTATTAGGCCAGAGTAAGAGTTAAGACCTTAACCAGTAGGCCAGAGTAAGAGTTAAGACCTCAACCTGTAGGCCAGAGTACGAGTCTAAGACCTTAGCTATTAGGCCAGAGTACGAGTCTAAGACCTTAGCTATTAGGCCAGAGTAAGAGTTAATACCTTAACCAGTAGACCAGAGAAAAAGTTAAGACCTTAACCATTAGGCCAGAGTACGAGTCTAAGACCTTAGCTATTAGGCCAGAGTGCGAGTCTAAGACCTTAGCTATTAGGCCAGAGTAAGAGTTAAGACCTTAACCATTAGGCCAGAGTACGAGTCTAAGACCGTAGCTATTAGGCCAGAGTGCGAGTCTAAGACCTTAGCTATTAGGTCAGAGTAAGAGTTAAGACCTTAACCAGTAGGCCAGAGCAAGAGTTAAGACCTTAACCATTAGGCCATAGTACGAGTCTAAGACTTTAACTATTAGGCCAGAGTAAGAGTTAAGACCTTAACCATTAGGCCAGAGTACGAGTCTAAGACCGTAGCTATTAGGCCAGAGTAAGAGTTAAGACCTTAGCTATTAGGCCAGAGTAAGAGTTAAGACCTTAACCAGTAGGCCAGAGTAAGAGTCAAGACCTTAACCAGTAGGCTAGAGTACGAGTCTAAGACCTTAGCTATTAGGACAGAGTAAGAGTTAAGACCTTAACCATTAGGCCAGAGTACGAGTCTAAGACCTTAGCTATTAGGCCAGAGTAAGAGTTAAGACCTTAGCTATTAGGCCAGAGCAAGAGTTAAGACCTTATCCATTAGGCCAGAGTACAAGTCTAAGACCTTAGCTATTAGGCCAGAGTATGAGTCTAAGACCTTAGCTGTTAGGCCAGAGTAAGAGTTAAGACCTTATCCATTAGGCCAGAGTACAAGTCTAAGACCTTAGCTATTAGGCCAGAGTATGAGTCTAAGACCTTAGCTGTTAGGCCAGAGTAAGAGTTAAGACCTTAGCTATTAGGCCAGAGTAAGAGTTAAGACCTTAACAATTAGGCCGAGTATGAGGCTAAGACCTTAGCTATTAGGCCAGAGTAAGAGTTAAGACCTTAGCTATTAGGCCAGAGTAAGAGTTAAGACCTTAAACAGTAGGCCAGAGTAAGAGTTAAGACCTTAACCAGTAGGCCAGAGAAAGAGTTAAGACCTTAACCATTAGGCCAGAGTACGAGTCTAAGACCTTAGCTATTAGGCCTGAGTAAGAGTTAAGACCTTAGCTCTTAGGCCAGAGTAAGAGTTACGACCTTAACCAGTAGGCCAGAGTACGAGTCTAAGACCTTAGCTATTAGGCCAGAGTAAGAGTTAAGACCTTAGCTATTAGGCCAGAGTAAGAGTTAAGACCTTAACCAGTAGGCCAGAGTAAGAGTTAAGACCTTAACCAGTAGGCTAGAGTACGAGTCTAAGACATTAGCTATTAGGCCAGAGTAAGAGTTAAGACCTTAGCTATTAGGCCAGAGTACGAGTCTAAGACCTTAGCTATTGGGCCAGAGTAAGAGTTAAGACCTTAACCAGTAGGCCAGAGTAAGAGTTAAGACCTTAGCTATTAGGCTAGAGTAAGAGTTAAGACCTTAACTATTAGACCAGAATACAAATCTAAGACCTTAGCTATTAGGCCAGAGTATGAGTCTTAGACCTTAGCTATTAGGCCAGAGTAAGAGTTAAGACCTTAACCAGTAGGCCAGAGTAAGAGTTAAGACTTTAACCATTAATCCAGAGTAGGAGTCTAAGACCTTAGCTATTAGGCCAGACTAAGAGTTAAGACATTAGCTATTAGGCCAGAGTAAAAGTTAAGACCTTAACCATTAGGCCAGAGTACGAGTCTAAGACCTTAGATATTAGGCCAGAGTAAGAGTTAAGACCTTAACCATTAGGCCAGAGTATGAGTCTAAGACCTTAGCTATTAGGCCAGAGTATGAGTCTAAGACCTTAGCTATTAGGCCAGAGTAAGAGTTAAGACCTTAACCATTAGGCCAGAGTACGAGTCTAAGACCTTAGCTATTAGGCAGGAGTAAGAGTTAAGACCTTAGCTATTAGGCCAGAGTAATAGTTAAGACCTTAACCAGTAGGCCATAGTACGAGTCTAATACCTTAGCTATTAGGCCAGAGTAATAGTTAAGACCTTAGCTATTAGGCCAGATTACGAGTCTAAGACCTTTGCTATTAGGCCAGAGTAAGAGTTAAGACCTTAACCATTAGGCCATAGTACAAGTCTAAGACCTTAGCTATTAGGCCAGAGTAAGAGTTAAGACCTTAGCTATTAGGCCAGAGTAAGAGTTAAGACCTTAAACATTGGGCCAGAGTACGAGTCTAAGACCTTAGCTATTAGGCCAGAGTAAGAGTTAAGACCTTAACCAGTAGGCCAGAGTAAGAGTTAAGACCTTAACCATTAGGCCAGAGTACGAGTCTAAGACCTTAGCTATTAGGACAGAGTAAGAGTTCAGACTTTAACCAGTAGGCCAGAGTAAGAGTTAAGATCTTAACCACTAGGCCATAGTACGAGTCTAAGACCTTAGCTATTAGGCCAGAGTAAGAGTTAAGACCTTAACCATTAGGCCAGAGTATGAGTCTAAGACCTTAACCATTAGGCCAGAGTAAGAGTTAAGACCTAAACCAGTAGGCCAGAGTAAGAGTTAAGACCTTAGCTATTAGGCCAGAGTAAGAGTTAAGACCTTAACCAGTAGGCCAGAATACGAATCTAAGACCTTAGCTATTAGGCCAAAGTACGAGTCTAAGACCTTAGCTATTAGGCCAGAGTAAGAGTTAAGACATTAACCAGTAGGCCAGAGTAAGAGTTAAGACCTTAACCATTAGGCCAGAGTACGAGTCTAAGACCTTAGCTATTAGGCCAGAGTAAGAGTTAAGACCTTAACCAGTAGGCCAGAGTAAGAGGTAAGAACTTAACCATTAGGCCAGAGTACGAGTCTAAGACCTTAGCTATTAGGCCAGAGTAAGAGTTCAGACTTTAACCAGTAGGCCAGTGTAAGAGTTAAGATCTTAACCACTAGGCCATAGTACGAGTCTAAGACCTTAACTATTAGGCCAGAGTAAGAGTTAAGACCTTAACCATTAGGCCAGAGTATGAGTCTAAGACCTTAACCATTAGGCCAGAGTAAGAGTTAAGACCTTAGCTATTAGGCCAGAGTAAGAGTTAAGACCTTAACCAGTAGGCCAGAGTACGAGTCTAAGACCTTAGCTATTAGGCCAGAGTAAGAGTTAAGACCTTAGCTATTAGGCCAGAGTAAGAGTTAAGACCTTAGCTATTAGGCCAGAGTAAGAGTTATGACCTTAACAATTAGGCCAGAGTATGAGGCTAAGACCTTAGCTATTAGGCCAGAGTAAGAGTTAAGACCTTAGCTATTAGGCCAGAGTAAGAGTTAAGACCTTAAACAGTAGGCCAGAGTAAGAGTTAAGACCTTAACCAGTAGGCCAGAGAAAGAGTTAAGACCTTAACCATTAGGCCAGAGTACGAGTCTAAGACCTTAGCTATTAGGCCTGAGTAAGAGTTAAGACCTTAGCTCTTAGGCCAGAGTAAGAGTTACAACCTTAACCAGTAGGCCAGAGTACGAGTCTAAGACCTTAGCTATTAGGCCAGAGTAAGAGTTAAGACCTTAGCTATTAGGCCAGAGTAAGAGTTAAGACCTTAACCAGTAGGCCAGAGTAAGAGTTAAGACCTTAACCAGTAGGCTAGAGTACGAGTCTAAGACCTTAGCTATTAGGCCAGAGTAAGAGTTAAGACCTTAGCTATTAGGCCAGAGTACGAGTCTAAGACCTTACCTATTAGGCCAGAGTAAGAGTTAAGACCTTAACCAGTAGGCCAGAGTAAGAGTTAAGACTTTAGCTATTAGGCTAGAGTAAGTGTTAAGACCTTAACTATTAGACCAGAGTACAAATCTAAGACCTTAGCTATTAGGCCAGAGTATGAGTCTAAGACCTTAGCTATTAGGCCAGAGTAAGAGTTAAGACCTTAACCAGTAGGCCAGAGTAAGAGTTAAGACTTTAACCATTAATCCAGAGTAGGAGTCTAAGACCTTAGCTATTAGGCCAGAGTAAGAGTTAAGACATTAGCTATTAGGCCAGAGTAAAAGTTAAGACCTTAACCATTAGGCCAGAGTACGAGTCTAAGACCTTAGCTATTAGGCCAGAGTAAGAGTTAAGACCTTAACCATTAGGCCAGAGTATGAGTCTAAGACCTTAGCTATTAGGCCAGAGTATGAGTCTAAGACCTTAGCTATTAGGCCAGAGTAAGAGTTAAGACCTTAACCATTAGGCCAGAGTACGAGTCTAAGACCTTTGCTATTAGGCAGGAGTAAGAGTTAAGACCTTAGCTATTAGGCCAGAGTAATAGTTAAGACCTTAACCAGTAGGCCATAGTACGAGTCTAAGACCTTAGCTATTAGGCCAGAGTAATAGTTAAGACCTTAGCTATTAGGCCAGATTACGAGTCTAAGACCTTTGCTATTAGGCCAGAGTAAGAGTTAAGACCTTAACCATTAGGCCATAGTACAAGTCTAAGACCTTAGCTATTAGGCCAGAGTACGAGTCTAAGACCTTAGCTATTAGGCCAGAGTAAGAGTTAATACCTTAACCAGTAGACCAGAGAAAAAGTTAAGACCTTAACCATTAGGCCAGAGTACGAGTCTAAGACCTTAGCTATTAGGCCAGAGTGCGAGTCTAAGACCTTAGCTATTAGGCCAGAGTAAGAGTTAAGACCTTAACCATTAGGCCAGAGTACGAGTCTAAGACCGTAGCTAATAGGCCAGAGTGCGAGTCTAAGACCTTAGCTATTAGGTCAGAGTAAAAGTTAAGACCTTAACCAGTAGGCCAGAGCAAGAGTTAAGACCTTAACCATTAGGCCATAGTACGAGTCTAAGACTTTAACTATTAGGCCAGAGTAAGAGTTAAGACCTTAACCATTAGGCCAGAGTACGAGTCTAAGACCGTAGCTATTAGGCCAGAGTAAGAGTTAAGACCTTAGCTATTAGGCCAGAGTAAGAGTTAATACCTTAACCAGTAGGCCAGAGTAAGAGTCAAGACCTTAACCAGTAGGCTAGAGTACGAGTCTAAGACCTTAGCTATTAGGCCAGAGTAAGAGTTAAGACCTTAACCATTAGGCCAGAGTACGAGTCTAAGACCTTAGCTATTAGGCCAGAGTAAGAGTTAAGACCTTAGCTATTAGGCCAGAGCAAGAGTTAAGACCTTATCCATTAGGCCAGAGTACAAGTCTAAGACCTTAGCTATTAGGCCAGAGTATGAGTCTAAGACCTTAGCTGTTAGGCCAGAGTAAGAGTTAAGACCTTAGCTATTAGGCCAGAGTAAGAGTTAAGACCTTAACAATTAGGCCAGAGTATGAGGCTAAGACCTTAGCTATTAGGCCAGAGTAAGAGTTAAGACCTTAGCTATTAGGCCAGAGTAAGAGTTAAGACCTTAAACAGTAGGCCAGAGTAAGAGTTAAGACCTTAACCAGTAGGCCAGAGAAAGAGTTAAGACCTTAACCATTAGGCCAGAGTACGAGTCTAAGACCTTAGCTATTAGGCCTGAGTAAGAGTTAAGACCTTAGCTCTTAGGCCAGAGTAAGAGTTACGACCTTAACCAGTAGGCCAGAGTACGAGTCTAAGACCTTAGCTATTAGGCCAGAGTAAGAGTTAAGACCTTAGCTATTAGGCCAGAGTAAGAGTTAAGACCTTAACCAGTAGGCCAGAGTAAGAGTTAAGACCTTAACCAGTAGGCTAGATTACGAGTCTAAGACATTAGCTATTAGGCCAGAGTAAGAGTTAAGACCTTAGCTATTAGGCCAGAGTACGAGTCTAAGACCTTAGCTATTGGGCCAGAGTAAGAGTTAAGACCTTAACCAGTAGGCCAGAGTAAGAGTTAAGACCTTAGCTATTAGGCTAGAGTAAGAGTTAAGACCTTAACTATTAGACCAGAATACAAATCTAAGACCTTAGCTATTAGGCCAGAGTATGAGTCTAAGACCTTAGCTATTAGGCCAGAGTAAGAGTTAAGACCTTAACCAGTAGGCCAGAGTAAGAGTTAAGACTTTAACCATTAATCCAGAGTAGGAGTCTAAGACCTTAGCTATTAGGCCAGAGTAAGAGTTAAGACATTAGCTATTAGGCCAGAGTAAAAGTTAAGACCTTAACCATTAGGCCAGAGTACGAGTCTAAGACCTTAGATATTAGGCCAGAGTAAGAGTTAAGACCTTAACCATTAGGCCAGAGTATGAGTCTAAGACCTTAGCTATTAGGCCAGAGTATGAGTCTAAGACCTTAGCTATTAGGCCAGAGTAAGAGTTAAGACCTTAACCATTAGGCCAGAGTACAAGTCTAAGACCTTAGCTATTAGGCAGGAGTAAGAGTTAAGACCTTAGCTATTAGGCCAGAGTAATAGTTAAGACCTTAACCAGTAGGCCATAGTACGAGTCTAAGACCTTAGCTATTAGGCCAGAGTAATAGTTAAGACCTTAGCTATTAGGCCAGATTACGAGTCTAAGACCTTTGCTATTAGGCCAGAGTAAGAGTTAAGACCTTAACCATTAGGCCATAGTACAAGTCTAAGACCTTAGCTATTAGGCCAGAGTAAGAGTTAAGACCTTAGCTATTAGGCCAGAGTAAGAGTTAAGACCTTAAACATTGGGCCAGAGTACGAGTCTAAGACCTTAGCTATTAGGCCAGAGTAAGAGTTAAGACCTTAACCAGTAGGCCAGAGTAAGAGTTAAGACCTTAACCATTAGGCCAGAGTACGAGTCTAAGACCTTAGCTATTAGGCCAGAGTAAGAGTTCAGACTTTAACCAGTAGGCCAGAGTAAGAGTTAAGATCTTAACCACTAGGCCATAGTACGAGTCTAAGACCTTAGCTATTAGGCCAGAGTAAGAGTTAAGACCTTAACCATTAGGCCAGAGTATGAGTCTAAGACCTTAACCATTAGGCCAGAGTAAGAGTTAAGACCTTAACCAGTAGGCCAGAATACGAATCTAAGACCTTAGCTATTAGGCCAAAATACGAGTCTAAGACCTTAGCTATTAGGCCAGAGTAAGAGTTAAGACCTTAACCATTAGGCCAAAGTACGAGTCTAAGACCTTTGCTATTAGGCCAGAGTAGGAGTTAAGACCTTAGCTATTAGGCCAGAGTAAGAGTTAAGACATTAACCAGTAGGCCAGAGTAAGAGTTAAGACCTTAACCATTAGGCCAGAGTACGAGTCTAAGACCTTAGCTATTAGGCCAGAGTAAGAGTTAAGACCTTAACCAGTAGGCCAGAGTAAGAGGTAAGAACTTAACCATTAGGCCAGAGTACGAGTCTAAGACCTTAGCTATTAGGCCAGAGTAACAGTTAAGACCTTAGCTATTAGGCCAGAGCACGAGTCTGAGACCTTAGCTATTAGGCCAGAGTAAGAGTTAAGACCTAAACCAGTAGGCCAGAGTAAGAGTTAAGACCTTAGCTATTAGGCCAGAGTAAGAGTTAAGACCTTAACCAGTAGGCCAGAATACAAATCTAAGACCTTAGCTATTAGGCCAAAGTACGAGTCTAAGACCTTAGCTATTAGGCCAGAGTAAGAGTTAAGACCTTAACCAGTAGGCCAGAGTAAGAGTTAAGACCTTAACTATTAGGCCAGAGTACGAGTCTAAGACCTTAGCTATTAGGCCAGAGTAAGAGTTAAGGCCTTAGCTATTAGGCCAGAGTACGAGTCTAAGACCTTAGCTATTAGGCCAGAGTAAGAGTTAAGACCTTAACCAGTAGGCCAGAGTATAAGTCTAAGACCTTAGCTATTAGGCCAGAGTAAGAGTTAAGACCTTAACCAGTAGGCCAGAGTAAGAGTTAAGACCTTAACCTGTAGGCCAGAGTACGAGTCTAAGACCTTAGCTATTAGGCCAGAGTAAGGGTTAAGACCTTAACCAGTAGGCCAGTGTAAGAGTTAAGACCATAAACATTAGGCCAGAGTGCGAGTCTAAGACCTTAGCTATTAGGCCAGAGTAAGAAATAGGACCTTAGCTGTTAGGCCAGAGTAAGAGTTAAGACCTTAACCAGTAGGCCAGAGTACGAGTCTAAGACCTTAGCTATTAGGCCAGAGTAAGAGTTAAGACCTTAACCAGTAGGCCAGAGTAAGAGTTAAGCCCTCAACCTGTAGGCCAGAGTACGAGTCTTAGACCTTAGCTATTAGGCCAGAGTACGAGTCTAAGACCTTAGCTATTAGGCCAGAGTAAGAGTTAATACCTTAACCAGTAGACCAGAGAAAAAGTTAAGACCTTAACCATTAGGCCAGAGTACGAGTCTAAGACCTTAGCTATTAGGCCAGAGTGCGAGTCTAAGACCTTAGCTATTAGGCCAGAGTAAGAGTTAAGACCTTAACCATTAGGCCAGAGTACGAGTCTAAGACCGTAGCTATTAGGCCAGAGTGCGAGTCTAAGACCTTAGCTATTAGGTCAGAGTAAGAGTTAAGACCTTAACCAGTAGGCCAGAGCAAGAGTTAAGACCTTAACCATTAGGCCATAGTACGAGTCTAAGACTTTAACTATTAGGCCAGAGTAAGAGTTAAGACCTTAACCATTAGGCCAGAGTACGAGTCTAAGACCGTAGCTATTAGGCCAGAGTAAGAGTTAAGACCTTAGCTATTAGGCCAGAGTAAGAGTTAAGACCTTAACCAGTAGGCCAGAGTAAGAGTTAAGACCTTAACCAGTAGGCTAAAGTACGAGTCTAAGACCTTAGCTATTAGGCCAGAGTAAGAGTTAAGACCTTAACCATTAGGCCAGAGTACGAGTCTAAGACCTTAGCTATTAGGCCAGAGTAAGAGTTAAGACCTTAGCTATTAGGCCAGAGCAAGAGTTAAGACCTTATCCATTAGGCCAGAGTACAAGTCTAAGACCTTAGCTATTAGGCCAGAGTATGAGTCTAAGACCTTAGCTGTTAGGCCAGAGTAAGAGTTAAGACCTTAGCTATTAGGCCAGAGTAAGAGTTAAGACCTTAACAATTAGGCCAGAGTATGAGGCTACGACCTTAGCTATTAGGCCAGAGTAAGAGTTAAGACCTTAGCTATTAGGCCAGAGTAAGAGTTAAGACCTTAAACAGTAGGCCAGAGTAAGAGTTAAGACCTTAACCAGTAGGCCAGAGAAAGAGTTAAGACCTTAACCATTAGGCCAGAGTACGAGTCTAAGACCTTAGCTATTAGGCCTGAGTAAGAGTTAAGACCTTAGCTCTTAGGCCAGAGTAAGAGTTACGACCTTAACCAGTAGGCCAGAGTACGAGTCTAAGACCTTAGCTATTAGGCCAGAGTAAGAGTTAAGACCTTAGCTATTAGGCCAGAGTAAGAGTTAAGACCTTAACCAGTAGGCCAGAGTAAGAGTTAAGACCTTAACCAGTAGGCTAGAGTACGAGTCTAAGACCTTAGCTATTAGGCCAGAGTAAGAGTTAAGACCTTAGCTATTAGGCCAGAGTACGAGTCTAAGACCTTAGCTATTAGGCCAGAGTAAGAGTTAAGACCTTAACCAGTAGGCCAGAGTAAGAGTTAAGACCTTAGCTATTAGGCTAGAGTAAGAGTTAAGACCTTAACTATTAGACCAGAGTACAAATCTAAGACCTTAGCTATTAGGCCAGAGTATGAGTCTAAGACCTTAGCTATTAGGCCAGAGTAAGAGTTAAGACCTTAACCAGTAGGCCAGAGTAAGAGTTAAGACTTTAACCATTAATCCAGAGTAGGAGTCTAAGACCTTAGCTATTAGGCCAGAGTAAGAGTTAAGACATTAGCTATTAGGCCAGAGTAAAAGTTAAGACCTTAGCTATTAGGCCAGAGTAAGAGTTAAGACCTTAACCATTAGGCCAGAGTATGAGTCTAAGACCTTAGCTATTAGGCCAGAGTATGAGTCTAAGACCTTAGCTATTAGGCCAGAGTAAGAGTTAAGACCTTAACCATTAGGCCAGAGTACGAGTCTAAGACCTTAGCTATTAGGCAGGAGTAAGAGTTAAGACCTTAGCTATTAGGCCAGAGTAATAGTTAAGACCTTAACCAGTAGGCCATAGTACGAGTCTAAGACCTTAGCTATTAGGCCAGAGTAATAGTTAAGACCTTAGCTATTAGGCCAGATTATGAGTCTAAGACCTTTGCTATTAGGCCAGAGTAAGAGTTAAGACCTTAACCATTAGGCCATAGTACAAGTCTAAGACCTTAGCTATTAGGCCAGAGTAAGAGTTAAGACCTTAGCTATTAGGCCAGAGTAAGAGTTAAGACCTTAAACATTGGGCCAGAGTACGAGTCTAAGACCTTAGCTATTAGGCCAGAGTAAGAGTTAAGACCTTAACCAGTAGGCCAGAGTAAAAGTTAAGACCTTAACCATTAGGCCAGAGTACGAGTCTAAGACCTTAGCTATTAGGCCAGAGTAAGAGTTCAGACTTTAACCAGTAGGCCAGTGTAAGAGTTAAGATCTTAACCACTAGGCCATAGTACGAGTCTAAGACCTTAACTATTAGGCCAGAGTAAGAGTTAAGACCTTAACCATTAGGCCAGAGTATGAGTCTAAGACCTTAACCATTAGGCCAGAGTAAGAGTTAAGACCTTAGCTATTAGGCCAGAGTAAGAGTTAAGACCTTAACCAGTAGGCCAGAGTATGAATCTAAGACCTTAGCTGTTAGGCCAGAGTAAGAGTTAAGACCTAAGCTATTAGGCCAGTGTAAGAGTTAAGACCTTAACCATTAGGCCAGAGTACGAGTCTAAGACCTTAGCTATTAGGCCAGAGTACGAGTTAAGACCTTAGCTATTAGGCCAGAGTAAGAGTTAAGACCTTAACCATTAGGCCAGAGTACGAGTCTAAGACCTTAGCTATTAGGCCAGAGTAAGAGTTAAGACCTTAGCTATTAGGCCAGAGCAAGAGTTAAGACCTTATCCATTAGGCCAGAGTACAAGTCTAAGACCTTAGCTATTAGGCCAGAGTATGAGTCTAAGACCTTAGCTGTTAGGCCAGAGTAAGAGTTAAGACCTTAGCTATTAGGCCAGAGTAAGAGTTAAGACCTTAACAATTAGGCCAGAGTATGAGGCTAAGACCTTAGCTATTAGGCCAGAGTAAGAGTTAAGACCTTAGCTATTAGGCCAGAGTAAGAGTTAAGACCTTAAACAGTAGGCCAGAGTAAGAGTTAAGACCTTAACCAGTAGGCCAGAGAAAGAGTTAAGACCTTAACCATTAGGCCAGAGTACGAGTCTAAGACCTTAGCTATTAGGCCTGAGTAAGAGTTAAGACCTTAGCTCTTAGGCCAGAGTAAGAGTTACGACCTTAACCAGTAGGCCAGAGTACGAGTCTAAGACCTTAGCTATTAGGCCAGAGTAAGAGTTAAGACCTTAGCTATTAGGCCAGAGTAAGAGTTAAGACCTTAACCAGTAGGCCAGAGTAAGAGTTAAGACCTTAACCAGTAGGCTAGAGTACGAGTCTAAGACCTTAGCTATTAGGCCAGAGTAAGAGTTAAGACCTTAGCTATTAGGCCAGAGTACGAGTCTAAGACCTTAGCTATTAGGCCAGAGTAAGAGTTAAGACCTTAACCAGAAGGCCAGAGTAAGAGTTAAGACTTTAGCTATTAGGCTAGAGTAAGTGTTAAGACCTTAACTATTAGACCAGAGTACAAATCTAAGACCTTAGCTATTAGGCCAGAGTATGAGTCTAAGACCTTAGCTATTAGGCCAGAGTAAGAGTTAAGACCTTAACCAGTAGGCGAGAGTAAGAGTTAAGACTTTAACCATTAATCCAGAGTAGGAGTCTAAGACCTTAGCTATTAGGCCAGAGTAAGAGTTAAGACATTAGCTATTAGGCCAGAGTAAAAGTTAAGACCTTAACCATTAGGCCAGAGTACGAGTCTAAGACCTTAGCTATTAGGCCAGAGTAAGAGTTAAGACCTTAACCATTAGGCCAGAGTATGAGTCTAAGACCTTAGCTATTAGGCCAGAGTATGAGTCTAAGACCTTAGCTATTAGGCCAGAGTAAGAGTTAAGACCTTAACCATTAGGCCAGAGTACGAGTCTAAGACCTTAGCTATTAGGCAGGAGTAAGAGTTAAGACCTTAGCTATTAGGCCAGAGTAATAGTTAAGACCTTAACCAGTAGGCCATAGTACGAGTCTAAGACCTTAGCTATTAGGCCAGAGTAATAGTTAAGACCTTAGCTATTAGGCCAGATTACGAGTCTAAGACCTTTGCTATTAGGCCAGAGTAAGAGTTAAGACCTTAACCATTAGGCCATAGTACAAGTCTAAGACCTTAGCTATTAGGCCAGAGTAAGAGTTAAGACCTTAGCTATTAGGCCAGAGTAAGAGTTAAGACCTTAAACATTGGGCCAGAGTACGAGTCTAAGACCTTAGCTATTAGGCCAGAGTAAGAGTTAAGACCTTAACCAGTAGGCCAGAGTAAGAGTTAAGATCTTAACCACTAGGCCATAGTACGAGTCTAAGACCTTAAATATTAGGCAAGAGTAAGAGTTAAGACCTTAACCATTAGGCCAGAGTATGAGTCTAAGACCTTAACCATTAGGCCAGAGTAAGAGTTAAGACCTAAACCAGTAGGCCAGAGTAAGAGTTAAGACCTTAGCTATGAGGCCAGAGTAAGAGTTAAGACCTTAACCATTAGGCCAGAATACGAATCTAAGACCTTAGCTATTAGGCCAAAGTACGAGTCTAAGACCTTAGCTATTAGGCCAGAGTAAGAGTTAAGACCTTAACCATTAGGCCAAAGTACGAGTCTAAGACCTTTGCTATTAGGCCAGAGTAGGAGTTAAGACCTTAGCTATTAGGCCAGAGTAAGAGTTAAGACCTTAACCAGTAGGCCAGAGTAAGAGTTAAGACCTTAACCATAAGGCCAGAGTACGAGTCTAAGACCTTAGCTATTAGGCCAGAGTAAGAGTTAAGACCTTAACCAGTAGGCCAGAGTAAGAGGTAAGACCTTAACCATTAGGCCAGAGTACGAGTCTAAGACCTTAGCTATTAGGCCAGAGTAATAGTTAAGACCTTAGCTATTAGGCCAGAGCACGAGTCTGAGACCTTAGCTATTAGGCCAGAGTAAGAGTTAAGACCTAAACCAGTAGGCCAGAGTAAGAGTTAAGACCTTAGCTATTAGGCCAGAGTAAGAGTTAAGACCTTAACCAGTAGGCCAGAATACGAATCTAAGACCTTAGCTATTAGGCCAAAGTACGAGTCTAAGACCTTAGCTATTAGGCCAGAGTAAGAGTTAAGACCTTAACCAGTAGGCCAGAGTAAGAGTTAAGACCTTAACTATTAGGCCAGAGTACGAGTCTAAGACCTTAGCTATTATGCCAGAGTAAGAGTTAAGGCCTTAGCTATTAGGCCAGAGTACGAGTCTAAGACCTTAGCTATTAGGCCAGAGTAAGAGTTAAGACCTTAACCAGTAGGCCAGAGTATAAGTCTAAGACCTTAGCTATTAGGCCAGAGTAAGAGTTAAGACCTTAACCAGTAGGCCAGAGTAAGAGTTAAGACCTTAACCTGTAGGCCAGAGTACGAGTCTAAGACCTTAGCTATTAGGCCAGAGTAAGGGTTAAGACCTTAACCAGTAGGCCAGTGTAAGAGTTAAGACCATAAACATTAGGCCAGAGTGCGAGTCTAAGACCTTAGCTATTAGGCCAGAGTAAGAAATAAGACCTTAGCTGTTAGGCCAGAGTAAGAGTTAAGACCTTAACCAGTAGGCCAGAGTACGAGTCTAAGACCTTAGCTATTAGGCCAGAGTAAGAGTTAAGACCTTAACCAGTAGGCCAGAGTAAGAGTTAAGACCTCAACCTGTAGGCCAGAGTATGAGTCTAAGACCTTAGCTATTAGGCCAGAGTAAGAGTCTAAGACCTTAGCTAATAGGCCAGAGTAAGAGTTAATACCTTAACCAGTAGACCAGAGAAAAAGTTAAGACCTTAACCATTAGGCCAGAGTACGAGTCTAAGACCTTAGCTATTAGGCCAGAGTGCGAGTCTAAGACCTTAGCTATTAGGCCAGAGTAAGAGTTAAGACCTTAACCATTAGGCCAGAGTACGAGTCTAAGACCGTAGCTATTAGGCCAGAGTGCGAGTCTAAGACCTTAGCTATTAGGTCAGAGTAAGAGTTAAGACCTTAACCAGTAGGCCAGAGCAAGAGTTAATACCTTAACCATTAGGCCATAGTACGAGTCTAAGACTTTAACTATTAGGCCAGAGTAAGAGTTAAGACCTTAACCATTAGGCCAGAGTACGAGTCTAAGACCGTAGCTATTAGGCCAGAGTAAGAGTTAAGACCTTAGCTATTAGGCCAGAGTAAGAGTTAAGACCTTAACCAGTAGGCCAGAGTAAGAGTTAAGACCTTAACCAGTAGGCTAGAGTACGAGTCTAAGACCTTAGCTATTAGGCCAGAGTAAGAGTTAAGACCTTAACCATTAGGCCAGAGTACGAGTCTAAGACCTTAGCTATTAGGCCAGAGTAAGAGTTAAGACCTTAGCTATTAGGCCAGAGCAAGAGTTAAGACCTTATCCATTAGGCCAGAGTACAAGTCTAAGACCTTAGCTATTAGGCCAGAGTATGAGTCTAAGACCTTAGCTGTTAGGCCAGAGTAAGAGTTAAGACCTTAGCTATTAGGCTAGAGTAAGAGTTAAGACCTTAACAATTAGGCCAGAGTATGAGGCTAAGACCTTAGCTATTAGGCCAGAGTAAGAGTTAAGACCTTAGCTATTGGGCCAGAGTAAGAGTTAAGACCTTAAACAGTAGGCCAGAGTAAGAGTTAAGACCTTAACCAGTAGGCCAGAGAAAGAGTTAAGACCTTAACCATTAGGCCAGAGTACGAGTCTAAGACCTTAGCTATTAGGCCTGAGTAAGAGTTAAGACCTTAGCTCTTAGGCCAGAGTAAGAGTTACGACCTTAACCAGTAGGCCAGAGTACGAGTCTAAGACCTTAGCTATTAGGCCAGAGTAAGAGTTAATACCTTAGCTATTAGGCCAGAGTAAGAGTTAAGACCTTAACCAGTAGGCCAGAGTAAGAGTTAAGACCTTAACCAGTAGGCTAGAGTATGAGTCTAAGACCTTAGCTATTAGGCCAGAGTAAGAGTTAAGACCTTAGCTATTAGGCCAGAGTACGAGTCTAAGACCTTAGCTATTAGGTCAGAGTAAGAGTTAAGACCTTAACCAGTAGGCCAGAGTAAGAGTTAAGACCTTAGCTATTAGGCTAGAGTAAGAGTTAAGACCTTAACTATTAGACCAGAGTACAAATATAAGACCTTAGCTATTAGGCCAGAGTATGAGTCTAAGACCTTAGCTATTAGGCCAGAGTAAGAGTTAAGACCTTAACCAGTAGGCCAGAGTAAGAGTTAAGACTTTAACCATTAATCCAGAGTAGGAGTCTAAGACCTTAGCTATTAGGCCAGAGTAAGAGTTAAGACATTAGCTATTAGGCCAGAGTAAAAGTTAAGACCTTAACCATTAGGCCAGAGTACGAGTCTAAGACCTTAGCTATTAGGCCAGAGTATGAGTCTAAGACCTTAGCTATTGGCCAGAGTAAGAGTTAAGACCTTAACCATTAGGCCAGAGTACGAGTCTAAGACCTTAGCTATTAGGCAGGAGTAAGAGTTAAGACCTTAGCTATTAGGCCAGAGTAATAGTTAAGACCTTAACCAGTAGGCCATAGTACGAGTCTAAGACCTTAGCTATTAGGCCAGAGTAATAGTTAAGACCTTAGATATTAGGCCAGATTACGAGTCTAAGACCTTTGCTATTAGGCCAGAGTAAGAGTTAAGACCTTAACCATTAGGCCATAGTACAAGTCTAAGACCTTAGCTATTAGGCCAGAGTAAGAGTTAAGACCTTAGCTATTAGGCCAGAGTAAGAGTTAAGACCTTAAACATTGGGCCAGAGTATGAGTCTAAGACCTTAGCTATTAGGCCAGAGTAAGAGTTAAGACCTTAACCATTAGACCAGAGTACGAGTCTAAGACCTTAGCTATTAGGCCAGAGTAAGAGTTCAGACTTTAACCAGTAGGCCAGAGTAAGAGTTAAGATCTTAACCACTAGGCCATAGTACGAGTCTTAAATACCAGGCAAAAAGTTGGGGGCAACCATTAGTCAGATTCCACTCTCCTACAAAGACCTTAGCTATTAGGCCAGAGTAAGAGTTAAGACCTTAACCATTAGGCCAGAGTATGAGTCTAAGACCTTAACCATTAGGCCAGTGTAAGAGTTAAGACCTTAGCTATTAGGCCAGAGTAAGAGTTAAGACCCTAACCAGTGAGCCAGAGTATGAGTCTAAGACCTTAGCTATTAAGTCAGAGTAAGAGTTAGGACCTTAACCAGTAGGCCAGAGTAAGAGTTAAGAACTTAACCTGTAGGCCATAGTACGAGTCTAAGACCTTAGCTCTTAGGCCAGAGTAAGAGTTAAGACCTTAGCTATTAAGCCAGAGTAAGACTTAAGACCTTAACCATTAGGGCAGAGTACGAGTCTAAGACCTTCGCTATTATGCCAGAGTAAGATTTAAGACCTTAGCTATTAGGCCAGAGTAAGAGTTAAGACCTTAACCAGTAGGCCAGAGTAAGAGTTAAGACCTTAACCAGTAGGCTAGAGTATGAGTCTAAGACCTTAGCTATTAGGCAGGAGTAAGAGTTAAGACCTTAGCTATTAGGCCAGAGTAAGAGTTAAGACCTTAACCAGTAGGCCATAGTACGAGTCTAAGACCTTAGCTATTAGGCCAGAGTAAGAGTTAAGACCTTAGCTATTAGGCCAGATTACGAGTCTAAGACCTTTGCTATTAGGCCAGAGTAAGAGTTAAGACCTTAGCTATTAGGCCAGAGTAAGAGTTAAGACCTTAACCAGTAGGCCAGTGTAAGCGTTAAGACCTTAACCATTAGGCCAGAGTACGAGTCTAAGACCTTAGCTATTAGGCCAGTGTAAGCGTTAAACCTTAACCATTAGGCCAGAGCACTAGTCAAAGACCTTAGCTATTAGGCCAGTGTACGAGTCTAAGACCTTAGCTTTTAGGCCAGAGTAAGAGTTAAGACCTTAACCATTAGGCCGGAGTATGAGTCTAAGACCTTAGCTATTAGGCCAGAGTAAGAGTTAAGAACATAGCTATTAGGCCAGAGTAAGAGTTAAGACCTTAACCATTAGGCCAGAGTACGAGTCTAAGACCTTATCTATTAGGACAGAGTAAGAGTTAAGACCTTAAACATTAGGCCAGAGTACGAGTCTAAGACCTTAGCTATTAGGCAGGAGTAAGTGTTAAGACCTTAGCTATTAGGCCAGAGTAAGAGTTAAGACCTTAACCAGTAGGCCATAGTACGAGTCAAAGACCTTAGCTATTAGGCCAGAGTAAGAGTTAAGACCTTAGCTATTAGGCCAGATTATGAGTCGAAGACCTTTGCTATTAGGCCAGAGTAAGAGTCAAGACCTTAGCTATTAGGCCAGAGTAAGAATTAAGACCTTAAGCAGTAGGCCAGTGTAAGCGTTAAGACCTTAACCATTAGGCCAGAGTACGAGTCTAAGACCTTAGCTATTAGGCCAGAGTAAGAGTTAAGACCTTAACCAGTAGGCCAGAGTAAGAGTTAAGACCTTAACCATTAGGCCATAGTACGAGTCTAAGACCTTAGCTATTAGGCCAGAGTAAGAGTTAGGACCTTAGCTATTAGGCCAGAGTACGAGTCTAAGACCTTAGCTATTAGGCCAGAGTAATAGTTAAGACCTTAGCTATTAGGCCAGAGCACGAGTCTGAGACCTTAGCTATTAGGCCAGAGTAAGAGTTAAGACCTAAACCAGTAGGCCAGAGTAAGAGTTAAGACCTTAGCTATTAGGCCAGAGTAAGAGTTAAGACCTTAACCAGTAGGCCAGAATACGAATCTAAGACCTTAGCTATTAGGCCAAAGTACGAGTCTAAGACCTTAGCTATTAGGCCAGAGTAAGAGTTAAGACCTTAACCAGTAGGCCAGAGTAAGAGTTAAGACCTTAACTATTAGGCCAGAGTACGAGTCTAAGACCTTAGCTATTATGCCAGAGTAAGAGTTAAGGCCTTAGCTATTAGGCCAGAGTACGAGTCTAAGACCTTAGCTATTAGGCCAGAGTAAGAGTTAAGACCTTAACCAGTAGGCCAGAGTATAAGTCTAAGACCTTAGCTATTAGGCCAGAGTAAGAGTTAAGACCTTAACCAGTAGGCCAGAGTAAGAGTTAAGACCTTAACCTGTAGGCCAGAGTACGAGTCTAAGACCTTAGCTATTAGGCCAGAGTAAGGGTTAAGACCTTAACCAGTAGGCCAGTGTAAGAGTTAAGACCATAAACATTAGGCCAGAGTGCGAGTCTAAGACCTTAGCTATTAGGCCAGAGTAAGAAATAAGACCTTAGCTGTTAGGCCAGAGTAAGAGTTAAGACCTTAACCAGTAGGCCAGAGTACGAGTCTAAGACCTTAGCTATTAGGCCAGAGTAAGAGTTAAGACCTTAACCAGTAGGCCAGAGTAAGAGTTAAGACCTCAACCTGTAGGCCAGAGTACGAGTCTAAGACCTTAGCTATTAGGCCAGAGTACGAGTCTAAGACCTTAGCTAATAGGCCAGAGTAAGAGTTAATACCTTAACCAGTAGACCAGAGAAAAAGTTAAGACCTTAACCATTAGGCCAGAGTACGAGTCTAAGACCTTAGCTATTAGGCCAGAGTGCGAGTCTAAGACCTTAGCTATTAGGCCAGAGTAAGAGTTAAGACCTTAACCATTAGGCCAGAGTACGAGTCTAAGACCGTAGCTATTAGGCCAGAGTGCGAGTCTAAGACCTTAGCTATTAGGTCAGAGTAAGAGTTAAGACCTTAACCAGTAGGCCAGAGCAAGAGTTAATACCTTAACCATTAGGCCATAGTACGAGTCTAAGACTTTAACTATTAGGCCAGAGTAAGAGTTAAGACCTTAACCATTAGGCCAGAGTACGAGTCTAAGACCGTAGCTATTAGGCCAGAGTAAGAGTTAAGACCTTAGCTATTAGGCCAGAGTAAGAGTTAAGACCTTAACCAGTAGGCCAGAGTAAGAGTTAAGACCTTAACCAGTAGGCTAGAGTACGAGTCTAAGACCTTAGCTATTAGGCCAGAGTAAGAGTTAAGACCTTAACCATTAGGCCAGAGTACGAGTCTAAGACCTTAGCTATTAGGCCAGAGTAAGAGTTAAGACCTTAGCTATTAGGCCAGAGCAAGAGTTAAGACCTTATCCATTAGGCCAGAGTACAAGTCTAAGACCTTAGCTATTAGGCCAGAGTATGAGTCTAAGACCTTAGCTGTTAGGCCAGAGTAAGAGTTAAGACCTTAGCTATTAGGCTAGAGTAAGAGTTAAGACCTTAACAATTAGGCCAGAGTATGAGGCTAAGACCTTAGCTATTAGGCCAGAGTAAGAGTTAAGACCTTAGCTATTGGGCCAGAGTAAGAGTTAAGACCTTAAACAGTAGGCCAGAGTAAGAGTTAAGACCTTAACCAGTAGGCCAGAGAAAGAGTTAAGACCTTAACCATTAGGCCAGAGTACGAGTCTAAGACCTTAGCTATTAGGCCTGAGTAAGAGTTAAGACCTTAGCTCTTAGGCCAGAGTAAGAGTTACGACCTTAACCAGTAGGCCAGAGTACGAGTCTAAGACCTTAGCTATTAGGCCAGAGTAAGAGTTAATACCTTAGCTATTAGGCCAGAGTAAGAGTTAAGACCTTAACCAGTAGGCCAGAGTAAGAGTTAAGACCTTAACCAGTAGGCTAGAGTATGAGTCTAAGACCTTAGCTATTAGGCCAGAGTAAGAGTTAAGACCTTAGCTATTAGGCCAGAGTACGAGTCTAAGACCTTAGCTATTAGGTCAGAGTAAGAGTTAAGACCTTAACCAGTAGGCCAGAGTAAGAGTTAAGACCTTAGCTATTAGGCTAGAGTAAGAGTTAAGACCTTAACTATTAGACCAGAGTACAAATCTAAGACCTTAGCTATTAGGCCAGAGTATGAGTCTAAGACCTTAGCTATTAGGCCAGAGTAAGAGTTAAGACCTTAACCAGTAGGCCAGAGTAAGAGTTAAGACTTTAACCATTAATCCAGAGTAGGAGTCTAAGACCTTAGCTATTAGGCCAGAGTAAGAGTTAAGACATTAGCTATTAGGCCAGAGTAAAAGTTAAGACCTTAACCATTAGGCCAGAGTACGAGTCTAAGACCTTAGCTATTAGGCCAGAGTATGAGTCTAAGACCTTAGCTATTGGCCAGAGTAAGAGTTAAGACCTTAACCATTAGGCCAGAGTACGAGTCTAAGACCTTAGCTATTAGGCAGGAGTAAGAGTTACGACCTTAGCTATTAGGCCAGAGTAATAGTTAAGACCTTAACCAGTAGGCCATAGTACGAGTCTAAGACCTTAGCTATTAGGCCAGAGTAATAGTTAAGACCTTAGATATTAGGCCAGATTACGAGTCTAAGACCTTTGCTATTAGGCCAGAGTAAGAGTTAAGACCTTAACCATTAGGCCATAGTACAAGTCTAAGACCTTAGCTATTAGGCCAGAGTAAGAGTTAAGACCTTAGCTATTAGGCCAGAGTAAGAGTTAAGACCTTAAACATTGGGCCAGAGTATGAGTCTAAGACCTTAGCTATTAGGCCAGAGTAAGAGTTAAGACCTTAACCATTAGACCAGAGTACGAGTCTAAGACCTTAGCTATTAGGCCAGAGTAAGAGTTCAGACTTTAACCAGTAGGCCAGAGTAAGAGTTAAGATCTTAACCACTAGGCCATAGTACGAGTCTTAAATACCAGGCAAAAAGTTGGGGGCAACCATTAGTCAGATTCCACTCTCCTACAAAGACCTTAGCTATTAGGCCAGAGTAAGAGTTAAGACCTTAACCATTAGGCCAGAGTATGAGTCTAAGACCTTAACCATTAGGCCAGAGTAAGAGTTAAGACCTTAGCTATTAGGCCAGAGTAAGAGTTAAGACCCTAACCAGTGAGCCAGAGTATGAGTCTAAGACCTTAGCTATTAAGTCAGAGTAAGAGTTAGGACCTTAACCAGTAGGCCAGAGTAAGAGTTAAGAACTTAACCTGTAGGCCATAGTACGAGTCTAAGACCTTAGCTCTTAGGCCAGAGTAAGAGTTAAGACCTTAGCTATTAGGCCAGAGTACGAGTCTAAGACCTTAGCTATTAGGCCAGAGTAATAGTTAAGACCTTAGCTATTAGGCCAGAGCACGAGTCTGAGACCTTAGCTATTAGGCCAGAGTAAGAGTTAAGACCTAAACCAGTAGGCCAGAGTAAGAGTTAAGACCTTAGCTATTAGGCCAGAGTAAGAGTTAAGACCTTAACCAGTAGGCCAGAATACGAATCTAAGACCTTAGCTATTAGGCCAAAGTACGAGTCTAAGACCTTAGCTATTAGGCCAGAGTAAGAGTTAAGACCTTAACCAGTAGGCCAGAGTAAGAGTTAAGACCTTAACTATTAGGCCAGAGTACGAGTCTAAGACCTTAGCTATTATGCCAGAGTAAGAGTTAAGGCCTTAGCTATTAGGCCAGAGTACGAGTCTAAGACCTTAGCTATTAGGCCAGAGTAAGAGTTAAGACCTTAACCAGTAGGCCAGAGTATAAGTCTAAGACCTTAGCTATTAGGCCAGAGTAAGAGTTAAGACCTTAACCAGTAGGCCAGAGTAAGAGTTAAGACCTTAACCTGTAGGCCAGAGTACGAGTCTAAGACCTTAGCTATTAGGCCAGAGTAAGGGTTAAGACCTTAACCAGTAGGCCAGTGTAAGAGTTAAGACCATAAACATTAGGCCAGAGTGCGAGTCTAAGACCTTAGCTATTAGGCCAGAGTAAGAAATAAGACCTTAGCTGTTAGGCCAGAGTAAGAGTTAAGACCTTAACCAGTAGGCCAGAGTACGAGTCTAAGACCTTAGCTATTAGGCCAGAGTAAGAGTTAAGACCTTAACCAGTAGGCCAGAGTAAGAGTTAAGACCTCAACCTGTAGGCCAGAGTACGAGTCTAAGACCTTAGCTATTAGGCCAGAGTACGAGTCTAAGACCTTAGCTAATAGGCCAGAGTAAGAGTTAATACCTTAACCAGTAGACCAGAGAAAAAGTTAAGACCTTAACCATTAGGCCAGAGTACGAGTCTAAGACCTTAGCTATTAGGCCAGAGTGCGAGTCTAAGACCTTAGCTATTAGGCCAGAGTAAGAGTTAAGACCTTAACCATTAGGCCAGAGTACGAGTCTAAGACCGTAGCTATTAGGCCAGAGTGCGAGTCTAAGACCTTAGCTATTAGGTCAGAGTAAGAGTTAAGACCTTAACCAGTAGGCCAGAGCAAGAGTTAATACCTTAACCATTAGGCCATAGTACGAGTCTAAGACTTTAACTATTAGGCCAGAGTAAGAGTTAAGACCTTAACCATTAGGCCAGAGTACGAGTCTAAGACCGTAGCTATTAGTAGGGGTGGGCGGAATTTGCGTAATCGCGTTACGCAAATCTCCGCGAAACGGTAAAAAATCTCCGCGAACACGCAGAAATTCCGCGAACACGCGGAATTGCTTGTTCGCGATACTTTTTTCCTGTTCGCGATCGCTGTTTGCGTGCTCGGGGTGAAATATCTCGCGAACACGCATATTGAGAACGCGAACAAGCAAAAAATTTCGCGAAGTCGCGGAACGCAGATTTTTGGGTAATTTCGCGTTCTCCGCGGAACGCGAAATTACCCAAATTCCGCAAATTCCGCGAACGGAACGGAATTTACCGCCCAGGCCTAGCTATTAGGCCAGAGTAAGAGTTAAGACCTTAGCTATTAGGCCAGAGTAAGAGTTAAGACCTTAACCAGTAGGCCAGAGTAAGAGTTAAGACCTTAACCAGTAGGCTAGAGTACGAGTCTAAGACCTTAGCTATTAGGCCAGAGTAAGAGTTAAGACCTTAACCATTAGGCCAGAGTACGAGTCTAAGACCTTAGCTATTAGGCCAGAGTAAGAGTTAAGACCTTAGCTATTAGGCCAGAGCAAGAGTTAAGACCTTATCCATTAGGCCAGAGTACAAGTCTAAGACCTTAGCTATTAGGCCAGAGTATGAGTCTAAGACCTTAGCTGTTAGGCCAGAGTAAGAGTTAAGACCTTAGCTATTAGGCTAGAGTAAGAGTTAAGACCTTAACAATTAGGCCAGAGTATGAGGCTAAGACCTTAGCTATTAGGCCAGAGTAAGAGTTAAGACCTTAGCTATTGGGCCAGAGTAAGAGTTAAGACCTTAAACAGTAGGCCAGAGTAAGAGTTAAGACCTTAACCAGTAGGCCAGAGAAAGAGTTAAGACCTTAACCATTAGGCCAGAGTACGAGTCTAAGACCTTAGCTATTAGGCCTGAGTAAGAGTTAAGACCTTAGCTCTTAGGCCAGAGTAAGAGTTACGACCTTAACCAGTAGGCCAGAGTACGAGTCTAAGACCTTAGCTATTAGGCCAGAGTAAGAGTTAATACCTTAGCTATTAGGCCAGAGTAAGAGTTAAGACCTTAACCAGTAGGCCAGAGTAAGAGTTAAGACCTTAACCAGTAGGCTAGAGTATGAGTCTAAGACCTTAGCTATTAGGCCAGAGTAAGAGTTAAGACCTTAGCTATTAGGCCAGAGTACGAGTCTAAGACCTTAGCTATTAGGTCAGAGTAAGAGTTAAGACCTTAACCAGTAGGCCAGAGTAAGAGTTAAGACCTTAGCTATTAGGCTAGAGTAAGAGTTAAGACCTTAACTATTAGACCAGAGTACAAATCTAAGACCTTAGCTATTAGGCCAGAGTATGAGTCTAAGACCTTAGCTATTAGGCCAGAGTAAGAGTTAAGACCTTAACCAGTAGGCCAGAGTAAGAGTTAAGACTTTAACCATTAATCCAGAGTAGGAGTCTAAGACCTTAGCTATTAGGCCAGAGTAAGAGTTAAGACATTAGCTATTAGGCCAGAGTAAAAGTTAAGACCTTAACCATTAGGCCAGAGTACGAGTCTAAGACCTTAGCTATTAGGCCAGAGTATGAGTCTAAGACCTTAGCTATTGGCCAGAGTAAGAGTTAAGACCTTAACCATTAGGCCAGAGTACGAGTCTAAGACCTTAGCTATTAGGCAGGAGTAAGAGTTAAGACCTTAGCTATTAGGCCAGAGTAATAGTTAAGACCTTAACCAGTAGGCCATAGTACGAGTCTAAGACCTTAGCTATTAGGCCAGAGTAATAGTTAAGACCTTAGATATTAGGCCAGATTACGAGTCTAAGACCTTTGCTATTAGGCCAGAGTAAGAGTTAAGACCTTAACCATTAGGCCATAGTACAAGTCTAAGACCTTAGCTATTAGGCCAGAGTAAGAGTTAAGACCTTAGCTATTAGGCCAGAGTAAGAGTTAAGACCTTAAACATTGGGCCAGAGTATGAGTCTAAGACCTTAGCTATTAGGCCAGAGTAAGAGTTAAGACCTTAACCATTAGACCAGAGTACGAGTCTAAGACCTTAGCTATTAGGCCAGAGTAAGAGTTCAGACTTTAACCAGTAGGCCAGAGTAAGAGTTAAGATCTTAACCACTAGGCCATAGTACGAGTCTTAAATACCAGGCAAAAAGTTGGGGGCAACCATTAGTCAGATTCCACTCTCCTACAAAGACCTTAGCTATTAGGCCAGAGTAAGAGTTAAGACCTTAACCATTAGGCCAGAGTATGAGTCTAAGACCTTAACCATTAGGCCAGAGTAAGAGTTAAGACCTTAGCTATTAGGCCAGAGTAAGAGTTAAGACCCTAACCAGTGAGCCAGAGTATGAGTCTAAGACCTTAGCTATTAAGTCAGAGTAAGAGTTAGGACCTTAACCAGTAGGCCAGAGTAAGAGTTAAGAACTTAACCTGTAGGCCATAGTACGAGTCTAAGACCTTAGCTCTTAGGCCAGAGTAAGAGTTAAGACCTTAGCTATTAAGCCAGAGTAAGACTTAAGACCTTAACCATTAGGGCAGAGTACGAGTCTAAGACCTTCGCTATTATGCCAGAGTAAGATTTAAGACCTTAGCTATTAGGCCAGAGTAAGAGTTAAGACCTTAACCAGTAGGCCAGAGTAAGAGTTAAGACCTTAACCAGTAGGCTAGAGTATGAGTCTAAGACCTTAGCTATTAGGCAGGAGTAAGAGTTAAGACCTTAGCTATTAGGCCAGAGTAAGAGTTAAGACCTTAACCAGTAGGCCATAGTACGAGTCTAAGACCTTAGCTATTAGGCCAGAGTAAGAGTTAAGACCTTAGCTATTAGGCCAGATTACGAGTCTAAGACCTTTGCTATTAGGCCAGAGTAAGAGTTAAGACCTTAGCTATTAGGCCAGAGTAAGAGTTAAGACCTTAACCAGTAGGCCAGTGTAAGCGTTAAGACCTTAACCATTAGGCCAGAGTACGAGTCTAAGACCTTAGCTATTAGGCCAGTGTAAGCGTTAAACCTTAACCATTAGGCCAGAGCACTAGTCAAAGACCTTAGCTATTAGGCCAGTGTACGAGTCTAAGACCTTAGCTTTTAGGCCAGAGTAAGAGTTAAGACCTTAACCATTAGGCCGGAGTATGAGTCTAAGACCTTAGCTATTAGGCCAGAGTAAGAGTTAAGAACATAGCTATTAGGCCAGAGTAAGAGTTAAGACCTTAACCATTAGGCCAGAGTACGAGTCTAAGACCTTATCTATTAGGACAGAGTAAGAGTTAAGACCTTAAACATTAGGCCAGAGTACGAGTCTAAGACCTTAGCTATTAGGCAGGAGTAAGTGTTAAGACCTTAGCTATTAGGCCAGAGTAAGAGTTAAGACCTTAACCAGTAGGCCATAGTACGAGTCAAAGACCTTAGCTATTAGGCCAGAGTAAGAGTTAAGACCTTAGCTATTAGGCCAGATTATGAGTCGAAGACCTTTGCTATTAGGCCAGAGTAAGAGTCAAGACCTTAGCTATTAGGCCAGAGTAAGAATTAAGACCTTAAGCAGTAGGCCAGTGTAAGCGTTAAGACCTTAACCATTAGGCCAGAGTACGAGTCTAAGACCTTAGCTATTAGGCCAGAGTAAGAGTTAAGACCTTAACCAGTAGGCCAGAGTAAGAGTTAAGACCTTAACCATTAGGCCATAGTACGAGTCTAAGACCTTAGCTATTAGGCCAGAGTAAGAGTTAGGACCTTAGCTATTAGGCCAGAGTACGAGTCTAAGACCTTAGCTATTAGGCCAGAGTAAGAGTTAAAACCTTAGCTATTAGGCCAGAGTAGGAGTCTTAGACCTTAGCTATTAGGCCAGAGTAAGAGTTAAGACCTTAACCAGTAGGCCAGAGTACGAGTCTAAGACCTTAGCTATTAGGCCAGAGTAAGAATTAAGACCTTAGCTAATAGGCCAGAGTAAGAGTTAAGGCCTTAACCAGTAGGCCAGAGCACGAGTCGAAGACCTTAGCTATTAGGCCAGAGTACGAGTTTAAGACCTTAGCTATTAGGCCAGAGTAAGAGTTAAGACCTTAACCAGTAGGCCAGAGTAAGAGTTAAGACCTTAACCAGTA
The DNA here is from genome assembly GCF_964204655.1 of Triturus cristatus. Classification (NCBI taxonomy): domain Eukaryota; kingdom Metazoa; phylum Chordata; class Amphibia; order Caudata; family Salamandridae; genus Triturus; species Triturus cristatus. The sequence goes on along the minus strand of NC_140580.1, from coordinate 246,280,894 downwards.
GGCCAGAGTACAAGTCTAAGACCTTAGCTATTAGGCCAGAGTAAGAGTTAAGACCTTAGCTATTAGGCCAGAGTAAGAGTTAAGACCTTAACCTGTAGGCCAGAGTACGAGTCTAAGACCTTAGCTATTAGGCCAGAGTAAGAGTTAAGACCTTAACCATTAGGCCAGAGTACTTGTCTAAGACCTTAGCTATTAGGCCAGATTACGAGTCTAAGACCTTTGCTCTTAGGCCAGAGTAAGAGTTAAGACCTTAACCATTAGGCCATAGTACAAGTCTAAGACCTTAGCTATTAGGCCAGAGTAAGAGTTAAGACCTTAGCTATTAGGCCAGAGTAAGAGTTAAGACCTTAACCAGTAGGCCAGAGTACGAATCTAAGACCTTAGATATTAGGCCAGAGTAAGAGTTAAGACCTTAACCTGTAGGCCATAGTACGAGTCTAAGACCTTAGCTATTAGGCCAGAGTAAGAGTTAAGACCTTAGCTATTAGGCCAGAGTAAGAGTTAAGACCTTAACCATTAGGCCAGAGTACGAGTCTAAGACCTTAGCTATTAGGCCAGATTACGAGTCTAAGACCTTAGCTATTAGGCCAGAGTAAGAGTTACGACCTTAACCAGTAGGCCAGAGTAAGAGTTAAGACCTTAACCATTAGGCCAGAGTACGAGTCTAAGACCTTAGCTATTAGGCCAGAGTACGAGTCTAAGACCTTAGCCATTAGGCCAGAGTATGAGTCTAAGACCTTAGCTATTAGGCCAGAGTAAGAGTTAAGACCTTAACCAGTAGACTAGAGTAAGAGTTAAGACCTTAACCATTAGTCCAGAGTACGAGTCTAAGACCTTAGCTATTAGGCCAGAGTAAGGGTTAAGACCTTAACCAGTAGGCCAGTGTAAGAATTAAGACCATAAACATTAGGACAGAGTACGAGTCTGAGACCTTAGCTATTAGGCCAGAGTAAGAGTTAAGACCTTAGCTGTTAGGCCAGAGTAAGAGTTAAGACCTTAACCAGTGGGCCAGAGTACGAGTCTAAGACCTTAGCTATTAGGCCAGAGTAAGAGATAAGACCTTAACCAGTAGGCCAGAGTAAGAGTTAAGACCTCAACCTCTAGGCCGGAGTACGAGTCTAAGACCTTAGCTATTAGGCCAGAGTACGAGTCTAAGACCTTAGCTATTAGGCCAGAGTAAGAGTTAAGACCTTAACCAGTAGACCAGAGTAAGAGTTAAGACCTTAACCATTAGGCCAGAGTACGCGTCTAAGACCTTAGCTATTAGGCCAGAGTACGAGTCTAAGACCTTAGCTATTAGGCCAGAGTAAGAGTTACGACCTTAACCAGTAGGCCAGAGTAAGAGTTAAGACCTTAACCATTAGGCCAGAGTACGAGTCTAAGACCTTAGCTATTAGACCAGAGTAAGAGTTAAGACCTTAACTAGTAGGCCAGAATAAGAGTTAAGACCTTAACCATTAGGCCATAGTACGAGTCTAAGACCTTAGCTATAAGGCCAGAATAAGAGTTAAGACCTTAACCATTAGGCCAGAGTACGAGTCTAAGACCTTAGCTATTATGCCAGAGTAATAGTTAAGACCTTAGCTATTAGGCCAGAGTAAGAGTTAAGACCTTAACCATTAGGCAAGAGTACAAGTCTAAGACCTTAGCTATTAGGCCAGAGTACGAGTCTAAGACCTTAGCTATTAGGCCAGATTAAGAGTTAAGACCTTAGCTATTAGGCCAGAGTAAGAGTTAAGACCTTAACCAGTAGGCCAGAGTATAAGTCTAAGACCTTAGCTATTAGGCCAGAGTAAGAGTTAAGACCTTAACCAGTTGGCCAGAGTAAAAGTTAAGACCTTAACCTGTAGGCCAGAATACGAGTCTAAGACCTTAGCTATTTGGTCAGAGTAAGAGTTAAGACCTTAGCTATTAGGCCAGAGTAAGAGTTAAGACCTTAACCAGTAGGCCAGAGTAAGAGTTAAAACCTTAGCTTTTAGGCCAGAGTAAGAGTTAAGACCTTAACCAGTAGGCCAGAGTACGAATCTAAGACCTTAGCTATTAGGCCAGAGTACGAGTCTAAGACCTTAGCTATTAGGCCAGAGTAAGAGTTAAGACCTTAACCAGTAGGCCAGAGTAAGAGTTAAGACCTTAACCATTAGGCCAGAGTACGAGTCTAAGACCTTAGCTATTAGGCCAGAGTAAGAGTTAAGACCTTAGCTATTAGGCCAGAGCACGAGTCTGAGACCTTAGCTATTAGGCCAGAGTAAGAGTTAAGACCTAAACCAGTAGGACAGAGTAAGAGTTAAGACCTTAGCTATTAGGCCAGAGTAAGAGTTAAGACCTTAACCAGTAGGCCAGAATACGAATCTAAGACCTTAGCTATTAGGCCAGAGTACGAGTCTAAGACCTTAGCTATTAGGCCAGAGTAAGAGTTAAGACCTTAACCAGTAGGCCAGAGTAAGAGTTAAGACCTTAACTATTAGGCCAGAGTACGAGTCTAAGACCTTAGCTATTAGGCCAGAGTAAGAGTTAAGGCCTTAGCTATTAGGCCAGAGTACGAGTCTAAGACCTTAGCTATTAGGCCAGAGTAAGAGTTAAGACCTTAACCAGTAGGCCAGAGTATAAGTCTAAGACCTTAGCTATTAGGCCAGAGTAAGAGTTAAGACCTTAACCAGTAGGCCAGAGTAAGAGTTAAGACCTTAACCTGTAGGCCAGAGTACGAGTCTAAGACCTTAGCTATTAGGCCAGAGTAAGAGTTAAGACCTTAGCTATTAGGCCAGAGCACGAGTCTGAGACCTTAGCTATTAGGCCAGAGTAAGAGTTAAGACCTAAACCAGTAGGACAGAGTAAGAGTTAAGACCTTAGCTATTAGGCCAGAGTAAGAGTTAAGACCTTAACCAGTAGGCCAGAATACGAATCTAAGACCTTAGCTATTAGGCCAGAGTACGAGTCTAAGACCTTAGCTATTAGGCCAGAGTAAGAGTTAAGACCTTAACCAGTAGGCCAGAGTAAGAGTTAAGACCTTAACTATTAGGCCAGAGTACGAGTCTAAGACCTTAGCTATTAGGCCAGAGTAAGAGTTAAGGCCTTAGCTATTAGGCCAGAGTACGAGTCTAAGACCTTAGCTATTAGGCCAGAGTAAGAGTTAAGACCTTAACCAGTAGGCCAGAGTATAAGTCTAAGACCTTAGCTATTAGGCCAGAGTAAGAGTTAAGACCTTAACCAGTAGGCCAGAGTAAGAGTTAAGACCTTAACCTGTAGGCCAGAGTACGAGTCTAAGACCTTAGCTATTAGGCCAGAGTAAGGGTTAGGACCTTAACCAGTAGGCCAGTGTAAGAGTTAAGACCATAAACATTAGGCCAGAGTGCGAGTCTAAGACCTTAGCTATTAGGCCAGAGTAAGAAATAAGACCTTAGCTGTTAGGCCAGAGTAAGAGTTAAGACCTTAACCAGTAGGCCAGAGTACGAGTCTAAGACCTTAGCTATTAGGCCAGAGTAAGAGTTAAGACCTTAACCAGTAGGCCAGAGTAAGAGTTAAGACCTCAACCTGTAGGCCAGAGTACGAGTCTAAGACCTTAGCTATTAGGCCAGAGTACGAGTCTAAGACCTTAGCTATTAGGCCAGAGTAAGAGTTAATACCTTAACCAGTAGACCAGAGAAAAAGTTAAGACCTTAACCATTAGGCCAGAGTACGAGTCTAAGACCTTAGCTATTAGGCCAGAGTGCGAGTCTAAGACCTTAGCTATTAGGCCAGAGTAAGAGTTAAGACCTTAACCATTAGGCCAGAGTACGAGTCTAAGACCGTAGCTATTAGGCCAGAGTGCGAGTCTAAGACCTTAGCTATTAGGTCAGAGTAAGAGTTAAGACCTTAACCAGTAGGCCAGAGCAAGAGTTAAGACCTTAACCATTAGGCCATAGTACGAGTCTAAGACTTTAACTATTAGGCCAGAGTAAGAGTTAAGACCTTAACCATTAGGCCAGAGTACGAGTCTAAGACCGTAGCTATTAGGCCAGAGTAAGAGTTAAGACCTTAGCTATTAGGCCAGAGTAAGAGTTAAGACCTTAACCAGTAGGCCAGAGTAAGAGTTAAGACCTTAACCAGTAGGCTAGAGTACGAGTCTAAGACCTTAGCTATTAGGCCAGAGTAAGAGTTAAGACCTTAACCATTAGGCCAGAGTACGAGTCTAAGACCTTAGCTATTAGGCCAGAGTAAGAGTTAAGACCTTAGCTATTAGGCCAGAGCAAGAGTTAAGACCTTATCCATTAGGCCAGAGTACAAGTCTAAGACCTTAGCTATTAGGCCAGAGTATAAGTCTAAGACCTTAGCTGTTAGGCCAGAGTAAGAGTTAAGACCTTAGCTATTAGGCCAGAGTAAGAGTTAAGACCTTAACAATTAGGCCAGAGTATGAGGCTAAGACCTTAGCTATTAGGCCAGAGTAAGAGTTAAGACCTTAGCTATTAGGCCAGAGTAAGAGTTAAGACCTTAAACAGTAGGCCAGAGTAAGAGTTAAGACCTTAACTAGTAGGCCAGAGAAAGAGTTAAGACCTTAACCATTAGGCCAGAGTACGAGTCTAAGACCTTAGCTATTAGGCCTGAGTAAGAGTTAAGACCTTAGCTCTTAGGCCAGAGTAAGAGTTACGACCTTAACCAGTAGGCCAGAGTACGAGTCTAAGACCTTAGCTATTAGGCCAGAGTAAGAGTTAAGACCTTAGCTATTAGGCCAGAGTAAGAGTTAAGACCTTAACCAGTAGGCCAGAGTAAGAGTTAAGACCTTAACCAGTAGGCTAGAGTACGAGTCTAAGACCTTAGCTATTAGGCCAGAGTAAGAGTTAAGGCCTTAGCTATTAGGCCAGAGTACGAGTCTGAGACCTTAGCTATTAGGCCAGAGTAAGAGTTAAGACCTTAACCAGTAGGCCAGAGTATAAGTCTAAGACCTTAGCTATTAGGCCAGAGTAAGAGTTAAGACCTTAACCAGTAGGCCAGAGTAAGAGTTAAGACCTTAACCTGTAGGCCAGAGTACGAGTCTAAGACCTTAGCTATTAGGCCAGAGTAAGGGTTAAGACATTAGCTATTAGGCCAGAGTAAAAGTTAAGACCTTAACCATTAATCCAGAGTAGGAGTCTAAGACCTTAGCTATTAGGCCAGAGTAAGAGTTAAGACATTAGCTATTAGGCCAGAGTAAAAGTTAAGACCTTAACCATTAGGCCAGAGTACGAGTCTAAGACCTTAGCTATTAGGCCAGAGTAAGAGTTAAGACCTTAACCATTAGGCCAGAGTATGAGTCTAAGACCTTAGCTATTAGGCCAGAGTATGAGTCTAAGACCTTAGCTATTAGGCCAGAGTAAGAGTTAAGACCTTAACCATTAGGCCAGAGTACGAGTCTAAGACCTTAGCTATTAAGCAGGAGTAAGAGTTAAGACCTTAGCTATTAGGCCAGAGTAATAGTTAAGACCTTAACCAGTAGGCCATAGTACGAGTCTAAGACCTTAGCTATTAGGCCAGAGTAATAGTTAAGACCTTAGCTATTAGGCCAGATTACGAGTCTAAGACCTTTGATATTAGGCCAGAGTAAGAGTTAAGACCTTAACCATTAGGCCATAGTACAAGTCTAAGACCTTAGCTATTAGGCCAGAGTAAGAGTTAAGACCTTAGCTATTAGGCCAGAGTAAGAGTTAAGACCTTAAACATTGAGCCAGAGTACGAGTCTAAGACCTTAGCTATTAGGCCAGAGTAAGAGTTAAGACCTTAACCAGTAGGCCAGAGTAAGAGTTAAGACCTTAACCATTAGGCCAGAGTACGAGTCTAAGACCTTAGCTATTAGGCCAGAGTAAGAGTTCAGACTTTAACCAGTAGGCCAGAGTAAGAGTTAAGATCTTAACCACTAGGCCATAGTACGAGTCTAAGACCTTAGCTATTAGGCCAGAGTAAGAGTTAAGACCTTAACCATTAGGCCAGAGTATGAGTCTAAGACCTTAACCATTAGGCCAGAGTAAGAGTTAAGACCTTAGCTATTAGGCCAGAGTAAGAGTTAAGACCCTATCCAGTGAGCCAGAGTATGAGTCTAAGACCTTAGCTATTAAGTCAGAGTAAGAGTTAGGACCTTAACCAGTAGGCCAGAGTAAGAGTTAAGACCTTAACCTGTAGGCCATAGTACGAGTCTAAGACCTTAGCTCTTAGGCCAGTGTAAGAGTTAAGACCTTAGCTATTAAGCCAGAGTAAGACTTAAGACCTTAACCATTAGGCCAGAGTACAAGTCTAAGACCTTAGCTATTAGGCCAGAGTACGAGTCTAAGACCTTAGCTATTAGGCCAGATTAAGAGTTAAGACCTTAGCTATTAGGCCAGAGTAAGAGTTAAGACCTTAACCAGTAGGCCAGAGTATAAGTCTAAGACCTTAGCTATTAGGCCAGAGTAAGAGTTAAGACCTTAACCAGTTGGCCAGAGTAAAAGTTAAGACCTTAACCTGTAGGCCAGAGTACGAGTCTAAGACCTTAGCTATTTGGTCAGAGTAAGAGTTAAGACCTTAGCTATTAGGCCAGAGTAAGAGTTAAGACCTTAACCAGTAGGCCAGAGTAAGAGTTAAGACCTTAGCTTTTAGGCCAGAGTAAGAGTTAAGACCTTAACCAGTAGGCCAGAGTACGAATCTAAGACCTTAGCTATTAGGCCAGAGTACGAGTCTATGACCTTAGCTATTAGGCCAGAGTAAGAGTTAAGACCTTAACCAGTAGGCCAGAGTAAGAGTTAAGACCTTAACTATTTGGCCAGAGTACGAGTCTAAGACCTTAGCTATTAGGCCAGAGTAAGTGTTAAGACCTTAGCTATTAGGCCAGAGTAAGAGTTAAGACCTTAACCAGTAGGCCAGAGTATAAGTCTAAGACCTTAGCTATTAGGCCAGAGTAAGAGTTAAGACCTTAACCAGTAGGCCAGAGTAAGTGTTAAGACCTTACCCTGTAGGCCAGAGTACGAGTCTAAGACCTTAGCTAATAGGCCAGAGTAAGGGTTAAGACCTTAACCAGTAGGCCAGTGTAAGAGTTAAGACCATAAACATTAGGCCAGAGTGCGAGTCTAAGACCTTAGCTATTAGGCCAGAGTAAGAGTTAAGACCTTAGCTATTAGGCCAGAGTAAGAGTTAAGACGTTAACCAGTAGGCCAGAGTACAAGTCTAAGACCTTAGCTATTAGGCTAGAGTACGAGTCTAAGACCTTAGCTATTAGGTCAGAGTAAGAGTTAAGACCTTAACCATTAGGCCAGAGTACGAGTCTAAGACCTTAGCTATTGGGCCAGAGTAAGAGTTAAGACCTTAGCTATTAGGCCAGAGCAAGAGTTAAGACCTTAACCATTAGGTCAGAGTACAAGTCTAAGACCTTAGCTATTAGGCCAGAGTATGTGTCTAAAACCTTAGCTGTTAGGCCAGAGTAAGAGTTAAGACCTTAGCTATGAGGCCAGAGTAAGAGTTAAGACCTTAACCATTAGGCCAGAGTATGAGTCTAAGACCTTAGCTATTAGGCCAGAGTAAGAGTTAAGACCTTAGCTATTAGGCCAGAGTAAGAGTGAAGACCTCAACCAGTAGGCCAGAGTAAGAGTTAAGTCCTTAACCAGTAGGCCAGAGAAAGAGTTAAGACCTTAACCATTAGGCCAGAGTACGAGTCTAAGACCTTAGCTATTAGGACAGAGTAAGAATTAAGACCTTAGCTATTAGGCCAGAGTAAGAGTTAAGACCTTAACCAGTAGGCCAGAGTATGAGTCTAAGACCTTAGCTATTAGGCCAGAGTAAGAGATAAGACCTTAAACATTAGGCCAGAGTAAGAGTTAAGACCTTAACCTGTAGGCCATAGTACGAGTCTAAGACCTTAGGTATTATGCCAGATTAAGAGGTAAGACCTTAACCATTAGGCCAAAGTACGAGTCTAAGACCTTTGCTATTAGGCCAGAGTAGGAGTTAAGACCTTAGCTATTAGGCCAGAGTAAGAGTTAAGACCTTAACCAGTAGGCCAGAGTAAGAGTTAAGACCTTAACCATTAGGCCAGAGTACGAGTCTAAGACCTTAGCTATTAGGCCAGAGTAAGAGTTAAGACCTTAACCAGTAGGCCAGAGTAAGAGGTAAGACCTTAACCATTAGGCCAGAGTACGAGTCTAAGACCTTAGCTATTAGGCCAGAGTAAGAGTTAAGACCTTAGCTATTAGGCCAGAGCACGAGTCTGAGACCTTAGCTATTAGGCCAGAGTAAGAGTTAAGACCTAAACCAGTAGGACAGAGTAAGAGTTAAGACCTTAGCTATTAGGCCAGAGTAAGAGTTAAGACCTTAACCAGTAGGCCAGAATACGAATCTAAGACCTTAGCTATTAGGCCAGAGTACGAGTCTAAGACCTTAGCTATTAGGCCAGAGTAAGAGTTAAGACCTTAACCAGTAGGCCAGAGTAAGAGTTAAGACCTTAACTATTAGGCCAGAGTACGAGTCTAAGACCTTAGCTATTAGGCCAGAGTAAGAGTTAAGGCCTTAGCTATTAGGCCAGAGTACGAGTCTAAGACCTTAGCTATTAGGCCAGAGTAAGAGTTAAGACCTTAACCAGTAGGCCAGAGTATAAGTCTAAGACCTTAGCTATTAGGCCAGAGTAAGAGTTAAGACCTTAACCAGTAGGCCAGAGTAAGAGTTAAGACCATAAACATTAGGCCAGAGTGCGAGTCTAAGACCTTAGCTATTAGGCCAGAGTAAGAAATAAGACTTTAGCTGTTAGGCCAGAGTAAGAGTTAAGACCTTAACCAGTAGGCCAGAGTACGAGTCTAAGACCTTAGCTATTAGGCCAGAGTAAGAGTTAAGGCCTTAGCTATTAGGCCAGAGTACGAGTCTAAGACCTTAGCTATTAGGCCAGAGTAAGAGTTAAGACCTTAACCAGTAGGCCAGAGTATAAGTCTAAGACCTTAGCTATTAGGCCAGAGTAAGAGTTAAGACCTTAACCAGTAGGCCAGAGTAAGAGTTAAGACCATAAACATTAGGCCAGAGTGCGAGTCTAAGACCTTAGCTATTAGGCCAGAGTAAGAAATAAGACTTTAGCTGTTAGGCCAGAGTAAGAGTTAAGACCTTAACCAGTAGGCCAGAGTACGAGTCTAAGACCTTAGCTATTAGGCCAGAGTAAGAGTTAAGACCTTAACCAGTAGGCCAGAGTAAGAGTTAAGACCTCAACCTGTAGGCCAGAGTACGAGTCTAAGACCTTAGCTATTAGGCCAGAGTACGAGTCTAAGACCTTAGCTATTAGGCCAGAGTAAGAGTTAATACCTTAACCAGTAGACCAGAGAAAAAGTTAAGACCTTAACCATTAGGCCAGAGTACGAGTCTAAGACCTTAGCTATTAGGCCAGAGTGCGAGTCTAAGACCTTAGCTATTAGGCCAGAGTAAGAGTTAAGACCTTAACCATTAGGCCAGAGTACGAGTCTAAGACCGTAGCTATTAGGCCAGAGTGCGAGTCTAAGACCTTAGCTATTAGGTCAGAGTAAGAGTTAAGACCTTAACCAGTAGGCCAGAGCAAGAGTTAAGACCTTAACCATTAGGCCATAGTACGAGTCTAAGACTTTAACTATTAGGCCAGAGTAAGAGTTAAGACCTTAACCATTAGGCCAGAGTACGAGTCTAAGACCGTAGCTATTAGGCCAGAGTAAGAGTTAAGACCTTAGCTATTAGGCCAGAGTAAGAGTTAAGACCTTAACCAGTAGGCCAGAGTAAGAGTTAAGACCTTAACCAGTAGGCTAGAGTACGAGTCTAAGACCTTAGCTATTAGGCCAGAGTAAGAGTTAAGACCTTAACCATTAGGCCAGAGTACGAGTCTAAGACCTTAGCTATTAGGCCAGAGTAAGAGTTAAGACCTTAGCTATTAGGCCAGAGCAAGAGTTAAGACCTTATCCATTAGGCCAGAGTACAAGTCTAAGACCTTAGCTATTAGGCCAGAGTATAAGTCTAAGACCTTAGCTGTTAGGCCAGAGTAAGAGTTAAGACCTTAGCTATTAGGCCAGAGTAAGAGTTAAGACCTTAACAATTAGGCCAGAGTATGAGGCTAAGACCTTAGCTATTAGGCCAGAGTAAGAGTTAAGACCTTAGCTATTAGGCCAGAGTAAGAGTTAAGACCTTAAACAGTAGGCCAGAGTAAGAGTTAAGACCTTAACCAGTAGGCCAGAGAAAGAGTTAAGACCTTAACCATTAGGCCAGAGTACGAGTCTAAGACCTTAGCTATTAGGCCTGAGTAAGAGTTAAGACCTTAGCTCTTAGGCCAGAGTAAGAGTTACGACCTTAACCAGTAGGCCAGAGTACGAGTCTAAGACCTTAGCTATTAGGCCAGAGTAAGAGTTAAGACCTTAGCTATTAGGCCAGAGTAAGAGTTAAGACCTTAACCAGTAGGCCAGAGTAAGAGTTAAGACCTTAACCAGTAGGCTAGAGTATGAGTCTAAGACCTTAGCTATTAGGCCAGAGTAAGAGTTAAGACCTTAACTATTAGGCCAGAGTACGAGTCTAAGACCTTAGCTATTAGGCCAGAGTAAGAGTTAAGGCCTTAGCTATTAGGCCAGAGTACGAGTCTGAGACCTTAGCTATTAGGCCAGAGTAAGAGTTAAGACCTTAACCAGTAGGCCAGAGTATAAGTCTAAGACCTTAGCTATTAGGCCAGAGTAAGAGTTAAGACCTTAACCAGTAGGCCAGAGTAAGAGTTAAGACCTTAACCTGTAGGCCAGAGTACGAGTCTAAGACCTTAGCTATTAGGCCAGAGTAAGGGTTAAGACATTAGCTATTAGGCCAGAGTAAAAGTAAAGACCTTAACCATTAATCCAGAGTAGGAGTCTAAGACCTTAGCTATTAGGCCAGAGTAAGAGTTAAGACATTAGCTATTAGGCCAGAGTAGAAGTTAAGACCTTAACCATTAGGCCAGAGTATGAGTCTAAGACCTTAGCTATTAGGCCAGAGTAAGAGTTAAGACCTTAACCATTAGGCCAGAGTATGAGTCCAAGACCTTAGCTATTAGGCCAGAGTATGAGTCTAAGACCTTAGCTATTAGGCCAGAGTAAGAGTTAAGACCTTAACCATTAGGCCAGAGTACGAGTCTAAGACCTTAGCTATTAGGCAGGAGTAAGAGTTAAGACCTTAGCTATTAGGCCAGAGTAATAGTTAAGACCTTAACCAGTAGGCCATAGTATGAGTCTAAGACCTTAGCTATTAGGCCAGAGTAATAGTTAAGACCTTAGCTATTAGGCCAGATTACGAGTCTAAGACCTTTGCTATTAGGCCAGAGTAAGAGTTAAGACCTTAACCATTAGGCCATAGTACAAGTCTAAGACCCTAGCTATTAGGCCAGAGTAAGAGTTAAGACCTTAGCTATTAGGCCAGAGTAAGAGTTAAGACCTTAAACATTGGGCCAGAGTACGAGTCTAAGACCTTAGCTATTAGGCCAGAGTAAGAGTTAAGACCTTAACCAGTAGGCCAGAGTAAGAGTTAAGACCTTAACCATTAGGCCAGAGTACGAGTCTAAGACCTTAGCTATTAGGCCAGAGTAAGAGTTCAGACTTTAACCAGTAGGCCAGAGTAAGAGTTAAGATCTTAACCACTAGGCCATAGTACGAGTCTAAGACCTTAGCTATTAGGCCAGAGTAAGAGTTAAGACCTTAACCATTAGGCCAGAGTATGAGTCTAAGACCTTAACCATTAGGCCAGAGTAAGAGTTAAGACCTTAGCTATTAGGCCAGAGTAAGAGTTAAGACCCTAACCAGTGAGCCAGAGTATGAGTCTAAGACCTTAGCTATTAAGTCAGAGTAAGAGTTAGGACCTTAACCAGTAGGCCAGAGTAAGAGTTAAGACCTTAACCTGTAGGCCATAGTACGAGTCTAAGACCTTAGCTCTTAGGCCAGTGTAAGAGTTAAGACCTTAGCTATTAAGCCAGAGTAAGACTTAAGACCTTAACCATTAGGCCAGAGTACGAGTCTAAGACCTTAGCTATTAGGCCAGAGTACGAGTCTAAGACCTTAGCTATTAGGCCAGAGTATGAGTCTAAGACCTTAGCTATTAGGTCAGAGTAAGAGTTAAGACCTTAACCAGTAGACTAGAGTAAGAGTTAAGACCTTAACCATTAGGCCAGAGTACGAGTCTAAGACCTTAGCTATTAGGCCAGAGTAAGGGTTAAGACCTTAACCAGTAGGCCAGTGTAAGAATTAAGACCATAAACATTAGGACAGAGTACGAGTCTGAGACCTTAGCTATTAGGCCATAATAAGAGTTAAGACCTTAGCTGTTAGGCCAGAGTAAGAGTTAAGACCTTAACCAGTAGGCCAGAGTACGAGTCTAAGACCTTAGCTATTAGGCCAGAGTAAGAGATAAGACCTTAACCAGTAGGCCAGAGTAAGAGTTAAGACCTCAACCTGTAGGCCGGAGTACGAGTCTAAGACCTTAGCTATTAGGCCAGAGTACGAGTCTAAGACCTTAGATATTAGGCCAGAGTAAGAGTTAAGACCTTAACCAGTAGACCAGAGTAAGAGTTAAGACCTTAACCATTAGGCCAGAGTACGCGTCTAAGACCTTAGCTATTAGGCCAGAGTACGAGTCTAAGACCTTAGCTATTAGGCCAGAGTAAGAGTTACGACCTTAACCAGTAGGCCAGAGTAAGAGTTAAGACCTTAACCATTAGGCCAGAGTACGAGTCTAAGACCTTAGCTATTAGACCAGAGTAAGAGTTAAGATCTTAACTAGTAGGCCAGAGTAAGAGTTAAGACCTTAACCATTAGGCCATAGTACGAGTCTAAGACCTTAGCTATAAGGCCAGAATAAGAGTTAAGACCTTAACCATTAGGCCAGAGTTCGAGTCTAAGACCTTAGCTATTATGCCAGAGTAATAGTTAAGACCTTAGCTATTAGGCCAGAGTAAGAGTTAAGACCTTAACCATTAGGCAAGAGTACAAGTCTAAGACCTTAGCTATTAGGCCAGAGTAAGAATTAAGACCTTAGCTATTAGGCCAGAGTAAGAGTTAAGACCTTAACCAGTAGGCCAGAGTATAAGTCTAAGACCTTAGCTATTAGGCCAGAGTAAGAGTTAAGACCTTAACCAGTTGGCCAGAGTAAAAGTTAAGACCTTAACCTGTAGGCCAGAGTACGAGTCTAAGACCTTAGCTATTTGGTCAGAGTAAGAGTTAAGACCTTAGCTATTAGGCCAGAGTAAGAGTTAAGACCTTAACCAGTAGGCCAGAGTAAGAGTTAAGACCTTAGCTTTTAGGCCAGAGTAAGAGTTAAGACCTTAACCAGTAGGCCAGAGTACGAATCTAAGACCTTAGCTATTAGGCCAGAGTACGAGTTTAAGACCTTAGCTATTAGGCCAGAGTAAGAGTTAAGACCTTAACCAGTAGGCCAGAGTAAGAGTTAAGACCTTAACTATTTGGCCAGAGTACGAGTCTAAGACCTTAGCTATTAGGCCAGAGTAAGTGTTAAGACCTTAGCTATTAGGCCAGAGTAAGAGTTAAGACCTTAACCAGTAGGCCAGAGTATAAGTCTAAGACCTTAGCTATTAGGCCAGAGTAAGAGTTAAGACCTTAACCAGTAGGCCAGAGTAAGTGTTAAGACCTTAACCTGTAGGCCAGAGTACGAGTCTAAGACCTTAGCTAATAGGCCAGAGTAAGGGTTAAGACCTTAACCAGTAGGCCAGTGTAAGAGTTAAGACCATAAACATTAGGCCAGAGTGCGAGTCTAAGACCTTAGCTATTAGGCCAGAGTAAGAGTTAAGACCTTAGCTATTAGGCCAGAGTAAGAGTTAAGACGTTAACCAGTAGGCCAGAGTACGAGTCTGAGACCTTAGCTATTAGGCTAGAGTACGAGTCTAAGACCTTAGCTATTAGGTCAGAGTAAGAGTTAAGACCTTAACCATTAGGCCAGAGTACGAGTCTAAGACCTTAGCTATTGGGCCAGAGTAAGAGTTAAGACCTTAGCTATTAGGCCAGAGTAAGAGTTAAGACCTTAAACAGTAGGCCAGAGTAAGAGTTACGACCTTAACCAGTAGGCCAGAGAAAGAGTTAAGACCTTAACCATTAGGCCAGAGTACGAGTCTAAGACCTTAGCTATTAGGCCTGAGTAAGAGTTAAGACCTTAGCTCTTAGGCCAGAGTAAGAGTTACGACCTTAACCAGTAGGCCAGAGTACGAGTCTAAGACCTTAGCTATTAGGCCAGAGTAAGAGTTAAGACCTTAGCTATTAGGCCAGAGTAAGAGTTAAGACCTTAACCAGTAGGCCAGAGTAAGAGTTAAGACCTTAACCAGTAGGCTAGAGTACGAGTCTAAGACCTTAGCTATTAGGCCAGAGTAAGAGTTAAGACCTTAACTATTAGGCCAGAGTACGAGTCTAAGACCTTAGCTATTAGGCCAGAGTAAGAGTTAAGGCCTTAGCTATTAGGCCAGAGTACGAGTCTGAGACCTTAGCTATTAGGCCAGAGTAAGAGTTAAGACCTTAACCAGTAGGCCAGAGTATAAGTCTAAGACCTTAGCTATTAGGCCAGAGTAAGGGTTAAGACATTAGCTATTAGGCCAGAGTAAAAGTTAAGACCTTAACCATTAATCCAGAGTAGGAGTCTAAGACCTTAGCTATTAGGCCAGAGTAAGAGTTAAGACATTAGCTATTAGGCCAGAGTAAAAGTTAAGACCTTAACCATTAGGCCAGAGTACGAGTCTAAGACCTTAGCTATTAGGCCAGAGTAAGAGTTAAGACCTTAACCATTAGGCCAGAGTATGAGTCTAAGACCTTAGCTATTAGGCCAGAGTATGAGTCTAAGACCTTAGCTATTAGGCCAGAGTAAGAGTTAAGACCTTAACCATTAGGCCAGAGTACGAGTCTAAGACCTTAGCTATTAGGCAGGAGTAAGAGTTAAGACCTTAGCTATTAGGCCAGAGTAATAGTTAAGACCTTAACCAGTAGGCCATAGTACGAGTCTAAGACCTTAGCTATTAGGCCAGAGTAATAGTTAAGACCTTAGCTATTAGGCCAGATTACGAGTCTAAGACCTTTGCTATTAGGCCAGAGTAAGAGTTAAGACCTTAACCATTAGGCCATAGTACAAGTCTAAGACCTTAGCTATTAGGCCAGAGTAAGAGTTAAGACCTTAGCTATTAGGCCAGAGTAAGAGTTAAGACCTTAAACATTGGGCCAGAGTACGAGTCTAAGACCTTAGCTATTAGGCCAGAGTAAGAGTTAAGACCTTAACCAGTAGGCCAGAGTAAGAGTTAAGACCTTAACCATTAGGCCAGAGTACGAGTCTAAGACCTTAGCTATTAGGCCAGAGTAAGAGTTCAGACTTTAACCAGTAGGCCAGAGTAAGAGTTAAGATCTTAACCACTAGGCCATAGTACGAGTCTAAGACCTTAGCTATTAGGCCAGAGTAAGAGTTAAGACCTTAACCATTAGGCCAGAGTATGAGTCTAAGACCTTAACCATTAGGCCAGAGTAAGAGTTAAGACCTTAGCTATTAGGCCAGAGTAAGAGTTAAGACCCTAACCAGTGAGCCAGAGTATGAGTCTAAGACCTTAGCTATTAAGTCAGAGTAAGAGTTAGGACCTTAACCAGTAGGCCAGAGTAAGAGTTAAGACCTTAACCTGTAGGCCATAGTATGAGTCTAAGACCTTAGCTCTTAGGCCAGTGTAAGAGTTAAGACCTTAGCTATTAAGCCAGAGTAAGACTTAAGACCTTAACCATTAGGCCAGAGTACGAGTCTAAGACCTTAGCTATTATGCCAGAGTAAGATTTAAGACCTTAGCTATTAGGCCAGAGTAAGAGTTAAGACCTTAACCAGTAGGCCAGAGTAAGAGTTAAGACCTTAACCAGTAGGCTAGAGTATGAGTCTAAGACCTTAGCTATTAGGCAGGAGTAAGAGTTAAGACCTTAGCTATTAGGCCAGAGTAAGAGTTAAGACCTTAACCAGTAGGCCATAGTACGAGTCTAAGACCTTAGCTATTAGGCCAGAGTAAGAGTGAAGACCTTAGCTATTAGGCCAGATTACGAGTCTAAGACCTTTGCTATTAGGCCAGAGTAAGAGTTAAGACCTTAGCTATTAGGCCAGAGTAAGAGTTAAGACCTTAACCAGTAGGCCAGTGTAAGCATTAAGACCTTAACCATTAGGCCAGAGTACGAGTCTAAGACCTTAGCTATTAGGCCAGAGTAAGAGTTAAGACCTTAGCTATTAGGCCAGAGTAAAAGTTAAGACTTCAACCATTAGGCCAGAGTACGAGTCTAAGACCTTAGCTATTAGGCCAGAGTAAGAGTTAAGACCTTAACCATTAGGCCAGAGCACTAGTCAAAGACCTTAGCTATTAGGCCAGTGTACGAGTCTAAGACCTTAGCTTTTAGGCCAGAGTAAGAGTTAAGACCTTAACCATTAGGCCGGAGTACGAGTTAAGACCTTAACCATTAGGCCAGAGTACGAGTCTAAGACCTTATCTATTAGGACAGAGTAAGAGTTAAGACCTTAACCATTAGGCCAGAGTACGAGTCTAAGACCTTAGCTATTAGGCAGGAGTAAGAGTTAAGACCTTAGCTATTAGGCCAGAGTAAGAGTTAAGACCTTAACCAGTAGGCCATAGTACGAGTCTAAGACCTTAGCTATTAGGTAGGGGTGGGCGGAATTTGCGGAATTAACCTTCGCAAATTATCGCGAGAATGTTTAAAATTATCGCAAACAAGCAGAAATATCGCGAAGATGCGGAAGTTTTTTTCCGGCATGTTCGCGCGATTTTCTGCATGGTTGCGGGTCGCCAACTTACCCATGTGGCTGCTTGCGGGCGCGGCCATCTTGTTTTGAGTTGTTCTCGCGGTGCATGATCGCGAGAAGAAAGACGTGATCGCGCGACGCATGACGTCACTGCGGGCGCGAACTGTCGCGAGACAGCGCAAATGGCTAAAAACAATACAACATCTCATGGAGAACGCGACCGGATCAAGAAAACTTGTCGGCGAACGCAGGGATTCAGGTAAGGCGATCGCGCGCGCGCGAGAATGTATCATTTTACAGCGCGAGCAAGAAACAAATTATCGCCAAGCTGCGGAAACCGGAATTTTTGACATTTTCGCGCTCTCCGCGGAACGCAAAAATGTCAAATTATCGCAATTTCCGCGACCGGAACGAAATTTTTGCCCAGGCCTACTATTAGGCCAGAGTAAGAGTTAAGACCTTAGCTATTAGGCCAGATTACGAGTCGAACACCTTTGCTATTAGGCCAGAGTTAAGACCTTAGCTATTAGGCCAGAGTAAGAGTTAAGACCTTAAGCAGTAGGCCAGTGTAAGCGTTAAGACCTTAACCATTAGGCCAGAGTACGAGTCTAAGACCTTAGCTATTAGGCCAGAGTAAGAGTTAAGACCTTAACCAGTAGGCCAGAGTAAGAGTTAAGACCTTAACCATTAGGCCATAGTACGAGTCTAAGACCTTAGCTATTAGGCCAGAGTAAGAGTTAAGACCTTAGCTATTAGGCCAGAGTACGAGTCTAAGACCTTAGCTATTAGGCCAGAGTAAGAGTTAAGACCTTAGCTATTAGGCCAGAGTAGGAGTCTTAGACCTTAGCTATTAGGCCAGAGTAAGAGTTAAGACCTTAACCAGTAGGCCAGAGTACAAGTCTAAGACCTTAGCTATTAGGCCAGAGTAAGAATTAGGAACTTAGCTAATAGGCCAGAGTAAGAGTTAAGACCTTAACCAGTAGGCCAGAGCACGAGTCGAAGACCTTAGCTATTAGGCCAGAGTACGAGTTTAAGACCTTAGCTATTAGGCCAGAGTAAGAGTTAAGACCTTAACCAGTAGGCCAGAGTAAGAGTTAAGACCTTAAGCAGTAGGCCAGAGTACAAGTCTAAGACCTTAGCTATTAGGCCAGAGTAAGAGTTAAGACCTTAACCTGTAGGCCAGAGTACGAGTCTAAGACCTTAGCTATTAGGCCAGAGTAAGAGTTAAGACCTTAACCATTAGGCCAGAGTACTTGTCTAAGACCTTAGCTATTAGGCCAGATTACGAGTCTAAGACCTTTGCTCTTAGGCCAGAGTAAGAGTTAAGACCTTAACCATTAGGCCATAGTACGAGTCTAAGACCTTAGCTATTAGGCCAGAGTAAGAGTTAAGACCTTAACCATTAGGCCAGAGTACTTGTCTAAGACCTTAGCTATTAGGCCAGATTACGAGTCTAAGACCTTAGCTATTAGGCCAGAGTAAGAGGTAAGACCTTAGCTATTAGGCCAGAGTAAGAGTTAAAACCTTAACCAGTAGGCCAGAGTACGAATCTAAGACCTTAGATATTAGGGCAGAGTAAGAGTTAAGACCTTAACCTGTAGGCCATAGTACGAGTCTAAGACCTTAGCTATTAGGCCAGAGTAAGAGTTAAGACCTTAGCTATTAGGCCAGAGTAAGAGTTAAGACCTTAACCATTAGGCCAGAGTACGAGTCTAAGACCGTAGCTATTAGGCCAGAGTGCGAGTCTAAGACCTTAGCTATTAGGTCAGAGTAAGAGTTAAGACCTTAACCAGTAGGCCAGAGCAAGAGTTAAGACCTTAACCATTAGGCCATAGTACGAGTCTAAGACTTTAACTATTAGGCCAGAGTAAGAGTTAAGACCTTAACCATTAGGCCAGAGTACGAGTCTAAGACCGTAGCTATTAGGCCAGAGTAAGAGTTAAGATCTTAGCTATTAGGCCAGAGTAAGAGTTAAGACCTTAACCAGTAGGCCAGAGTAAGAGTTAAGACCTTAACCAGTAGGCTAGAGTACGAGTCTAAGACCTTAGCTATTAGGCCAGAGTAAGAGTTAAGACCTTAACCATTAGGCCAGAGTACGAGTCTAAGACCTTAGCTATTAGGCCAGAGTAAGAGTTAAGACCTTAGCTATTAGGCCAGAGCAAGAGTTAAGACCTTATCCATTAGGCCAGAGTACAAGTCTAAGACCTTAGCTATTAGGCCAGAGTATAAGTCTAAGACCTTAGCTGTTAGGCCAGAGTAAGAGTTAAGACCTTAGCTATTAGGCCAGAGTAAGAGTTAAGACCTTAACAATTAGGCCAGAGTATGAGGCTAAGACCTTAGCTATTAGGCCAGAGTAAGAGTTAAGACCTTAGCTATTAGGCCAGAGTAAGAGTTAAGACCTTAAACAGTAGGCCAGAGTAAGAGTTAAGACCTTAACCAGTAGGCCAGAGAAAGAGTTAAGACCTTAACCATTAGGCCAGAGTACGAGTCTAAGACCTTAGCTATTAGGCCTGAGTAAGAGTTAAGACCTTAGCTCTTAGGCCAGAGTAAGAGTTACGACCTTAACCAGTAGTCCAGAGTACGAGTCTAAGACCTTAGCTATTAGGCCAGAGTAAGAGTTAAGACCTTAGCTATTAGGCCAGAGTAAGAGTTAAGACCTTAACCAGTAGGCCAGAGTAAGAGTTAAGACCTTAACCAGTAGGCTAGAGTACGAGTCTAAGACCTTAGCTATTAGGCCAGAGTAAGAGTTAAGACCTTAACTATTAGGCCAGAGTACGAGTCTAAGACCTTAGCTATTAGGCCAGAGTAAGAGTTAAGGCCTTAGCTATTAGGCCAGAGTACGAGTCTGAGACCTTAGCTATTAGGCCAGAGTAAGAGTTAAGACCTTAACCAGTAGGCCAGAGTATAAGTCTAAGACCTTAGCTATTAGGCCAGAGTAAGAGTTAAGACCTTAACCAGTAGGCCAGAGTAAGAGTTAAGACCTTAACCTGTAGGCCAGAGTACGAGTCTAAGAACTTAGCTATTAGGCCAGAGTAAGGGTTAAGACATTAGCTATTAGGCCAGAGTAAAAGTAAAGACCTTAACCATTAATCCAGAGTAGGAGTCTAAGACCTTAGCTATTAGGCCAGAGTAAGAGTTAAGACATTAGCTATTAGGCCAGAGTAAAAGTTAAGACCTTAACCATTAGGCCAGAGTACGAGTCTAAGACCTTAGCTATTAGGCCAGAGTAAGAGTTAAGACCTTAACCATTAGGCCAGAGTATGAGTCTAAGACCTTAGCTATTAGGCCAGAGTATGAGTCTAAGACCTTAGCTATTAGGCCAGAGTAAGAGTTAAGACCTTAACCATTAGGCCAGAGTACGAGTCTAAGACCTTAGCTATTAGGCAGGAGTAAGAGTTAAGACCTTAGCTATTAGGCCAGAGTAATAGTTAAGACCTTAACCAGTAGGCCATAGTACGAGTCTAAGACCTTAGCTATTAGGCCAGAGTAATAGTTAAGACCTTAGCTATTAGGCCAGATTACGAGTCTAAGACCTTTGCTATTAGGCCAGAGTAAGAGTTAAGACCTTAACCATTAGGCCATAGTACAAGTCTAAGACCCTAGCTATTAGGCCAGAGTAAGAGTTAAGACCTTAGCTATTAGGCCAGAGTAAGAGTTAAGACCTTAAACATTGGGCCAGAGTATGAGTCTAAGACCTTAGCTATTAGGCCAGAGTAAGAGTTAAGACCTTAACCAGTAGGCCAGAGTAAGAGTTAAGACCTTAACCATTAGGCCAGAGTACGAGTCTAAGACCTTAGCTATTAGGCCAGAGTAAGAGTTCAGACTTTAACCAGTAGGCCAGAGTAAGAGTTAAGATCTTAACCACTAGGCCATAGTACGAGTCTAAGACCTTAGCTATTAGACCAGAGTAAGAGTTAAGACCTTAACCATTAGGCCAGAGTATGAGTCTAAGACCTTAACCATTAGGCCAGAGTAAGAGTTAAGACCTTAGCTATTAGGCCAGAGTAAGAGTTAAGACCCTAACCAGTGAGCCAGAGTATGAGTCTAAGACCTTAGCTATTAAGTCAGAGTAAGAGTTAGGACCTTAACCAGTAGGCCAGAGTAAGAGTTAAGACCTTAACCTGTAGGCCATAGTATGAGTCTAAGACCTTAGCTCTTAGGCCAGTGTAAGAGTTAAGACCTTAGCTATTAAGCCAGAGTAAGACTTAAGACCTTAACCATTAGGCCAGAGTACGAGTCTAAGACCTTAGCTATTATGCCAGAGTAAGATTTAAGACCTTAGCTATTAGGCCAGAGTAAGAGTTAAGACCTTAACCAGTAGGCCAGAGTAAGAGTTAAGACCTTAACCAGTAGGCTAGAGTATGAGTCTAAGACCTTAGCTATTAGGCAGGAGTAAGAGTTAAGACCTTAGCTATTAGGCCAGAGTAAGAGTTAAGACCTTAACCAGTAGGCCATAGTACGAGTCTAAGACCTTAGCTATTAGGCCAGAGTAAGAGTTAAGACCTTAGCTATTAGGCCAGATTACGAGTCTAAGACCTTTGCTATTAGGCCAGAGTAAGAGTTAAGACCTTAGCTATTATGCCAGAGTAAGAGTTAAGACCTTAACCAGTAGGCCAGTGTAAGCGTTAAGACCTTAACCATTAGGCCAGAGTACGAGTCTAAGACCTTAGCTATTAGGCCAGAGTAAGAGTTAAGACCTTAGCTATTAGGCCAGAGTAAAAGTTAAGACTTCAACCATTAGGCCAGAGTACGAGTCTAAGACCTTAGCTATTAGGCCAGAGTAAGAGTTAAGACCTTAACCATTAGGCCAGAGCACTAGTCAAAGACCTTAGCTATTAGGCCAGTGTACGAGTCTAAGACCTTAGCTTTTAGGCCAGAGTAAGAGTTAAGACCTTAACCATTAGGCCGGAGTACGAGTTAAGACCTTAACCATTAGGCCAGAGTACGAGTCTAAGACCTTATCTATTAGGACAGAGTAAGAGTTAAGACCTTAACCATTAGGCCAGAGTACGAGTCTAAGACCTTAGCTATTAGGCAGGAGTAAGAGTTAAGACCTTAGCTATTAGGCCAGAGTAAGAGTTAAGGCCTTAACCAGTAGGCCATAGTACGAGTCTAAGACCTTAGCTATTAGGCCAGAGTAAGAGTTAAGACCTTAGCTATTAGGCCAGATTACGAGTCGAAGACCTTTGCTATTAGGCCAGAGTTAAGACCTTAGCTATTAGGCCAGAGTAAGAGTTAAGACCTTAAGCAGTAGGCCAGTGTAAGCGTTAAGACCTTAACCATTAGGCCAGAGTACGAGTCTAAGACCTTAGCTATTAGGCCAGAGTAAGAGTTAAGACCTTAACCAGTAGGCCAGAGTAAGAGTTAAGACCTTAACCATTAGGCCATAGTACGAGTCTAAGACCTTAGCTATTAGGCCAGAGTAAGAGTTAAGACCTTAGCTATTAGGCCAGAGTACGAGTCTAAGACCTTAGCTATTAGGCCAGAGTAAGAGTTAAGACCTTAGCTATTAGGCCAGAGTAGGAGTCTTAGACCTTAGCTATTAGGCCAGAGTAAGAGTTAAGACCTTAACCAGTAGGCCAGAGTACAAGTCTAAGACCTTAGCTATTAGGCCAGAGTAAGAATTAGGAACTTAGCTAATAGGCCAGAGTAAGAGTTAAGACCTTAACCAGTAGGCCAGAGCACGAGTCGAAGACCTTAGCTATTAGGCCAGAGTACGAGTTTAAGACCTTAGCTATTAGGCCAGAGTAAGAGTTAAGACCTTAACCAGTAGGCCAGAGTAAGAGTTAAGACCTTAACCAGTAGGCCAGAGTACAAGTCTAAGACCTTAGCTATTAGGCCAGAGTAAGAGTTAAGACCTTAACCTGTAGGCCAGAGTACGAGTCTAAGACCTTAGCTATTAGGCCAGAGTAAGAGTTAAGACCTTAACCATTAGGCCAGAGTACTTGTCTAAGACCTTAGCTATTAGGCCAGATTACGAGTCTAAGACCTTTGCTCTTAGGCCAGAGTAAGAGTTAAGACCTTAACCATTAGGCCATAGTACAAGTCTAAGACCTTAGCTATTAGGCCAGAGTAAGAGGTAAGACCTTAGCTATTAGGCCAGAGTAAGAGTTAAGACCTTAACCAGTAGGCCAGAGTACGAATCTAAGACCTTAGATATTAGGGCAGAGTAAGAGTTAAGACCTTAACCTGTAGGCCATAGTACGAGTCTAAGACCTTAGGTATTAGGCCAGAGTAAGAGTTAAGACCTTAGCTATTAGGCCAGAGTAAGAGTTAAGACCTTAACCATTGGGCCAGAGTACGAGTCTAAGACCTTAGCTATTAGGCCAGATTACGAGTAGGCCTGGGCAAAAATTTCGTTCCGTTCGCGGAAATTGCGATAATTTGACATTTTTGCGTTCCGCGGAGAGCGCGAAAATGTCAAAAATTCCGGTTTCCGCAGCTTGGCGATAATTTGTTTCTTGCTCGCGCTGTAAAATGATACATTCTCGCGCGCGCGCGATCGCCTTACCTGAATCCCTGCGTTCGCCGACAAGTTTTCTTGATCCGGTCGCGTTCTCCATGAGATGTTGTATTGTTTTTAGCCATTTGCGCTGTCTCGCGACAGTTCGCGCCCGCAGTGACGTCATGCGTCGCGCGATCACGTCTTTCTTCTCGCGATCATGCACCGCGAGAACAACTCAAAACAAGATGGCCGCGCCCGCAAGCAGCCACATGGGTAAGTTGGCGACCCGCAACCATGCAGAAAATCGCGCGAACATGCCGGAAAAAAACTTCCGCATCTTCGCGATATTTCTGCTTGTTTGCGATAATTTTAAACATTCTCGCGATAATTTGCGAAGGTTAATTCCGCAAATTCCGCCCACCCCTAATTACGAGTCTAAGACCTTAGCTATTAGGCCAGAGTAAGAGTTACGACCTTAACCAGTAGGCCAGAGTAAGAGTTAAGACCTTAACCATTAGGCCAGAGTACGAGTCTAAGACCTTAGCTATTAGGCCAGAGTACGAGTCTAAGACCTTAGCTATTAGGCCAGAGTATGAGTCTAAGACCTTAGCTATTAGGTCAGAGTAAGAGTTAAGACCTTAACCAGTAGACTAGAGTAAGAGTTAAGACCTTAACCATTAGGCCAGAGTACGAGTCTAAGACCTTAGCTATTAGGCCAGAGTAAGGGTTAAGACCTTAACCAGTAGGCCAGTGTAAGAATTAAGACCATAAACATTAGGACAGAGTACGAGTCTGAGACCTTAGCTATTAGGCCATAATAAGAGTTAAGACCTTAGCTGTTAGGCCAGAGTAAGAGTTAAGACCTTAACCAGTAGGCCAGAGTACGAGTCTAAGACCTTAGCTATTAGGCCAGAGTAAGAGATAAGACCTTAACCAGTAGGCCAGAGTAAGAGTTAAGACCTCAACCTGTAGGCCGGAGTACGAGTCTAAGACCTTAGCTATTAGGCCAGAGTACGAGTCTAAGACCTTAGATATTAGGCCAGAGTAAGAGTTAAGACCTTAACCAGTAGACCAGAGTAAGAGTTAAGACCTTAACCATTAGGCCAGAGTACGCGTCTAAGACCTTAGCTATTAGGCCAGAGTACGAGTCTAAGACCTTAGCTATTAGGCCAGAGTAAGAGTTACGACCTTAACCAGTAGGCCAGAGTAAGAGTTAAGACCTTAACCATTAGGCCAGAGTACGAGTCTAAGACCTTAGCTATTAGACCAGAGTAAGAGTTAAGATCTTAACTAGTAGGCCAGAGTAAGAGTTAAGACCTTAACCATTAGGCCATAGTACGAGTCTAAGACCTTAGCTATAAGGCCAGAATAAGAGTTAAGACCTTAACCATTAGGCCAGAGTTCGAGTCTAAGACCTTAGCTATTATGCCAGAGTAATAGTTAAGACCTTAGCTATTAGGCCAGAGTAAGAGTTAAGACCTTAACCATTAGGCAAGAGTACAAGTCTAAGACCTTAGCTATTAGGCCAGAGTACGAGTCTAAGACCTTAGCTATTAGGCCAGAGTAAGAATTAAGACCTTAGCTATTAGGCCAGAGTAAGAGTTAAGACCTTAACCAGTAGGCCAGAGTATAAGTCTAAGACCTTAGCTATTAGGCCAGAGTAAGAGTTAAGACCTTAACCAGTTGGCCAGAGTAAAAGTTAAGACCTTAACCTGTAGGCCAGAGTACGAGTCTAAGACCTTAGCTATTTGGTCAGAGTAAGAGTTAAGACCTTAGCTATTAGGCCAGAGTAAGAGTTAAGACCTTAACCAGTAGGCCAGAGTAAGAGTTAAGACCTTAGCTTTTAGGCCAGAGTAAGAGTTAAGACCTTAACCAGTAGGCCAGAGTACGAATCTAAGACCTTAGCTATTAGGCCAGAGTACGAGTTTAAGACCTTAGCTATTAGGCCAGAGTAAGAGTTAAGACCTTAACCAGTAGGCCAGAGTAAGAGTTAAGACCTTAACTATTTGGCCAGAGTACGAGTCTAAGACCTTAGCTATTAGGCCAGAGTAAGTGTTAAGACCTTAGCTATTAGGCCAGAGTAAGAGTTAAGACCTTAACCAGTAGGCCAGAGTATAAGTTTAAGACCTTAGCTATTAGGCCAGAGTAAGAGTTAAGACCTTAACCAGTAGGCCAGAGTAAGTGTTAAGACCTTAACCTGTAGGCCAGAGTACGAGTCTAAGACCTTAGCTAATAGGCCAGAGTAAGGGTTAAGACCTTAACCAGTAGGCCAGTGTAAGAGTTAAGACCATAAACATTAGGCCAGAGTGCGAGTCTAAGACCTTAGCTATTAGGCCAGAGTAAGAGTTAAGACCTTAGCTATTAGGCCAGAGTAAGAGTTAAGACGTTAACCAGTAGGCCAGAGTACGAGTCTAAGACCTTAGCTATTAGGCTAGAGTACGAGTCTAAGACCTTAGCTATTAGGTCAGAGTAAGAGTTAAGACCTTAACCATTAGGCCAGAGTACGAGTCTAAGACCTTAGCTATTGGGCCAGAGTAAGAGTTAAGACCTTAGCTATTAGGCCAGAGTAAGAGTTAAGACCTTAAACAGTAGGCCAGAGTAAGAGTTACGACCTTAACCAGTAGGCCAGAGAAAGAGTTAAGACCTTAACCATTAGGCCAGAGTACGAGTCTAAGACCTTAGCTATTAGGCCTGAGTAAGAGTTAAGACCTTAGCTCTTAGGCCAGAGTAAGAGTTACGACCTTAACCAGTAGGCCAGAGTACGAGTCTAAGAACTTAGCTATTAGGCCAGAGTAAGAGTTAAGACCTTAGCTATTAGGCCAGAGTAAGAGTTAAGACCTTAACCAGTAGGCCAGAGTAAGAGTTAAGACCTTAACCAGTAGGCTAGAGTACGAGTCTAAGACCTTAGCTATTAGGCCAGAGTAAGAGTTAAGACCTTAACTATTAGGCCAGAGTACGAGTCTAAGACCTTAGCTATTAGGCCAGAGTAAGAGTTAAGGCCTTAGCTATTAGGCCAGAGTACGAGTCTGAGACCTTAGCTATTAGGCCAGAGTAAGAGTTAAGACCTTAACCAGTAGGCCAGAGTATAAGTCTAAGACCTTAGCTATTAGGCCAGAGTAAGGGTTAAGACATTAGCTATTAGGCCAGAGTAAAAGTTAAGACCTTAACCATTAATCCAGAGTAGGAGTCTAAGACCTTAGCTATTAGGCCAGAGTAAGAGTTAAGACATTAGCTATTAGGCCAGAGTAAAAGTTAAGACCTTAACCATTAGGCCAGAGTACGAGTCTAAGACCTTAGCTATTAGGCCAGAGTAAGAGTTAAGACCTTAACCATTAGGCCAGAGTATGAGTCTAAGACCTTAGCTATTAGGCCAGAGTATGAGTCTAAGACCTTAGCTATTAGGCCAGAGTAAGAGTTAAGACCTTAACCATTAGGCCAGAGTACGAGTCTAAGACCTTAGCTATTAGGCAGGAGTAAGAGTTAAGACCTTAGCTATTAGGCCAGAGTAATAGTTAAGACCTTAACCAGTAGGCCATAGTACGAGTCTAAGACCTTAGCTATTAGGCCAGAGTAATAGTTAAGACCTTAGCTATTAGGCCAGATTACGAGTCTAAGACCTTTGCTATTAGGCCAGAGTAAGAGTTAAGACCTTAACCATTAGGCCATAGTACAAGTCTAAGACCTTAGCTATTAGGCCAGAGTAAGAGTTAAGACCTTAGCTATTAGGCCAGAGTAAGAGTTAAGACCTTAAACATTGGGCCAGAGTACGAGTCTAAGACCTTAGCTATTAGGCCAGAGTAAGAGTTAAGACCTTAACCAGTAGGCCAGAGTAAGAGTTAAGACCTTAACCATTAGGCCAGAGTACGAGTCTAAGACCTTAGCTATTAGGCCAGAGTAAGAGTTCAGACTTTAACCAGTAGGCCAGAGTAAGAGTTAAGATCTTAACCACTAGGCCATAGTACGAGTCTAAGACCTTAGCTATTAGGCCAGAGTAAGAGTTAAGACCTTAACCATTAGGCCAGAGTATGAGTCTAAGACCTTAACCATTAGGCCAGAGTAAGAGTTAGGACCTTAGCTATTAGGCCAGAGTAAGAGTTAAGACCCTAACCAGTGAGCCAGAGTATGAGTCTAAGACCTTAGCTATTAAGTCAGAGTAAGAGTTAGGACCTTAACCAGTAGGCCAGAGTAAGAGTTAAGACCTTAACCTGTAGGCCATAGTATGAGTCTAAGACCTTAGCTCTTAGGCCAGTGTAAGAGTTAAGACCTTAGCTATTAAGCCAGAGTAAGACTTAAGACCTTAACCATTAGGCCAGAGTACGAGTCTAAGACCTTAGCTATTATGCCAGAGTAAGATTTAAGACCTTAGCTATTAGGCCAGAGTAAGAGTTAAGACCTTAACCAGTAGGCCAGAGTAAGAGTTAAGACCTTAACCAGTAGGCTAGAGTATGAGTCTAAGACCTTAGCTATTAGGCAGGAGTAAGAGTTAAGACCTTAGCTATTAGGCCAGAGTAAGAGTTAAGACCTTAACCAGTAGGCCATAGTACGAGTCGAAGACCTTAGCTATTAGGCCAGAGTAAGAGTGAAGACCTTAGCTATTAGGCCAGATTACGAGTCTAAGACCTTTGCTATTAGGCCAGAGTAAGAGTTAAGACCTTAGCTATTAGGCCAGAGTAAGAGTTAAGACCTTAACCAGTAGGCCAGTGTAAGCATTAAGACCTTAACCATTAGGCCAGAGTACGAGTCTAAGACCTTAGCTATTAGGCCAGAGTAAGAGTTAAGACCTTAGCTATTAGGCCAGAGTAAAAGTTAAGACTTCAACCATTAGGCCAGAGTACGAGTCTAAGACCTTATCTATTAGGACAGAGTAAGAGTTAAGACCTTAACCATTAGGCCAGAGTACGAGTCTAAGACCTTAGCTATTAGGCCAGTGTACGAGTCTAAGACCTAAGCTTTTAGGCCAGAGTAAGAGTTAAGACCTTAACCATTAGGCCGGAGTACGAGTTAAGACCTTAACCATTAGGCCAGAGTACGAGTCTAAGACCTTATCTATTAGGACAGAGTAAGAGTTAAGACCTTAACCATTAGGCCAGAGTACGAGTCTAAGACCTTAGCTATTAGGCAGGAGTATGAGTTAAGACCTTAGCTATTAGGCCAGAGTAAGAGTTAAGACCTTAACCAGTAGGCCATAGTACGAGTCTAAGACCTTAGCTATTAGGCCAGAGTAAGAGTTAAGACCTTAGCTATTAGGCCAGATTACGAGTCGAAGACCTTTGCTATTAGGCCAGAGTTAAGACCTTAGCTATTAGGCCAGAGTAAGAGTTAAGACCTTAAGCAGTAGGCCAGTGTAAGCGTTAAGACCTTAACCATTAGGCCAGAGTACGAGTCTAAGACCTTAGCTATTAGGCCAGAGTAAGAGTTAAGACCTTAACCAGTAGGCCAGAGTAAGACTTAAGACCTTAACCATTAGGCCATAGTACGAGTCTAAGACCTTAGCTATTAGGCCAGAGTAAGAGTTAAGACCTTAGCTATTAGGCCAGAGTACGAGTCTAAGACCTTAGCTATTAGGCCAGAGTAAGAGTTAAGACCTTAGCTATTAGGCCAGAGTAGGAGTCTTAGACCTTAGCTATTAGGCCAGAGTAAGAGTTAAGACCTTAACCAGTAGGCCAGAGTACAAGTCTAAGACCTTAGCTATTAGGCCAGAGTAAGAATTAGGAACTTAGCTAATAGGCCAGAGTAAGAGTTAAGACCTTAACCAGTAGGCCAGAGCACGAGTCGAAGACCTTAGCTATTAGGCCAGAGTACGAGTTTAAGACCTTAGCTATTAGGCCAGAGTAAGAGTTAAGACCTTAACCAGTAGGCCAGAGTAAGAGTTAAGACCTTAACCAGTAGGCCAGAGTACAAGTCTAAGACCTTAGCTATTAGGCCAGAGTAAGAGTTAAGACCTTAACCTGTAGGCCAGAGTACGAGTCTAAGACCTTAGCTATTAGGCCAGAGTAAGAGTTAAGACCTTAACCATTAGGCCAGAGTACTTGTCTAAGACCTTAGCTATTAGGCCAGATTACGAGTCTAAGACCTTTGCTCTTAGGCCAGAGTAAGAGTTAAGACCTTAACCATTAGGCCATAGTACAAGTCTAAGACCTTAGCTATTAGGCCAGAGTAAGAGGTAAGACCTTAGCTATTAGGCCAGAGTAAGAGTTAAGACCTTAACCAGTAGGCCAGAGTACGAATCTAAGACCTTAGATATTAGGGCAGAGTAAGAGTTAAGACCTTAACCTGTAGGCCATAGTACGAGTCTAAGACCTTAGCTATTAGGCCAGAGTAAGAGTTAAGACCTTAGCTATTAGGCCAGAGTGAGAGTTAAGACCTTAACCATTGGGCCAGAGTACGAGTCTAAGACCTTAGCTATTAGGCCAGATTACGAGTCTAAGACCTTAGCTATTAGGCCAGAGTAAGAGTTACGACCTTAACCAGTAGGCCAGAGTAAGAGTTAAGACCTTAACCATTAGGCCAGAGTACGAGTCTAAGACCTTAGCTATTAGGCCAGAGTACGAGTCTAAGACCTTAGCTATTAGGCCAGAGTATGAGTCTAAGACCTTAGCTATTAGGCCAGAGTAAGAGTTAAGACCTTAACCAGTAGACTAGAGTAAGAGTTAAGACCTTAACCATTAGGCCAGAGTACGAGTCTAAGACCTTAGCTATTAGGCCAGAGTAAGGGTTAAGACCTTAACCAGTAGGCCAGTGTAAGAATTAAGACCATAAACATTAGGACAGAGTACGAGTCTGAGACCTTAGCTATTAGGCCATAATAAGAGTTAAGACCTTAGCTGTTAGGCCAGAGTAAGAGTTAAGACCTTAACCAGTAGGCCAGAGTACGAGTCTAAGACCTTAGCTATTAGGCCAGAGTAAGAGATAAGACCTTAACCAGTAGGCCAGAGTAAGAGTTAAGACCTCAACCTGTAGGCCGGAGTACGAGTCTAAGACCTTAGATATTAGGCCAGAGTACGAGTCTAAGACCTTAGCTATTAGGCCAGAGTAAGAGTTAAGACCTTAACCAGTAGACCAGAGTAAGAGTTAAGACCTTAACCATTAGGCCAGAGTACGCGTCTAAGACCTTAGCTATTAGGCCAGAGTACGAGTCTAAGACCTTAGCTATTAGGCCAGAGTAAGAGTTACGACCTTAACCAGTAGGCCAGAGTAAGAGTTAAGACCTTAACCATTAGGCCAGAGTACGAGTCTCAGACCTTAGCTATTAGACCAGAGTAAGAGTTAAGATCTTAACTAGTAGGCCAGAGTAAGAGTTAAGACCTTAACCATTAGGCCATAGTACGAGTCTAAGACCTTAGCTATAAGGCCAGAATAAGAGTTAAGACCTTAACCATTAGGCCAGAGTTCGAGTCTAAGACCTTAGCTATTATGCCAGAGTAATAGTTAAGACCTTAGCTATTAGGCCAGAGTAAGAGTTAAGACCTTAACCATTAGGCAAGAGTACAAGTCTAAGACCTTAGCTATTAGGCCAGAGTACGAGTCTAAGACCTTAGCTATTAGGCCAGAGTAAGAATTAAGACCTTAGCTATTAGGCCAGAGTAAGAGTTAAGACCTTAACCAGTAGGCCAGAGTATAAGTCTAAGACCTTAGCTATTAGGCCAGAGTAAGAGTTAAGACCTTAACCAGTTGGCCAGAGTAAAAGTTAAGACCTTAACCTGTAGGCCAGAGTACGAGTCTAAGACCTTAGCTATTTGGTCAGAGTAAGAGTTAAGACCTTAGCTATTAGGCCAGAGTAAGAGTTAAGACCTTAACCAGTAGGCCAGAGTAAGAGTTAAGACCTTAGCTTTTAGGCCAGAGTAAGAGTTAAGACCTTAACCAGTAGGCCAGAGTACGAATCTAAGACCTTAGCTATTAGGCCAGAGTACGAGTCTAAGACCTTAGCTATTAGGCCAGAGTAAGAGTTAAGACCTTAACCAGTAGGCCAGAGTAAGAGTTAAGACCTTAACTATTTGGCCAGAGTACGAGTCTAAGACCTTAGCTATTAGGCCAGAGTAAGTGTTAAGACCTTAGCTATTAGGCCAGAGTAAGAGTTAAGACCTTAACCAGTAGGCCAGTGTAAGCATTAAGACCTTAACCATTATGCCAGAGTACGAGTCTAAGACCTTAGCTATTAGGCCAGAGTAAGAGTTAAGACCTTAGCTATTAGGCCAGAGTAAAAGTTAAGACTTCAACCATTAGGCCAGAGTACGAGTCTAAGACCTTAGCTATTAGGCCAGAGTAAGAGTTAAGACCTTAACCATTAGGCCAGAGCACTAGTCAAAGACCTTAGCTATTAGGCCAGTGTACGAGTCTAAGACCTAAGCTTTTAGGCCAGAGTAAGAGTTAAGACCTTAACCATTAGGCCGGAGTACGAGTTAAGACCTTAACCATTAGGCCAGAGTACGAGTCTAAGACCTTATCTATTAGGACAGAGTAAGAGTTAAGACCTTAACCATTAGGCCAGAGTACGAGTCTAAGACCTTAGCTATTAGGCAGGAGTATGAGTTAAGACCTTAGCTATTAGGCCAGAGTAAGAGTTAAGACCTTAACCAGTAGGCCATAGTACGAGTCTAAGACCTTAGCTATTATGCCAGAGTAAGAGTTAAGACCTTAGCTATTAGGCCAGATTACGAGTCGAAGACCTTTGCTATTAGGCCAGAGTTAAGACCTTAGCTATTAGGCCAGAGTAAGAGTTAAGACCTTAAGCAGTAGGCCAGTGTAAGCGTTAAGACCTTAACCATTAGGCCAGAGTACGAGTCTAAGACCTTAGCTATTAGGCCAGAGTAAGAGTTAAGACCTTAACCAGTAGGCCAGAGTAAGAGTTAAGACCTTAACCATTAGGCCATAGTACGAGTCTAAGACCTTAGCTATTAGGCCAGAGTAAGAGTTAAGACCTTAGCTATTAGGCCAGAGTACGAGTCTAAGACCTTAGCTATTAGGCCAGAGTAAGAGTTAAGACCTTAGCTATTAGGCCAGAGTAGGAGTCTTAGACCTTAGCTATTAGGCCAGAGTAAGAGTTAAGACCTTAACCAGTACGCCAGAGTACAAGTCTAAGACCTTAGCTATTAGGCCAGAGTAAGAATTAGGAACTTAGCTAATAGGCCAGAGTAAGAGTTAAGACCTTAACCAGTAGGCCAGAGCACGAGTCGAAGACCTTAGCTATTAGGCCAGAGTACGAGTTTAAGACCTTAGCTATTAGGCCAGAGTAAGAGTTAAGACCTTAACCAGTAGGCCAGAGTAAGAGTTAAGACCTTAACCAGTAGGCCAGAGTACAAGTCTAAGACCTTAGCTATTAGGCCAGAGTAAGAGTTAAGACCTTAACCTGTAGGCCAGAGTACGAGTCTAAGACCTTAGCTATTAGGCCAGAGTAAGAGTTAAGACCTTAACCATTAGGCCAGAGTACTTGTCTAAGACCTTAGCTATTAGGCCAGATTACGAGTCTAAGACCTTTGCTCTTAGGCCAGAGTAAGAGTTAAGACCTTAACCATTAGGCCATAGTACAAGTCTAAGACCTTAGCTATTAGGCCAGAGTAAGAGGTAAGACCTTAGCTATTAGGCCAGAGTAAGAGTTAAGACCTTAACCAGTAGGCCAGAGTACGAATCTAAGACCTTAGATATTAGGGCAGAGTAAGAGTTAAGACCTTAACCTGTAGGCCATAGTACGAGTCTAAGACCTTAGCTATTAGGCCAGAGTAAGAGTTAAGACCTTAGCTATTAGGCCAGAGTGAGAGTTAAGACCTTAACCATTGGGCCAGAGTACGAGTCTAAGACCTTAGCTATTAGGCCAGATTACGAGTCTAAGACCTTAGCTATTAGGCCAGAGTAAGAGTTACGACCTTAACCAGTAGGCCAGAGTAAGAGTTAAGACCTTAACCATTAGGCCAGAGTACGAGTCTAAGACCTTAGCTATTAGGCCAGAGTACGAGTCTAAGACCTTAGCTATTAGGCCAGAGTATGAGTCTAAGACCTTAGCTATTAGGCCAGAGTAAGAGTTAAGACCTTAACCAGTAGACTAGAGTAAGAGTTAAGACCTTAACCATTAGGCCAGAGTACGAGTCTAAGACCTTAGCTATTAGGCCAGAGTAAGGGTTAAGACCTTAACCAGTAGGCCAGTGTAAGAATTAAGACCATAAACATTAGGACAGAGTACGAGTCTGAGACCTTAGCTATTAGGCCATAATAAGAGTTAAGACCTTAGCTGTTAGGCCAGAGTAAGAGTTAAGACCTTAACCAGTAGGCCAGAGTACGAGTCTAAGACCTTAGCTATTAGGCCAGAGTAAGAGATAAGACCTTAACCAGTAGGCCAGAGTAAGAGTTAAGACCTCAACCTGTAGGCCGGAGTACGAGTCTAAGACCTTAGCTATTAGGCCAGAGTACGAGTCTAAGACCTTAGCTATTAGGCCAGAGTAAGAGTTAAGACCTTAACCAGTAGACCAGAGTAAGAGTTAAGACCTTAACCATTAGGCCAGAGTACGCGTCTAAGACCTTAGCTATTAGGCCAGAGTACGAGTCTAAGACCTTAGCTATTAGGCCAGAGTAAGAGTTATGACCTTAACCAGTAGGCCAGAGTAAGAGTTAAGACCTTAACCATTAGGCCAGAGTACGAGTCTCAGACCTTAGCTATTAGACCAGAGTAAGAGTTAAGATCTTAACTAGTAGGCCAGAGTAAGAGTTAAGACCTTAACCATTAGGCCATAGTACGAGTCTAAGACCTTAGCTATAAGGCCAGAATAAGAGTTAAGACCTTAACCATTAGGCCAGAGTTCGAGTCTAAGACCTTAGCTATTATGCCAGAATAATAGTTAAGACCTTAGCTATTAGGCCAGAGTAAGAGTTAAGACCTTAACCATTAGGCAAGAGTACAAGTCTAAGACCTTAGCTATTAGGCCAGAGTACGAGTCTAAGACCTTAGCTATTAGGCCAGAGTAAGAATTAAGACCTTAGCTATTAGGCCAGAGTAAGAGTTAAGACCTTAACCAGTAGGCCAGAGTATAAGTCTAAGACCTTAGCTATTAGGCCAGAGTAAGAGTTAAGACCTTAACCAGTTGGCCAGAGTAAAAGTTAAGACCTTAACCTGTAGGCCAGAGTACGAGTCTAAGACCTTAGCTATTTGGTCAGAGTAAGAGTTAAGACCTTAGCTATTAGGCCAGAGTAAGAGTTAAGACCTTAACCAGTAGGCCAGAGTAAGAGTTAAGACCTTAGCTTTTAGGCCAGAGTAAGAGTTAAGACCTTAACCATTAGGCCAGAGTACGAGTCTAAGACCTTAGCTATTGGGCCAGAGTAAGAGTTAAGACCTTAGCTATTAGGCCAACGCAAGAGTTAAGACCTTAACCATTAGGTCAGAGTACAAGTCTAAGACCTTAGCTATTAGGCCAGAGTATGAGTCTAAAACCTTAGCTGTTAGGCCAGAGTAAGAGTTAAGACCTTAGCTATTAGGCCAGAGTAAGAGTTAAGACCTTAACCATTAGGCCAGAGTATGAGTCTAAGACCTTAGCTATTAGGCCAGAGTAAGAGTTAAGACCTTAGCTATTAGGCCAGAGTAAGAGTTAAGACCTTAACCAGTAGGCCAGAGTAAGAGTTAAGACCTTAACCAGTAGGCCAGAGAAAGAGTTAAGACCTTAACCATTAGGCCAGAGTATGAGTCTAAGACCTTAGCTATTAGGCCTGAGTAAGAGTTAAGACCTTAGCTATTAGGCCAGAGTAAGAGTTACGACCTTAACCAGTAGGCCAGAGTACGAGTCTAAGACCTTAGCTATTAGGCCAGAGTAAGAGTTAAGACCTTAGCTATTAGGCCAGAGTAAGAGTTAAGACCTTAACCAGTAGGCCAGAGTAAGAGTTAAGACCTTAACCAGTAGGCTAGAGTACGAGTCTAAGACCTTAGCTATTAGGCCAGAGTAAGAGTTAAGACCTTAGCTATTAGGCCAGAGTACGAGTCTAAGACCTTAGCTATTAGGCCAGAGTAAGAGTTAAGACCTTAACCAGTAGGCCAGAGTAAGAGTTAAGACCTTAGCTATTAGGCTAGAGTAAGAGTCTAAGACCTTAGCTATTAGGCCAGAGTAAGAGTTAAGACCTTAACCAGTAGCCCAGAGTAAGAGTTAAGACTTTAACCAATAATCCAGAGTAGGAGTCTAAGACCTTAGCTATTAGGCCAGAGTAAGAGTTAAGACCTTAGCTATTAGGCCAGAGTAAAAGTTAAGACCTTAACCATTAGGCCAGAGTACGAGTCTAAGACCTTAGCTATTAGGCCAGAGTAAGAGTTAAGACCTTAACCATTAGGCCAGAGTATGAGTCTAAGACCTTAGCTATTAGGCCAGAGTACGAGTCTAAGACCTTAGCTATTAGGCCAGAGTAAGAGTTAAGACCTTAACCATTAGGCCAGAGTACGAGTCTAAGACCTTAGCTATTAGGCAGGAGTAGGAGTTAAGACCTTAGCTATTAGGCCAGAGTAATAGTTAAGACCTTAACCAGTAGGCCATAGTACGATTCTAAGACCTTAGCTATTAGGCCAGAGTAATAGTTAAAACCTTAGCTATTAGGCCAGATTACGAGTCTAAGACCTTTGCTATTAGGCCAGAGTAAGAGTTAAGACCTTAACCATTAGGCCATAGTACAAGTCTAAGACCTTAGCTATTAGGCCAGAGTAAGAGTTAAGACCTTAGCTATTAGGCCAGAGTAAGAGTTAAGACCTTAAACATTGGGCCAGAGTACGAGTCTAAGACCTTAGCTATTAGGCCAGAGTAAGAGTTAAGACCTTAACCAGTAGGCCAGAGTTAGAGTTAAGACCTTAACCATTAGGCCAGAGTACGAGTCTAAGACCTTAGCTATTAGGCCAGAGTAAGAGTTCAGACTTTAACCAGTAGGCCAGAGTAAGAGTTAAGATCTTAACCATTAGGCCATAGTACAAGTCTAAGACCTTAGCTATTAGGCCAGAGTAAGAGTTAAGACCTTAGCTATTAGGCCAGAGTAAGAGTTAAGACCTTAAACATTGGGCCAGAGTACGAGTCTAAGACCTTAGCTATTAGGCCAGAGTAAGAGTTAAGACCTTAACCAGTAGGCCAGAGTTAGAGTTAAGACCTTAAC
This sequence comes from Triturus cristatus, assembly GCF_964204655.1. Lineage (NCBI taxonomy): Eukaryota > Metazoa > Chordata > Amphibia > Caudata > Salamandridae > Triturus > Triturus cristatus. The sequence goes on along the minus strand of NC_140580.1, from coordinate 246,244,656 downwards.
CATTAGGCCAGAGTACGAGTCTAAGACCTTAGCTATTAGGCCAGAGTAAGAGTTAAGACCTTAACCAGTAGGCCAGAGTAAGAGTTAAGACCTTAACCAGTAGGCCAGAGAAAGAGTTAAGACCTTAACCATTAGGCCAGAGTATGAGTCTAAGACCTTAGCTATTAGGCCTGAGTAAGAGTTAAGACCTTAGCTATTAGGCCAGAGTAAGAGTTACGACCTTAACCAGTAGGCCAGAGTACGAGTCTAAGACCTTAGCTATTAGGCCAGAGTAAGAGTTAAGACCTTAGCTATTAGGCCAGAGTAAGAGTTAAGACCTTAACCAGTAGGCCAGAGTAAGAGTTAAGACCTTAACCAGTAGGCTAGAGTACGAGTCTAAGACCTTAGCTATTAGGCCAGAGTAAGAGTTAAGACCTTAGCTATTAGGCCAGAGTACGAGTCTAAGACCTTAGCTATTAGGCCAGAGTAAGAGTTAAGACCTTAACCAGTAGGCCAGAGTAAGAGTTAAGACCTTAGCTATTAGGCCAGAGTACGAGTCTAAGACCTTAGCTATTAGGCCAGAGTAAGAGTTAAGACCTTAGCTATTAGGCCAGAGTAAGAGTTAAGACCTTAACCAGTAGGCCAGAGTTAGAGTTAAGACCTTAACCATTAGGCCAGAGTAGGAGTCTAAGACCTTAGCTATTAGGCCAGAGTAAGAGTTAAGACCTTAGCTATTAGGCCAGAGTAAAAGTTAAGACCTTAACCATTAGGCCAGAGTACGAGTCTAAGACCTTAGCTATTAGGCCAGAGTAAGAGTTAAGACCTTAACCATTAGGCCAGAGTATGAGTCTAAGACCTTAGCTATTAGGCCAGAGTACGAGTCTAAGACCTTAGCTATTAGGCCAGAGTAAGAGTTAAGACCTTAACCATTAGGCCAGAGTACGAGTCTAAGACCTTAGCTATTAGGCAGGAGTAAGAGTTAAGACCTTAGCTATTAGGCCAGAGTAATAGTTAAGACCTTAACCAGTAGGCCATAGTACGAGTCTAAGACCTTAGCTATTAGGCCAGAGTAATAGTTAAAACCTTAGCTATTAGGCCAGATTACGAGTCTAAGACCTTTGCTATTAGGCCAGAGTAAGAGTTAAGACCTTAACCATTAGGCCATAGTACAAGTCTAAGACCTTAGCTATTAGGCCAGAGTAAGAGTTAAGACCTTAGCTATTAGGCCAGAGTAAGAGTTAAGACCTTAAACATTGGGCCAGAGTACGAGTCTAAGACCTTAGCTATTAGGCCAGAGTAAGAGTTAAGACCTTAACCAGTAGGCCAGAGTTAGAGTTAAGACCTTAACCATTAGGCCAGAGTACGAGTCTATGACCTTAGCTATTAGGCCAGAGTAAGAGTTCAGACTTTAACCAGTAGGCCAGAGTAAGAGTTAAGATCTTAACCACTAAGCCATAGTACGAGTCTAAGACCTTAGCTATTAGGCCAGAGTAAGAGTTAAGACCTTAACCATTAGGCCAGAGTATGAGTCTAAGACCTTAGCCATTAGGCCAGAGTAAGAGTTAAGACCTTAGCTATTAGGCCAGAGTAAGAGTTAAGACCCTAACCAGTGAGCCAGAGTATGAGTCTAAGACCTTAGCTATTAGGCCAGAGTAAGAGTTAAGACCTTAGCTATTAGGCCAGATTACGAGTCTAAGACCTTTGCTATTAGGCCAGAGTAAGAGTTAAGACCTTAGCTATTAGGCCAGAGTAAGAGTTAAGACCTTAACCAGTAGGCCAGTGTAAGCGTTAAGACCTTAACCATTAGGCCAGTGTGCGAGTCTAAGACCTTAGCTATTAGGCCAGAGTAAGAGTTAAGACCTTAGCTATTAGGCCAGAGTAAAAGTTAAGACTTCAACCATTAGGCCAGAGTACGACTCTAAGACCTTAGCTATTAGGCCAGAGTAAGAGTTAAGACCTTAACCATTAGGCCAGAGCACTAGTCAAAGACCTTAGCTATTAGGCCAGTGTACGAGTCTAAGACCTTAGCTTTTAGGCCAGAGTAAGAGTTAAGACCTTAACCATTAGGCCGGAGTATGAGTCTAAGACCTTAGCTATTAGGCCAGAGTAAGAGTTAAGAACTTAGCTATTAGGCCAGAGTAAGAGTTAAGACCTTAACCATTAGGCCAGAGTACGAGTCTAAGACCTTATCTATTAGGACAGAGTAAGAGTTAAGACCTTAACCATTAGGCCAGAGTACGAGTCTAAGACCTTAGCTATTAGGTGGGGTTCCGTGTGAGACGGGACGGCACTTTTCTGAGTGGTGACGAATATGGCTGAGTTTGGTATCTGCGAACCGCAAATGACGAGTATAGTGGGTGTACGAAGTTTCGCTATGCAGTCACGTATGGATCGTCTCATTTTTGGGTTTGTTCATCCGAACCCTCGGGTTCCATTTTAGATACAGCGTCCATTTTGTTTCTTGCCCTCAGGTAGCCAGCGAACGGGCTTCTTGTCCGCTTCGTGACCCTGGAACTCTCAAGCTTACACGAGGGACACGTGTTCCTTTGAGGTGACTTTTATGATGAGGGAAATGACACGACTAAAGCAGATGGCCCCGCTCGAGGCTCATCTTGCCGCTCCGGTCTATTGTTTCAGCCACGCATACATTAGACACGAGGTCTTTGACCCCTCTATCGAGTTTCCTTTATTGCCCCAACCCTCTTTCCTAATCTGTTGTACATCCTTGTCCTTTCCTTGTATTATGTTTTCCGTCCTTCCTTAATGCGTTTATGGTTAGGATGGAATGTGTTTATTGCAGAGGGGATATGTTTTTACAGTTGGGAACCGGCAGGACTGTTGTAATTATGTTCCGGCCTCCTGAAACATGAATGCGACCCTTTTGAAGTTTATTGTGGGAACTGAGTTGTAACCTTTGTTCACCATACCGTGCTATGGCCAAAACTTGTATAAAAGGAGCGATCCACTTCTACGAATTTGAAGCAGTCTACGAGAACCTACACGTTGTGTACTTCTTGTGACCTCTGTATCCCTGCAGTAAATAAACGCTGATCTCTGACGTCGCTGGAAGTGTCCCGTGTCTCTGTGTTTGGTACGCCAGAACAGGTAACCCACGAAGGTTTCAGGTGTTGTTCCCTGGCACCGCTGGGTCTTAAGAATAACCCAGTCCTTCAGTTGGCGCCCAACGTGGGGCGACATCAACGGTACCGGTCCAAAGCCCGACGATCGTGAGGAACTTCGTGTGAAATCTCCGAGGGAAGGTGCACCCCGCTTCATCGATCCAGTTGTCGAAATAAGTGGCCCGACGTCTTTTCCCGCGAAGATCCCCTCCTCCTGACGGCTGCAACGGACCGATGCCCTGACTGTCGACCTGTTTCGGCGCCTGGCGTAGTCCTTTGTACGGCGAGACGATCAACGGGCCTTCCTGGTGACGCCATTGTTCTCTCAGTTAAGTATTTGTGGGTCGCTCCCAGTGTTGCTTTGTTGTTTGCATGGTTCCATAGCATTCGTGGTTCTTAGTTGTTGGGTTTTATTTGACGATTGCAATTGCCAAAAACCGAGGGTCTTGCATTTTTGCGAGGACATCGTAATTCGATAGCCCTTGAAGTTTGTATACTCGGTTAGTGTGCACGATGCCTGGCCGTAGTACTTTGTTTGGGTTTCTTAAATGTTGCAGCATGGATTCCCGGCTGGAGGATTAATGTCCGATACCTCCGGCTGGAACTCCGCTTTACGAGCTCTATAGTAGGCCTGGGCAAAAATTTCGTTCCGTTCGCGGAAATTGCGATAATTTGACATTTTTGCGTTCCGCGGAGAGCGCGAAAATGTCAAAAATTCCGGTTTCCGCAGCTTGGCGATAATTTGTTTCTTGCTCGCGCTGTAAAATGATACATTCTCGCGCGCGCGCGATCGCCTTACCTGAATCCCTGCGTTCGCCGACAAGTTTTCTTGATCCGGTCGCGTTCTCCATGAGATGTTGTATTGTTTTTAGCCATTTGCGCTGTCTCGCGACAGTTCGCGCCCGCAGTGACGTCATGCGTCGCGCGATCACGTCTTTCTTCTCGCGATCATGCACCGCGAGAACAACTCAAAACAAGATGGCCGCGCCCGCAAGCAGCCACATGGGTAAGTTGGCGACCCGCAACCATGCAGAAAATCGCGCGAACATGCCGGAAAAAAACTTCCGCATCTTCGCGATATTTCTGCTTGTTTGCGATAATTTTAAACATTCTCGCGATAATTTGCGAAGGTTAATTCCGCAAATTCCGCCCACCCCTACTCTATAGTCGCCATGGCGTGGGTCCTATCGTATATAATGAATATTGGGTTCGTTACACTAAAAAGGATGGTGTCCTTAGTTGGCCACCTCATGGTAGTTTCGAGACTGCCATTTTAGATAATTTGGAAGCTAAATTATTTAAAAAGACAGCTAGGCCGGCCATGTTTGATTCCTTCCGGTTATGGCGGAAAGAGGCCAAACAGAAAGAAATCAAACAGAATAAGAAAAATAAACGGGAAGGTGTTATTACGGTGATGCGCAATGCAGAACAGTATCAGTTAGACAAAGATGAGAAAGAGCAGGAAGTTAGTGCTCGGCTTCATCATATGGCAGTGGACAAATGTTATCCGGCGCTACCTTCTACGATCGATAAGCCAGGAGAAGAATCGGTGGAAGATTCGCTTTTGTCTTATCTTATGAAATCGCCACCTCCCTATGCTCCCGATGTTATGGGTCCCGTTCGTCCACCTCTTCCTCAACCCGCTGGTTTGGCGGCTGCTGGTCAGCCCGCCGTTCCTCCCGTACTCCCGAATCCCCTTGGGCCACAGATCGTACATCCTCTTGTTCCGGCTTCTCTCCCTACTGCGCCTTTCCAAGTCCCTCCTCAGCCTGTCGTTCCCGCTACTCCTGCTGTTGTGTCTACTTCTACTGTTTCCACCCCTATGGCTGCTACGCCTGCATCTTCTTCTTCTTCTCCTTCTGTTCGTAGTCGTCTCATGACTGCTGTCGCTTCTCTTTATTCTCCGCTCTTTGGGCCGATACTTGGTTCAACTCTTTCAGACGTTGCTCAAAGACGCAGCCAGCTTCCTGATGGTAGGGAACGTGAATCGTTGGTGAAAACGGCACGTAGATTGATTCGTAACCCTGTTAAATACACCCCACGTGTAGTGTTCGAAACGTTTTCTCAGTTTAATGTGCCCACGCAACGATTTGTGTTCGAAGAATTGTGTAAGTCATTGAAAGAGGAGTGGGACGATGATATAGCTGATGATATACCACCTGAGGTTTCCGAGCTACAGCTTCGGTTTGCCACGGGTGTCATTGTAGGTGACAAAGTTCGAGAGGCTCTGGAACGCTTGTTATCCTTTCGATGTACAGTGCAACCACGTGCGCTGTTTAAGGACGCGACCGCGGAATGGATGGCACAACCTGGCCAATATCCTATGCGGGAAGTTCCCCCGGTATGGATGCCAGGTGATGCTGCTGCTAACCCTCCTGTCCCAGGCCATTTCCAGAGAGTGTGGATACACCTCCCTTGGAAGCGATCAGAAGTTTTGCAAGTAAAGCAATCCTTACCTGATCCCCGTAAGAATCCTGCGGGTTATTATAAGGAGCTGTCCCAATTGGTGGATGCTACTGTTATGAACCTAGCTGATGTTGATATGTTGTTTGGCAATGTGGTGCCTCAGCCGATTTGGGCGAAAATTCGTCACGAGAATCACGTAGCCGAGTTAGGCGGTGACTGGGCTGCCCTTACAGCGGCAGATGCCCGGCAGGTCGGTGGGGCTAAACCCGAACAGATTATTGTGGCTTTGCCCCAGAGGATCATTACCCTCATGAAAACGCTTATGCCTGCGATGCGCGTCAATTGGGACAAATTATCGGCGTGCAGGCAAAAGAGAGATGAAAGTGTTTCTGATTTCTTTACGAGATTTGAGGAAGCGTTCATTGACCATAGCGGTCAGGACATGGGTTCCGAGGGTGGTCAGCGGCTGTTCGTTGATAAGTTTGTATCGAATTTGTTGCCCGACCTTAGCAACAAGTTGAAGAATTCTGAGAGTGCGTGGGCTGTTTCTACCACTGCCCAAATATTGGCTACGGCCCAATATTACGAGAATAGAGAAAAAGAGGAAAGTGAGCGTGCAGAAAAGAAAACGAAGGATCTCAAAACTAAGGTCTTGTTGCAGCAAGCCTATCCACCGCGTTCGAATTTCAGTGAGACACAGCAGCCAAACAGATCGCAATCACAGTTTTCCAGATCGCAGACGCGAAATGCCTCGCCTGCGCCTCGCTTTGTGTTGGGATATAATCAATGTGCATATTGTCGTGGGGAGGGCCATTTGAAGTTTGACTGTCCGGTTCTCCGTGATAGGAACAATGGTGTGTCGGCTCGAGGAGGACGTAGTGGCCCTCAACAGGTTTCTCGTGGTAGAGGTCGCGGAGTTACCCAGAATCAGGCCGAACGCTTTGCGACGTCTTCGGATTCGCAAAATTGTTTCGATCGACGCGACCTGCCGTCCGGCCGGTCTACACAGTATCATGTAGATGATTGTTATGTTGAGTGTGATGTTGATGCGGATGGTATCTACTAGGACAGCCATAGACAAAGGAAGGGAGAAGTATCAGTTCCGGTTGATCAGAGAGGGCCATATGTTGCAGTAGCCACTATGGGCGTTGTTGAGCCTTTTCTGTTGGACACTGGTGCAGCAAAAAGTTCCATCATGCATTCGAAACTCCCTGGCGCGCCTTTGTCTGGCTTAACGAATGTTTCCGTTGGATTTTCTGGCGCCCCCGTTGGCAATCCAGTTTCTAGCCCTTTGCCCCTCACAATTGGGTCTCATGAGCTGGAAGCTCCTTTGATTTTGACTACTGGTTGTGGTGAGAATCTTTTGGGTTTAGATTTGTTGAAAAGGTTACATGCGACTTTGTACTGTTCTCCTACGGGTGTGGAGCTCACGTTGGGTAAGAGTGCGGTTTCCCCTATGTATTTATCGATCGACAAACTCCCATCGGAATTGAGATCTCTCCCAGACTCCTTGTGGGCGACAGGTCCCAATGACGTGGGCCTGTTGGATATACCACCTTATGTTGTCCACCTCAAAGTTGGTGCGCGTTTGCCGCGTATACCTCAGTATCGTATTTCCCTTGATGGTGAAAGGGCACTATTAGCGATCATTTATGATCTGATCGGCAAGGATGTTATTGAGGAGACACGAGGTAATGTGTGCAATAGTCCCGTGTTGCCTATTTTGAAGCGAACGGATCCCTCCAAGCCTCCCGTGTATCGTCTAGTTATCGACTTACGGGAGGTAAATAAAGTCGTTGTTCCGCAGTTTCCTGTGGTGCCAGACATTACAGCTTTACTGACTCTGATTCCAGCCACTGCATCATGGTTCTCGGTGATCGATCTGAAGAATGCGTTCTTTAGCATTCCAATTGCTGAGGAAAGCAGAGACTTGTTTGGTTTCTCATTAGGTGGTCGTAGCTTCAGATTCAAACGCGCTCCACAGGGCTACTGTGAGAGTCCATCAATCTACAGCCAAGCTCTAAAGAGTCAACTTGATGCGTTTGTGTTACCGGCTGGTGCAGCCTTGATTCAGTACGTTGATGATCTGTTAGTTGCTGCTGACACTGAGCAGCTCTGTAGAGCCGCTACAGTGTCCTTGTTACAGCATCTCTGTGCATTACATCATAAAGTGTCACCTTCTAAACTACAATATTGTTGTCAAGAAGTTACCTATCTCGGTCACTTATTGTCAAAGGCGGGAAGAAGGTTGACCCCTGAACGAATTGCAGCAATTGCTCGAATGCCTGTGCCAGCAACTCAGAGAGATGTGCGTGCCTTTTTAGGTATCACGTCGTACTGCAGACAGTGGATCCCGAACTTTTCACTGTTAGCGAAGCCATTGGTAGCTCTCACGTGCAAGGACGTTTCAACTCCTTTGCCTTGGACGGAGGAATGTCAGAAAAGTTTTTCTGAACTACGTGATGCGCTGTGTTCGGCTCCTGTGTTAGGTACTCCTGATTACAGCAAGCCTTTCACATTATACGTCCATGAGAGGGACGGTTGTGCGTTGAGTGTTCTAACGCAACAATTTGGTGATAAGCAGCGTCCGTGTGCATATTTTTCCTCGACTTTAGACCCGGTGGCTAGAGCGTTGCCAGGTTGCTTGAGGGCGACAGCGGCAGCTGCGGCGTCTATTCGGCAGTCCGCAGGTCTGGTCATGGACAATATGCTCATAGTAATGGTTCCGCATGCAGTTGATACGCTCTTGAATCGGACAAAGACTCAACATCTGACGAGTGCAAGGTTGTCCGGGTACGAGCTGACCCTTTTGGCAAGTCATATACAGATCAAGCGTTGTAATGTACTGAATCCGGCGACATTGTTGCCGATTAATATGGAATCAGATGATGTGCTACCCCATGATTGTTATTTACGGACTGAGGAAGAAACAAAAGGTCGTGTGGACCTGAAAAACACTCCTTTGTCAGATCCGGATGGTACTTTGTATGTGGATGGCTCTTGCTTCAAATTGCCGAATGGTGATGTGACGACTGCGTATGCTGTAGTGACGTTGAGTACGGTTGTGGAAACTGCGAGATTGAACCAGAATTCAGCACAAGCAGCAGAATTAATTGCATTAACAAGAGCGTGTGTTCTGTCGAAGGGAAAGCGAGTGAATGTGTTTACCGACAGTCAGTATGCATTTGGTGTTGCGCATAACTTTGGAAGATTGTGGAGAGAAAGAGGATTTATGACATCGCATGGTACAAAGATCCAGCATGGGCATCTCGTGAATGATCTTTTGGATGCACTTACGTTGCCTAAACAAGTGGCGATCGTCAAATGTAGTGCACATCGGAAAGTGACGGATGATGTTGGTCGTGGTAATGCATTTGCGGATGAGATTGCTAAGGAAACGGCTAAGAATCTTGCGATTCGAATGTATGTCACGAGTTCAGTAAGGTGGCCGACGGAGACCGGTATGTGTGAGAATACTGTTGAAAGTGTGAAAGCGATTCAGAATGAAGCTACTGAAGCCGAAAAGACTAAGTGGAAAGAAAGTACAGGGAAATTGGATATGCATGGATGTTGGGTTGACCTGACGGAATGTCAGAGGTGGATGTTACCAGACGCGTATGTATTAGCTGTTGTGACGATGGCTCATGGGTTGTCACATATTAGTGCGAAAGGAATATGTAAGTTCTTGTCTCCTGTATGGAGGAATGATGGTATCGCTAAGTGTGCCGAAAGAGTGGTTAAGAATTGTATGGTGTGTTTGATGCACAATCCCGGAAAAGGCACCCTCACTCCACCTGGTCATTTCGCTCCTCCTGCTTGTCCCTTTGAGGTTATCCAGCTGGACTTCATCCATATGGAGAGATGCAATAATCTGAAGTATGTTTTGGTTGTGGTTTGCGCGGATTGAGGCCTATCCTCTTAAAGATAATACTGCCCTGTCCACAGCGAAAATCCTGTTGAAAGAATACTTTCCTAGGTATGGAATGCCACGGATTGTGTGGTCGGATAATGGAAGTGAGTTTGTGGGAAGTGTAATGCAGAGTGTGTGTAAGGGCCTTGGAATTCGGCAGAAATTCCACAGTGCTAATCATCCTCAGGCAGCGGGTTTGGTTGAAGGGTACAATGGTACCCTGAAGCTGAAACTCGCTAAGATTCAAGCTACGACTGGTCTGTCATGGCCTGATGCCTTGCCTCTGGCTCTCCTATCGACCAGAGCGACTGTACACTCTCGAGTAGGGCTCAGCCCATATGAGATTATGTTCGGTCGCCCTGCGAACATTTGGGGAGTCCCGAGACCTAGGGCTTTTGATAGTCTTGAATATCCAATGTTGATTGATTACTTGCATGATTTGACCACTAAACTACGGTTAATTCATCAACAGGTCTTTGAAGCTCTACCAGCGCAGACAGAGGGTCCTGGACACCAGCTCCGGCCAGGAGATTGGGTGGTTACCCGAAACTTTGGTCGAAAGCGTAATTTGGAGCCAAGATTCGTCGGACCCCACCAAGTCTTGTTGACGACGAGGACAGCGGTTCGATTGGAGGGCCGGAAAAATTGGGTTCATGCCAGCCACACAAAGAAGGTACCGATCCCCTTACCAACCGACTGTTGGGTGAGAACTGGGATTTCGGCCGCAGAAACTGAGACTCCTTTGCGCTTTGTGCCATTTAGCGACGCTCACCCTGTGGAGGAGGATTCGTCATTGTCAGATCCACAGGTGGAGTCATTAGTAGCAGAGAACCCAAGGTCCGACTCGTCATCTGTTTCATTGAACACTGTTGCGCCATCTGAACAATTGTTCGTAGAGCAAACTCGACCTGGAAGAAGTCGATACTTTCTTCGTTCAAGGACTAATAAAAATTAACAGTATAGTGGTTTTTAACGTTACGAATATTATGAACAATTACATCCTTTCTTTCTGAGTTTTTGTGCTTTCCACTGCTAAGAGACTTGTAATAAATCTGAACGTTTCGAGGAAACCTCGCCATCCGGGTCACCGTAGGGCCGTGCGGGTACTTCTTTCTGCTTAGCAGGTTTCTGACGTTAGGTTGGTTACTTTTGTCGATCTCTGGGAACTCCTGGGGATTGATAATCGCTACTCAGAACGAAGTGCGTCAAGTACGTCACGGACGGTTTGTAGAGGATGGCATTCTCTAAGCTAGTGGACGAAGAAAGGGTGTCAGCGCAGAGATCAGAGTTATGGAGGGTTGTACAAACAAAATGTTTTCTGTTTCAGGTGTTTCTATTGTTCCTAACTGTATCTATGTTATTGGTGGGTGGAGTGTATTTCGGAGTATCGTTGTTCTTGCCTTCTGTTTCACCTACCTCTTCTTTTAACCTAAGTTCCCTCACCACTGTCTCCCCACATTCCTTTCATCCTTTGCCTCAACATGAGCAGGTTAGACGTGCGGAATTCAGGAATAATTCCTTTGTTCAACTCCTACATCAGCATCAGTTGGTGGTGAATACTACCAATTGTTGGGTATGTGGGTTAATGCCACACACTATGGATAGGGGTATTCCGTATTTGGTCCTTCCATACAGCTCCCAGGGTTCAGCTCGAGCATTTCAAACTATGTTTCGCAGCGCACTAGATTCCTACCCCAGTCGAGAGCCACGGTCTGTCAACTTTGGTCCTGGGCCGTACCACAAGCCTTTGGCGATAGCCATAGCAGATCTGGATAGAGATGTTTTTGATGCATCACTTATTCCAGATGAAGAAGTGCAGGCCTATAAGGATCTGAGCGAGACTGAGTATAGTACGTCAGTGGGTGATAGACAACTTAAGAGCTCGTCCCCAATATGGATTGTACCGCACCTTGGAAATTTCTGTTTGCAGGGTTTGGGTCGAAATCCGAGAGCACAACTTGGGAACAGTGCTTGCACTGAAACGTACGTCCTACCGATGCTCTCCTCCCCTGTTTTTCTGACTGCTAAGGGCACCTATTTTGTGTGTTATGAACGCGCATATACATGGTTTCCTCGCGATTTTTCGGGTACCTGTTATATTGCGAATCTTTTGCCTCCGACCTTCACAGTTGCTTCGGACTACCACAAAACTAGAGTCGTGAGAGGCGTTATTAGCAAAGAGGATACTGCTGGTCAAGAAGCGGGAGACTTCTTTAAGGGTTTCTTGCCGTTTTGGGGACCTATGGTTAATAGTAGGAACCTAAGACAGTTGACCCGTGTGGTAGAGTCGACTGCTAATATTACTGCGAATGCCCTTGGTAATCTAACAGCTGAACTACAGGCGGATAGACTCATGACGTTGCAGAACCGTATGGTTCTAGACGTTGTTCTTGCAGATAGAGGGGGCGTGTGTAAAATTATCCATTCGAGTTGTTGCATTTTTATTCCTGACAATGCTCCAACTGTTTACCAAGCCATCTCGAAGTTGCACAAGATTTCCGAGTCCATACACGTGGACGAAGGTAATTGGACGCTCCTAGGATGGTTTTGGGGCCTGATGTCAACCTGGGGTTGGAAGATTCTAATGATCGTAGGGGCTGTTGTAGCATTTCTGTTCACGTGTTGTCTTTGTGTGCAGTGTGGTCCTGCCTTATGTGGCCTATGTGCTGCGACGTGTATAAGGCGGCCATCTGTTACCAAGGAGACGTTGATGGATAGAATGATGTTCCAACAGCAGCTGAACGATCTGATGAATATTGATATAGATTCCAATCTTGACTAGTGCTTGCCTACATGAGGGCAAAAGGAGCGTCTGGGGTTCCGTGTGAGACGGGACGGCACTTTTCTGAGTGGTGACGAATATGGCTGAGTTTGGTATCTGCGAACCGCAAATGACGAGTATAGTGGGTGTACGAAGTTTCGCTATACAGCCACGTATGGATCGTCTCATTTTTGGGTTTGTTCATCCGAACCCTCGGGTTCCATTTTAGATACAGCGTCCATTTTGTTTCTTGCCCTCAGGTAGCCAGCGAACGGGCTTCTTGTCCGCTTCGTGACCCTGGAACTCTCAAGCTTACACGAGGGACACGTGTTCCTTTGAGGTGACTTTTATGATGAGGGAAATGACACGACTAAAGCAGATGGCCCCGCTCGAGGCTCATCTTGCCGCTCCGGTCTATTGTTTCAGCCACGCATACATTAGACACGAGGTCTTTGACCCCTCTATCGAGTTTCCTTTATTGCCCCAACCCTCTTTCCTAATCTGTTGTACATCCTTGTCCTTTCCTTGTATTATGTTTTCCGTCCTTCCTTAATGCGTTTATGGTTAGGATGGAATGTGTTTATTGCAGAGGGGATATGTTTTTACAGTTGGGAACCGGCAGGACTGTTGTAATTATGTTCCGGCCTCCTGAAACATGAATGCGACCCTTTTGAAGTTTATTGTGGGAACTGAGTTGTAACCTTTGTTCACCATACCGTGCTATGGCCAAAACTTGTATAAAAGGAGCGATCCACTTCTACGAATTTGAAGCAGTCTCCGAGAACCTACACGTTGTGTACTTCTTGTGACCTCTGTATCCCTGCAGTAAATAAACGCTGATCTCTGACGTCGCTGGAAGTGTCCCGTGTCTCTGTGTTTGGTACGCCAGAACAGGTAACCCACGAAGGTTTCAGGTGTTGTTCCCTGGCACCGCTGGGTCTTAAGAATAACCCAGTCCTTCATAGGCAGGAGTAAGAGTTAAGACCTTAGCTATTAGGCCAGAGTAAGAGTTAAGAACTTAACCAGTAGGCCATAGTACGAGTCTAAGACCTTAGCTATTAGGCCAGAGTAAGAGTTAAGACCTTAGCTATTAGGCCAGATTACGAGTCGAAGACCTTTGCTATTAGGCCAGAGTAAGAGTTAAGACCTTAGCTATTAGGCCAGAGTAAGAGTTAAGACCTTAAGCAGTACGCCAGTGTAAGCGTTAAGACCTTAACCATTAGGCCAGAGTACGAGTCTAAGACCTTAGCTATTAGGCCAGAGTAAGAGTTAAGACCTTAACCAGTAGGCCAGAGTAAGAGTTAAGACCTTAACCATTAGGCCATAGTACGAGTCTACGACCTTAGCTATTAGGCCAGAGTAAGAGTTAAGACCTTAGCTATTAGGCCAGAGTAAGAGTTAAGACCTTAGCTATTAGGCCAGAGTACGAGTCTAAGACCTTAGCTATTAGGCCAGAGTAAGAGTTAAGACCTTAGCTATTAGGCCAGAGTAGGAGTCTTAGACCTTAGCTATTAGGCCAGAGTAAGAGTTAAGACCTTAACCAGTAGGCCAGAGTACGAGTCTAAGACCTTAGCTATTAGGCCAGAGTAAGAATTAAGACCTTAGCTAATAGGACAGAGTAAGAGTTAAGGCCTTAACCAGTAGGCCAGTGCACGAGTCGAAGACCTTAGCTATTAGGCCAGAGTACGAGTTTAAGACCTTAGCTATTAGGCCAGAGTAAGAGTTAAGACCTTAACTAGTAGGCCAGAGTAAGAGTTAAGACCTTAACCAGTAGGCCAGAGTACAAGTCTAAGACCTTAGCTATTAGGCCAGAGTAAGAGTTAAGACCTTAGCTATTAGGCCAGAGTAAGAGTTAAGACCTTAACCTGTAGGCCAGAGTACGAGTCTAAGACCTTAGCTATTTGGCCAGAGTAAGAGTTAAGACCTTAACCATTAGGCCAGAGTACTTGTCTAAGACCTTAGCTATTAGGCCAGATTACGAGTCTAAGACCTTTGCTCTTAGGCCAGAGTAAGAGTTAAGACCTTAACCATTAGGCCATAGTACAAGTCTAAGACCTTAGCTATTAGGCCAGAGTAAGAGTTAAGACGTTAGCTATTAGGCTAGAGTAATAGTTAAGACCTTAACCAGTAGGCCAGAGTACGAATCTAAGACCTTAGATATTAGGCCAGAGTAAGAGTTAAGACCTTAACCTGTAGGCCATAGTACGAGTCTAACACCTTAGCTATTAGGCCAGTGTAAGAGTTAAGACATTAGCTATTAGGCCAGAGTAAGAGTTAAGACCTTAACCATTAGGCCAGAGTACGAGTCTAAGACCTTAGCTATTAGGCCAGATTACGAGTCTAAGACCTGAGCTATTAGGCCAGAGTAAGAGTTACAACCTTAACCAGTAGGCCAGAGTAAGAGTTAAGACCTTAACCATTAGGCCAGAGTACGAGTATAAGACCTTAGCTATTAGGCCAGAGTACGAGTCTAAGACCTTAGCTATTAGGCCAGAGTATGAGTCTAAGACCTTAGCTATTAGGCCAGAGTAAGAGTTAAGACCTTAACCAGTAGACTAGAGTAAGAGTTAAGACCTTAACCATTAGGCCAGAGTACGAGTCTAAGACCTTAGCTATTAGGCCAGAGTAAGGGTTAAGACCTTAACCAGTAGGCCAGTGTAAGAATTAAGACCATAAACATCAGGACAGAGTACGAGTCTGAGACCTTAGCTATTAGGCCAGAGTAAGAGTTAAGACCTTAGCTGTTAGGCCAGATTAAGAGTTAAGACCTTAACCAGTGGGCCAGAGTACGAGTCTAAGACCTTAGCTATTAGGCCAGAGTAAGAGATAAGACCTTAACCAGTAGGCCAGAGTAAGAGTTAAGACCTCAACCTCTAGGCCGGAGTACGAGTCTAAAACCTTAGCTATTAGGCCAGAGTACGAGTCTAAGACCTTAGCTATTAGGCCAGAGTAAGAGTTAAGACCTTAACCAGTAGACCAGAGTAAGACTTAAGACCTTAACCATTAGGCCAGAGTACGCGTCTAAGACCTTAGCTATTAGGCCAGAGTATGAGTCTAAGACCTTAGCTATTAGGCCAGAGTAAGAGTTACGACCTTAACCAGTAGGCCAGAGTAAGAGTTAAGACCTTAACCATTAGGCCAGAGTACGAGTCTAAGACCTTAGCTATTAGACCAGAGTAAGAGTTAAGACCTTAACTAGTAGGCCAGAGTAAGAGTTAAGACCTTAACCATTAGGCCATAGTACTAGTCTAAGACCTTAGCTATAAGGCCAGAATAAGAGTTAAGACCTTAACCATTAGGCCAGAGTACGAGTCTAAGACCTTAGCTATTATGCCAGAGTAATAGTTAAGACCTTAGCTATTAGGCCAGAGTAAGAGTTAAGACCTTAACCATTAGGCAAGAGTACAAGTCTAAGACCTTAGCTATTAGGCCAGAGTACGAGTCTAAGACCTTAGCTATTAGGCCAGAGTAAGAGTTAAGACCTTAGCTATTAGGCCAGAGTAAGAGTTAAGACCTTAACCAGTAGGCCAGAGTATAAGTCTAAGACCTTAGCTATTAGGCCAGAGTAAGAGTTAAGACCTTAACCAGTTGGCCAGAGTAAAAGTTAAGACCTTAACCTGTAGGCCAGAGTACGAGTCTAAGACCTTAGCTATTTGTTTAGAGTAAGAGTTAAGACCTTAGCTATTAGGCCAGAGTAAGAGTTAAGACCTTAACCAGTAGGCCAGAGTAAGAGTTAAGACCTTAGCTTTTAGGCCACAGTAAGAGTTAAGACCTTAACCAGTAGGCCAGAGTACGAATCTAAGACCTTAGCTATTAGGCCAGAGTACGAGTCTAAGACCTTAGCTATTAGGCCAGAGTAAGAGTTAAGACCTTAACCAGTAGGCCAGAGTAAGAGTTAAGACCTTAACTATTTGGCCAGAGTACGAGTCTAAGACCTTAGCTATTAGGCCAGAGTAAGTGTTAAGACCTTAGCTATTAGGCCAGAGTAAGAGTTAAGACCTTAACCAGTAGGCCAGAGTATAAGTCTAAGACCTTAGCTATTAGGCCAGAGTAAGAGTTAAGACCTTAACCAGTAGGCCAGAGTTAGAGTTAAGACCTTAACCATTAGGCCAGTGTACGAGTCTAAGACCTTAGCTATTAGGCCAGAGTAAGAGTTAAGACCTTAACCAGTAGGCCAGAGTAAGAGTTAAGACCTTAACCAGTAGGCCAGAGAAAGAGTTAAGACCTTAACCATTAGGCCAGAGTATGAGTCTAAGACCTTAGCTATTAGGCCTGAGTAAGAGTTAAGACCTTAGCTATTAGGCCAGAGTAAGAGTTACGACCTTAACCAGTAGGCCAGAGTACGAGTCTAAGACCTTAGCTATTAGGCCAGAGTAAGAGTTAAGACCTTAGCTATTAGGCCAGAGTAAGAGTTAAGACCTTAACCAGTAGGCCAGAGTAAGAGTTAAGACCTTAACCAGTAGGCTAGAGTACGAGTCTAAGACCTTAGCTATTAGGCCAGAGTAAGAATTAAGACCTTAGCTATTAGGCCAGAGTACGAGTCTAAGACCTTAGCTATTAGGCCAGAGTAAGAGTTAAGACCTTAACCAGTAGGCCAGAGTAAGAGTTAAGACCTTAGCTATTAGGCTAGAGTAAGAGTCTAAGACCTTAGCTATTAGGCCAGAGTAAGAGTTAAGACCTTAACCAGTAGCCCAGAGTAAGAGTTAAGACTTTAACCAATAATCCAGAGTAGGAGTCTAAGACCTTAGCTATTAGGCCAGAGTAAGAGTTAAGACCTTAGCTATTAGGCCAGAGTAAAAGTTAAGACCTTAACCATTAGGCCAGAGTACGAGTCTAAGACCTTAGCTATTAGGCCAGAGTAAGAGTTAAGACCTTAGCTATTAGGCCAGAGTAATAGTTAAGACCTTAACCAGTAGGCCATAGTACGAGTCTAAGACCTTAGCTATTAGGCCAGAGTAATAGTTAAAACCTTAGCTATTAGGCCAGATTACGAGTCTAAGACCTTTGCTATTAGGCCAGAGTAAGAGTTAAGACCTTAACCATTAGGCCATAGTACAAGTCTAAGACCTTAGCTATTAGGCCAGAGTAAGAGTTAAGACCTTAGCTATTAGGCCAGAGTAAGAGTTAAGACCTTAAACATTGGGCCAGAGTACGAGTCTAAGACCTTAGCTATTAGGCCAGAGTAAGAGTTAAGACCTTAACCAGTAGGCCAGAGTTAGAGTTAAGACCTTAACCATTAGGCCAGAGTACGAGTCTAAGACCTTAGCTATTAGGCCAGAGTAAGAGTTCAGACTTTAACCAGTAGGCCAGAGTAAGAGTTAAGATCTTAACCACTAGGCCATAGTACGAGTCTAAGACCTTAGCTATTAGGCCAGAGTAAGAGTTAAGACCTTAACCATTAGGCCAGAGTATGAGTCTAAGACCTTAGCCATTAGGCCAGAGTAAGAGTTAAGACCTTAGCTATTAGGCCAGAGTAAGAGTTAAGACCCTAACCAGTGAGCCAGAGTATGAGTCTAAGACCTTAGCTATTAGGCCAGAGTAAGAGTTAAGACCTTAGCTATTAGGCCAGATTACGAGTCTAAGACCTTTGCTATTAGGCCAGAGTAAGAGTTAAGACCTTAGCTATTAGGCCAGAGTAAGAGTTAAGACCTTAACCAGTAGGCCAGTGTAAGCGTTAAGACCTTAACCATTAGGCCAGAGTGCGAGTCTAAGACCTTAGCTATTAGGCCAGAGTAAGAGTTAAGACCTTAGCTATTAGGCCAGAGTAAAAGTTAAGACTTCAACCATTAGGCCAGAGTACGAGTCTAAGACCTTAGCTATTAGGCCAGAGTAAGAGTTAAGACCTTAACCATTAGGCCAGAGCACTAGTCAAAGACCTTAGCTATTAGGCCAGTGTACGAGTCTAAGACCTTAGCTTTTAGGCCAGAGTAAGAGTTAAGACCTTAACCATTAGGCCGGAGTACGAGTCTAAGACCTTAGCTATTAGGCCAGAGTAAGAGTTAAGAACTTAGCTATTAGGCCAGAGTAAGAGTTAAGACCTTAACCATTAGGCCAGAGTACGAGTCTAAGACCTTAGCTATTAGGCCAGAGTACGAGTCTAAGACCTTAGCTATTAGACCAGAGTAAGAGTTAAGACCTTAACCATTAGGCCAGAGTACGAGTCTAAGACCTTAGCTATTAGGCAGGAGTAAGAGTTAAGACCTTAGCTATTAGGCCAGAGTAAGAGTTAAGACCTTAACCAGTAGGCCATAGTACGAGTCTAAGACCTTAGCTATTAGGCCAGAGTAAGAGTTAAGACCTTAGCTATTAGGCCAGATTACGAGTCGAAGACCTTTGCTATTAGGCCAGAGTAAGAGTTAAGACCTTAGCTATTAGGCCAGAGTAAGAGTTAAGACCTTAAGCAGTACGCCAGTGTAAGCGTTAAGACCTTAACCATTAGGCCAGAGTACGAGTCTAAGACCTTAGCTATTAGGCCAGAGTAAGAGTTAAGACCTTAACCAGTAGGCCAGAGTAAGAGTTAAGACCTTAACCATTAGGCCATAGTACGAGTCTACGACCTTAGCTATTAGGCCAGAGTAAGAGTTAAGACCTTAGCTATTAGGCCAGAGTACGAGTCTAAGACCTTAGCTATTAGGCCAGAGTAAGAGTTAAGACCTTAGCTATTAGGCCAGAGTAGGAGTCTTAGACCTTAGCTATTAGGCCAGAGTAAGAGTTAAGACCTTAACCAGTAGGCCAGAGTACGAGTCTAAGACCTTAGCTATTAGGCCAGAGTAAGAATTAAGACCTTAGCTAATAGGACAGAGTAAGAGTTAAGGCCTTAACCAGTAGGCCAGTGCACGAGTCGAAGACCTTAGCTATTAGGCCAGAGTACGAGTTTAAGACCTTAGCTATTAGGCCAGAGTAAGAGTTAAGACCTTAACTAGTAGGCCAGAGTAAGAGTTAAGACCTTAACCAGTAGGCCAGAGTACAAGTCTAAGACCTTAGCTATTAGGCCAGAGTAAGAGTTAAGACCTTAACCTGTAGGCCAGAGTACGAGTCTAAGACCTTAGCTATTTGGCCAGAGTAAGAGTTAAGACCTTAACCATTAGGCCAGAGTACTTGTCTAAGACCTTAGCTATTAGGCCAGATTACGAATCTAAGACCTTTGCTCTTAGGCCAGAGTAAGAGTTAAGACCTTAACCATTAGGCCATAGTACAAGTCTAAGACCTTAGCTATTAGGCCAGAGTAAGAGTTAAGACGTTAGCTATTAGGCTAGAGTAATAGTTAAGACCTTAACCAGTAGGCCAGAGTACGAATCTAAGACCTTAGATATTAGGCCAGAGTAAGAGTTAAGACCTTAACCTGTAGGCCATAGTACGAGTCTAACACCTTAGCTATTAGGCCAGTGTAAGAGTTAAGACATTAGCTATTAGGCCAGAGTAAGAGTTAAGACCTTAACCATTAGGCCAGAGTACGAGTCTAAGACCTTAGCTATTAGGCCAGATTACGAGTCTAAGACCTTAGCTATTAGGCCAGAGTAAGAGTTACAACCTTAACCAGTAGCCCAGAGTAAGAGTTAAGACCTTAACCATTAGGCCAGAGTACGAGTATAAGACCTTAGCTATTAGGCCAGAGTACGAGTCTAAGACCTAAGCTATTAGGCCAGAGTATGAGTCTAAGACCTTAGCTATTAGGCCAGAGTAAGAGTTAAGACCTTAACCAGTAGACTAGAGTAAGAGTTAAGACCTTAACCATTAGGCCAGAGTACGAGTCTAAGACCTTAGCTATTAGGCCAGAGTAAGAGTTACGACCTTAACCAGTAGGCCAGAGTAAGAGTTAAGACCTTAACCATTAGGCCAGAGTACGAGTCTAAGACCTTAGCTATTAGGCCAGAGTAAGTGTTAAGACCTTAGCTATTAGGCCAGAGTAAGAGTTAAGACCTTAACCAGTAGGCCAGAGTATAAGTCTAAGACCTTAGCTATTAGGCCAGAGTAAGAGTTAAGACCTTAACCAGTAGGCCAGAGTAAGTGTTAAGACCTTAACCTGTAGGCCAGAGTACGAGCATAAGACCTTAGCTAATAGGCCAGAGTAAGGGTTAAGACCTTAACCAGTAGGCCAGTGTAAGAGTTAAGACCATAAACATTAGGCCAGAGTGCGAGTCTAAGACCTTAGCTATTAGGCCAGAGTAAGAGTTAAGACCTTAGCTATTAGGCCAGAGTAAGAGTTAAGACGTTAACCAGTAGGCCAGAGTACGAGTCTAAGACCTTAGCTATTAGGCTAGAGTACGAGTCTAAGACCTTAGCTATTAGGTCAGAGTAAGAGTTAAGACCTTAACCATTAGGCCAGAGTACGAGTCTAAGACCTTAGCTATTGGGCCAGAGTAAGAGTTAAGACCTTAGCTATTAGGCCAGAGCAAGAGTTAAGACCTTAACCATTAGGTCAGAGTACAAGTCTAAGACCTTAGCTATTAGGCCAGAGTATGAGTCTAAAACCTTAGCTGTTAGGCCAGAGTAAGAGTTAAGACCTTAGCTATTAGGCCAGAGTAAGAGTTAAGACCTTAACCATTAGGCCAGAGTACGAGTCTAAGACCTTAGCTATTAGGCCAGAGTACGAGTCTAAGACCTTAGCTATTAGGCCAGAGTATGAGTCTAAGACCTTAGCTATTAGGCCAGAGTAAGAGTTAAGACCTTAACCAGTAGACTAGAGTAAGAGTTAAGACCTTAACCATTAGGCCAGAGTACGAGTCTAAGACCTTAGCTATTAGGCCAGAGTAAGGGTTAAGACCTTAACCAGTAGGCCAGTGTAAGAATTAAGACCATAAACATTAGGACAGAGTACGAGTCTGAGACCTTAGCTATTAGGCCAGAGTAAGAGTTAAGACCTTAGCTGTTAGGCCAGAGTAAGAGTTAAGACCTTAACCAGTGGGCCAGAGTACGAGTCTAAGACCTTAGCTATTAGGCCAGAGTAAGAGATAAGACCTTAACCAGTAGGCCAGAGTAAGAGTTAAGACCTCAACCTCTAGGCCGGAGTACGAGTCTAAGACCTTAGCTATTAGGCCAGAGTACGAGTCTAAGACCTTAGCTATTAGGCCAGAGTAAGAGTTAAGACCTTAACCAGTAGACCAGAGTAAGACTTAAGACCTTAACCATTAGGCCAGAGTACGCGTCTAAGACCTTAGCTATTAGGCCAGAGTATGAGTCTAAGACCTTAGCTATTAGGCCAGAGTAAGAGTTACAACCTTAACCAGTAGGCCAGAGTAAGAGTTAAGACCTTAACCATTAGGCCAGAGTACGAGTCTAAGACCTTAGCTATTAGACCAGAGTAAGAGTTAAGACCTTAACTAGTAGGCCAGAGTAAGAGTTAAGACCTTAACCATTAGGCCATAGTACGAGTCTAAGACCTTAGCTATAAGGCCAGAATAAGAGTTAAGACCTTAACCATTAGGCCAGAGTACGAGTCTAAGACCTTAGTTATTATGCCAGAGTAATAGTTAAGACCTTAGCTATTAGGCCAGAGTAAGAGTTAAGACCTTAACCATTAGGCAAGAGTACAAGTCTAAGACCTTAGCTATTAGGCCAGAGTACGAGTCTAAGACCTTAGCTATTAGGCCAGAGTAAGAGTTAAGACCTTAGCTATTAGGCCAGAGTAAGAGTTAAGACCTTAACCAGTAGGCCAGAGTATAAGTCTAAGACCTTAGCTATTAGGCCAGAGTAAGAGTTAAGACCTTAACCAGTTGGCCAGAGTAAAAGTTAAGACCTTAACCTGTAGGCCAGAGTACGAGTCTAAGACCTTAGCTATTTGTTTAGAGTAAGAGTTAAGACCTTAGCTATTAGGCCAGAGTAAGAGTTAAGACCTTAACCAGTAGGCCAGAGTAAGAGTTAAGACCTTAGCTTTTAGGCCACAGTAAGAGTTAAGACCTTAACCAGTAGGCCAGAGTACGAATCTAAGACCTTAGCTATTAGGCCAGAGTACGAGTCTAAGACCTTAGCTATTAGGCCAGAGTAAGAGTTAAGACCTTAACCAGTAGGCCAGAGTAAGAGTTAAGACCTTAACTATTTGGCCAGAGTACGAGTCTAAGACCTTAGCTATTAGGCCAGAGTAAGTGTTAAGACCTTAGCTATTAGGCCAGAGTAAGAGTTAAGACCTTAACCATTAGGCCAGAGTATGAGTCTAAGACCTTAGCTATTAGGCCAGAGTACGAGTCTAAGACCTTAGCTATTAGGCCAGAGTAAGAGTTAAGACCTTAACCATTAGGCCAGAGTACGAGTCTAAGACCTTAGCTATTAGGCAGGAGTAAGAGTTAAGACCTTAGCTATTAGGCCAGAGTAATAGTTAAGACCTTAACCAGTAGGCCATAGTACGAGTCTAAGACCTTAGCTATTAGGCCAGAGTAATAGTTAAAACCTTAGCTATTAGGCCAGATTACGAGTCTAAGACCTTTGCTATTAGGCCAGAGTAAGAGTTAAGACCTTAACCATTAGGCCATAGTACAAGTCTAAGACCTTAGCTATTAGGCCAGAGTAAGAGTTAAGACCTTAGCTATTAGGCCAGAGTAAGAGTTAAGACCTTAAACATTGGGCCAGAGTACGAGTCTAAGACCTTAGCTATTAGGCCAGAGTAAGAGTTAAGACCTTAACCAGTAGGCCAGAGTTAGAGTTAAGACCTTAACCATTAGGCCAGAGTACGAGTCTAAGACCTTAGCTATTAGGCCAGAGTAAGAGTTCAGACTTTAACCAGTAGGCCAGAGTAAGAGTTAAGATCATAACCACTAGGCCATAGTACGAGTCTAAGACCTTAGCTATTAGGCCAGAGTAAGAGTTAAGACCTTAACCATTAGGCCAGAGTATGAGTCTAAGACCTTAGCCATTAGGCCAGAGTAAGAGTTAAGACCTTAGCTATTAGGCCAGAGTAAGAGTTAAGACCCTAACCAGTGAGCCAGAGTATGAGTCTAAGACCTTAGCTATTAGGCCAGAGTAAGAGTTAAGACCTTAGCTATTAGGCCAGATTACGAGTCTAAGACCTTTGCTATTAGGCCAGAGTAAGAGTTAAGACCTTAGCTATTAGGCCAGAGTAAGAGTTAAGACCTTAACCAGTAGGCCAGTGTAAGCGTTAAGACCTTAACCATTAGGCCAGAGTGCGAGTCTAAGATCTTAGCTATTAGGCCAGAGTAAGAGTTAAGACCTTAGCTATTAGGCCAGAGTAAAAGTTAAGACTTCAACCATTAGGCCAGAGTACGAGTCTAAGACCTTAGCTATTAGGCCAGAGTAAGAGTTAAGACCTTAACCATTAGGCCAGAGCACTAGTCAAAGACCTTAGCTATTAGGCCAGTGTACGAGTCTAAGACCTTAGCTTTTAGGCCAGAGTAAGAGTTAAGACCTTAACCATTAGGCCGGAGTACGAGTCTAAGACCTTAGCTATTAGGCCAGAGTAAGAGTTAAGAACTTAGCTATTAGGCCAGAGTAAGAGTTAAGACCTTAACCATTAGGCCAGAGTACAAGTCTAAGACCTTATCTATTAGGACAGAGTAAGAGTTAAGACCTTAACCATTAGGCCAGAGTACGAGTCTAAGACCTTAGCTATTAGGCAGGAGTAAGAGTTAAGACCTTAGCTATTAGGCCAGAGTAAGAGTTAAGACCTTAACCAGTAGGCCATAGTACGAGTCTAAGACCTTAGCTATTAGGCCAGAGTAAGAGTTAAGACCTTAGCTATTAGGCCAGATTACGAGTCGAAGACCTTTGCTATTAGGCCAGAGTAAGAGTTAAGACATTAGCTATTAGGCCAGAGTAAGAGTTAAGACCTTAAGCAGTACGCCAGTGTAAGCGTTAAGACCTTAACCATTAGGCCAGAGTACGAGTCTAAGACCTTAGCTATTAGGCCAGAGTAAGCGTTAAGACCTTAACCAGTAGGCCAGAGTAAGAGTTAAGACCTTAACCATTAGGCCATAGTACGAGTCTACGACCTTAGCTATTAGGCCAGAGTAAGAGTTAAGACCTTAGCTATTAGGCCAGAGTACGAGTCTAAGACCTTAGCTATTAGGCCAGAGTAAGAGTTAAGACCTTAGCTATTAGGCCAGAGTAGGAGTCTTAGACCTTAGCTATTAGGCCAGAGTAAGAGTTAAGACCTTAACCAGTAGGCCAGAGTACGAGTCTAAGACCTTAGCTATTAGGCCAGAGTAAGAATTAAGACCTTAGCTAATAGGCCAGAGTAAGAGTTAAGGCCTTAACCAGTAGGCCAGTGCACGAGTCGAAGACCTTAGCTATTAGGCCAGAGTACGAGTTTAAGAACTTAGCTATTAGGCCAGAGTAAGAGTTAAGACCTTAACTAGTAGGCCAGAGTAAGAGTTAAGACCTTAACCAGTAGGCCAGAGTACAAGTCTAAGACCTTAGCTATTAGGCCAGAGTAAGAGTTAAGACCTTAGCTATTAGGCCAGAGTAAGAGTTAAGACCTTAACCTGTAGGCCAGAGTACGAGTCTAAGACCTTAGCTATTTGGCCAGAGTAAGAGTTAAGACCTTAACCATTAGGCCAGAGTACTTGTCTAAGACCTTAGCTATTAGGCCAGATTACGAGTCTAAGACCTTTGCTCTTAGGCCAGAGTAAGAGTTAAGACCTTAACCATTAGGCCATAGTACAAGTCTAAGACCTTAGCTATTAGGCCAGAGTAAGAGTTAAGACGTTAGCTATTAGGCTAGAGTAATAGTTAAGACCTTAACCAGTAGGCCAGAGTACGAATCTAAGACCTTAGATATTAGGCCAGAGTAAGAGTTAAGACCTTAACCTGTAGGCCATAGTACGAGTCTAAAACCTTAGCTATTAGGCCAGTGTAAGAGTTAAGACCTTAGCTATTAGGCCAGAGTAAGAGTTAAGACCTTAACCATTAGGCCAGAGTATGAGTCTAAGACCTTAGCTATTAGGCCAGATTACGAGTCTAAGACCTTAGCTATTAGGCCAGAGTAAGAGTTACGACCTTAACCAGTAGGCCAGAGTAAGAGTTAAGACCTTAACCATTAGGCCAGAGTACGAGTCTAAGACCTTAGCTATTAGGCCAGAGTACAAGTCTAAGACCTTAGCTATTAGGCCAGAGTATGAGTCTAAGACCTTAGCTATTAGGCCAGAGTAAGAGTTAAGACCTTAACCAGTAGACTAGAGTAAGAGTTAAGACCTTAACCATTAGGCCAGAGTACGAGTCTAAGACCTTAGCTATTAGGCCAGAGTAAGGGTTAAGACGTTAACCAGTAGGCCAGTGTAAGAATTAAGACCATAAACATTAGGACAGAGTACGAGTCTGAGACCTTAGCTATTAGGCCAGAGTAAGAGTTAAGACCTTAGCTGTTAGGCCAGAGTAAGAGTTAAGACCTTAACCAGTGGGCCAGAGTACGAGTCTAAGACCTTAGCTATTAGGCCAGAGTAAGAGATAAGACCTTAACCAGTAGGCCAGAGTAAGAGTTAAGACCTCAACCTCTAGGCCGGAGTACGAGTCTAAGACCTTAGCTATTAGGCCAGAGTACGAGTCTAAGACCTTAGCTATTAGGCCAGAGTAAGAGTTAAGACCTTAACCAGTAGACCAGAGTAAGACTTAAGACCTTAACCATTAGGCCAGAGTACGCATCTAAGACCTTAGCTATTAGGCCAGAGTATGAGTCTAAGACCTTAGCTATTAGGCCAGAGTAAGAGTTACGACCTTAACCAGTAGGCCAGAGTAAGAGTTAAGACCTTAACCATTAGGCCAGAGTACGAGTCTAAGACCTTAGCTATTAGACCAGAGTAAGAGTTAAGACCTTAACTAGTAGGCCAGAGTAAGTGTTAAGACCTTAACCATTAGGCCATAGTACGAGTCTAAGACCTTAGCTATAAGGCCAGAATAAGAGTTAAGACCTTAACCATTAGGCCAGAGTACGAGTCTAAGACCTTAGCTATTATGCCAGAGTAATAGTTAAGACCTTAGCTATTTGGCCAGAGTAAGAGTTAAGACCTTAACCATTAGGCAAGAGTACAAGTCTAAGACCTTAGCTATTAGGCCAGAATACGAGTCTAAGACCTTAGCTATTAGGCCAGAGTAAGAGTTAAGACCTTAGCTATTAGGCCAGAGTAAGAGTTAAGACCTTAACCAGTAGGCCAGAGTATAAGTCTAAGACCTTAGCTATTAGGCCAGAGTAAGAGTTAAGACCTTAACCAGTTGGCCAGAGTAAAAGTTAAGACCTTAACCTGTAGGCCAGAGTACGAGTCTAAGACCTTAGCTATTTGTTTAGAGTAAGAGTTAAGACCTTAGCTATTAGGCCAGAGTAAGAGTTAAGACCTTAACCAGTAGGCCAGAGTAAGAGTTAAGACCTTAGCTTTTAGGCCACAGTAAGAGTTAAGACCTTAACCAGTAGGCCAGAGTACGAATCTAAGACCTTAGCTATTAGGCCAGAGTACGAGTCTAAGACCTTAGCTATTAGGCCAGAGTAAGAGTTAAGACCTTAACCAGTAGGCCAGAGTAAGAGTTAGGACCTTAACTATTTGGCCAGAGTACGAGTCTAAGACCTTAGCTATTAGGCCAGAGTAAGTGTTAAGACCTTAGCTATTAGGCCAGAGTAAGAGTTAAGACCTTAACCAGTAGGCCAGAGTATAAGTCTAAGACCTTAGCTATTAGGCCAGAGTAAGAGTTAAGACCTTAACCAGTAGGCCAGAGTAAGTGTTAAGACCTTAACCTGTAGGCCAGAGTACGAGCATAAGACCTTAGCTAATAGGCCAGAGTAAGGTTTAAGACCTTAACCAGTAGGCCAGTGTAAGAGTTAAGACCATAAACATTAGGCCAGAGTGCGAGTCTAAGACCTTAGCTATTAGGCCAGAGTAAGAGTTAAGACCTTAGCTATTAGGCCAGAGTAAGAGTTAAGACGTTAACCAGTAGGCCAGAGTACGAGTCTAAGACCTTAGCTATTAGGCTAGAGTACGAGTCTAAGACCTTAGCTATTAGGTCAGAGTAAGAGTTAAGACCTTAACCATTAGGCCAGAGTACGAGTCTAAGACCTTAGCTATTGGGCCAGAGTAAGAGTTAAGACCTTAGCTATTAGGCCAGAGCAAGAGTTAAGACCTTAACCATTAGGTCAGAGTACAAGTCTAAGACCTTAGCTATTAGGCCAGAGTATGAGTCTAAAACCTTAGCTGTTAGGCCAGAGTAAGAGTTAAGACCTTAGCTATTAGGCCAGAGTAAGAGTTAAGACCTTAACCATTAGGCCAGAGTATGAGTCTAAGACCTTAGCTATTAGGCCAGAGTAAGAGTTAAGACCTTAGCTATTAGGCCAGAGTAAGAGTTAAGACCTTAACCAGTAGGCCAGAGTAAGAGTTAAGACCTTAACCAGTAGGCCAGAGAAAGAGTTAAGACCTTAACCATTAGGCCAGAGTACGAGTCTAAGACCTTAGCTATTAGGCCAGAGTAAGAGTTAAGACCTTAGCTATTAGGCCAGAGTAAGAGTTAAGACCTTAACCAGTAGGCCAGAGTATGAGTCTAAGACCTTAGCTATTAGGCCAGAGTAAGAGATAAGACCTTAAACATTAGGCCAGAGTAAGAGTTAAGACCTTAACCTGTAGGCCATAGTACGAGTCTAAGACCTTAGGTATTATGCCAGAGTAAGAGGTAAGACCTTAACCATTAGGCCAAAGTACGAGTATAAGACCTTTGCTATTAGGCCAGAGTAGGAGTTAAGACCTTAACAAGTAGGCCAGAGTAAGAGTTAAGACCTTAACCATTAGGCCAGAGTACGAGTCTAAGACCTTAGCTATTAGGCCAGAGTAAGAGTTAAGACCTTAACCAGTAGGCCAGAGTAAGAGGTAAGACCTTAACCATTAGGCCAGAGTACGAGTCTAAGACCTTAGCTATTAGGCCAGAGTAAGAGTTAAGACCTTAGCTATTAGGCCAGAGCACGAGTCTGAGACCTTAGCTATTAGGCCAGAGTAAGAGTTAAGACCTAAACCAGTAGGCCAGAGTAAGAGTTAAGACCTTAGCTATTAGGCCAGAGTAAGAGTTAAGACCTTAACCAGTAGGCCAGAATACGAATCTAAGACCTTAGCTATTAGGCCAGAGTACGAGTCTAAGACCTTAGCTATTAGGCCAGAGTAAGAGTTAAGACCTTAACCAGTAGGCCAGAGTAAGAGTTAAGACCTTAACTATTAGGCCAGAGTACGAGTCTAAGACCTTAGCAATTAGGCCAGAGTAAGAGTTAAGGCCTTAGCTATTAGGCCAGAGTACGAGTCTAAGACCTTAGCTATTAGGCCAGAGTAAGAGTTAAGACCTTAACCAGTAGGCCAGAGTATAAGTCTAAGACCTTAGCTATTAGGCCAGAGTAAGAGTTAAGACCTTAACCAGTAGGCCAGAGTAAGAGTTAAGACCTTAACCTGTAGACCAGAGTACGAGTCTAAGACCTTAGCTATTAGGCCAGAGTAAGGGTTAAGACCTTAACCAGTAGGCCAGTGTAAGAGTTAAGACCATAAACATTAGGCCAGAGTGCGAGTATAAGACCTTAGCTATTAGGCCAGAGTAAGAAATAAGACCTTAGCTGTTACGCCAGAGTAAGAGTTAAGACCTTAACCAGTAGGCCAGAGTACGAGTCTAAGACCTTAGCTATTAGGCCAGAGTAAGAGTTAAGACCTTAACCAGTAGGCCAGAGTAAGAGTTAAGACCTCAACCTGTAGGCCAGAGTACGAGTCTAAGACCTTAGCTATTAGGCCAGAGTACGAGTCTAAGACCTTAGCTATTAGGCCAGAGTAAGAGTTAAAACCTTAACCAGTAGACCAGAGAAAAAGTTAAGACCTTAACCATTAGGCCAGAGTACGAGTCTAAGACCTTAGCTATTAGGCCAGAGTGCGAGTCTAAGACCTTAGCTATTAGGCCAGAGTAAGAGTTAAGACCTTAACCATTAGGCCAGAGTAAGAGTTAAGACCTTAACCAGTAGGCCAGAGTAAGAGTTAAGACCTTAACCAGTAGGCTAGAGTATGAGTCTAAGACCTTGGCTATTAGGCCAGAGTAAGAGTTAAGACCTTAACCATTAGGCCAGAGTACGAGTCTAAGACCTTAGCTATTAGGCCAGAGTAAGAGTTAAGACCTTAGCTATTAGGCCAGAGCAAGAGTTAAGACCTTATCCATTAGGCCAGAGTACAAGTCTAAGACCTTAGCTATTAGGCCAGAGTATAAGTCTAAGACCTTAGCTGTTAGGCCAGAGTAAGAGTTAAGACCTTAGCTATTAGGCCAGAGTAAGAGTTAAGACCTTAACAATTAGACCAGAGTATGAGGCTAAGACCTTAGCTATTAGGCCAGAGTAAGAGTTAAGACCTTAGCTATTAGGCCAGAGTAAGAGTTAAGACCTTAAACAGTAGGCCAGAGTAAGAGTTAAGACCTTAACCAGTAGGCCAGAGAAAGAGTTAAGACCTTAACCATTAGGCCAGAGTACGAGTCTAAGACCTTAGCTATTAGGCCTGAGTAAGAGTTAAGACCTTAGCTCTTAGGCCAGAGTAAGAGTTACGACCTTAACCAGTAGGCCATAGTACGAGTCTAAGACCTTAGCTATTAGGCCAGAGTAAGAGTTAAGACCTTATCTATTAGGCCAGAGTAAGAGTTAAGACCTTAACCAGTAGGCCAGAGTAAGAGTTAAGACCTTAACCAGTAGGCTAGAGTACGAGTCTAAGACCTTAGCTATTAGGCCAGAGTAAGAGTTAAGACCTTAGCTATTAGGCCAGAGTACGAGTCTAAGACCTTAACTATTAGGCCAGAGTAAGAGTTAAGACCTTAACCAGTAGGCCAGAGTAAGAGTTAAGACCTTAGCTATTAGGCTAGAGTAAGAGTTAAGACCTTAACTATTAGACCAGAGTACAAATCTAAGACCTTAGCTATTAGGCCAGAGTATGAGTCTAAGACCTTAGCTATTAGGCCAGAGTAAGAGTTAAGACCTTAACCAGTAGGCCAGAGTAAGAGTTAAGACTTTAACCATTAATCCAGAGTAGGAGTCTAAGACCTTAGCTATTAGGCCAGAGTAAGAGTTAAGACATTAGCTATTAGGCCAGAGTAAAAGTTAAGACCTTAACCATTAGGCCAGAGTACGAGTCTAAGACCTTAGCTATTAGGCCAGAGTAAGAGTTAAGACCTTAACCATTAGGCCAGAGTATGAGTCTAAGACCTTAGCTATTAATCCAGAGTATGAGTCTAAGACCTTAGCTATTAGGCCAGAGTAAGAGTTAAGACCTTAACCATTAGGCCAGAGTACGAGTCTAAGACCTTAGCTATTAGGCAGGAGTAAGAGTTAAGACCTTAGCTATTAGGCCAGAGTAATAGTTAAGACCTTAACCAGTATGCCATAGTACGAGTCTAAGACCCTAGCTATTAGGCCAGAGTAATAGTTAAGACCTTAGCTATTAGGCCAGATTACGAGTCTAAGACCTTTGCTATTAGGCCAGAGTAAGAGTTAAGACCTTAACCATTAGGCCATAGTACAAGTCTAAGACCTTAGCTATTAGGCCAGAGTAAGAGTTAAGACCTTAGCTATTAGGCCAGTGTAAGAGTTAAGACCTTAAACATTGGGCCAGAGTACGAGTCTAAGACCTTAGCTATTAGGCCAGAGTAAGAGTTAAGACCTTAACCAGTAGGCCAGAGTAAGAGTTAAGATCTTAACCACTAGGCCATAGTACGAGTCTAAGACCTTAGCTATTAGGCCAGAGTAAGAGTTCAGACTTTAACCAGTAGGCCAGAGTAAGAGTTAAGATCTTAACCAGTAGGCCATAGTACGAGTCTAAGACCTTAGCTATTAGGCCAGAGTAAGAGTTAAGACCTTAACCATTAGGCCAGAGTATGAGTCTAAGACCTTAACCATTAGGCCAGAGTAAGAGTTAAGACCTTAGCTATTAGGCCAGAGTAAGAGTTAAGACCCTAACCAGTGAGCCAGAGTATGAGTCTAAGACCTTAGCTATTAAGTCAGAGTAAGAGTTAGGACCTTAACCAGTAGGCCAGAGTAAGAGTTAAGACCTTAACCTGTAGGCCATAGTACAAGTCTAAGACCTTAGCTCTTAGGCCAGAGAAAGAGTTAAGACCTTAGCTATTAAGCCAGAGTAAGACTTAAGACCTTAACCATTAGGCCAGAGTACGAGTCTAAGACCTTAGCTATTATGCCAGAGTAAGATTTAAGACCTTAGCTATTAGGCCAGAGTAAGAGTTAAGACCTTAACCAGTAGGCCAGAGTAAGAGTTAAGACCTTAACCAGTAGGCTAGAGTATGAGTCTAAGACCTTAGCTATTAGGCAGGAGTAAGAGTTAAGACCTTAGCTATTAGGCCAGAGTAAGAGTTAAGACCTTAACCAGTAGGCCATAGTACGAGTCTAAGACCTTAGCTATTAGGCCAGAGTAAGAGTTAAGACCTTAGCTATTAGGCCAGATTACGAGTCTAAGACCTTTGCTATTAGGCCAGAGTAAGAGTTATGACCTTAGCTATTAGGCCAGAGTACGAGTCTAAGACCTTAGCTATTAGGCCAGAGTAAGAGTTAAGACCTTAGCTATTAGGCCAGAGTAGGAGTCTTAGACCTTAGCTATTAGGCCAGAGTAAGAGTTAAGACCTTAACCAGTAGGCCAGAGTACGAGTCTAAGACCTTAGCTAGTAGGCCAGAGTAAGAATTAAGACCTTAGCTAATAGGCCAGAGTAAGAGTTAAGACCTTAACCAGTAGGCCAGAGCACGAGTCGAAGACCTTAGCTATTAGGCCAGAGTACGAGTTTAAGACCTTAGCTATTAGGCCAGAGTAAGAGTTAAGACCTTAACCAGTAGGCCAGAGTAAGAGTTAAGACCTTAACCAGTAGGCCAGAGTACAAGTCTAAGACCTTAGCTATTAGGCCAGAGTAAGAGTTAAGACCTTAGCTATTAGGCCAGAGTAAGAGTTAAGACCTTAACCTGTAGGCCAGAGTACGAGTCTAAGACCTTAGCTATTAGGCCAGAGTAAGAGTTAAGACCTTAACCATTAGGCCAGAGTACTTGTCTAAGACCTTAGCTATTAGGCCAGATTACGAGTCTAAGACCTTTGCTCTTAGGCCAGAGTAAGAGTTAAGACCTTAACCATTAGGCCATAGTACAAGTCTAAGACCTTAGCTATTAGGCCAGAGTAAGAGTTAAGACCTTAGCTATTAGGCCAGAGTAAGAGTTAAGACCTTAACCAGTAAGCCAGAGTATGAATCTAAGACCTTAGATATTAGGCCAGATTAAGAGTTAAGACCTTAACCTGTAGGCCATAGTACGAGTCTAAGACCTTAGCTATTAGGCCAGAGTAAGAGTTAAGACCTTAGCTATTAGGCCAGAGTAAGAGTTAAGACCTTAACCATTAGGCCAGAGTACGAGTCTAAGACCTTAGCTATTAGGCCAGATTACGAGTCTAAGACCTTAGCTATTAGGCCAGAGTAAGAGTTACGACCTTAACCAGTAGGCCAGAGTTAGAGTTAAGACCTTAACCATTAGGCCAGAGTACGAGTCTAAGACCTTAGCTATTAGGCCATAGTACGAGTCTAAGACCTTAGCTATTAGGCCAGAGTATGAGTCTAAGACCTTAGCTATTAGGCCAGAGTAAGAGTTAAGACCTTAACCAGTAGACTAGAGTAAGAGTTAAGACCTTAACCATTAGGCCAGAGTACGAGTCTAAGACCTTAGCTATTAAGCCAGAGTAAGGGTTAAGACCTTAACCAGTAGGCCAGTGTAAGAATTAAGACCATAAACATTAGGACAGAGTACGAGTCTGAGACCTTAGCTATTAGGCCAGAGTAAGAGTTAAGACCTTAGCTGTTAGGCCAGAGTAAGAGTTAAGACCTTAACCAGTAGGCCAGAGTACGAGTCTAAGACCTTAGCTATTAGGCCAGAGTAAGAGATAAGACCTTAACCAGTAGGACAGAGTAAGAGTTAAGACATCAACCTGTAGGCCGGAGTACGAGTCTAAGACCTTAGCTATTAGGCCAGAGTACGAGTCTAAGACCTTAGCTATTAGGCCAGAGTTAGAGTTAAGACCTTAACCAGTAGACCAGAGTAAGAGTTAAGACCTTAACCATTAGGCCAGGGTACGCGTCTAAGACCTTAGCTATTAGGCCAGAGTACGAGTCTAAGACCTTAGCTATTAGGCCAGAGTAAGAGTTACGACCTTAACCAGTAGGCCAGAGTAAGAGTTAAGACCTTAACCATTAGGCCAGAGTACGAGTCTAAGACCTTAGCTATAAGGCCAGAATAAGAGTTAAGACCTTAACCATTAGGCCAGAGTACGAGTCTAAGACCTTAGCTATTATGCCAGAGTAATAGTTAAGACCTTAGCTATTAGGCCAGAGTAAGAGTTAAGACCTTAACCATTAGGCAAGAGTACAAGTCTTAGACCTTAGCTATTAGGCCAGAGTACGAGTCTAAGACCTTAGCTATTAGGCCAGAGTAAGAGTTAAGACTTTAGCTATTAGGCCAGAGTAAGAGTTAAGACCTTAACCAGTAGGCCAGAGTATAAGTCTAAGACCTTAGCTATTAGGCCAGAGTAAGAGTTAAGACCTTAACCAGTTGGCCAGAGTAAAAGTTAAGACCTTAACCTGTAGGCCAGAGTACGAGTCTAAGACCTTAGCTATTTGGTCAGAGTAAGAGTTAAGACCTTAGCTATTAGGCCAGAGTAAGAGTTAAGACCTTAACCAGTAGGCCAGAGTAAGAGTTAAGACCTTAGCTTTTAGGCCAGAGTAAGAGTTAAGACCTTAACCAGTAGGCCAGAGTACGAATCTAAGACCTTAGCTATTAGGCCAGAGTACGAGTCTAAGACCTTAGCTATTAGGCCAGAGTAAGAGTTAAGACCTTAACCAGTAGGCCATAGTTAGAGTTAAGACCTTAGCTATTTGGCCAGAGTACGAGTCTAAGACCTTAGCTATTAGGCCAGAGTAAGTGTTAAGACCTTAGCTATTAGGCCAGAGTCAGAGTTAAGACCTTAACCAGTAGGCCAGAGTATAAGTCTAAGACCTTAGCTATTAGGCCAGAGTAAGAGTTAAGACCTTAACCAGTAGGCCAGAGTAAGTGTTAAGACCATAAACATTAGGCCAGAGTGCGAGTCTAAGACCTTAGCTATTAGGCCAGAGTAAGAGTTAAGACCTTAGCTATTAGGCCAGAGTAAGAGTTAAGACGTTAACCAGTAGGCCAGAGTACGAGTCTAAGACCTTAGCTATTAGGCTAGAGTACGAGTCTAAGACCTTAGCTATTAGGTCAGAGTAAGAGTTAAGACCTTAACCATTAGGCCAGAGTACGAGTCTAAGACCTTAGCTATTGGGCCAGTGTAAGAGTTAAGACCTTAGCTATTAGGCCAGAGCAAGAGTTAAGACCTTAACCATTAGGTCAGAGTACAAGTCTAAGACCTTAGCTATTAGGCCAGAGTATGAGTCTAAAACCTTAGCTGTTAGGCCAGAGTAAGAGTTAAGACCTTAGCTATTAGGCCAGAGTAAGAGTT
Organism: Triturus cristatus; assembly: GCF_964204655.1. Taxonomy (NCBI): domain Eukaryota; kingdom Metazoa; phylum Chordata; class Amphibia; order Caudata; family Salamandridae; genus Triturus; species Triturus cristatus. The sequence continues at coordinate 246,210,048 of NC_140580.1, read as the reverse complement.
AAGACCTTAACCATTAGGCCAGAATATGAGTCTAAGACCTTAGCTATTAGGCCAGAGTAAGAGTTAAGACCTTAGCTATTAGGCCAGAGTAAGAGTTAAGACCTTAACCAGTAGGCCAGAGTAAGAGTTAAGACCTTAACCAGTAGGCCAGAGAAAGAGTTAAGACCTTAACCATTAGGCCAGAGTACGAGTCTAAGACCTTAGCTATTAGGCCTGAGTAAGAGTTAAGACCTTAGCTATTAGGCCAGAGTAAGAGTTACGACCTTAACCAGTAGGCCAGAGTACGAGTCTAAGACCTTAGCTATTAGGCCAGAGTAAGAGTTAAGACCTTAGCTATTAGGCCAGAGTAAGAGTTAAGGCCTTAACCAGTAGGCCAGAGTAAGAGTTAAGACCTTAACCAGTAGGCTAGAGTACGAGTCTAAGACCTTAGCTATTAGGCCAGAGTAAGAGTTAAGACCTTAGCTATTAGGCCAGAGTACGAGTCTAAGACCTTAGCTATTAGGCCAGAGTAAGAGTTAAGACCTTAACCAGTAGGCCAGAGTAAGAGTTAAGACCTTATCTATTAGGCTAGAGTAAGAGTTAAGACCTTAACTATTAGACCAGAGTAGGAGTCTAAGACCTTAGCTATTAGGCCAGAGTATGAGTCTAAGACCTTAGCTATTAGGCCAGAGTAAGAGTTAAGACCTTAACCAGTAGGCCAGAGTAAGAGTTAAGACTTTAACCAATAATCCAGAGTAGGAGTCTAAGACCTTAGCTATTAGGCCAGAGTAAGAGTTAAGACCTTAGCTATTAGGCCAGAGTAAAAGTTAAGACCTTAACCATTAGGCCAGAGTACGAGTCTAAGACCTTAGCTATTAGGCCAGAGTAAGAGTTAAGACCTTAACCATTAGGCCAGAGTATGAGTCTAAGACCTTAGCTATTAGGCCAGAGTACGAGTCTAAGACCTTAGCTATTAGGCCAGAGTAAGAGTTAAGACCTTAACCATTAGGCCAGAGTACGAGTCTAAGACCTTAGCTATTAGGCAGGAGTAAGAGTTATGACCTTAGCTATTAGGCCAGAGTAATAGTTAAGACCTTAACCAGTAGGCCATAGTACGAGTCTAAGACCTTAGCTATTAGGCCAGAGTAATAGTTAAAACCTTAGCTATAAGGCCAGATTACGAGTCTTAGACCTTTGCTATTAGGCCAGAGTAAGAGTTAAGACCTTAACCATTAGGCCATAGTACAAGTCTAAGACCTTAGCTATTAGGCCAGAGTAAGAGTTAAGACCTTAGCTATTAGGCCAGAGTAAGAGTTAAGACCTTAACCAGTAAGCCAGAGTATGAATCTAAGACCTTAGATATTAGGCCAGATTAAGAGTTAAGACCTTAACCTGTAGGCCATAGTACGAGTCTAAGACCTTAGCTATTAGGCCAGAGTAAGAGTTAAGACCTTAGCTATTAGGCCAGAGTAAGAGTTAAGACCTTAACCATTAGGCCAGAGTACGAGTCTAAGACCTTAGCTATTAGGCCAGATTACGAGTCTAAGACCTTAGCTATTAGGCCAGAGTAAGAGTTACGACCTTAACCAGTAGGCCAGAGTTAGAGTTAAGACCTTAACCATTAGGCCAGAGTACGAGTCTAAGACCTTAGCTATTAGGCCATAGTACGAGTCTAAGACCTTAGCTATTAGGCCAGAGTATGAGTCTAAGACCTTAGCTATTAGGCCAGAGTAAGAGTTAAGACCTTAACCAGTAGACTAGAGTAAGAGTTAAGACCTTAACCATTAGGCCAGAGTACGAGTCTAAGACCTTAGCTATTAAGCCAGAGTAAGGGTTAAGACCTTAACCAGTAGGCCAGTGTAAGAATTAAGACCATAAACATTAGGACAGAGTATGAGTCTGAGACCTTAGCTATTAGGCCAGAGTAAGAGTTAAGACCTTAGCTGTTAGGCCAGAGTAAGAGTTAAGACCTTAACCAGTAGGCCAGAGTACGAGTCTAAGACCTTAGCTATTAGGCCAGAGTAAGAGATAAGACCTTAACCAGTAGGACAGAGTAAGAGTTAAGACATCAACCTGTAGGCCGGAGTACGAGTCTAAGACCTTAGCTATTAGGCCAGAGTACGAGTCTAAGACCTTAGCTATTAGGCCAGAGTTAGAGTTAAGACCTTAACCAGTAGACCAGAGTAAGAGTTAAGACCTTAACCATTAGGCCAGGGTACGCGTCTAAGACCTTAGCTATTAGGCCAGAGTACGAGTCTAAGACCTTAGCTATTAGGCCAGAGTAAGAGTTACGACCTTAACCAGTAGGCCAGAGTAAGAGTTAAGACCTTAACCATTAGGCCAGAGTACGAGTCTAAGACCTTAGCTATAAGGCCAGAATAAGAGTTAAGACCTTAACCATTAGGCCAGAGTACGAGTCTAAGACCTTAGCTATTATGCCAGAGTAATAGTTAAGACCTTAGCTATTAGGCCAGAGTAAGAGTTAAGACCTTAACCATTAGGCAAGAGTACAAGTCTTAGACCTTAGCTATTAGGCCAGAGTACGAGTCTAAGACCTTAGCTATTAGGCCAGAGTAAGAGTTAAGACTTTAGCTATTAGGCCAGAGTAAGAGTTAAGACCTTAACCAGTAGGCCAGAGTATAAGTCTAAGACCTTAGCTATTAGGCCAGAGTAAGAGTTAAGACCTTAACCAGTTGGCCAGAGTAAAAGTTAAGACCTTAACCTGTAGGCCAGAGTACGAGTCTAAGACCTTAGCTATTTGGTCAGAGTAAGAGTTAAGACCTTAGCTATTAGGCCAGAGTAAGAGTTAAGACCTTAACCAGTAGGCCAGAGTAAGAGTTAAGACCTTAGCTTTTAGGCCAGAGTAAGAGTTAAGACCTTAACCAGTAGGCCAGAGTACGAATCTAAGACGTTAGCTATTAGGCCAGAGTACGAGTCTAAGACCTTAGCTATTAGGCCAGAGTAAGAGTTAAGACCTTAACCAGTAGGCCATAGTTAGAGTTAAGACCTTAGCTATTTGGCCAGAGTACGAGTCTAAGACCTTAGCTATTAGGCCAGAGTAAGTGTTAAGACCTTAGCTATTAGGCCAGAGTCAGAGTTAAGACCTTAACCAGTAGGCCAGAGTATAAGTCTAAGACCTTAGCTATTAGGCCAGAGTAAGAGTTAAGACCTTAACCAGTAGGCCAGAGTAAGTGTTAAGACCATAAACATTAGGCCAGAGTGCGAGTCTAAGACCTTAGCTATTAGGCCAGAGTAAGAGTTAAGACCTTAGCTATTAGGCCAGAGTAAGAGTTAAGACGTTAACCAGTAGGCCAGAGTACGAGTCTAAGACCTTAGCTATTAGGCTAGAGTACGAGTCTAAGACCTTAGCTATTAGGTCAGAGTAAGAGTTAAGACCTTAACCATTAGGCCAGAGTACGAGTCTAAGACCTTAGCTATTGGGCCAGTGTAAGAGTTAAGACCTTAGCTATTAGGCCAGAGCAAGAGTTAAGACCTTAACCATTAGGTCAGAGTACAAGTCTAAGACCTTAGCTATTAGGCCAGAGTATGAGTCTAAAACCTTAGCTGTTAGGCCAGAGTAAGAGTTAAGACCTTAGCTATTAGGCCAGAGTAAGAGTTAAGACCTTAACCATTAAGCCAGAATATGAGTCTAAGACCTTAGCTATTAGGCCAGAGTAAGAGTTAAGACCTTAGCTATTAGGCCAGAGTAAGAGTTAAGACCTTAACCAGTAGGCCAGAGTAAGAGTTAAGACCTTAACCAGTAGGCCAGAGAAAGAGTTAAGACCTTAACCATTAGGCCAGAGTACGAGTCTAAGACCTTAGCTATTAGGCCTGAGTAAGAGTTAAGACCTTAGCTATTAGGCCAGAGTAAGAGTTACGACCTTAACCAGTAGGCCAGAGTACGAGTCTAAGACCTTAGCTATTAGGCCAGAGTAAGAGTTAAGACCTTAGCTATTAGGCCAGAGTAAGAGTTAAGGCCTTAACCAGTAGGCCAGAGTAAGAGTTAAGACCTTAACCAGTAGGCTAGAGTACGAGTCTAAGACCTTAGCTATTAGGCCAGAGTAAGAGTTAAGACATTAGCTATTAGGCCAGAGTACGAGTCTAAGACCTTAGCTATTAGGCCAGAGTAAGAGTTAAGACCTTAACCAGTAGGCCAGAGTAAGAGTTAAGACCTTATTTATTAGGCTAGAGTAAGAGTTAAGACCTTAACTATTAGACCAGAGTAGGAGTCTAAGACCTTAGCTATTAGGCCAGAGTATGAGTCTAAGACCTTAGCTATTAGGCCAGAGTAATAGTTAAGACCTTAACCAGTAGGCCAGAGTAAGAGTTAAGACTTTAACCAATAATCCAGAGTAGGAGTCTAAGACCTTAGCTATTAGGCCAGAGTAAGAGTTAAGACCTTAGCTATTAGGCCAGAGTAAAAGTTAAGACCTTAACCATTAGGCCAGAGTACGAGTCTAAGACCTTAGCTATTAGGCCAGAGTAAGAGTTAAGACCTTAACCATTAGGCCAGAGTATGAGTCTAAGACCTTAGCTATTAGGCCAGAGTACGAGTCTAAGACCTTAGCTATTAGGCCAGAGTAAGAGTTAAGACCTTAACCATTAGGCCAGAGTACGAGTCTAAGACCTTAGCTATTAGGCAGGAGTAAGAGTTATGACCTTAGCTATTAGGCCAGAGTAATAGTTAAGACCTTAACCAGTAGGCCATAGTACGAGTCTAAGACCTTAGCTATTAGGCCAGAGTAATAGTTAAAACCTTAGCTATAAGGCCAGATTACGAGTCTTAGACCTTTGCTATTAGGCCAGAGTAAGAGTTAAGACCTTAACCATTAGGCCATAGTACAAGTCTAAGACCTTAGCTATTAGGCCAGAGTAAGAGTTAAGACCTTAGCTATTAGGCCAGAGTAAGAGTTAAGACCTTAAACATTGGGCCAGAGTACGAGTCTAAGACCTTAGCTATTAGGCCAGAGTAAGAGTTAAGACCTTAACCAGTAGGCCAGAGTAAGAGTTAAGACCTTAACCATTAGGCCAGAGTACGAGTCTAAGACCTTAGCTATTAGGCCAGAGTAAGAGTTCAGACTTTAACCAGTAGGCCAGAGTAAGAGTTAAGATCTTAACCACTAGGCCATAGTACGACTCTAAGACCTTAGCTATTTGGCCAGAGTAAGAGTTAAGACCTTAACCATTAGGCCAGAGTATGAGTCTAAGACCTTAGCCATTAGGCCAGAGTAAGAGTTAAGACCTTAGCTATTAGGCCAGAGTAAGAGTTAAGACCCTAACCAGTGAGCCAGAGTATGAGTCTAAGACCTTAGCTATTAAGCCAGAGTAAGAGTTAAGACCTTAACCTGTAGGCCATAGTACGAGTCTAAGACCTTTGCTCTTAGGCCAGAGTAAGAGTTAAGACCTTAACCATTAGGCCACAGTACAAGTCTAAGACCTTAGCTATTAGGCCAGAGTAAGAGTTAAGACCTTAGCTATTAGGCCAGAGTAAGAGTTAAGACCTTAACCATTAGGCCAGAGTACGAGTCTAAGACCTTAGCTATTAGGCCAGATTACGAGTCTAAGACCTTAGCTATTAGGCCAGAGTAAGAGTTACGACCTTAACCAGTAGGCCAGAGTAAGAGTTAAGACCTTAACCATTAGGCCAGAGTACGAGTCTAAGACCTTAGCTATTAGGCCAGAGTACGAGTCTAAGACCTTAGCTATTAGGCCAGAGTATGAGTCTAAGACCTTAGCTATTAGGCCAGAGTAAGAGTTAAGACCTTAACCAGTAGACTAGAGTAAGAGTTAAGACCTTAACCATTAGGCCAGAGTACGAGTCTAAGACCTTAGCTATTAGGCCAGAGTAAGGGTTAAGACCTTAACCAGTAGGCCAGTGTAAGAATTAAGACCATAAACATTAGGACAGAGTACGAGTCTGAGACCTTAGCTATTAGGCCAGAGTAAGAGTTAAGACCTTAGCTGTTAGGCCAGAGTAAGAGTTAAGACCTTAACCAGTAGGCCAGAGTACGAGTCTAAGACCTTAGCTATTAGGCCAGAGTAAGAGATAAGACCTTAACCAGTAGGCCAGAGTAAAAGTTGAGACCTCAACCTGTAGGCCGGAGTACGAGTCTAAGACCTTAGCTATTAGGCCAGAGTACGAGTCTAAGACCTTAGCTATTAGGCCAGAGTAAGAGTTAAGACCTTAACCAGTAGACCAGAGTAAGAGTTAAGACCTTAACCATTAGGCCAGAGTACGCGTCTAAGACCTTAGCTATTAGGCCAGAGTACGAGTCTAAGACCTTAGCTATTAGGTCAGAGTAAGAGTTAAGACCTTAACCATTAGGCCAGAGTACGAGTCTAAGACCTTAGCTATTGGGCCAGAGTAAGAGTTAAGACCTTAGCTATTAGGCCAGAGTAATAGTTAAGACCTTAGCTATTAGGCCAGAGTAATAGTTAAGACCTTAGCTATTAGGCCAGAGTAAGAGTTAAGACCTTAACCATTAGGCCAGAGTACGCGTCTAAGACCTTAGCTATTAGGCCAGAGTACGAGTCTAAGACCTTAGCTATTAGGTCAGAGTAAGAGTTAAGACCTTAACCATTAGGCCAGAGTACGAGTCTAAGACCTTAGCTATTAGGCCAGAGTACGAGTCTAAGACCTTAGCTATTAGGCCAGAGTAAGAGTTAAGACCTTAGCTATTAGGCCAGAGTAAGAGTTAAGACCTTAACCAGTAGGCCAGAGTAAGAGTTAAGACCTTAGCTTTTAGGCCAGAGTAAGAGTTAAGACCTTAACCAGTAGGCCAGAGTACGAATCTAAGACCTTAGCTATTAGGCCAGAGTACGAGTCTAAGACCTTAGCTATTATGCCAGAGTAAGAGTTAAGACCTTAACCAGTAGGCCAGAGTAAGAGTTAAGACCTTAACTATTTGGCCAGAGTACGAGTCTAAGACCTTAGCTATTAGGCCAGAGTAAGTGTTAAGACCTTAGCTATTAGGCCAGAGTAAGAGTTAAGACCTTAACCAGTAGGCCAGAGTATAAGTCTAAGACCTTAGCTATTAGGCCATAGTAAGAGTTAAGACCTTAACCAGTAGGCCAGAGTAAGTGTTAAGACCTTAACCTGTAGGCCAGAGTACGAGTCTAAGACCTTAGCTAATAGGCCAGAGTAAGGGTTAAGACCTTAACCAGTAGGCCAGTGTAAGAGTTAAGACCATAAACATTAGGCCAGAGTGCGAGGCTAAGACCTTAGCTATTAGGCCAGAGTAAGAGTTAAGACCTTAGCTATTAGGCCAGAGTAAGAGTTAAGACGTTAACCAGTAGGCCAGAGTACGAGTCTAAGACCTTAGCTATTAGGCCAGAGTACGAGTCTAAGACCTTAGCTATTAGGCCAGAGTAAGAGTTCAGACTTTAACCAGTAGGCCAGAGTAAGAGTTAAGATCTTAACCACTAGGCCATAGTACGAGTCTAAGACCTTAGCTATTAGGCCAGAGTAAGAGTTAAGACCTTATCCAGTAGGCCAGAGTATAAGTCTAAGACCTTAGCTATTAGGCCAGAGTAAGAGTTAAGACCTTAACCAGTTGGCCAGAGTAAAAGTTAAGACCTTAACCTGTAGGCCAGAGTACGAGTCTAAGACCTTAGCTATTTGGTCAGAGTAAGAGTTAAGACCTTAGCTATTAGGCCAGAGTAAGAGTTAAGACCTTAACCAGTAGGCCAGAGTAAGAGTTAAGACCTTAGCTTTTAGGCCAGAGTAAGAGTTAAGACCTTAACCAGTAGGCCAGAGTACGAATCTAAGACCTTAGCTATTAGGCCAGAGTACGAGTCTAAGACCTTAGCTATTATGCCAGAGTAAGAGTTAAGACCTTAACCAGTAGGCCAGAGTAAGAGTTAAGACCTTAACTATTTGGCCAGAGTACGAGTCTAAGACCTTAGCTATTAGGCCAGAGTAAGTGTTAAGACCTTAGCTATTAGGCCAGAGTAAGAGTTAAGACCTTAACCAGTAGGCCAGAGTATAAGTCTAAGACCTTAGCTATTAGGCCAGAGTAAGTGTTAAGACCTTAACCAGTAGGCCAGAGTAAGTGTTAAGACCTTAACCTGTAGGCCAGAGTACGAGTCTAAGACCTTAGCTAATAGGCCAGAGTAAGGGTTAAGACCTTAACCAGTAGGCCAGTGTAAGAGTTAAGACCATAAACATTAGGCCAGAGTGCGAGTCTAAGACCTTAGCTATTAGGCCAGAGTAAGAGTTAAGACCTTAGCTATTAGGCCAGAGTAAGAGTTAAGACGTTAACCAGTAGGCCAGAGTACGAGTCTAAGACCTTAGCTATTAGGCTAGAGTACGAGTCTAAGACCTTAGCTATTAGGTCAGAGTAAGAGTCAAGACCTTAACCATTAGGCCAGAGTACGAGTCTAAGACCTTAGCTATTGGGCCAGAGTAAGAGTTAAGACCTTAGCTATTAGGCCAGAGCAAGAGTTAAGACCTTAACCATTAGGTCAGAGTACAAGTCTAAGACCTTAGCTATTAGGCCAGAGTATGAGTCTAAAACCTTAGCTGTTAGGCCAGAGTAAGAGTTAAGACCTTAGCTATTAGGCCAGAGTAGGAGTTAAGACCTTAACCATTAGGCCAGAGTATGAGTCTAAGACCTTAGCTATTAGGCCAGAGTAAGAGTTAAGACCTTAGCTATTAGGCCAGAGTAAGAGTTAAGACCTTAACCAGTAGGCCAGAGTAAGAGTTAAGACCTTAACCAGTAGGCCAGAGAAAGAGTTAAGACCTTAACCATTGGGCCAGAGTACGAGTCTAAGACCTTAGCTATTAGGCCTGAGTAAGAGTTAAGACCTTAGCTATTAGGCCAGAGTAAGAGTTACGACCTTAACCAGTAGGCCAGAGTACGAGTCTAAGACCTTAGCTATTAGGCCAGAGTAAGAGTTAAGACCTTAGCTATTAGGCCAGAGTAAGAGTTAAGACCTTAACCAGTAGTCCAGAGTAAGAGTTACGACCTTAACCAGTAGGCTAGAGTACGAGTCTAAGACCTTAGCTATTAGGCCAGAGTAAGAGTTAAGACCTTAGCTATTAGGCCAGAGTACGAGTCTAAGACCTTAGCTATTAGGCCAGAGTAAGAGTTAAGACCTTAACCAGTAGGCCAGAGTAAGAGTTAAGACCTTAGCTATTAGGCTAGAGTAAGAGTTAAGACCTTAACTATTAGACCAGAGTACGAGTCTAAGACCTTAGCTATTAGGCCAGAGTATGAGTCTAAGACCTTAGCTATTAGGCCAGAGTAAGAGTTAAGACCTTAACCAGTAGGCCAGAGTAAGAGTTAAGACTTTAACCAATAATCCAGAGTTGGAGTCTAAGACCTTAGCTATTAGGCCAGAGTAAGAGTTAAGACCTTAGCTATTAGGCCAGAGTAAAAGTTAAGACTTTAACCATTAGGCCAGAGTACGAGTCTAAGACCTTAGCTATTAGGCCAGAGTAAGAGTTAAGACCTTAACCATTAGGCCAGAGTATGAGTCTAAGACCTTAGCTATTAGGCCAGAGTACGAGTCTAAGACCTTAGCTATTAGGCCAGAGTAAGAGTTAAGACCTTAACCATTAGGCCAGAGTACGAGTCTAAGACCTTAGCTATTAGGCAGGAGTAAGAGTTAAGACCTTAGCTATTAGGCCAGAGTAATAGTTAAGACCTTAACCAGTAGGCCATAGTACGAGTCTAAGACCTTAGCTATTAGGCCAGAGTAATAGTTAAAACCTTAGCTATTAGGTCAGATTACGAGTCTAAGACCTTTGCTATTAGGCCAGAGTAAGAGTTAAGACCTTAACCATTAGGCCATAGTACAAGTCTAAGACCTTAGCTATTAGGCCAGAGTAAGAGTTAAGACCTTAGCTATTAGGCCAGAGTAAGAGTTAAGACCTTAAACATTGGGCCAGAGTACGAGTCTAAGACCTTAGCTATTAGGCCAGAGTAAGAGTTAAGACCTTAACCAGTAGGCCAGAGTAAGAGTTAAGACCTTAACCATTAGGCCAGAGTACGAGTCTAAGACCTTAGCTATTAGGCCAGAGTAAGAGTTCAGACTTTAACCAGTAGGCCAGAGTAAGAGTTAAGATCTTAACCACTAGGCCATAGTACGAGTCTAAGACCTTAGCTATTAGGCCAGAGTAAGAGTTAAGACCTTAACCATTAGGCCAGAGTATGAGTCTAAGACCTTAGCTATTAAGCCAGAGTAAGAGTTAGGACCTTAACCAGTAGGCCAGAGTAAGAGTTAAGACCTTAACCTGTAGGCCATAGTACGAGTCTAAGACCTTAGCTCTTAGGCCAGAGTAAGAGTTAAGACCTTAACCATTAGGCCAGAGTAAGAGTTAAGACGTTAACCAGTAGGCCAGAGTACGAGTCTAAGACCTTAGCTATTAGGCTAGAGTACGAGTCTAAGACCTTAGCTATTAGGTCAGAGTAAGAGTCAAGACCTTAACCATTAGGCCAGAGTACGAGTCTAAGACCTTAGCTATTGGGCCAGAGTAAGAGTTAAGACCTTAGCTATTAGGCCAGAGCAAGAGTTAAGACCTTAACCATTAGGTCAGAGTACAAGTCTAAGACCTTAGCTATTAGGCCAGAGTATGAGTCTAAAACCTTAGCTGTTAGGCCAGAGTAAGAGTTAAGACCTTAGCTATTAGGCCAGAGTAGGAGTTAAGACCTTAACCATTAGGCCAGAGTATGAGTCTAAGACCTTAGCTATTAGGCCAGAGTAAGAGTTAAGACCTTAGCTATTAGGCCAGAGTAAGAGTTAAGACCTTAACCAGTAGGCCAGAGTAAGAGTTAAGACCTTAACCAGTAGGCCAGAGAAAGAGTTAAGACCTTAACCATTAGGCCAGAGTACGAGTCTAAGACCTTAGCTATTAGGCCTGAGTAAGAGTTAAGACCTTAGCTATTAGGCCAGAGTAAGAGTTACGACCTTAACCAGTAGGCCAGAGTACGAGTCTAAGACCTTAGCTATTAGGCCAGAGTAAGAGTTAAGACCTTAGCTATTAGGCCAGAGTAAGAGTTAAGACCTTAACCAGTAGTCCAGAGTAAGAGTTACGACCTTAACCAGTAGGCTAGAGTACGAGTCTAAGACCTTAGCTATTAGGCCAGAGTAAGAGTTAAGACCTTAGCTATTAGGCCAGAGTACGAGTCTAAGACCTTAGCTATTAGGCCAGAGTAAGAGTTAAGACCTTAACCAGTAGGCCAGAGTAAGAGTTAAGACCTTAGCTATTAGGCTAGAGTAAGAGTTAAGACCTTAACTATTAGACCAGAGTACGAGTCTAAGACCTTAGCTATTAGGCCAGAGTATGAGTCTAAGACCTTAGCTATTAGGCCAGAGTAAGAGTTAAGACCTTAACCAGTAGGCCAGAGTAAGAGTTAAGACTTTAACCAATAATCCAGAGTAGGAGTCTAAGACCTTAGCTATTAGGCCAGAGTAAGAGTTAAGACCTTAGCTATTAGGCCAGAGTAAAAGTTAAGACTTTAACCATTAGGCCAGAGTACGAGTCTAAGACCTTAGCTATTAGGCCAGAGTAAGAGTTAAGACCTTAACCATTAGGCCAGAGTATGAGTCTAAGACCTTAGCTATTAGGCCAGAGTACGAGTCTAAGACCTTAGCTATTAGGCCAGAGTAAGAGTTAAGACCTTAACCATTAGGCCAGAGTACGAGTCTAAGACCTTAGCTATTAGGCAGGAGTAAGAGTTAAGACCTTAGCTATTAGGCCAGAGTAATAGTTAAGACCTTAACCAGTAGGCCATAGTACGAGTCTAAGACCTTAGCTATTAGGCCAGAGTAATAGTTAAAACCTTAGCTATTAGGTCAGATTACGAGTCTAAGACCTTTGCTATTAGGCCAGAGTAAGAGTTAAGACCTTAACCATTAGGCCATAGTACAAGTCTAAGACCTTAGCTATTAGGCCAGAGTAAGAGTTAAGACCTTAGCTATTAGGCCAGAGTAAGAGTTAAGACCTTAAACATTGGGCCAGAGTACGAGTCTAAGACCTTAGCTATTAGGCCAGAGTAAGAGTTAAGACCTTAACCAGTAGGCCAGAGTAAGAGTTAAGACCTTAACCATTAGGCCAGAGTACGAGTCTAAGACCTTAGCTATTAGGCCAGAGTAAGAGTTCAGACTTTAACCAGTAGGCCAGAGTAAGAGTTAAGATCTTAACCACTAGGCCATAGTACGAGTCTAAGACCTTAGCTATTAGGCCAGAGTAAGAGTTAAGACCTTAACCATTAGGCCAGAGTATGAGTCTAAGACCTTAGCTATTAAGCCAGAGTAAGAGTTAGGACCTTAACCAGTAGGCCAGAGTAAGAGTTAAGACCTTAACCTGTAGGCCATAGTACGAGTCTAAGACCTTAGCTCTTAGGCCAGAGTAAGAGTTAAGACCTTAACCATTAGGCCATAGTACAAGTCTAAGACCTTAGCTATTAGGCCAGAGTAAGAGTTAAGACCTTAACCAGTAGGCCAGAGTACGAATCTAAGACCTTAGATATTAGGCCAGAGTAAGAGTTAAGACCTTAACCTGTAGGCCATAGTACGAGTCTAAGACCTTAGCTATTAGGCCAGAGTAAGAGTTAAGACCTTAACCATTAGGCCAGAGTACGAGTCTAAGACCTTAGCTATTAGGCCAGATTACGAGTCTAAGACCTAAGCTATTAGGCCAGAGTAAGAGTTACGACCTTAACCAGTAGGCCAGAGTAAGAGTTAAGACCTTAACCATTAGGCCAGAGTACGAGTCTAAGACCTTAGCTATTAGGCCAGAGTACGAGTCTAAGACCTTAGCTATTAGGCCAGAGTATGAGTCTAAGACCTTAGCTATTAGGCCAGAGTAAGAGTTAAGACCTTAACCAGTAGACTAGAGTAAGAGTTAAGACCTTAACTATTAGGCCAGAGTACGAGTCTAAGACCTTAGCTATTAGGCCAGAGTAAGGGTTAAGACCTTAACCAGTAGGCCAGTGTAAGAATTAAGACCATAAACATTAGGACAGAGTACGAGTCTGAGACCTTAGCTATTAGGCCAGAGTAAGAGTTAAGACCTTAGCTGTTAGGCCAGAGTAAGAGTTAAGACCTTAACCAGTAGGCCAGAGTACAAGTCTAAGACCTTAGCTATTAGGCCAGAGTAAGAGATAAGACCTTAACCAGTAGGCCAGAGTAAGAGTTAAGACCTCAACCTGTAGGCCGGAGTACGAGTCTAAGACCTTAGCTATTAGGCCAGAGTACGAGTCTAAGACCTTAGCTATTAGGCCAGAGTAAGAGTTAAGACCTTAACCAGTAGACCAGAGTAAGAGTTAAGACCTTAACCATTAGGCCAGAGTACACGTCTAAGACCTTAGCTATTAGGCCAGAGTACGAGTCTAAGACCTTAGCTATTAGGCCAGAGTAAGAGTTACGACCTTAAACAGTAGGCCAGAGTAAGAGTTAAGACCTTAACCATTAGGCCATAGTACGAGTCTAAGACCTTAGCTATTAGACCAGAGTAAGAGTTAAGACCTTAACTAGTAGGCCAGAGTAAGAGTTAAGACCTTAGCTATTAGGCCAGAGTAAGAGTTAAGACCTTAACCAGTAGGCCAGAGTACGAGTCTAAGACCTTAGCTATTACACCAGAGTACGAGTCTTAGACCTTAGCTATTAGGCCAGAGTAAGAGTTAAGACCGTTACCAGAAGGCCAGAGTAAGAGTTAAGACCTTAACTATTAGGCCAGAGTAAGAGTTAAGACCTTAACCAGTAGGCCAGAGTATGAGTCTAAGACCTTAGCTATTAAGCCAGAGTAAGGGTTAAGACCATAACCAGTAGGCCAGAGTAAGAGTTAAGACCTTAACCTGTAGGCCAGAGTACGAGTCTAAGACCTTAGCTATTAGGCCAGAGTAAGGGTTAAGACCTTAACCAGTAGGCCAGTGTAAGAATTAAGACCATAAACATTAGGCCAGAGTACGAGTCTAAGACCTTAGCTATTAGGCCAGAGTAAGAGTTAAGACCTTAGCTATTAGGCCAGAGTAAGAGTTAAGACCTTAACCAGTAGGCCAGAGTATGAGTCTAAGACCTTAGCTATTAAGCCAGAGTAAGAGTTAAGACCGTAACCAGTAGGCCAGAGTAAGAGTTAAGACCTTAACCTGTAGGCCAGAGTACGAGTCTAAGACCTTAGCTATTAGGTCAGAGTAAGGGTTAAGACCTTAACCAGTAAGCCAGTGTAAGAATTAAGACCATAAACATTAGGCCAGAGTACGAGTTAAGACCTTAGCTATTAGGCCAGAGCACAAGTCTAAGACCTTAGCTATTAGGCCAGAGTAGGAGTTAAGACCTTAACCAGTAGGCCAGAGTAAGAGTTAAGACCTTAGCTATTAGGCCAGAGTAAGAGTTAAGACCTTAACCAGAAGGCCAGAGTACAAATCTAAGACCTTAGCTATTAGGCCAGAGTACGAGTCTAAGACCTTAGCTATTAGGCCAGAATAAGAGTTAAGACCTTAACCAGTAGGCCAGAGTAAGAGTTAAGACCTTAACTATTTGGCCAGAGTACGAGTCTAAGACCTTAACTATTAGGCCAGAGTAAGAGCTAAGACCTCAACCTGTAGGCCAGAGAACGAGTCTAAGACCTTAGCTATTAGGCCAGAGTATGATTCTAAGACCTTAGCTATTAGGCCAGAGTAAGAGTTAAGACCTTAACCAGTAGGTCAGAGTAAGAGTTAAGACCTTAACCATTAGGCCAGAGTACGAGTCTAAGACCTTAGCTATTAGGCCAGAGTGCGAGTCTAAGACCTTAGCTATTAGGCCAGAGTAAAAGTTAAGACCTTAACCATTAGGCCAGAGTACGAGTCTAAGACCTTAGCTATTAGGCCAGAGTAAGAGTTAAGACCTTAACTAGTAGGCCAGAGTAAGAGTTAAGACCTTAACCATTAGGCCATAGTACGAGTCTAAGACCTTAGCTATAAGGCCAGAATAAGAGTTAAGACCTTAACCATTAGGCCAGAGTACGAGTCTAAGACCTTAGCTATTAGGCCAGAGTGCGAGTCTAAGACCTTAGCTATTAGGCCAGAGTAAAAGTTAAGACCTTAACCATTAGGCCAGAGTACGAGTCTAAGACCTTAGCTATTAGGCCAGAGTAAGAGTTAAGACCTTAGCTATTAGGCCAGAGCACGAGTCTAAGACCTTAGCTATTAGGCCAGAGTAAGAGTTAATACCTAAACCAGTAGGCCAGAGTAAGAGTTAAGACCTTAGCTATTAGGCCAGAGTAAGAGTTAAGACCTTAACCAGTAGGCCAGCATACGAATCTAAGACCTTAGCTATTAGGCCAGAGTACGAGTCTAAGACCTTAGCTATTAGGCCAGAGTAAGAGTTAAGACCTTAACCAGTAGGCCAGAGTAAGAGTTAAGACCTTAACTATTTGGCCAGAGTACGAGTCTAAGACCTTAGCTATTAGGCCAGAGTAAGAGTTAAGACCTTAACCAGTAGGCCAGAGTATATGTCTAAGACCTTAGCTATTAGGCCAGAGTAAGAGTTAAGACCTTAACCAGTAGGCCAGAGTAAGAGTTAAGACCTTAACCTGTAGGCCAGAGTACGAGTCTAAGACCTTAGCTATTAGGCCAGAGTAAGGGTTAAGACCTTAACCAGTAGGCCAGTGTAAGAGTTAAGACCATAAACATTAGGCCAGAGTGCGAGTCTAAGACCTTAGCTATTAGGCCAGAGTAAGAAATAAGACCTTAGCTGTTAGGTCAGAGTAAGAGTTAAGACCTTAACCATTAGGCCAGAGTACGAGTCTAAGACCTTAGCTATTAGGCCAGAGTGCGAGTCTAAGACCTTAGCTATTAGGCCAGAGTAAGAGTTAATACCTTAACCATTAGGCCAGAGTACGAGTCTAAGACTGTAGCTATTAGGCCAGAGTGCGAGTCTAAGACCTTAGCTATTAGGTCAGAGTAAGAGTTAAGACCTTAACCAGTAGGCCAGAGCAAGAGTTAAGACCTTAACCATTAGGCCATAGTACGAGTCTAAGACTTTAACTATTAGGCCAGAGTAAGAGTTAAGACCTTAACCATTAGGCCAGAGTACGAGTCTAAGACCGTAGCTATTAGGCCAGAGTAAGAGTTAAGACCTTAGCTATTAGGCCAGAGTAAGAGTTAAGACGTTATCCAGTAGGCCAGAGTAAGAGTTAAGACCTTAACCAGTAGGCTAGAGTACGAGTCTAAGACCTTAGCTATTAGGCCAGAGCAAGAGTTAAGACCTTAACCATTAGGCCAGAGTACAAGTCTAAGACCTTAGCTATTAGGCCAGAGTATGAGTCTAAAACCTTAGCTGTTAGGCCAGAGCAAGAGTTAAGACCTTAGCTATTAGGCCAGAGTGAGAGTTAAGACCTTAACCATTAGGCCAGAGTATGAGTCTAAGACCTTAGCTATTAGGCCAGAGTAAGAGTTAAGACCTTAGCTATTAGGCCAGAGTAAGAGTTAAGACCTTAACCAGTGGGCCAGAGTAAGAGTTAAGACCTTAACCAGTAGGCCAGAGAAAGAGTTAAGACCTTAACCATTAGGCCAGAGTACGAGTCTAAGACCTTAGCTATTAGGCCTGAGTAAGAGTTAAGACCTTAGCTATTAGGCCAGAGTAAGAGTTACGACCTTAACCAGTAGGCCAGAGTACGAGTCTAAGACCTTAGGTATTAGGCCAGAGTAAGAGTTAAGACCTTAGCTATTAGGCCAGAGTAAGAGTTAAGACCTTAACCAGTAGGCCAGAGTAAGAGTTAAGACCTTAACCAGTAGGCTAGAGTACGAGTCTAAGACCTTAGCTATTAGGCCAGAGTAAGAGTTAAGACCTTAGCTATTAGGCCAGAGTACGAGTCTAAGACCTTAGCTATTAGGCCAGAGTAAGAGTTAAGACCTTAACCAGTAGGCCAGAGTAAGAGTTAAGACCTTAGCTATTAGGCTAGAGTAAGAGTTAAGACCTTAACTATTAGACCAGAGTACGAGTCTAAGACCTTAGCTATTAGGCCAGAGTATGAGTCTAAGACCTTAGCTATTAGGCCAGAGTAAGAGTTAAGACCTTAACCAGTAGGCCAGAGTAAGAGTTAAGACTTTAACCAATAATCCAGAGTAGGAGTCTAAGACCTTAGCTATTAGGCCAGAGTAAGAGTTAAGACCTTAGCTATTAGGCCAGAGTAAAAGTTAAGACCTTAACCATTAGGCCAGAGTACGAGTCTAAGACCTTAGCTATTAGGCCAGAGTAAGAGTTAAGACCTTAACCATTAGGCCAGAGTATGAGTCTAAGACCTTAGCTATTAGGCCAGAGTATGAGTCTAAGACCTTAGCTATTAGGCCAGAGTAAGAGTTAAGCCCTTAACCATTAGGCCAGAGTACGAGTCTAAGACCTTAGCTATTAGGCAGGAGTAAGAGTTAAGACCTTAACCAGTAGGCCAGAGTAAGAGTTAAGACCTTAACCATTAGGCCAGAGTACGAGTCTAAGACCTTAGCTATTAGGCCAGAGTAAGAGTTCAGACTTTAACCAGTAGGCCAGAGTAAGAGTTAAGATCTTAACCACTAGGCCATAGTACGAGTCTAAGACCTTAGCTATTAGGCCAGAGTAAGAGTTAAGACCTTAACCATTAGGCCAGAGTATGAGTCTAAGACCTTAGCCATTAGGCCAGAGTAAGAGTTAAGACCTTAGCTATTAGGCCAGAGTAAGAGTTAAGACCCTAACCAGTGAGCCAGAGTATGAGTCTAAGACCTTAGCTATTAAGCCAGAGTAAGAGTTAGGACCTTAACCAGTAGGCCAGAGTAAGAGTTAAGACCTTAACCTGTAGGCCATAGTACGAGTCTAAGACCTTAGCTCTTAGGCCAGAGTAAGAGTTAAGACCTTAGCTATGAAGCCAGAGTAAGACTTAAGACCTTAACCATTAGGCCAGAGTACGAGTCTAAGACCTTAGCTATTAGGCCAGAGTAAGATTTAAGACCTTAGCTATTAGGCCAGAGTAAGAGTTAAGACCTTAACCAGTAGGCCAGAGTAAGAGTTAAGACCTTAACCAGTAGGCTAGAGTATAAGTCTAAGACCTTAGCTATTAGGCAGGAGTAAGAGTTAAGACCTTAGCTATTAGGCCAGAGTAAGAGTTAAGACCTTAACCAGTAGGCCATAGTACGAGTCTAAGACCTTAGCTATTAGGCCGGAGTAAGAGTTAAGACCTTAGCTATTAGGCCAGATTACGAGTCTAAGACCTTTGCTATTAGGCCAGAGTAAGAGTTAAGACCTTAGCTATTAGGCCAGAGTAAGAGTTAAGACCTTAACCAGTAGGCCAGTGTAAGCGTTAAGACCTTAACCATTACGCCAGAGTACGAGTCTAAGACCTTAGCTATTAGGCCAGAGTAAGAGTTAAGACCTTAGCTATTAGGCCAGAGTAAAAGTTAAGACTTCAACCATTAGGCCAGAGTACGAGTCTAAGACCTTAGCTATTAGGCCAGAGTAAGAGTTAAGACCTTAACCATTAGGCCAGAGCACTAGTCAAAGACCTTAGCTATTAGGCCAGTGTACGAGTCTAAGACCTTAGCTTTTAGGCCAGAGTAAGAGTTAAGACCTTAACCATTAGGCCGGAGTACGAGTCTAAGACCTTAGCTATTAGGCCAGAGTAAGAGTTAAGACCTTAGCTATTAGGCCAGAGTAAGAGTGAAGACCTTAACCATTAGGCCAGAGTACGAGTCTAAGACCTTATCTATTAGGACAGAGTAAGAGTTAAGACCTTAACCATTAGGCCAGAGTACGAGTCTAAGACCTTAGCTATTAGGCAGGAGTAAGAGATAAGACCTTAGCTATTAGGCCAGAGTAAGAGTTAAGACCTTAACCAGTAGGCCATAGTACGAGTCTAAGACCTTAGCTATTAGGCCAGAGTAAGAGTTAAGACCTTAGCTATTAGGCCAGATTACGAGTCTAAGACCTTAGCTATTAGGTCAGAGTAAGAGTTAAGACCTTAGCTATTAGGCCAGAGTAGGAGTCTTAGACCTTAGCTATTAGGCCAGTGTAAGAGTTAAGACCCTAACCAGTAGGCCAGAGTATGAGTCTAAGACCTTAGCTATTAGGCCAGAGTAAGAGTTAAGACCTTAACCAGTAGGCCAGTGTAAGCATTAAGACCTTAATCATTAGGCCAGAGTACGAGTCTAAGACCTTAGCTATTAGGCCAGAGTAAGAGTTAAGACCTTAACCAGTAGGCCAGAGTAAGAGTTAAGACCTTAACCATTAGGCCATAGTACGAGTCTAAGACCTTAGCTATTAGGCCAGAGTAAGAGTTAAGACCTTAGCTTTTAGGCCAGAGTAGGAGTCTTAGACCTTAGCTATTAGGCCAGAGTAAGAGTTAAGACCTTAACCAGTAGGCCAGAGTACGAGTCTAAGACCTTAGCTATTAGGCCAGAGTAAGAGTTAAGACCTTAGCAAATAGGCCAGAGTAAGAGTTAAGACCTTAACCAGTAGGCCAGAGCACGAGTCGAAGACCTTAGCTATTAGGCCAGAGTACAAGTTTAAGACCTTAGCTATTAGGCCAGAGTAAGAGTTAAGACCTTAACCAGTAGGCCAGAGTAAGAGTTAAGACCTTAACCAGTAGGCCAGAGTACAAGTCTAAGACCTTAGCTATTAGGCCAGAGTAAGAGTTAAGACCTTAGGTATTAGGCCAGAGTAAGAGTTAAGACCTTAACCTGTAGGCCAGAGTACGAGTCTAAGATCTTAGCTATTAGGCCAGAGTAAGAGTTAAGACCTTAACCATTAGGCCAGAGTACTTGTCTAAGAGCTTAGCTATTAGGCCAGATTACGAGTCTAAGACCTTTGCTTTTAGGCCAGAGTAGGAGTTAAGACCTTAACCATTAGGCCATAGTACAAGTCTAAGACCTTAGCTATTAGGCCAGAGTAAGAGTTAAGACCTTAGCTATTAGGCCAGAGTAAGAGTTAAGACCTTAACCAGTAGGCCAGAGTACGAATCTAAGACCTTAGATATTAGGCCAGAGTAAGAGTTAAGACCTTAACCTGTAGGCCATAGTACGAGTCTAAGACCTTAGCTATTAGGCCAGAGTAAGAATTAAGACCTTAGCTATTAGGCCAGAGTAAGTGTTAAGACCTTAAACATTGGGCCAGAGTACGAGTCTAAGACCTTAGCTATTAGGCCAGAGTAAGAGTTAAGACCTTAACCAGTAGGACAGAGTAAGAGTTAAGACCTTAGCTATTAGGCCAGAGTAAGAGTTAAGACCTTAACCAGTAGGCCAGAGTACGAGTCTAAGACCTTAGCTATTAGGCCAGAGTAAGAGTTAAGACCTTAACCAGTAGGCCAGAGTAAGTGTTAAGACCTTAACCATTAGGCCAGAGTACGTGTCTAAGACCTTAGCTATTAGGCCAGAGTAAGAAATAAGACCTTAGCTGTTAGGCCAGAGTAAGAGTTAAGACCTTAACCAGTAGGCCAGAGTACGAGTCTAAGACCTTAGCTATTAGGCCAGAGTAAGAGTTAAGACCTTAGCTATTAGGCCAGAGTAAAAGTTAAGACCTTAACCAGTAGGCTAGAGTATGAGTCTAAGACCTTAGCTATTAGTCAGGAGTAAGAGTTAAGACCTTAGCTATTAGGCCAGAGTAAGAGTTAAGATCTTAACCAGTAGGCCATAGTACGAGTCTAAGACCTTAGCTATTAGGCCAGAGTAAGAGTTAAGACCTTAGCTATTAGGCCAAATTACGAGTCTAAGACCTTTGCTATTAGGCCAGAGTAAGAGTTAAGACCTTAGCTATTAGGCCAGAGTAAGAGTTAAGACCTTAACCAGTAGGCCAGTGTAAGCGTTAAGACCTTAACCATTAGGCCAGAGTACGAGTCTAAGACCTTAGCTATTAGGCCAGAGTGCGAGTCTAAGACCTTAGCTATTAGGCCAGAGTAAGAGTTAAGACCTTAACCATTAGGCCAGAGTACGAGTCTAAGACCGTAGCTATTAGGCCAGAGTGCGAGTCTAAGACCTTAGCTATTAGGTCAGAGTAAGAGTTAAGACCTTAACCAGTAGGCCAGAGCAAGAGTTAAGACCTTAACCATTAGGCCATAGTACGAGTCTAAGACTTTAACTATTAGGCCAAAGTAAGAGTTAAGACCTTAACCATTAGTCCAGAGTACGAGTCTAAGACCGTAGCTATTAGGCCAGAGTAAGAGTTAAGACCTTAGCTATTAGGCCAGAGTAAGAGTTAAGACCTTAACCAGTAGGCCAGATTAAGAGTTAAGACCTTAACCAGTAGGCTAGAGTTCGAGTCTAAGACCTTAGCTATTAGGCCAGAGTAAGAGTTTAAGACCTTCACCATTAGGCCAGAGTACGAGTCTAAGACCTTAGCTATTGGGCCAGAGTAAGAGTTAAGACCTTAGCTATTAGGCCAGAGCAAGAGTTAAGACCTTAGCTATTAGGCCAGAGTAAGAGTTAAGACCTTAACCAGTAGGCCAGAGTAAGAGTTAAGACCTTAACCAGTAGGCTAGAGTACGAGTCTAAGACCTTAGCTATTAGGCCAGAGTAAGAGTTAAGACCTTAGCTATTAGGCCAGAGTATGAGTCTAAGACCTTAGCTATTAGGCCAGAGTAAGAGTTAAGACCTTAACCAGTAGGCCAGAGTAAGAGTTAAGACCTTAGCTATTAGGCTAGAGTAAGAGTTAAGACCTTAACTATTAGACCAGAGTACGAGTCTAAGACCTTAGCTATTAGGCCAGAGTATGAGTCTAAGACCTTAGCTATTAGGCCAGAGTAAGAGTTAAGACCTTAACCAGTAGGCCAGAGTAAGAGTTAAGACTTTAACCAATAATCCAGAGTAGGAGTCTAAGACCTTAGCTATTAGGCCAGAGTAAGAGTTAAGACCTTAGCTATTAGGCCAGAGTAAAAGTTAAGACCTTAACCATTAGGCCAGAGTACGAGTCTAAGACCTTAGCTATTAGGCCAGAGTAAGAGTTAAGACCTTAACCATTAGGTCAGAGTATGAGTCTAAGACCTTAGCTATTAGGCCAGAGTACGAGTCTAAGACCTTAGCTATTAGGCCAGAGTAAGAGTTAAGACCTTAACCATTAGGCCAGAGTACGAGACTAAGACCTTAGCTATTAGGCCAGAGTAAGAGTTAAGACCTTAGCTATTAGGCTAGAGTAATAGTTAAGACCTTAACCAGTAGGCCATAGTACGAGTCTCAGACCTTAGCTATTAGGCCAGAGTAATAGTTAAAACCTTAGCTATTAGGCCAGATTACGAGTCTAAGACCTTTGCTATTAGGCCAGAGTAAGAGTTAAGACCTTAACCATTAGGCCATAGTACAAGTCTAAGACCTTAGCTATTAGGCCAGAGTAAGAGTTAAGACCTTAGCTATTAGGCCAGAGTAAGAGTTAAGACCTTAAACATTGGGCCAGAGTACGAGTCTAAGACCTTAGCTATTAGGCCAGAGTAAGAGTTAAGACCTTAACCAGTAGGCCAGAGTAAGAGTTAAGACCTTAACCATTAGGCCAGAGTACGAGTCTAAGACCTTAGCTATTAGGCCAGAGTAAGAGTTCAGACTTTAACCAGTAGGCCAGAGTAAGAGTTAAGATCTTAACCACTAGGCCATAGTACGAGTCTAAGACCTTAGCTATTAGGCCAGAGTAAGAGTTAAGACCTTAACCATTAGGCCAGAGTATGAGTCTAAGACCTTAGCCATTAGGCCAGAGTAAGAGTTAAGACCTTAGCTATTAGGCCAGAGTAAGTGTTAAGACCCTAACCAGTGAGCCAGAGTATGAGTCTAAGACCTTAGCTATTAAGCCAGAGTAAGAGTTAGGACCTTAACCAGTAGGCCAGAGTAAGAGTTAAGACCTTAACCTGTAGGCCATAGTACGAGTCTAAGACCTTAGCTCTTAGGCCAGAGTAAGAGTTAAGACCTTAGCTATGAAGCCAGAGTAAGACTTAAGACCTTAACCATTAGGCCAGAGTACGAGTCTAAGACCTTATCTATTAGGCCATAGTAAGATTTAAGACCTTAGCTATTAGGCCAGAGTAAGAGTTAAGACCTTAACCAGTAGGCCAGAGTAAGAGTTAAGACCTTAACCAGTAGGCTAGAGTATGAGTCTAAGACCTTAGCTATTAGGCAGGAGTAAGAGTTAAGACCTTAGCTATTAGGCCAGAGTAAGAGTTAAGACCTTAACCAGTAGGCCATAGTACGAGTCTAAGACCTTAGCTATTAGGCCAGAGTAAGAGTTAAGACCTTAGCTATTAGGCCAGATTACGAGTCTAAAACCTTTGCTATTAGGCCAGAGTAAGAGTTAAGACCTTAGCTATTAGGCCAGAGTAAGAGTTAAGACCTTAACCAGTAGGCCAGTGTAAGCGTTAAGACCTTAACCATTAGGCCAGAGTACGAGTCTAAGACCTTAGCTATTAGGCCAGAGTAAGAGTTAAGACCTTAGCTATTAGGCCAGAGTACGAGACTAAGACCTTAGCTATTAGGCCAGAGTAAGAGTTAAGAACTTAGCTATTAGGCCAGAGTAATAGTTAAGACCTTAACCAGTAGGCCATAGTACGAGTCTCAGACCTTAGCTATTAGGCCAGAGTAATAGTTAAAACCTTAGCTATTAGGCCAGATTACGAGTCTAAGACCTTTGCTATTAGGCCAGAGTAAGAGTTAAGACCTTAACCATTAGGCCATAGTACAAGTCTAAGACCTTAGCTATTAGGCCAGAGTAAGAGTTAAGACCTTAGCTATTAGGCCAGAGTAAGAGTTAAGACCTTAAACATTGGGCCAGAGTACGAGTCTAAGACCTTAGCTATTAGGCCAGAGTAAGAGTTAAGACCTTAACCAGTAGGCCAGAGTAAGAGTTAAGACCTTAACCATTAGGCCAGAGTACGAGTCTAAGACCTTAGCTATTAGGCCAGAGTAAGAGTTCAGACTTTAACCAGTAGGCCAGAGTAAGAGTTAAGATCTTAACCACTAGGCCATAGTACGAGTCTAAGACCTTAGCTATTAGGCCAGAGTAAGAGTTAAGACCTTAACCATTAGGCCAGAGTATGAGTCTAAGACCTTAGCCATTAGGCCAGAGTAAGAGTTAAGACCTTAGCTATTAGGCCAGAGTAAGTGTTAAGACCCTAACCAGTGAGCCAGAGTATGAGTCTAAGACCTTAGCTATTAAGCCAGAGTAAGAGTTAGGACCTTAACCAGTAGGCCAGAGTAAGAGTTAAGACCTTAACCTGTAGGCCATAGTACGAGTCTAAGACCTTAGCTCTTAGGCCAGAGTAAGAGTTAAGACCTTAGCTATGAAGCCAGAGTAAGACTTAAGACCTTAACCATTAGGCCAGAGTACGAGTCTAAGACCTTATCTATTAGGCCATAGTAAGATTTAAGACCTTAGCTATTAGGCCAGAGTAAGAGTTAAGACCTTAACCAGTAGGCCAGAGTAAGAGTTAAGACCTTAACCAGTAGGCTAGAGTATGAGTCTAAGACCTTAGCTATTAGGCAGGAGTAAGAGTTAAGACCTTAGCTATTAGGCCAGAGTAAGAGTTAAGACCTTAACCAGTAGGCCATAGTACGAGTCTAAGACCTTAGCTATTAGGCCAGAGTAAGAGTTAAGACCTTAGCTATTAGGCCAGATTACGAGTCTAAGACCTTTGCTATTAGGCCAGAGTAAGAGTTAAGACCTTAGCTATTAGGCCAGAGTAAGAGTTAAGACCTTAACCAGTAGGCCAGTGTAAGCGTTAAGACCTTAACCATTAGGCCAGAGTACGAGTCTAAGACCTTAGCTATTAGGCCAGAGTAAGAGTTAAGACCTTAGCTATTAGGCCAGAGTAAAAGTTAAGACATCAACCATTAGGCCAGAGTACGAGTCTAAGACCTTAGCTATTAGGCCAGAGTAAGAGTTAAGACCTGAACCATTAGGCCAGAGCACTAGTCAAAGACCTTAGCTATTAGGCCAGTGTACGAGTCTAAGACCTTAGCTTTTAGGCCA
This sequence comes from Triturus cristatus, assembly GCF_964204655.1. Taxonomy (NCBI): domain Eukaryota; kingdom Metazoa; phylum Chordata; class Amphibia; order Caudata; family Salamandridae; genus Triturus; species Triturus cristatus. The sequence goes on along the minus strand of NC_140580.1, from coordinate 246,185,178 downwards.
GAGTAAGAGTTAAGACCTTAACCATTAGGCCGGAGTACGAGTCTAAGACCTTAGCTATTAGGCCAGAGTAAGAGTTAAGACCTTAAACATTGGGCCAGAATACGAGTCTAAGACCTTAGCTATTAGGCCAGAGTAAGAGTTAAGACCTTAACCAGTAGGACAGAGTAAGAGTTAAGACCTTAGCTATTAGGCCAGAGTAAGAGTTAAGACCTTAACCAGTAGGCCAGAGTACGAGTCTAAGACCTTAGCTATTAGGCCAGAGTAAGAGTTAAGACCTTAACCAGTAGGCCAGAGTAAGTGTTAAGACCTTAACCATTAGGCCGTAGTACGTGTCTAAGACCTTAGCTATTAGGCCAGAGTAAGAAATAAGACCTTAGCTGTTAGGCCAGAGTAAGAGTTAAGACCTTAACCAGTAGGCCAGAGTATGAGTCTAAGACTAGGGGTGGGCGGAATTTGCGGAATTAACCTTCGCAAATTATCGCGAGAATGTTTAAAATTATCGCAAACAAGCAGAAATATCGCGAAGATGCGGAAGTTTTTTTCCGGCATGTTCGCGAGATTTTCTGCATGGTTGCGGGTCGCCAACTTACCCATGTGGTTGCTTGCGGGCGCGGCCATCTTGTTTTGAGTTGTTCTCGCGGTGCATGATCGCGAGAAGAAAGACGTGATCGCGCGACGCATGACGTCACTGCGGGCGCGAACTGTCGCGAGACAGCGCAAATGGCTAAAAACAATACAACATCTCATGGAGAACGCGACCGGATCAAGAAAACTTGTCGGCGAACGCAGGGATTCAGGTAAGGCGATCGCGCGCGCGCGAGAATGTATCATTTTACAGCGCGAGCAAGAAACAAATTATCGCCAAGCTGCGGAAACCGGAATTTTTGACATTTTCGCGCTCTCCGCGGAACGCAAAAATGTCAAATTATCGCAATTTCCGCGAACGGAACGAAATTTTTGCCCAGGCCTATCTAAGACCTTAGCTATTAGGCCAGAGTAAGAGTTAAGACCTTAGCTATTAGGCCAGAGTAAAAGTTAAGACCTTAACCAGTAGGCTAGAGTATGAGTCTAAGACCTTAGCTATTAGGCAGGAGTAAGAGTTAAGACCTTAGCTATTAGGCCAGAGTAAGAGTTAAGACCTTAACCAGTAGGCCATAGTACGAGTCTAAGACCTTAGCTATTAGGCCAGAGTAAGAGTTAAGACCTTAGCTATTAGGCCAAATTACGAGTCTAAGACCTTTGCTATTAGGCCAGAGTAAGAGTTAAGACCTTAGCTATTAGGCCAGAGTAAGAGTTAAGACCTTAACCAGTAGGCCAGTGTAAGCGTTAAGACCTTAACCATTAGGCCAGAGTACGAGTCTAAGACCTTAGCTATTAGGCCAGAGTAAGAGTTAAGACCTTAACCAGTAGCCCAGAGAAAAAGTTAAGACCTTAACCATTAGGCCAGAGTACGAGTCTAAGACCTTAGCTATTAGGCCAGAGTGCGAGTCTAAGACCTTAGCTATTAGGCCAGAGTAAGAGTTAAGACCTTAACCATTAGGCCAGAGTACGTGTCTAAGACCGTAGCTATTAGGCCAGAGTGCGAGTCTAAGACCTTAGCTATTAGGTCAGAGTAAGAGTTAAGACCTTAACCAGTAGGCCAGAGCAAGAGTTAAGACCTTAACCATTAGGCCATAGTACGAGTCTAAGACTTTAACTATTAGGCCAGAGTAAGAGTTAAGACCTTAACCATTAGGCCAGAGTACGAGTCTAAGACCGTAGCTATTAGGCCAGAGTAAGAGTTAATACCTTAGCTATTAGGCCAGAGTAAGAGTTAAGACCTTAACCAGTAGGCCAGAGTAAGAGTTAAGACCTTAACCAGTAGGCTAGAGTACGAGTCTAAGACCTTAGCTATTAGGCCAGAGTAAGAGTTTAGGACCTTCACCATTAGGCCAGAGTACGAGTCTAAGACCTTAGCTGTTGGGCCAGAGTAAGAGTTAAGAACTTAGCTATTAGGCCAGAGCAAGAGTTAAGACCTTAGCTATTAGGCCAGAGTAAGAGTTAAGACCTTAACCAGTAGGCCAGAGTAAGAGTTAAGACCTTAACCAGTAGGCTAGAGTACGAGTCTAAGACCTTAGCTATTAGCTCAGAGTAAGAGTTAAGACCTTAGCTATTAGGCCAGAGTACGAGTCTAAGACCTTAGCTATTAGGCCAGAGTAAGAGTTAAGACCTTAACCAGTAGGCCAGAGTAAGAGTTAAGACCTTAGCTATTAGGCTAGAGTAAGAGTTAAGACCTTAACTATTAGACCAGAGTATGAGTCTAAGGCCTTAGCTATTAGGCCAGAGTAAGAGTTAAGACCTTAACCAGTAGGCCAGAGTAAGAGTTAAGACTTTAACCAATAATCCAGAGTAGGAGTCTAAGACCTTAGCTATTAGGCCAGAGTAAGAGTTAAGACCTTAGCTATTAGGCCAGAGTAAAAGTGAAGACCTTAACCATTAGGCCAGAGTACGAGTCTAAGACCTTAGCTATTAGGCCAGAGTAAGAGTTAAGACCTTAGCTATTAGGCCAGAGTAAGAGTTAAGACCTTAAACATTGGGCCAGAATACGAGTCTAAGACCTTAGCTATTAGGCCAGAGTAAGAGTTAAGACCTTAACCAGTAGGACAGAGTAAGAGTTAAGACCTTAGCTATTAGGCCAGAGTAAGAGTTAAGACCTTAACCAGTAGGCCAGAGTACGAGTCTAAGACCTTAGCTATTAGGCCAGAGTAAGAGTTAAGACCTTAACCAGTAGGCCAGAGTAAGTGTTAAGACCTTAACCATTAGGCCAGAGTACGTGTCTAAGACCTTAGCTATTAGGCCAGAGTAAGAAATAAGACCTTAGCTGTTAGGCCAGAGTAAGAGTTAAGACCTTAACCAGTAGGCTAGAGTATGAGTCTAAGACCTTAGCTATTAGGCCAGAGTAAGAGTTAAGACCTTAGCTATTAGGCCAGAGTAAAAGTTAAGACCTTAACCAGTAGGCTAGAGTATGAGTCTAAGACCTTAGCTATTAGGCAGGAGTAAGAGTTAAGACCTTAGCTATTAGGCCAGAGTAAGAGTTAAGACCTTAACCAGTAGGCCATAGTACGAGTCTAAGACCTTAGCTATTAGGCCAGAGTAAGAGTTAAGACCTTAGCTATTAGGCCAAATTACGAGTCTAAGACCTTTGCTATTAGGCCAGAGTAAGAGTTAAGACCTTAGCTATTAGGCCAGAGTAAGAGTTAAGACCTTAACCAGTAGGCCAGTGTAAGCGTTAAGACCTTCTTAACCATTAGGCCAGAGTACGAGTCTAAGACCTTAGCTATTAGGCCAGAGTAAGAGTTAAGACCTTAACCAGTAGCCCAGAGAAAAAGTTAAGACCTTAACCATTAGGCCAGAGTACGAGTCTAAGACCTTAGCTATTAGGCCAGAGTGCGAGTCTAAGACCTTAGCTATTAGGCCAGAGTAAGAGTTAAGACCTTAACCATTAGGCCAGAGTACGTGTCTAAGACCGTAGCTATTAGGCCAGAGTGCGAGTCTAAGACCTTAGCTATTAGGTCAGAGTAAGAGTTAAGACCTTAACCAGTAGGCCAGAGCAAGAGTTAAGACCTTAACCATTAGGCCATAGTACGAGTCTAAGACTTTAACTATTAGGCCAGAGTAAGAGTTAAGACCTTAACCATTAGGCCAGAGTACGAGTCTAAGACCGTAGCTATTAGGCCAGAGTAAGAGTTAAGACCTTAGCTATTAGGCCAGAGTAAGAGTTAAGACCTTAACCAGTAGGCCAGAGTAAGAGTTAAGACCTTAACCAGTAGGCTAGAGTACGAGTCTAAGACCTTAGCTATTAGGCCAGAGTAAGAGTTTAGGACCTTCACCATTAGGCCAGAGTACGAGTCTAAGACCTTAGCTATTGGGCCAGAGTAAGAGTTAAGAACTTAGCTATTAGGCCAGAGCAAGAGTTAAGACCTTAGCTATTAGGCCAGAGTAAGAGTTAAGACCTTAACCAGTAGGCCAGAGTAAGAGTTAAGACCTTAACCAGTAGGCTAGAGTACGAGTCTAAGACCTTAGCTATTAGGCCAGAGTAAGAGTTAAGACCTTAGCTATTAGGCCAGAGTACGAGTCTAAGACCTTAGCTATTAGGCCAGAGTAAGAGTTAAGACCTTAACCAGTAGGCCAGAGTAAGAGTTAAGACCTTAGCTATTAGGCTAGAGTAAGAGTTAAGACCTTAACTATTAGACCAGAGTACGAGTCTAAGACCTTAGCTATTAGGCCAGAGTATGAGTCTAAGACCTTAGCTATTAGGCCAGAGTAAGAGTTAAGACCTTAACCAGTAGGCCAGAGTAAGAGTTAAGACTTTAACCAATAATCCAGAGTAGGAGTCTAAGACCTTAGCTATTAGGCCAGAGTAAGAGTTAAGACCTTAGCTATTAGGCCAGAGTAAAAGTGAAGACCTTAACCATTAGGCCAGAGTACGAGTCTAAGACCTTAGCTATTAGGCCAGAGTAAGAGTTAAGACCTTAACCATTAGGCCAGAGTATGAGTCTAAGACCTTAGCTATTAGGCCAGAGTACGAGTCTAAGACCTTAGCTATTAGGCCAGAGTAAGAGTTAAGACCTTAACCATTAGGCCAGAGTACAAGACTAAGACCTTAGCTATTAGGCAGGAGTAAGAGTTAAGACCTTAGCTATTAGGCCAGAGTAATAGTTAGGACCTTAACCAGTAGGCCATAGTACGAGTCTAAGACCTTAGCTATTAGGCCAGAGTAATAGTTAAAACCTTAGCTATTAGGCCAGATTACGAGTCTAAGACCTTTGCTATTAGGCCAGAGTAAGAGTTAAGACCTTAACCATTAGGCCATAGTACAAGTCTAAGACCTTAGCTATTAGGCCAGAGTAAGAGTTAAGACCTTAGCTATTAGGCCAGAGTAAGAGTTAAGACCTTAAACATTGGGCCAGAGTACGAGTCTAAAACCTTAGCTATTAGGCCAGAGTAAGAGTTAAGACCTTAACCAGTAGGCCAGAGTAAGAGTTAAGACCTTAACCATTAGGCCAGAGTACGAGTCTAAGACCTTAGCTATTAGGCCAGAGTAAGAGTTCAGACTTTAACCAGTAGGCCAGAGTAAGAGTTAAGATCTTAACCACTAGGCCATAGTACGAGTCTAAGACCTTAGCTATTAGGCCAGAGTAAGAGTTAAGACCTTAACCATTAGGCCAGAGTATGAGTCTAAGACCTTAGCCATTAGGCCAGAGTAAGAGTTAAGACCTTAGCTATTAGGCCAGAGTAAGAGTTAAGACCCTAACCAGTGAGCCAGAGTATGAGTCTAAGACCTTAGCTATTAAGCCAGGGTAAGAGTTAGGACCTTAACCAGTAGGCCAGAGTAAGAGTTAAGACCTTAACCTGTAGGCCATAGTACGAGTCTAAGACCTTAGCTCTTAGGCCAGAGTAAGAGTTAAGACCTTAGCTATGAAGCCAGAGTAAGACTTAAGACCTTAACCATTAGGCCAGAGTACGAGTCTAAGACCTTAGCTGTTAGGCCAGAGTAAGATTTAAGACCTTAGCTATTAGGCCAGAGTAAGAGTTAAGACCTTAACCAGTAGGCCAGAGTAAGAGTTAAGACCTTAACCAGTAGGTTAGAGTATGAGTCTAAGACCTTAGCTATTAGGCAGGAGTAAGAGTTAAGACCTTAGCTATTAGGCCAGAGTAAGAGTTAAGACCTTAACCAGTAGGCCATAGTACGAGTCTAAGACCTTTGCTATTAGGCCAGAGTAAGAGTTAAGACCTTAGCTATTAGGCCAGAGTAAGAGTTAAGACCTTAACCAGTAGGCCAGTGTAAGCGTTAAGACCTTAACCATTAGGCCAGAGTACGAGTCTAAGACCTTAGCTATTAGGCCAGAGTAAGAGTTAAGACCTTAGCTATTAGGCCAGAGTAAAAGTTAAGACTTCAACCATTAGGCCAGAGTATGAGTCTAAGACCTTAGCTATTAGGCCAGAGTAAGAGTTAAGACCTTAACCATTAGGCCAGAGCACTAGTCAAAGACCTTAGCTATTAGGCCAGTGTACGAGTCTAAGACCTTAGCTTTTAGGCCAGAGTAAGAGTTAAGACCTTAACCATTAGGCCATAGTACGAGTCTAAGACCTTAGCTATTAGGCCAGAGTAAGAGTTAAGACCTTAGCTATTAGGCCAGAGTAGGAGTCTTAGACCTTAGCTATTAGGCCAGAGTAAGAGTTAAGACCTTAACCAGTAGGCCAGAGTACGAGTCTAAGACCTTAGCTATTAGGCCAGAGTAAGAGTTAAGACCTTAGCTATTAGGCCAGAGTAAGAGTTAAGACCTTAACCAGTAGGCCAGAGCACGAGTCGAAGACCTTAGCTATTAGGCCAGAGTACAAGTTTAAGACCTTAGCTATTAGGCCAGAGTAAGAGTTAAGACCTTAACCAGTAGGCCAGAGTACGAGTCTAAGACCTTAGCTATTAGGCCAGAGTAAGAGTTAAGACCTTAGGTATTAGGCCAGAGTAAGAGTTAAGACCTTAACCTGTAGGCCAGAGTACGAGTCTAAGACCTTAGCTATTAGGCCAGAGTAAGAGTTAAGACCTTAACCATTAGGCCAGAGTACTTGTCTAAGACCTTAGCTATTAGGCCAGATTACGAGTCTAAGACCTTTGCTTTTAGGCCAGAGTAGGAGTTAAGACCTTAACCATTAGGCCATAGTACAAGTCTAAGACCTTAGCTATTAGGCCAGAGTAAGAGTTAAGACCTTAGCTATTAGGCCAGAGTAAGAGTTAAGACCTTAACCAGTAGGCCAGAGTACGAATCTAAGACCTTAGATATTAGGCCAGAGTAAAAGTTAAGACCTTAACCTGTAGGCCATAGTACGAGTCTAAGACCTTAGCTATTAGGCCAGAGTAAGAGTTAAGACCTTAGCTATTAGGCCAGAGTAAGAGTTAAGACCTTAAACATTGGGCCAGAGTACAAGTCTAAGACCTTAGCTATTAGGCCAGAGTAAGTGTTAAGACCTTAACCAGTAGGACAGAGTAAGAGTTAAGACCTTAGCTATTAGGCCAGAGTAAGAGTTAAGACCTTAACCAGTAGGCCAGAGTACGAGTCTAAGACCTTAGCTATTAGGCCAGAGTAAGAGTTAAGACCTTAACCAGTAGGCCAGAGTAAGTGTTAAGACCTTAACCATTAGGCCAGAGTACGTGTCTAAGACCTTAGCTATTAGGCCAGAGTAAGAAATAAGACCTTAGCTGTTAGGCCAGAGTAAAAGTTAAGACCTTAACCAGTAGGCTAGAGTATGAGTCTAAGACCTTAGCTATTAGGCAGGAGTAAGAGTTAAGACCTTAGCTATTAGGCCAGAGTAAAAGTTAAGACCTTAACCATTAGGCCAGAGTACGAGTCTAAGACCTTAGCTATTAGGCCAGAGTAAGAGTTAAGACCTTAACCATTAGGCCAGAGTATGAGTCTAAGACCTTAGCTATTAGGCCAGAGTACGAGTCTAAGACCTTAGCTATTAGGCCAGAGTAAGAGTTAAGACCTTAACCATTAGGCCAGAGTACGAGACTAAGACCTTAGCTATTAGGCAGGAGTAAGAGTTAAGACCTTAGCTATTAGGCCAGAGTAATAGTTAAGACCTTAACCAGTAGGCCATAGTACGAGTCTAAGACCTTAGCTATTAGGCCAGAGTAATAGTTAAAACCTTAGCTATTAGGCCAGATTACGAGTCTAAGACCTTTGCTATTAGGCCAGAGTAAGAGTTAAGACCTTAACCATTAGGCCATAGTACAAGTCTAAGACCTTAGCTATTAGGCCAGAGTAAGAGTTAAGACCTTAGCTATTAGGCCAGAGTAAGAGTTAAGACCTTAAACATTGGGCCAGAGTACGAGTCTAAGACCTTAGCTATTAGGCCAGAGTAAGAGTTAAGACCTTAACCAGTAGGCCAGAGTAAGAGTTAAGACCTTAACCATTAGGCCAGAGTACGAGTCTAAGACCTTAGCTATTAGGCCAGAGTAAGAGTTCAGACTTTAACCAGTAGGCCAGAGTAAGAGTTAAGATCTTAACCACTAGGCCATAGTACGAGTCTAAGACCTTAGCTATTAGGCCAGAGTAAGAGTTAAGACCTTAACCATTAGGCCGGAGTATGAGTCTAAGACCTTAGCCATTAGGCCAGAGTAAGAGTTAAGACCTTAGCTATTAGGCCAGAGTAAGAGTTAAGACCCTAACCAGTGAGCCAGAGTATGAGTCTAAGACCTTAGCTATTAAGCCAGAGTAAGAGTTAGGACCTTAACCAGTAGGCCAGAGTAAGAGTTAAGACCTTAACCTGTAGGCCATAGTACGAGTCTAAGACCTTAGCTCTTAGGCCAGAGTAAGAGTTAAGACCTTAGCTATGAAGCCAGAGTAAGACTTAAGACCTTAACCATTAGGCCAGAGTACGAGTCTAAGACCTTAGCTATTAGGCCAGAGTAAGATTTAAGACCTTAGCTATTAGGCCAGAGTACGAGTTAAGACCTTAACCAGTAGGCCACAGTAAGAGTTAAGACCTTAACCAGTAGGCTAGAGTATGAGTCTAAGACCTTAGCTATTAGGCAGGAGTAAGAGTTAAGACCTTAGCTATTAGGCCAGAGTAAGAGTTAAGACCTTAACCAGTAGGCCATAGTACGAGTCTAAGACCTTAGCTATTAGGCCGGAGTAAGAGTTAAGACCTTAGCTATTAGGCCAGATTACGAGTCTAAGACCTTTGCTATTAGGCCAGAGTAAGAGTTAAGACCTTAGCTATTAGGCCAGAGTAAGAGTTAAGACCTTAACCAGTAGGCCAGTGTAAGCGTTAAGACCTTAACCATTAGGCCAGAGTACGAGTCTAAGACCTTAGCTATTAGGCCAGAGTAAGAGTTAAGACCTTAGCTATTAGGCCAGAGTAAAAGTTAAGACTTCACCCATTAGGCCAGAGTACGAGTCTAAGACCTTAGCTATTAGGCCAGAGTAAGAGTTAAGACCTTAACCATTAGGCCAGAGCACTAGTCAAAGACCTTAGCTATTAGGCCAGTGTACGAGTCTAAGACCTTAGCTTTTAGGCCAGAGTAAGAGTTAAGACCTTAACCATTAGGCCGGAGTACGAGTCTAAGACCTTAGCTATTAGGCAAGAGTAAGAGTTAAGACCTTAGCTATTAGGCCAGAGTAAGAGTTAAGACCTTAACCATTAGGCCAGAGTACGAGTCTAAGACCTTATCTATTAGGACAGAGTAAGAGTTAAGACCTTAACCATTAGGCCAGAGTACGAGTCTAAGACCTTAGCTATTAGGCAGGAGTAAGAGATAAGACCTTAGCTATTAGGCCAGAGTAAGAGTTAAGACCTTAACCAGTAGGCCATAGTACGAGTCTAAGACCTTAGCTATTAGGCCAGAGTAAGAGTTAAGACCTTAGCTATTAGGCCAGATTACGAGTCTTAAGACCTTTGCTATTAGGCCAGAGTAAGAGTTAAGACCTTAACCAGTAGGCCAGAGTACGAGTCTAAGACCTTAGCTATTAGGCCAGAGTAAGAGTTAAGACCTTAGCTATTAGGCCAGAGTAAGAGTTAAGACCTTAACCAGTAGGCCAGAGCACGAGTCGAAGACCTTAGCTATTAGGCCAGAGTACAAGTTTAAGACCTTAGCTATTAGGCCAGAGTAAGAGTTAAGACCTTAACCAGTAGGCCAGAGTACGAGTCTAAGACCTTAGCTATTAGGCCAGAGTAAGAGTTAAGACCTTAGGTATTAGGCCAGAGTAAGAGTTAAGACCTTAACCTGTAGGCCAGAGTACGAGTCTAAGACCTTAACTATTAGGCCAGAGTAAGAGTTAAGACCTTAACCATTAGGCCAGAGTACTTGTCTAAGACCTTAGCTATTAGGCCAGATTACGAGTCTAAGACCTTTGCTTTTAGGCCAGAGTAGGAGTTAAGACCTTAACCATTAGGCCATAGTACAAGTCTAAGACCTTAGCTATTAGGCCAGAGTAAGAGTTAAGACCTTAGCTATTAGGCCAGAGTAAGAGTTAAGACCTTAACCAGTAGGCCAGAGTACGAATCTAAGACCTTAGATATTAGGCCAGAGTAAGAGTTAAGACCTTAACCTGTAGGCCATAGTACGAGTCTAAGACCTTAGCTATTAGGCCAGAGTAAGAGTTAAGACCTTAGCTATTAGGCCAGAGTAAGAGTTAAGACCTTAAACATTGGGCCAGAGTACAAGTCTAAGACCTTAGCTATTAGGCCAGAGTAAGTGTTAAGACCTTAACCAGTAGGACAGAGTAAGAGTTAAGACCTTAGCTATTAGGCCAGAGTAAGAGTTAAGACCTTAACCAGTAGGCCAGAGTACGAGTCTAAGACCTTAGCTATTAGGCCAGAGTAAGAGTTAAGACCTTAACCAGTAGGCCAGAGTAAGTGTTAAGACCTTAACCATTAGGCCAGAGTACGTGTCTAAGACCTTAGCTATTAGGCCAGAGTAAGAAATAAGACCTTAGCTGTTAGGCCAGAGTCAGAGTTAAGACCTTAACCAGTAGGCCAGAGTACGAGTCTAAGACCTTAGCTATTAGGCCAGAGTAAGAGTTAAGACCTTAGCTATTAGGCCAGAGTAAAAGTTAAGACCTTAACCAGTAGGCTAGAGTATGAGTCTAAGACCTTAGCTATTAGGCAGGAGTAAGAGTTAAGACCTTAGCTATTAGGCCAGAGTAAAAGTTAAGACCTTAACCATTAGGCCAGAGTACGAGTCTAAGACCTTAGCTATTAGGCCAGAGTAAGAGTTAAGACCTTAACCATTAGGCCAGAGTATGAGTCTAAGACCTTAGCTATTAGGCCAGAGTACGAGTCTAAGACCTTAGCTATTAGGCCAGAGTAAGAGTTAAGACCTTAACCATTAGGCCAGAGTACCAGACTAAGACCTTAGCTATTAGGCAGGAGTAAGAGTTAAGACCTTAGCTATTAGGCCAGAGTAATAGTTAAGACCTTAACCAGTAGGCCATAGTACGAGTCTAAGACCTTAGCTATTAGGCCAGAGTAATAGTTAAAACCTTAGCTATTAGGCCAGATTACGAGTCTAAGACCTTTGCTATTAGGCCAGAGTAAGAGTTAAGACCTTAACCATTAGGCCATAGTACAAGTCTAAGACCTTAGCTATTAGGCCAGAGTAAGAGTTAAGACCTTAGCTATTAGGCCAGAGTAAGAGTTAAGACCTTAAACATTGGGCCAGAGTACGAGTCTAAGACCTTAGCTATTAGGCCAGAGTAAGAGTTAAGACCTTAACCAGTAGGCCAGAGTAAGAGTTAAGACCTTAACCATTAGGCCAGAGTACGAGTCTAAGACCTTAGCTATTAGGCCAGAGTAAGAGTTCAGACTTTAACCAGTAGGCCAGAGTAAGAGTTAAGATCTTAACCACTAGGCCATAGTACGAGTCTAAGACCTTAGCTATTAGGCCAGAGTGAGAGTTAAGACCTTAACCATTAGGCCGGAGTATGAGTCTAAGACCTTAGCCATTAGGCCAGAGTAAGAGTTAAGACCTTAGCTATTAGGCCAGAGTAAGAGTTAAGACCCTAACCAGTGAGCCAGAGTATGAGTCTAAGACCTTAGCTATTAAGCCAGAGTAAGAGTTAGGACCTTAACCAGTAGGCCAGAGTAAGAGTTAAGACCTTAACCTGTAGGCCATAGTACGAGTCTAAGACCTTAGCTCTTAGGCCAGAGTAAGAGTTAAGACCTTAGCTATGAAGCCAGAGTAAGACTTAAGACCTTAACCATTAGGCCAGAGTACGAGTCTAAGACCTTAGCTATTAGGCCAGAGTAAGATTTAAGACCTTAGCTATTAGGCCAGAGTAAGAGTTAAGACCTTAACCAGTAGGCCAGAGTAAGAGTTAAGACCTTAACCAGTAGGCTAGAGTATGAGTCTAAGACCTTAGCTATTAGGCAGGAGTAAGAGTTAAGACCTTAGCTATTAGGCCAGAGTAAGAGTTAAGACCTTAACCAGTAGGCCATAGTACGAGTCTAAGACCTTAGCTATTAGGCCGGAGTAAGAGTTAAGACCTTAGCTATTAGGCCAGATTACGAGTCTAAGACCTTTGCTATTAGGCCAGAGTAAGAGTTAAGACCTTAGCTATTAGGCCAGAGTAAGAGTTAAGACCTTAACCAGTAGGCCAGTGTAAGCGTTAAGACCTTAACCATTAGGCCAGAGTACGAGTCTAAGACCTTAGCTATTAGGCCAGAGTAAGAGTTAAGACCTTAGCTATTAGGCCAGAGTAAAAGTTAAGACTTCAACCATTAGGCCAGAGTACGAGTCTAAGACCTTAGCTATTAGGCCAGAGTAAGAGTTAAGACCTTAACCATTAGGCCAGAGCACTAGTCAAAGACCTTAGCTATTAGGCCAGTGTACGAGTCTAAGACCTTAGCTTTTAGGCCAGAGTAAGAGTTAAGACCTTAACCATTAGGCCGGAGTACGAGTCTAAGACCTTAGCTATTAGGCCAGAGTAAGAGTTAAGACCTTAGCTATTAGGCCAGAGTAAGAGTTAAGACCTTAACCATTAGGCCAGAGTACGAGTCTAAGACCTTATCTATTAGGACAGAGTAAGAGTTAAGACCTTAACCATTAGGCCAGAGTACGAGTCTAAGACCTTAGCTATTAGGCAGGAGTAAGAGATAAGACCTTAGCTATTAGGCCAGAGTAAGAGTTAAGACCTTAACCAGTAGGCCATAGTACGAGTCTAAGACCTTAGCTATTAGGCCAGAGTAAGAGTTAAGACCTTAGCTATTAGGCCAGATTACGAGTCTAAGACCTTTGCTATTAGGCCAGGGTAAGAGTTAAGACCTTAGCTATTAGGCCAGAGTAAGAGTTAAGACCTTAACCAGTAGGCCAGTGTAAGCATTAAGACCTTAACCATTAGGCCAGAGTACGAGTCTAAGACCTTAGCTATTAGGCCAGAGTAAGAGTTAAGACCTTAACCAGTAGGCCAGAGTAAGAGTTAAGACCTTAACCATTAGGCCATAGTACGAGTCTAAGACCTTAGCTATTAGGCCAGAGTAAGAGTTAAGACCTTAGCTTTTAGGCCAGAGTAGGAGTCTTAGACCTTAGCTATTAGGCCAGAGTAAGAGTTAAGACCTTAACCAGTAGGCCAGAGCACGAGTCTAAGACCTTAGCTATTAGGCCAGAGTAAGAGTTAAGACCTTAGCTAATAGGCCAGAGTAAGAGTTAAGACCTTAACCAGTAGGCCAGAGCACGAGTCGAAGACCTTAGCTATTAGGCCAGAGTACAAGTTTAAGACCTTAGCTATTAGGCCAGAGTAAGAGTTAAGACCTTAACCAGTAGGCCAGAGTAAGAGTTAAGACCTTAACCAGTAGGCCAGAGTACAAGTCTAAGACCTTAGCTATTAGGCCAGAGTAAGAGTTAAGACCTTAGGTATTAGGCCAGAGTAAGAGTTAAGACCTTAACCTGTAGGCCAGAGTACGAGTCTAAGACCTCAGCTATTAGGCCAGAGTAAGAGTTAAGACCTTAACCATTAGGCCAGAGTACTTGTCTAAGACCTTAGCTATTAGGCCAGATTACGAGTCTAAGACCTTTGCTTTTAGGCCAGAGTAGGAGTTAAGACCTTAACCATTAGGCCATAGTACAAGTCTAAGACCTTAGCTATTAGGCCAGAGTAAGAGTTAAGACCTTAGCTATTAGGCCAGAGTAAGAGTTAAGACCTTAACCAGTAGGCCAGAGTACGTATCTAAGACCTTAGATATTAGGCCAGAGTAAGAGTTAAGACCTTAACCTGTAGGCCATAGTACGAGTCTAAGACCTTAGCTATTAGGCCAGAGTAAGAGTTAAGACCTTAGCTATTAGGCCAGAGTAAGAGTTAAGACCTTAAACATTGGGCCAGAGTACGAGTCTAAGACCTTAGCTAATAGGCCAGAGTAAGAGTTAAGACCTTAACCAGTAGGACAGAGTAAGAGTTAAGACCTTAGCTATTAGGCCAGAGTAAGAGTTAAGACCTTAACCAGTAGGCCAGAGTACGAGTCTAAGACCTTAGCTATTAGGCCAGAGTAAGAGTTAAGACCTTAACCAGTAGGCCAGAGTAAGTGTTAAGACCTTAACCATTAGGCCAGAGTACGTGTCTAAGACCTTAGCTATTAGGCCAGAGTAAGAAATAAGACCTTAGCTGTTAGGCCAGAGTAAGAGTTAAGACCTTAACCAGTAGGCCAGAGTACGAGTCTAAGACCTTAGCTATTAGGCCAGAGTAAGAGTTAAGACCTTAGCTATTAGGCCAGAGTAAAAGTTAAGACCTTAACCAGTAGGCTAGAGTATGAGTCTAAGACCTTAGCTATTAGTCAGGAGTAAGAGTTAAGACCTTAGCTATTAGGCCAGAGTAAGAGTTAAGATCTTAACCAGTAGGCCATAGTACGAGTCTAAGACCTTAGCTATTAGGCCAGAGTAAGAGTTAAGACCTTAGCTATTAGGCCAAATTACGAGTCTAAGACCTTTGCAATTAGGCCAGAGTAAGAGTTAAGACCTTAGCTATTAGGCCAGAGTAAGAGTTAAGACCTTAACCAGTAGGCCAGTGTAAGCGTTAAGACCTTAACCATTAGGCCAGAGTACGAGTCTAAGACCTTAGCTATTAGGCCAGAGTAAGAGTTAAGACCTTAGCTATTAGGCCAGAGTAAAAGTTAAGACTTCAACCATTAGGCCAGAGTACGAGTCTAAGACCTTAGCTATTAGGCCAGAGTACGAGTCTAAGACCTTAGCTATTAGGCCAGAGTTAGAGTTAATACCTTAACCAGTAGCCCAGAGAAAAAGTTAAGACCTTAACCATTAGGCCAGAGTACGAGTCTAAGACCTTAGCTATTAGGCCAGAGTGCGAGTCTAAGACCTTAGCTATTAGGCCAGAGTAAGAGTTAAGACCTTAACCATTAGGCCAGAGTACGAGTCTAAGACCGTAGCTATTAGGCCAGAGTGCGAGTCTAAGACCTTAGCTATTAGGTCAGAGTAAGAGTTAAGACCTTAACCAGTAGGCCAGAGCAAGAGTTAAGACCTTAACCATTAGGCCATAGTACGAGTCTAAGACTTTAACTATTAGGCCAGAGTAAGAGTTAAGACCTTAACCATTAGGCCAGAGTACGAGTCTAAGACCGTAGCTATTAGGCCAGAGTAAGAGTTAAGACCTTAGCTATTAGGCCAGAGTAAGAGTTAAGACCTTAACCAGTAGGCCAGATTAAGAGTTAAGACATTAACCAGTAGGCTAGAGTTCGAGTCTAAGACCTTAGCTATTAGGCCAGAGTAAGAGTTTAAGACCTTCACCATTAGGCCAGAGTACGAGTCTAAGACCTTAGCTATTGGGCCAGAGTAAGAGTTAAGACCTTAGCTATTAGGCCAGAGCAAGAGTTAAGACCTTAGCTATTAGGCCAGAGTAAGAGTTAAGACCTTAACCAGTAGGCCAGAGTAAGAGTTAAGACCTTAACCAGTAGGCTAGAGTACGAGTCTAAGACCTTAGCTATTAGGCCAGAGTAAGAGTTAAGACCTTAGCTATTAGGCCAGAGTACGAGTCTAAGACCTTAGCTATTAGGCCAGAGTAAGAGTTAAGACCTTAACCAGTAGGCCAGAGTAAGAGTTAAGACCTTAGCTATTAGGCTAGAGTAAGAGTTAAGACCTTAACTATTAGACCAGAGTACGAGTCTAAGACCTTAGCTATTAGGCCAGAGTATGAGTCTAAGACCTTAGCTATTAGGCCAGAGTAAGAGTTAAGACCTTAACCAGTAGGCCAGAGTAAGAGTTAAGACTTTAACCAATAATCCAGAGTAGGAGTCTAAGACCTTAGCTATTAGGCCAGAGTAAGAGTTAAGACCTTAGCTATTAGGCCAGAGTAAAAGTTAAGACCTTAACCATTAGGCCAGAGTACGAGTCTAAGACCTTAGCTATTAGGCCAGAGTAAGAGTTAACACCTTAACCATTAGGTCAGAGTATGAGTCTAAGACCTTAGCTATTAGGCCAGAGTACGAGTCTAAGACCTTAGCTATTAGGCCAGAGTAAGAGTTAAGACCTTAACCATTAGGCCAGAGTACGAGACTAAGACCTTAGCTATTAGGCAGGAGTAAGAGTTAAGACCTTAGCTATTAGCCCAGAGTAATAGTTAAGACCTTAACCAGTAGGCCATAGTACGAGTCTCAGACCTTAGCTATTAGGCCAGAGTAATAGTTAAAACCTTAGCTATTAGGCCAGATTACGAGTCTAAGACCTTTGCTATTAGGCCAGAGTAAGAGTTAAGACCTTAACCATTAGGCCATAGTACAAGTCTAAGACCTTAGCTATTAGGCCAGAGTAAGAGTTAAGACCTTAGCTATTAGGCCAGAGTAAGAGTTAAGACCTTAAACATTGGGCCAGAGTACGAGTCTAAGACCTTAGCTATTAGGCCAGAGTAAGAGTTAAGACCTTAACCAGTAGGCCAGAGTAAGAGTTAAGACCTTAACCATTAGGCCAGAGTACGAGTCTAAGACCTTAGCTATTAGGCCAGAGTAAGAGTTCAGACTTTAACCAGTAGGCCAGAGTAAGAGTTAAGATCTTAACCACTAGGCCATAGTACGAGTCTAAGACCTTAGCTATTAGGCCAGAGTAAGAGTTAAGACCTTAACCATTAGGCCAGAGTATGAGTCTAAGACCTTAGCCATTAGGCCAGAGTAAGAGTTAAGACCTTAGCTATTAGGCCAGAGTAAGAGTTAAGACCCTAACCAGTGAGCCAGAGTATGAGTCTAAGACCTTAGCTATTAAGCCAGAGTAAGAGTTAGGACCTTAACCAGTAGGCCAGAGTAAGAGTTAAGACCTTAACCTGTAGGCCATAGTACGAGTCTAAGACCTTAGCTCTTAGGCCAGAGTAAGAGTTAAGACCTTAGCTATGAAGCCAGAGTAAGACTTAAGACCTTAACCATTAGGCCAGAGTACGAGTCTAAGACCTTAGCTATTAGGCCATAGTAAGATTTAAGACCTTAGCTATTAGGCCAGAGTAAGAGTTAAGACCTTAACCAGTAGGCCAGAGTAAGAGTTAAGACCTTAACCAGTAGGCTAGAGTATGAGTCTAAGACCTTAGCTATTAGGCAGGAGTAAGAGTTAAGACCTTAGCTATTAGGCCAGAGTAAGAGTGAAGACCTTAACCAGTAGGCCATAGTACAAGTCTAAGACCTTAGCTATTAGGCCAGAGTAAGAGTTAAGACCTTAGCTATTAGGCCAGATTACGAGTCTAAGACCTTTGCTATTAGGCCAGAGTAAGAGTTAAGACCTTAGCTATTAGGCCAGAGTAAGAGTTAAGACCTTAACCAGTAGGCCAGTGTAAGCGTTAAGACCTTAACCATTAGGCCAGAGTACGAGTCTAAGACCTTAGCTATTAGGCCAGAGTAAGAGTTAAGACCTTAGCTATTAGGCCAGAGTAAAAGTTAAGACATCAACCATTAGGCCAGAGTACGAGTCTAAGACCTTAGCTATTAGGCCAGAGTAAGAGTTAAGACCTGAACCATTAGGCCAGAGCACTAGTCAAAGACCTTAGCTATTAGGCCAGTGTACGAGTCTAAGACCTTAGCTTTTAGGCCAGAGTAAGAGTTAAGACCTTAACCATTAGGCCGGAGTACGAGTCTAAGACCTTAGCTATTAGGCCAGAGTAAGAGTTAAGACCTTAGCTATCAGGCCAGAGTAAGAGTTAAGACCTTAACCATTAGGCCAGAGTACGAGTCTAAGACCTTATCTATTAGGACAGAGTAAGAGTTAAGACCTTAACCATTAGGCCAGAGTACGAGTCTAAGACCTTAGCTATTAGGCAGGAGTAAGAGTTAAGACCTTAGCTATTAGGCCAGAGTAAGAGTTAAGACCTTAACCAGTAGGCCATAGTACGAGTCTAAGACCTTAGCTATTAGGCCAGAGTAAGAGTTAAGACCTTAGCTATTAGGCCAGATTACGAGTCTAAGACCTTTGCTATTAGGCCAGAGTAAGAGTTAAGACCTTAGCTATTAGGCCAGAGTAAGAGTTAAGACCTTAACCAGTAGGCCAGTGTAAGCATTAAGACCTTAACCATTAGGCCAGAGTACGAGTCTAAGACCTTAGCTATTAGGCCAGAGTAAGAGTTAAGACCTTAACCAGTAGGCCAGAGTAAGAGTTAAGACCTTAACCATTAGGCCATAGTACGAGTCTAAGACCTTAGCTATTAGGCCAGAGTAAGAGTTAAGACCTTAGCTATTAGGCCAGAGTAGGAGTCTTAGACCTTAGCTATTAGGCCAGAGTAAGAGTTAAGACCTTAACCAGTAGGCCAGAGTACGAGTCTAAGACCTTAGCTATTAGGCCAGAGTAAGAGTTAAGACCTTAGCTAATAGGCCAGAGTAAGAGTTAAGACTAGGCCTGGGCAAAAATTTCGTTCCGTTCGCGGAAATTGCGATAATTTGACATTTTTGCGTTCCGCGGAGAGCGCGAAAATGTCAAAAATTCCGGTTTCCGCAGCTTGGCGATAATTTGTTTCTTGCTCGCGCTGTAAAATGATACATTCTCGCGCGCGCGCGATCGCCTTACCTGAATCCCTGCGTTCGCCGACAAGTTTTCTTGATCCGGTCGCGTTCTCCATGAGATGTTGTATTGTTTTTAGCCATTTGCGCTGTCTCGCGACAGTTCGCGCCCGCAGTGACGTCATGCGTCGCGCGATCACGTCTTTCTTCTCGCGATCATGCACCGCGAGAACAACTCAAAACAAGATGGCCGCGCCCGCAAGCAACCACATGGGTAAGTTGGCGACCCGCAACCATGCAGAAAATCTCGCGAACATGCCGGAAAAAAACTTCCGCATCTTTGCGATATTTCTGCTTGTTTGCGATAATTTTAAACATTCTCGCGATAATTTGCGAAGGTTAATTCCGCAAATTCCGCCCACCCCTAGTTAAGACCTTAACCACTAGGCCAGAGTAAGAGTTAAGACCTTAACCAGTAGGCCAGAGTACGAGTCTAAGACCTTAACCAGTAGGCCAGAGTAAGAGTTAAGACCTTAACCATTAGGCCAGGGTACAAGTCTAAGACCTTAGCTATTAGGCCAGAGTAAGAGTTAAGACCTTAGCTATTTGGCCAGAGTAAGAGTTAAGACCTTCGATATTAGGCCAGAGAAAGAGTTAAGACCTTAACCAGTAGGCCAGAGTAAGAGTTAAGACCTTAACCATTAGGCCAGAGTACGAGTCTAAGACCTTAGCTATTAGGCCAGAGTAAGAGTTAAGACCTTAGGTATTAGGCCAGAGTAAGAGTTAAGACCTTAACCTGTAGGCCAGAGTACGAGTCTAAGACCTTAGCTATTAGGCCAGAGTAAGAGTTAAGACCTTAACCATTAGGCCAGAGTACTTGTCTAAGACCTTAGCTATTAGGCCAGATTACGAGTCTAAGACCTTTGCTTTTAGGCCAGAGTAGGAGTTAAGACCTTAACCATTAGGCCATAATACAAGTCTAAGACCTTAGCTATTAGGCCAGAGTAAGAGTTAAGACCTTAGCTATTAGGCCAGAGTAAGAGTTAAGACCTTAACCAGTAGGCCAGAGTACGAATCTAAGACCTTAGATATTAGGCCAGAGTAAGAGTTAAGACCTTAACCTGTAGGCCATAGTACGAGTCTAAGACCTTAGCTATTAGGCCAGAGTAAGAGTTAAGACCTTAGCTATTAGGCCAGAGTAAGAGTTAAGACCTTAAACATTGGGCCAGAATACGAGTCTAAGACCTTAGCTATTAGGCCAGAGTAAGAGTTAAGACCTTAACCAGTAGGACAGAGTAAGAGTTAAGACCTTAGCTATTAGGCCAGAGTAAGAGTTAAGACCTTAACCAGTAGGCCAGAGTACGAGTCTAAGACCTTAGCTATTAGGCCAGAGTAAGAGTTAAGACCTTAACCAGTAGGCCAGAGTAAGTGTTAAGACCTTAACTATTAGGCCAGAGTACGTGTCTAAGACCTTAGCTATTAGGCCAGAGTAAGAAATAAGACCTTAGCTGTTAGGCCAGAGTAAGAGTTAAGACCTTAACCAGTAGGCCAGAGTATGAGTCTAAGACCTTAGCTATTAGGCCAGAGTAAGAGTTAAGACCTTAGCTATTAGGCCAGAGTAAAAGTTAAGACCTTAACCAGTAGGCTAGAGTATGAGTCTAAGACCTTAGCTATTAGGCAGGAGTAAGAGTTAAGACCTTAGCTATTAGGCCAGAGTAAGAGTTAAGACCTTAACCAGTAGGCCATAGTACGAGTCTAAGACCTTAGCTATTAGGCCAGAGTAAGAGTTAAGACCTTAGCTATTAGGCCAAATTACGAGTCAAAGACCTTTGCTATTAGGCCAGAGTAAGAGTTAAGACCTTAGCTATTAGGCCAGAGTAAGAGTTAAGACCTTAACCAGTAGCCCAGAGAAAAAGTTAAGACCTTAACCATTAGGCCAGAGTACGAGTCTAAGACCTTAGCTATTAGGCCAGAGTGCGAGTCTAAGACCTTAGCTATTAGGCCAGAGTAAGAGTTAAGACCTTAACCATTAGGCCAGAGTACGTGTCTAAGACCGTAGCTATTAGGCCAGAGTGCGAGTCTAAGACCTTAGCTATTAGGTCAGAGTAAGAGTTAAGACCTTAACCAGTAGGCTTGAGCAAGAGTTAAGACCTTAACCATTAGGCCATAGTACGAGTCTAAGACTTTAACTATTAGGCCAGAGTAAGAGTTAAGACCTTAACCATTAGGCCAGAGTAAGAGTTAAGACCTTAGCTAATAGGCCAGAGTAAGAGTTAAGACCTTAACCAGTAGGCCAGAGCACGAGTCGAAGACCTTAGCTATTAGGCCAGAGTACAAGTTTAAGACCTTAGCTATTAGGCCAGAGTAAGAGTTAAGACCTTAACCAGTAGGCCAGAGTAAGAGTTAAGACCTTAACCAGTAGGCCAGAGTACAAGTCTAAGACCTTAGCTATTAGGCCAGAGTAAGAGTTAAGACCTTAGGTATTAGGCCAGAGTAAGAGTTAAGACCTTAACCTGTAGGCCAGAGTACGAGTCTAAGACCTTAGCTATTAGGCCAGAGTAAGAGTTAAGACCTTAACCATTAGGCCAGAGTACTTGTCTAAGAGCTTAGCTATTAGGCCAGATTACGAGTCTAAGACCTTTGCTTTTAGGCCAGAGTAGGAGTTAAGACCTTAACCATTAGGCCATAGTACAAGTCTAAGACCTTAGCTATTAGGCCAGAGTAAGAGTTAAGACCTTAGCTATTAGGCCAGAGTAAGAGTTAAGACCTTAACCAGTAGGCCAGAGTACGAATCTAAGACCTTAGATATTAGGCCAGAGTAAGAGTTAAGACCTTAACCTGTAGGCCATAGTACGAGTCTAAGACCTTAGCTATTAGGCCAGAGTAAGAATTAAGACCTTAGCTATTAGGCCAGAGTACGAGTCTAAGACCTTAGCTATTAGGCCAGAGTAAGAGTTAAGACCTTAACCATTAGGCCAGAGTACTTGTCTAAGACCTTAGCTATTAGGCCAGATTACGAGTCTAAGACCTTTGCTTTTAGGCCAGAGTAGGAGTTAAGACCTTAACCATTAGGCCATAATACAAGTCTAAGACCTTAGCTATTAGGCCAGAGTAAGAGTTAAGACCTTAGCTATTAGGCCAGAGTAAGAGTTAAGACCTTAACCAGTAGGCCAGAGTACGAATCTAAGACCTTAGATATTAGGCCAGAGTAAGAGTTAAGACCTTAACCTGTAGGCCATAGTACGAGTCTAAGACCTTAGCTATTAGGCCAGAGTAAGAGTTAAGACCTTAGCTATTAGGCCAGAGTAAGAGTTAAGACCTTAAACATTGGGCCAGAATACGAGTCTAAGACCTTAGCTATTAGGCCAGAGTAAGAGTTAAGACCTTAACCAGTAGGACAGAGTAAGAGTTAAGACCTTAGCTATTAGGCCAGAGTAAGAGTTAAGACCTTAACCAGTAGGCCAGAGTACGAGTCTAAGACCTTAGCTATTAGGCCAGAGTAAGAGTTAAGACCTTAGCTATTAGGCCAGATTACGAGTCTAAGACCTTTGCTATTAGGCCAGAGTAAGAGTTAAGACCTTAGCTATTAGGCCAGAGTAAGAGTTAAGACCTTAACCAGTAGGCCAGTGTAAGCGTTAAGACCTTAACCATTAGGCCAGAGTACGAGTCTAAGACCTTAGCTATTAGGCCAGAGTAAGAGTTAAGACCTTAGCTATTAGGCCAGAGTAAAAGTTAAGACATCAACCATTAGGCCAGAGTACGAGTCTAAGACCTTAGCTATTAGGCCAGAGTAAGAGTTAAGACCTGAACCATTAGGCCAGAGCACTAGTCAAAGACCTTAGCTATTAGGCCAGTGTACGAGTCTAAGACCTTAGCTTTTAGGCCAGAGTAAGAGTTAAGACCTTAACCATTAGGCTGGAGTACGAGTCTAAGACCTTAGCTATTAGGCCAGAGTAAGAGTTAAGACCTTAGCTATCAGGCCAGAGTAAGAGTTAAGACCTTAACCATTAGGCCAGAGTACGAGTCTAAGACCTTATCTATTAGGACAGAGTAAGAGTTAAGACCTTAACCATTAGGCCAGAGTACGAGTCTAAGACCTTAGCTATTAGGCAGGAGTAAGAGTTAAGACCTTAGCTATTAGGCCAGAGTAAGAGTTAAGACCTTAACCAGTAGGCCATAGTACGAGTCTAAGACCTTAGCTATTAGGCCAGAGTAAGAGTTAAGACCTTAGCTATTAGGCCAGATTACGAGTCTAAGACCTTTGCTATTAGGCCAGAGTAAGAGTTAAGACCTTAGCTATTAGGCCAGAGTAAGAGTTAAGACCTTAACCAGTAGGCCAGTGTAAGCATTAAGACCTTAACCATTAGGCCAGAGTACGAGTCTAAGACCTTAGCTATTAGGCCAGAGTAAGAGTTAAGACCTTAACCAGTAGGCCAGAGTAAGAGTTAAGACCTTAACCATTAGGCCATAGTACGAGTCTAAGACCTTAGCTATTAGGCCAGAGTAAGAGTTAAGACCTTAGCTATTAGGCCAGAGTAGGAGTCTTAGACCTTAGCTATTAGGCCAGAGTAAGAGTTAAGACCTTAACCAGTAGGCCAGAGTACGAGTCTAAGACCTTAGCTATTAGGCCAGAGTAAGAGTTAAGACCTTAGCTAATAGGCCAGAGTAAGAGTTAAGACTAGGCCTGGGCAAAAATTTCGTTCCGTTCGCGGAAATTGCGATAATTTGACATTTTTGCGTTCCGCGGAGAGCGCGAAAATGTCAAAAATTCCGGTTTCCGCAGCTTGGCGATAATTTGTTTCTTGCTCGCGCTGTAAAATGATACATTCTCGCGCGCGCGCGATCGCCTTACCTGAATCCCTGCATTCGCCGACAAGTTTTCTTGATCCGGTCGCGTTCTCCATGAGATGTTGTATTGTTTTTAGCCATTTGCGCTGTCTCGCGACAGTTCGCGCCCGCAGTGACGTCATGCGTCGCGCGATCACGTCTTTCTTCTCGCGATCATGCACCGCGAGAACAACTCAAAACAAGATGGCCGCGCCCGCAAGCAACCACATGGGTAAGTTGGCGACCCGCAACCATGCAAAAAATCTCGCGAACATGCCGGAAAAAAACTTCCGCATCTTTGCGATATTTCTGCTTGTTTGCGATAATTTTAAACATTCTCGCGATAATTTGCGAAGGTTAATTCCGCAAATTCCGCCCACCCCTAGTTAAGACCTTAACCACTAGGCCAGAGTAAGAGTTAAGACCTTAACCAGTAGGCCAGAGTACGAGTCTAAGACCTTAACCAGTAGGCCAGAGTAAGAGTTAAGACCTTAACCATTAGGCCAGGGTACAAGTCTAAGACCTTAGCTATTAGGCCAGAGTAAGAGTTAAGACCTTAGCTATTTGGCCAGAGTAAGAGTTAAGACCTTCGATATTAGGCCAGAGAAAGAGTTAAGACCTTAACCAGTAGGCCAGAGTAAGAGTTAAGACCTTAACCATTAGGCCAGAGTACGAGTCTAAGACCTTAGCTATTAGGCCAGAGTAAGAGTTAAGACCTTAGGTATTAGGCCAGAGTAAGAGTTAAGACCTTAACCTGTAGGCCAGAGTACGAGTCTAAGACCTTAGCTATTAGGCCAGAGTAAGAGTTAAGACCTTAACCATTAGGCCAGAGTACTTGTCTAAGACCTTAGCTATTAGGCCAGATTACGAGTCTAAGACCTTTGCTTTTAGGCCAGAGTAGGAGTTAAGACCTTAACCATTAGGCCATAATACAAGTCTAAGACCTTAGCTATTAGGCCAGAGTAAGAGTTAAGACCTTAGCTATTAGGCCAGAGTAAGAGTTAAGACCTTAACCAGTAGGCCAGAGTACGAATCTAAGACCTTAGATATTAGGCCAGAGTAAGAGTTAAGACCTTAACCTGTAGGCCATAGTACGAGTCTAAGACCTTAGCTATTAGGCCAGAGTAAGAGTTAAGACCTTAGCTATTAGGCCAGAGTAAGAGTTAAGACCTTAAACATTGGGCCAGAATACAAGTCTAAGACCTTAGCTATTAGGCCAGAGTAAGAGTTAAGACCTTAACCAGTAGGACAGAGTAAGAGTTAAGACCTTAGCTATTAGGCCAGAGTAAGAGTTAAGACCTTAACCAGTAGGCCAGAGTACGAGTCTAAGACCTTAGCTATTAGGCCAGAGTAAGAGTTAAGACCTTAACCAGTAGGCCAGAGTAAGTGTTAAGACCTTAACTATTAGGCCAGAGTACGTGTCTAAGACCTTAGCTATTAGGCCAGAGTAAGAAATAAGACCTTAGCTGTTAGGCCAGAGTAAGAGTTAAGACCTTAACCAGTAGGCCAGAGTATGAGTCTAAGACCTTAGCTATTAGGCCAGAGTAAGAGTTAAGACCTTAGCTATTAGGCCAGAGTAAAAGTTAAGACCTTAACCAGTAGGCTAGAGTATGAGTCTAAGACCTTAGCTATTAGGCAGGAGTAAGAGTTAAGACCTTAGCTATTAGGCCAGAGTAAGAGTTAAGACCTTAACCAGTAGGCCATAGTACGAGTCTAAGACCTTAGCTATTAGGCCAGAGTAAGAGTTAAGACCTTAGCTATTAGGCCAAATTACGAGTCAAAGACCTTTGCTATTAGGCCAGAGTAAGAGTTAAGACCTTAGCTATTAGGCCAGAGTAAGAGTTAAGACCTTAACCAGTAGCCCAGAGAAAAAGTTAAGACCTTAACCATTAGGCCAGAGTACGAGTCTAAGACCTTAGCTATTAGGCCAGAGTGCGAGTCTAAGACCTTAGCTATTAGGCCAGAGTAAGAGTTAAGACCTTAACCATTAGGCCAGAGTACGTGTCTAAGACCGTAGCTATTAGGCCAGAGTGCGAGTCTAAGACCTTAGCTATTAGGTCAGAGTAAGAGTTAAGACCTTAACCAGTAGGCTTGAGCAAGAGTTAAGACCTTAACCATTAGGCCATAGTACGAGTCTAAGACTTTAACTATTAGGCCAGAGTAAGAGTTAAGACCTTAACCATTAGGCCAGAGTAAGAGTTAAGACCTTAGCTAATAGGCCAGAGTAAGAGTTAAGACCTTAACCAGTAGGCCAGAGCACGAGTCGAAGACCTTAGCTATTAGGCCAGAGTACAAGTTTAAGACCTTAGCTATTAGGCCAGAGTAAGAGTTAAGACCTTAACCAGTAGGCCAGAGTAAGAGTTAAGACCTTAACCAGTAGGCCAGAGTACAAGTCTAAGACCTTAGCTATTAGGCCAGAGTAAGAGTTAAGACCTTAGGTATTAGGCCAGAGTAAGAGTTAAGACCTTAACCTGTAGGCCAGAGTACGAGTCTAAGACCTTAGCTATTAGGCCAGAGTAAGAGTTAAGACCTTAACCATTAGGCCAGAGTACTTGTCTAAGAGCTTAGCTATTAGGCCAGATTACGAGTCTAAGACCTTTGCTTTTAGGCCAGAGTAGGAGTTAAGACCTTAACCATTAGGCCATAGTACAAGTCTAAGACCTTAGCTATTAGGCCAGAGTAAGAGTTAAGACCTTAGCTATTAGGCCAGAGTAAGAGTTAAGACCTTAACCAGTAGGCCAGAGTACGAATCTAAGACCTTAGATATTAGGCCAGAGTAAGAGTTAAGACCTTAACCTGTAGGCCATAGTACGAGTCTAAGACCTTAGCTATTAGGCCAGAGTAAGAATTAAGACCTTAGCTATTAGGCCAGAGTAAGTGTTAAGACCTTAAACATTGGGCCAGAGTACGAGTCTAAGACCTTAGCTATTAGGCCAGAGTAAGAGTTAAGACCTTAACCAGTAGGACAGAGTAAGAGTTAAGACCTTAGCTATTAGGCCAGAGTAAGAGTTAAGACCTTAACCAGTAGGCCAGAGTACGAGTCTAAGACCTTAGCTATTAGGCCAGAGTAAGAGTTAAGACCTTAACCAGTAGGCCAGAGTAAGTGTTAAGACCTTAACCATTAGGCCAGAGTACGTGTCTAAGACCTTAGCTATTAGGCCAGAGTAAGAAATAAGACCTTAGCTGTTAGGCCAGAGTAAGAGTTAAGACCTTAACCAGTAGGCCAGAGTACGAGTCTAAGACCTTAGCTATTAGGCCAGAGTAAGAGTTAAGACCTTAGCTATTAGGCCAGAGTAAAAGTTAAGACCTTAACCAGTAGGCTAGAGTATGAGTCTAAGACCTTAGCTATTAGTCAGGAGTAAGAGTTAAGACCTTAGCTATTAGGCCAGAGTAAGAGTTAAGATCTTAACCAGTAGGCCATAGTACAAGTCTAAGACCTTAGCTATTAGGCCAGAGTAAGAGTTAAGACCTTAGCTATTAGGCCAAATTACGAGTCTAAGACCTTTGCTATTAGGCCAGAGTAAGAGTTAAGACCTTAGCTATTAGGCCAGAGTAAGAGTTAAGACCTTAACCAGTAGGCCAGTGTAAGCGTTAAGACCTTAACCATTAGGCCAGAGTACGAGTCTAAGACCTTAGCTATTAGGCCAGAGTAAGAGTTAAGACCTTAGCTATTAGGCCAGAGTAAAAGTTAAGACTTCAACCATTAGGCCAGAGTACGAGTCTAAGACCTTAGCTATTAGGCCAGAGTACGAGTCTAAGACCTTAGCTATTAGGCCAGAGTAAGAGTTAATACCTTAACCAGTAGCCCAGAGAAAAAGTTAAGACCTTAACCATTAGGCCAGAGTACGAGTCTAAGACCTTAGCTATTAGGCCAGAGTGCGAGTCTAAGACCTTAGCTATTAGGCCAGAGTAAGAGTTAAGACCTTAACCATTAGGCCAGAGTACGAGTCTAAGACCGTAGCTATTAGGCCAGAGTGTGAGTCTAAGACCTTAGCTATTAGGTCAGAGTAAGAGTTAAGACCTTAACCAGTAGGCCAGAGCAAGAGTTAAGACCTTAACCATTAGGCCATAGTACGAGTCTAAGACTTTAACTATTAGGCCAGAGTAAGAGTTAAGACCTTAACCATTAGTCCAGAGTACGAGTCTAAGACCGTAGCTATTAGGCCAGAGTAAGAGTTAAGACCTTAGCTATTAGGCCAGAGTAAGAGTTAAGACCTTAACCAGTAGGCCAGATTAAGAGTTAAGACCTTAACCAGTAGGCTAGAGTTCGAGTCTAAGACCTTAGCTATTAGGCCAGAGTAAGAGTTTAAGACCTTCACCATTAGGCCAGAGTACGAGTCTAAGACCTTAGCTATTGGGCCAGAGTAAGAGTTAAGACCTTAGCTATTAGGCCAGAGCAAGAGTTAAGACCTTAGCTATTAGGCCAGAGTAAGAGTTAAGACCTTAACCAGTAGGCCAGAGTAAGAGTTAAGACCTTAACCAGTAGGCTAGAGTACGAGTCTAAGACCTTAGCTATTAGGCCAGAGTAAGAGTTAAGACCTTAGCTATTAGGCCAGAGTATGAGTCTAAGACCTTAGCTATTAGGCCAGAGTAAGAGTTAAGACCTTAACCAGTAGGCCAGAGTAAGAGTTAAGACCTTAGCTATTAGGCTAGAGTAAGAGTTAAGACCTTAACTATTAGACCAGAGTACGAGTCTAAGACCTTAGCTATTAGGCCAGAGTATGAGTCTAAGACCTTAGCTATTAGGCCAGAGTAAGAGTTAAGACCTTAACCAGTAGGCCAGAGTAAGAGTTAAGACTTTAACCAATAATCCAGAGTAGGAGTCTAAGACCTTAGCTATTAGGCCAGAGTAAGAGTTAAGACCTTAGCTATTAGGCCAGAGTAAAAGTTAAGACCTTAACCATTAGGCCAGAGTACGAGTCTAAGACCTTAGCTATTAGGCCAGAGTAGGAGTTAAGACCTTAACCATTAGGTCAGAGTATGAGTCTAAGACCTTAGCTATTAGGCCAGAGTACGAGTCTAAGACCTTAGCTATTAGGCCAGAGTAAGAGTTAAGACCTTAACCATTAGGCCAGAGTACGAGACTAAGACCTTAGCTATTAGGCCAGAGTAAGAGTTAAGACCTTAGCTATTAGGCCAGAGTAATAGTTAAGACCTTAACCAGTAGGCCATAGTACGAGTCTCAGACCTTAGCTATTAGGCCAGAGTAATAGTTAAAACCTTAGCTATTAGGCCAGATTACGAGTCTAAGACCTTTGCTATTAGGCCAGAGTAAGAGTTAAGACCTTAACCATTAGGCCATAGTACAAGTCTAAGACCTTAGCTATTAGGCCAGAGTAAGAGTTAAGACCTTAGCTATTAGGCCAGAGTAAGAGTTAAGACCTTAAACATTGGGCCAGAGTACGAGTCTAAGACCTTAGCTATTAGGCCAGAGTAAGAGTTAAGACCTTAACCAGTAGGCCAGAGTAAGAGTTAAGACCTTAACCATTAGGCCAGAGTACGAGTCTAAGACCTTAGCTATTAGGCCAGAGTAAGAGTTCAGACTTTAACCAGTAGGCCAGAGTAAGAGTTAAGATCTTAACCACTAGGCCATAGTACGAGTCTAAGACCTTAGCTATTAGGCCAGAGTAAGAGTTAAGACCTTAACCATTAGGCCAGAGTATGAGTCTAAGACCTTAGCCATTAGGCCAGAGTAAGAGTTAAGACCTTAGCTATTAGGCCAGAGTAAGTGTTAAGACCCTAACCAGTGAGCCAGAGTATGAGTCTAAGACCTTAGCTATTAAGCCAGAGTAAGAGTTAGGACCTTAACCAGTAGGCCAGAGTAAGAGTTAAGACCTTAACCTGTAGGCCATAGTACGAGTCTAAGACCTTAGCTCTTAGGCCAGAGTAAGAGTTAAGACCTTAGCTATGAAGCCAGAGTAAGACTTAAGACCTTAACCATTAGGCCAGAGTACGAGTCTAAGACCTTAGCTATTAGGCCATAGTAAGATTTAAGACCTTAGCTATTAGGCCAGAGTAAGAGTTAAGACCTTAACCAGTAGGCCAGAGTAAGAGTTAAGACCTTAACCAGTAGGCTAGAGTATGAGTCTAAGACCTTAGCTATTAGGCAGGAGTAAGAGTTAAGACCTTAGCTATTAGGCCAGAGTAAGAGTTAAGACCTTAACCAGTAGGCCATAGTACGAGTCTAAGACCTTAGCTATTAGGCCAGAGTAAGAGTTAAGACCTTAGCTATTAGGCCAGATTACGAGTCTAAGACCTTTGCTATTAGGCCAGAGTAAGAGTTAAGACCTTAGCTATTAGGCCAGAGTAAGAGTTAAGACCTTAACCAGTAGGCCAGTGTAAGCGTTAAGACCTTAACCATTAGGCCAGAGTACGAGTCTAAGACCTTAGCTATTAGGCCAGAGTAAGAGTTAAGGCCTTAGCTATTAGGCCAGAGTAAAAGTTAAGACATCAACCATTAGGCCAGAGTACGAGTCTAAGACCTTAGCTATTAGGCCAGAGTAAGAGTTAAGACCTGAACCATTAGGCCAGAGCACTAGTCAAAGACCTTAGCTATTAGGCCAGTGTACGAGTCTAAGACCTTAGCTTTTAGGCCAGAGTAAGAGTTAAGACCTTAACCATTAGGCCGGAGTACGAGTCTAAGACCTTAGCTATTAGGCCAGAGTAAGAGTTAAGACCTTAAACATTGGGCCAGAATACGAGTCTAAGACCTTAGCTATTAGGCCAGAGTAAGAGTTAAGACCTTAACCAGTAGGACAGAGTAAGAGTTAAGACCTTAGCTATTAGGCCAGAGTAAGAGTTAAGACCTTAACCAGTAGGCCAGAGTACGAGTCTAAGACCTTAGCTATTAGGCCAGAGTAAGAGTTAAGACCTTAACCAGTAGGCCAGAGTAAGTGTTAAGACCTTAACCATTAGGCCGTAGTACGTGTCTAAGACCTTAGCTATTAGGCCAGAGTAAGAAATAAGACCTTAGCTGTTAGGCCAGAGTAAGAGTTAAGACCTTAACCAGTAGGCCAGAGTATGAGTCTAAGACCTTAGCTATTAGGTCAGAGTAAGAGTTAAGACCTTAGCTATTAGGCCAGAGTAAAAGTTAAGACCTTAACCAGTAGGCTAGAGTATGAGTCTAAGACCTTAGCTATTAGGCAGGAGTAAGAGTTAAGACCTTAGCTATTAGGCCAGAGTAAGAGTTAAGACCTTAACCAGTAGGCCATAGTACGAGTCTAAGACCTTAGCTATTAGGCCAGAGTAAGAGTTAAGACCTTAGCTATTAGGCCAAATTACGAGTCTAAGACCTTTGCTATTAGGCCAGAGTAAGAGTTAAGACCTTAGCTATTAGGCCAGAGTAAGAGTTAAGACCTTAACCAGTAGGCCAGTGTAAGCGTTAAGACCTTAACCATTATTCCAGAGTACGAGTCTAAGACCTTAGCTATTAGGCCAGAGTAAGAGTTAAGACCTTAACCAGTAGCCCAGAGAAAAAGTTAAGACCTTAACCATTAGGCCAGAGTACGAGTCTAAGACCTTAGCTATTAGGCCAGAGTGCGAGTCTAAGACCTTAGCTATTAGGCCAGAGTAAGAGTTAAGACCTTAACCATTAGGCCAGAGTACGTGTCTAAGACCGTAGCTATTAGGCCAGAGTGCGAGTCTAAGACCTTAGCTATTAGGTCAGAGTAAGAGTTAAGACCTTAACCAGTAGGCCAGAGCAAGAGTTAAGACCTTAACCATTAGGCCATAGTACGAGTCTAAGACTTTAACTATTAGGCCAGAGTAAGAGTTAAGACCTTAACCATTAGGCCAGAGTACGAGTCTAAGACCGTAGCTATTAGGCCAGAGTAAGAGTTAAGACCTTAGCTATTAGGCCAGAGTAAGAGTTAAGACCTTAACCAGTAGGCCAGAGTAAGAGTTAAGACCTTAACCAGTAGGCTAGAGTACGAGTCTAAGACCTTAGCTATTAGGCCAGAGTAAGAGTTTAGGACCTTCACCATTAGGCCAGAGTACGAGTCTAAGACCTTAGCTATTGGGCCAGAGTAAGAGTTAAGAACTTAGCTATTAGGCCAGAGCAAGAGTTAAGACCTTAGCTATTAGGCCAGAGTAAGAGTTAAGACCTTAACCAGTAGGCCAGAGTAAGAGTTAAGACCTTAACCAGTAGGCTAGAGTACGAGTCTAAGACCTTAGCTATTAGGCCAGAGTAAGAGTTAAGACCTTAGCTATTAGGCCAGAGTACGAGTCTAAGACCTTAGCTATTAGGCCAGAGTAAGAGTTAAGACCTTAACCAGTAGGCCAGAGTAAGAGTTAAGACCTTAGCTATTAGGCTAGAGTAAGAGTTAAGACCTTAACTATTAGACCAGAGTACGAGTCTAAGACCTTAGCTATTAGGCCAGAGTATGAGTCTAAGACCTTAGCTATTAGGCCAGAGTAAGAGTTAAGACCTTAACCAGTAGGCCAGAGTAAGAGTTAAGACTTTAACCAATAATCCAGAGTAGGAGTCTAAGACCTTAGCTATTAGGCCAGAGTAAGAGTTAAGACCTTAGCTTTTAGGCCAGAGTAAAAGTGAAGACCTTAACCATTAGGCCAGAGTACGAGTCTAAGACCTTAGCTATTTAGCCAGAGTAAGAGTTAAGACCTTAGCTATTAGGCCAGAGTAAGAGTTAAGACCTTAAACATTGGGCCAGAATACGAGTCTAAGACCTTAGCTATTAGGCCAGAGTAAGAGTTAAGACCTTAACCAGTAGGACAGAGTAAGAGTTAAGACCTTAGCTATTAGGCCAGAGTAAGAGTTAAGACCTTAACCAGTAGGCCAGAGTACGAGTCTAAGACCTTAGCTATTAGGCCAGAGTAAGAGTTAAGACCTTAACCAGTAGGCCAGAGTAAGTGTTAAGACCTTAACCATTAGGCCAGAGTACGTGTCTAAGACCTTAGCTATTAGGCCAGAGTAAGAAATAAGACCTTAGCTGTTAGGCCAGAGTAAGAGTTAAGACCTTAACCAGTAGGCCAGAGTATGAGTCTAAGACCTTAGCTATTAGGCCAGAGTAAGAGTTAAGACCTTAGCTATTAGGCCAGAGTAAAAGTTAAGACCTTAACCAGTAGGCTAGAGTATGAGTCTAAGACCTTAGCTATTAGGCAGGAGTAAGAGTTAAGACCTTAGCTATTAGGCCAGAGTAAGAGTTAAGACCTTAACCAGTAGGCCATAGTACGAGTCTAAGACCTTAGCTATTAGGCCAGAGTAAGAGTTAAGACCTTAGCTATTAGGCCAAATTACGAGTCTAAGACCTTTGCTATTAGGCCAGAGTAAGAGTTAAGACCTTAGCTATTAGGCCAGAGTAAGAGTTAAGACCTTAACCAGTAGGCCAGTGTAAGCGTTAAGACCTTCTTAACCATTAGGCCAGAGTACGAGTCTAAGACCTTAGCTATTAGGCCAGAGTAAGAGTTAAGACCTTAACCAGTAGCCCAGAGAAAAAGTTAAGACCTTAACCATTAGGCCAGAGTACGAGTCTAAGACCTTAGCTATTAGGCCAGAGTGCGAGTCTAAGACCTTAGCTATTAGGCCAGAGTAAGAGTTAAGACCTTAACCATTAGGCCAGAGTACGTGTCTAAGACCGTAGCTATTAGGCCAGAGTGCGAGTCTAAGACCTTAGCTATTAGGTCAGAGTAAGAGTTAAGACCTTAACCAGTAGGCCAGAGCAAGAGTTAAGACCTTAACCATTAGGCCATAGTACGAGTCTAAGACTTTAACTATTAGGCCAGAGTAAGAGTTAAGACCTTAACCATTAGGCCAGAGTACGAGTCTAAGACCGTAGCTATTAGGCCAGAGTAAGAGTTAAGACCTTAGCTATTAGGCCAGAGTAAGAGTTAAGACCTTAACCAGTAGGCCAGAGTAAGAGTTCAGACCCTTAACCAGTAGGCTAGAGTACGAGTCTAAGACCTTAGCTATTAGGCCAGAGTAAGAGTTTAGGACCTTCACCATTAGGCCAGAGTACGAGTCTAAGACCTTAGCTATTGGGCCAGAGTAAGAGTTAAGAACTTAGCTATTAGGCCAGAGCAAGAGTTAAGACCTTAGCTATTAGGCCAGAGTAAGAGTTAAGACCTTAACCAGTAGGCCAGAGTAAGAGTTAAGACCTTAACCAGTAGGCTAGAGTACGAGTCTAAGACCTTAGCTATTAGGCCAGAGTAAGAGTTAAGACCTTAGCTATTAGGCCAGAGTACGAGTCTAAGACCTTAGCTATTAGGCCAGAGTAAGAGTTAAGACCTTAACCAGTAGGCCAGAGTAAGAGTTAAGACCTTAGCTATTAGGCTAGAGTAAGAGTTAAGACCTTAACTATTAGACCAGAGTACGAGTCTAAGACCTTAGCTATTAGGCCAGAGTATGAGTCTAAGACCTTAGCTATTAGGCCAGAGTAAGAGTTAAGACCTTAACCAGTAGGCCAGAGTACGAGTCTAAGACCTTAGCTATTAGGCCAGAGTAAGAGTTAAGACCTTAGCTAATAGGCCAGAGTAAGAGTTAAGACCTTAACCACTAGGCCAGAGTAAGAGTTAAGACCTTAACCAGTAGGCCAGAGTACGAGTCTAAGACCTTAGCTATTAGGCCAGAGTAAGAGTTAAGACCTTAGGTATTAGGCCAGAGTAAGAGTTAAGACCTTAACCTGTAGGCCAGAGTACGAGTCTAAGACCTTAGCTATTAGGCCAGAGTAAGAGTTAAGACCTTAACCATTAGGCCAGAGTACTTGTCTAAGACCTTAGCTATTAGGCCAGATTACGAGTCTAAGACCTTTGCTTTTAGGCCAGAGTAGGAGTTAAGACCTTAACCATTAGGCGTTAATACAAGTCTAAGACCTTAGCTATTAGGCCAGAGTAAGAGTTAAGACCTTAGCTATTAGGCCAGAGTAAGAGTTAAGACCTTAACCAGTAGGCCAGAGTACGAATCTAAGACCTTAGATATTAGGCCAGAGTAAGAGTTAAGACCTTAACCTGTAGGCCATAGTACGAGTCTAAGGCCTTAGCTATTAGGCCAGAGTAAGAGTTAAGACCTTAGCTATTAGGCCAGAGTAAGAGTTAAGACCTTAAACATTGGGCCAGAATACAAGTCTAAGACCTTAGCTATTAGGCCAGAGTAAGAGTTAAGACCTTAACCAGTAGGACAGAGTAAGAGTTAAGACCTTAGCTATTAGGCCAGAGTAAGAGTTAAGACCTTAACCAGTAGGCCAGAGTACGAGTCTAAGACCTTAGCTATTAGGCCAGAGTAAGAGTTAAGACCTTAACCAGTAGGCCAGAGTAAGTGTTAAGACCTTAACTATTAGGCCAGAGTACGTGTCTAAGACCTTAGCTATTAGGCCAGAGTAAGAAATAAGACCTTAGCTGTTAGGCCAGAGTAAGAGTTAAGACCTTAACCAGTAGGCCAGAGTATGAGTCTAAGACCTTAGCTATTAGGCCAGAGTAAGAGTTAAGACCTTAGCTATTAGGCCAGAGTAAAAGTTAAGACCTTAACCAGTAGGCTAGAGTATGAGTCTAAGACCTTAGCTATTAGGCAGGAGTAAGAGTTAAGACCTTAGCTATTAGGCCAGAGTAAGAGTTAAGACCTTAACCAGTAGGCCATAGTACGAGTCTAAGACCTTAGCTATTAGGCCAGAGTAAGAGTTAAGACCTTAGCTATTAGGCCAAATTACGAGTCAAAGACCTTTGCTATTAGGCCAGAGTAAGAGTTAAGACCTTAGCTATTAGGCCAGAGTAATAGTTAAGACCTTAACCAGTAGCCCAGAGAAAAAGTTAAGACCTTAACCATTAGGCCAGAGTACGAGTCTAAGACCTTAGCTATTAGGCCAGAGTGCGAGTCTAAGACCTTAGCTATTAGGCCAGAGTAAGAGTTAAGACCTTAACCATTACGCCAGAGTACGTGTCTAAGACCGTAGCTATTAGGCCAGAGTGCGAGTCTAAGACCTTAGCTATTAGGTCAGAGTAAGAGTTAAGACCTTAACCAGTAGGCCAGAGCAAGAGTTAAGACCTTAACCATTAGGCCATAGTACGAGTCTAAGACTTTAACTATTAGGCCAGAGTAAGAGTTAAGACCTTAACCATTAGGCCAGAGTAAGAGTTAAGACCTTAGCTAATAGGCCAGAGTAAGAGTTAAGACCTTAACCAGTAGGCCAGAGCACGAGTCGAAGACCTTAGCTATTAGGCCAGAGTACAAGTTTAAACCTTAGCTATTAGGCCAGAGTAAGAGTTAAGACCTTAACCAGTAGGCCAGAGTAAGAGTTAAGACCTTAACCAGTAGGCCAGAGTA
The DNA here is from genome assembly GCF_964204655.1 of Triturus cristatus. Taxonomy (NCBI): domain Eukaryota; kingdom Metazoa; phylum Chordata; class Amphibia; order Caudata; family Salamandridae; genus Triturus; species Triturus cristatus. Next base: position 246,149,630 of record NC_140580.1, on the reverse strand, counting down.
CAAGTCTAAGACCTTAGCTATTAGGCCAGAGTAAGAGTTAAGACCTTAGGTATTAGGCCAGAGTAAGAGTTAAGACCTTAACCTGTAGGCCAGAGTACGAGTCTAAGACCTTAGCTATTAGGCCAGAGTAAGAGTTAAGACCTTAACCATTAGGCCAGAGTACTTGTCTAAGAGCTTAGCTATTAGGCCAGATTACGAGTCTAAGACCTTTGCTTTTAGGCCAGAGTAGGAGTTAAGACCTTAACCATTAGGCCATAGTACAAGTCTAAGACCTTAGCTATTAGGCCAGAGTAAGAGTTAAGACCTTAGCTATTAGGCCAGAGTAAGAGTTAAGACCTTAACCAGTAGGCCAGAGTACGAATCTAAGACCTTAGATATTAGGCCAGAGTAAGAGTTAAGACCTTAACCTGTAGGCCATAGTACGAGTCTAAGACCTTAGCTATTAGGCCAGAGTAAGAATTAAGACCTTAGCTATTAGGCCAGAGTAAGTGTTAAGACCTTAAACATTGGGCCAGAGTACGAGTCTAAGACCTTAGCTATTAGGCCAGAGTAAGAGTTAAGACCTTAACCAGTAGGACAGAGTAAGAGTTAAGACCTTAGCTATTAGGCCAGAGTAAGAGTTAAGACCTTAACCAGTAGGCCAGAGTACGAGTCTAAGACCTTAGCTATTAGGCCAGAGTAAGAGTTAAGACCTTAACCAGTAGGCCAGAGTAAGTGTTAAGACCTTAACCATTAGGCCAGAGTACGTGTCTAAGACCTTAGCTATTAGGCCAGAGTAAGAAATAAGACCTTAGCTGTTAGGCCAGAGTAAGAGTTAAGACCTTAACCAGTAGGCCAGAGTACGAGTCTAAGACCTTAGCTATTAGGCCAGAGTAAGAGTTAAGACCTTAGCTATTAGGCCAGAGTAAAAGTTAAGACCTTAACCAGTAGGCTAGAGTATGAGTCTAAGACCTTAGCTATTAGTCAGGAGTAAGAGTTAAGACCTTAGCTATTAGGCCAGAGTAAGAGTTAAGATCTTAACCAGTAGGCCATAGTACGAGTCTAAGACCTTAGCTATTAGGCCAGAGTAAGAGTTAAGACCTTAGCTATTAGGCCAAATTACGAGTCTAAGACCTTTGCTATTAGGCCAGAGTAAGAGTTAAGACCTTAGCTATTAGGCCAGAGTAAGAGTTAAGACCTTAACCAGTAGGCCAGTGTAAGCGTTAAGACCTTAACCATTAGGCCAGAGTACGAGTCTAAGACCTTAGCTATTAGGCCAGAGTAAGAGTTAAGACCTTAGCTATTAGGCCAGAGTAAAAGTTAAGACTTCAACCATTAGGCCAGAGTACGAGTCTAAGACCTTAGCTATTAGGCCAGAGTACGAGTCTAAGACCTTAGCTATTAGGCCAGAGTAAGAGTTAATACCTTAACCAGTAGCCCAGAGAAAAAGTTAAGACCTTAACCATTAGGCCAGAGTACGAGTCTAAGACCTTAGCTATTAGGCCAGAGTGCGAGTCTAAGACCTTAGCTATTAGGCCAGAGTAAGAGTTAAGACCTTAACCATTAGGCCAGAGTACGAGTCTAAGACCGTAGCTATTAGGCCAGAGTGCGAGTCTAAGACCTTAGCTATTAGGTCAGAGTAAGAGTTAAGACCTTAACCAGTAGGCCAGAGCAAGAGTTAAGACCTTAACCATTAGGCCATAGTACGAGTCTAAGACTTTAACTATTAGGCCAGAGTAAGAGTTAAGACCTTAACCATTAGTCCAGAGTACGAGTCTAAGACCGTAGCTATTAGGCCAGAGTAAGAGTTAAGACGTTAGCTATTAGGCCAGAGTAAGAGTTAAGACCTTAACCAGTAGGCCAGATTAAGAGTTAAGACCTTAACCAGTAGGCTAGAGTTCGAGTCTAAGACCTTAGCTATTAGGCCAGAGTAAGAGTTTAAGACCTTCACCATTAGGCCAGAGTACGAGTCTAAGACCTTAGCTATTGGGCCAGAGTAAGAGTTAAGACCTTAGCTATTAGGCCAGAGCAAGAGTTAAGACCTTAGCTATTAGGCCAGAGTAAGAGTTAAGACCTTAACCAGTAGGCCAGAGTAAGAGTTAAGACCTTAACCATTAGGCCAGAGTACGAGTCTAAGACCTTATCTATTAGGACAGAGTAAGAGTTAAGACCTTAACCATTAGGCCAGAGTACGAGTCTAAGACCTTAGCTATTAGGCAGGAGTAAGAGTTAAGACCTTAGCTATTAGGCCAGAGTAAGAGTTAAGACCTTAACCAGTAGGCCATAGTACGAGTCTAAGACCTTAGCTATTAGGCCAGAGTAAGAGTTAAGACCTTAGCTATTAGGCCAGATTACGAGTCTAAGACCTTTGCTATTAGGCCAGAGTAAGAGTTAAGACCTTAGCTATTAGGCCAGAGTAAGAGTTAAGACCTTAACCAGTAGGCCAGTGTAAGCATTAAGACCTTAACCATTAGGCCAGAGTACGAGTCTAAGACCTTAGCTATTAGGCCAGAGTAAGAGTTAAGACCTTAACCAGTAGGCCAGAGTAAGAGTTAAGACCTTAACCATTAGGCCATAGTACGAGTCTAAGACCTTAGCTATTAGGCCAGAGTAAGAGTTAAGACCTTAGCTATTAGGCCAGAGTAGGAGTCTTAGACCTTAGCTATTAGGCCAGAGTAAGAGTTAAGACCTTAACCAGTAGGCCAGAGTACGAGTCTAAGACCTTAGCTATTAGGCCAGAGTAAGAGTTAAGACCTTAGCTAATAGGCCAGAGTAAGAGTTAAGACCTTAACCACTAGGCCAGAGTAAGAGTTAAGACCTTAACCAGTAGGCCAGAGTACGAGTCTAAGACCTTAGCTATTAGGCCAGAGTAAGAGTTAAGACCTTAGGTATTAGGCCAGAGTAAGAGTTAAGACCTTAACCTGTAGGCCAGAGTACGAGTCTAAGACCTTAGCTATTAGGCCAGAGTAAGAGTTAAGACCTTAACCATTAGGCCAGAGTACTTGTCTAAGACCTTAGCTATTAGGCCAGATTACGAGTCTAAGACCTTTGCTTTTAGGCCAGAGTAGGAGTTAAGACCTTAACCATTAGGCCATAATACAAGTCTAAGACCTTAGCTATTAGGCCAGAGTAAGAGTTAAGACCTTAGCTATTAGGCCAGAGTAAGAGTTAAGACCTTAACCAGTAGGCCAGAGTACGAATCTAAGACCTTAGATATTAGGCCAGAGTAAGAGTTAAGACCTTAACCTGTAGGCCATAGTACGAGTCTAAGACCTTAGCTATTAGGCCAGAGTAAGAGTTAAGACCTTAGCTATTAGGCCAGAGTAAGAGTTAAGACCTTAAACATTGGGCCAGAATACGAGTCTAAGACCTTAGCTATTAGGCCAGAGTAAGAGTTAAGACCTTAACCAGTAGGACAGAGTAAGAGTTAAGACCTTAGCTATTAGGCCAGAGTAAGAGTTAAGACCTTAACCAGTAGGCCAGAGTACGAGTCTAAGACCTTAGCTATTAGGCCAGAGTAAGAGTTAAGACCTTAACCAGTAGGCCAGAGTAAGTGTTAAGACCTTAACTATTAGGCCAGAGTACGTGTCTAAGACCTTAGCTATTAGGCCAGAGTAAGAAATAAGACCTTAGCTGTTAGGCCAGAGTAAGAGTTAAGACCTTAACCAGTAGGCCAGAGTATGAGTCTAAGACCTTAGCTATTAGGCCAGAGTAAGAGTTAAGACCTTAGCTATTAGGCCAGAGTAAAAGTTAAGACCTTAACCAGTAGGCTAGAGTATGAGTCTAAGACCTTAGCTATTAGGCAGGAGTAAGAGTTAAGACCTTAGCTATTAGGCCAGAGTAAGAGTTAAGACCTTAACCAGTAGGCCATAGTACGAGTCTAAGACCTTAGCTATTAGGCCAGAGTAAGAGTTAAGACCTTAGCTATTAGGCCAAATTACGAGTCAAAGACCTTTGCTATTAGGCCAGAGTAAGAGTTAAGACCTTAGCTATTAGGCCAGAGTAAGAGTTAAGACCTTAACCAGTAGCCCAGAGAAAAAGTTAAGACCTTAACCATTAGGCCAGAGTACGAGTCTAAGACCTTAGCTATTAGGCCAGAGTGCGAGTCTAAGACCTTAGCTATTAGGCCAGAGTAAGAGTTAAGACCTTAACCATTAGGCCAGAGTACGTGTCTAAGACCGTAGCTATTAGGCCAGAGTGCGAGTCTAAGACCTTAGGTATTAGGTCAGAGTAAGAGTTAAGACCTTAACCAGTAGGCCAGAGCAAGAGTTAAGACCTTAACCATTAGGCCATAGTACGAGTCTAAGACTTTAACTATTAGGCCAGAGTAAGAGTTAAGACCTTAACCATTAGGCCAGAGTACGAGTCTAAGACCGTAGCTATTAGGCCAGAGTAAGAGTTAAGACCTTAGCTATTAGGCCAGAGTAAGAGTTAAGACCTTAACCAGTAGGCCAGAGTAAGAGTTAAGACCTTAACCAGTAGGCTAGAGTACGAGTCTAAGACCTTAGCTATTAGGCCAGAGTAAGAGTTTAGGACCTTCACCATTAGGCCAGAGTACGAGTCTAAGACCTTAGCTATTGGGCCAGAGTAAGAGTTAAGAACTTAGCTATTAGGCCAGAGCAAGAGTTAAGACCTTAGCTATTAGGCCAGAGTAAGAGTTAAGACCTTAACCAGTAGGCCAGAGTAAGAGTTAAGACCTTAACCAGTAGGCTAGAGTACGAGTCTAAGACCTTAGCTATTAGGCCAGAGTAAGAGTTAAGACCTTAGCTATTAGGCCAGAGTACGAGTCTAAGACCTTAGCTATTAGGCCAGAGTAAGAGTTAAGACCTTAACCAGTAGGCCAGAGTAAGAGTTAAGACCTTAGGTATTAGGCTAGAGTAAGAGTTAAGACCTTAACTATTAGACCAGAGTACGAGTCTAAGACCTTAGCTATTAGGCCAGAGTATGAGTCTAAGACCTTAGCTATTAGGCCAGAGTAAGAGTTAAGACCTTAACCAGTAGGCCAGAGTAAGAGTTAAGACTTTAACCAATAATCCAGAGTAGGAGTCTAAGACCTTAGCTATTAGGCCAGAGTAAGAGTTAAGACCTTAGCTATTAGGCCAGAGTAAAAGTGAAGACCTTAACCATTAGGCCAGAGTACGAGTCTAAGACCTTAGCTATTAGGCCAGAGTAAGAGTTAAGACCTTAGCTATTAGGCCAGAGTAAGAGTTAAGACCTTAAACATTGGGCCAGAATACGAGTCTAAGACCTTAGCTATTAGGCCAGAGTAAGAGTTAAGACCTTAACCAGTAGGACAGAGTAAGAGTTAAGACCTTAGCTATTAGGCCAGAGTAAGAGTTAAGACCTTAACCAGTAGGCCAGAGTACGAGTCTAAGACCTTAGCTATTAGGCCAGAGTAAGAGTTAAGACCTTAACCAGTAGGCCAGAGTAAGTGTTAAGACCTTAACCATTAGGCCAGAGTACGTGTCTAAGACCTTAGCTATTAGGCCAGAGTAAGAAATAAGACCTTAGCTGTTAGGCCAGAGTAAGAGTTAAGACCTTAACCAGTAGGCCAGAGTATGAGTCTAAGACCTTAGCTATTAGGCCAGAGTAAGAGTTAAGACCTTAGCTATTAGGCCAGAGTAAAAGTTAAGACCTTAACCAGTAGGCTAGAGTATGAGTCTAAGACCTTAGCTATTAGGCAGGAGTAAGAGTTAAGACCTTAGCTATTAGGCCAGAGTAAGAGTTAAGACCTTAACCAGTAGGCCATAGTACGAGTCTAAGACCTTAGCTATTAGGCCAGAGTAAGAGTTAAGACCTTAGCTATTAGGCCAAATTACGAGTCTAAGACCTTTGCTATTAGGCCAGAGTAAGAGTTAAGACCTTAGCTATTAGGCCAGAGTAAGAGTTAAGACCTTAACCAGTAGGCCAGTGTAAGCGTTAAGACCTTCTTAACCATTAGGCCAGAGTACGAGTCTAAGACCTTAGCTATTAGGCCAGAGTAAGAGTTAAGACCTTAACCAGTAGCCCAGAGAAAAAGTTAAGACCTTAACCATTAGGCCAGAGTACGAGTCTAAGACCTTAGCTATTAGGCCAGAGTGCGAGTCTAAGACCTTAGCTATTAGGCCAGAGTAAGAGTTAAGACCTTAACCATTAGGCCAGAGTACGTGTCTAAGACCGTAGCTATTAGGCCAGAGTGCGAGTCTAAGACCTTAGCTATTAGGTCAGAGTAAGAGTTAAGACCTTAACCAGTAGGCCAGAGCAAGAGTTAAGACCTTAACCATTAGGCCATAGTACGAGTCTAAGACTTTAACTATTAGGCCAGAGTAAGAGTTAAGACCTTAACCATTAGGCCAGAGTACGAGTCTAAGACCGTAGCTATTAGGCCAGAGTAAGAGTTAAGACCTTAGCTATTAGGCCAGAGTAAGAGTTAAGACCTTAACCAGTAGGCCAGAGTAAGAGTTAAGACCTTAACCAGTAGGCTAGAGTACGAGTCTAAGACCTTAGCTATTAGGCCAGAGTAAGAGTTTAGGACCTTCACCATTAGGCCAGAGTACGAGTCTAAGACCTTAGCTATTGGGCCAGAGTAAGAGTTAAGAACTTAGCTATTAGGCCAGAGCAAGAGTTAAGACCTTAGCTATTAGGCCAGAGTAAGAGTTAAGACCTTAACCAGTAGGCCAGAGTAAGAGTTAAGACCTTAACCAGTAGGCTAGAGTACGAGTCTAAGACCTTAGCTATTAGGCCAGAGTAAGAGTTAAGACCTTAGCTATTAGGCCAGAGTACGAGTCTAAGACCTTAGCTATTAGGCCAGAGTAAGAGTTAAGACCTTAACCAGTAGGCCAGAGTAAGAGTTAAGACCTTAGCTATTAGGCTAGAGTAAGAGTTAAGACCTTAACTATTAGACCAGAGTACGAGTCTAAGACCTTAGCTATTAGGCCAGAGTATGAGTCTAAGACCTTAGCTATTAGGCCAGAGTAAGAGTTAAGACCTTAACCAGTAGGCCAGAGTAAGAGTTAAGACTTTAATCAATAATCCAGAGTAGGAGTCTAAGACCTTAGCTATTAGGCCAGAGTAAGAGTTAAGACCTTAGCTTTTAGGCCAGAGTAAAAGTGAAGACCTTAACCATTAGGCCAGAGTACGAGTCTAAGACCTTAGCTATTTAGCCAGAGTAAGAGTTAAGACCTTAGCTATTAGGCCAGAGTAAGAGTTAAGACCTTAAACATTGGGCCAGAATACGAGTCTAAGACCTTAGCTATTAGGCCAGAGTAAGAGTTAAGACCTTAACCAGTAGGACAGAGTAAGAGTTAAGACCTTAGCTATTAGGCCAGAGTAAGAGTTAAGACCTTAACCAGTAGGCCAGAGTACGAGTCTAAGACCTTAGCTATTAGGCCAGAGTAAGAGTTAAGACCTTAACCAGTAGGCCAGAGTAAGTGTTAAGACCTTAACCATTAGGCCAGAGTACGTGTCTAAGACCTTAGCTATTAGGCCAGAGTAAGAAATAAGACCTTAGCTGTTAGGCCAGAGTAAGAGTTAAGACCTTAACCAGTAGGCCAGAGTATGAGTCTAAGACCTTAGCTATTAGGCCAGAGTAAGAGTTAAGACCTTAGCTATTAGGCCAGAGTAAAAGTTAAGACCTTAACCAGTAGGCTAGAGTATGAGTCTAAGACCTTAGCTATTAGGCAGGAGTAAGAGTTAAGACCTTAGCTATTAGGCCAGAGTAAGAGTTAAGACCTTAACCAGTAGGCCATAGTACGAGTCTAAGACCTTAGCTATTAGGCCAGAGTAAGAGTTAAGACCTTAGCTATTAGGCCAAATTACGAGTCTAAGACCTTTGCTATTAGGCCAGAGTAAGAGTTAAGACCTTAGCTATTAGGCCAGAGTAAGAGTTAAGACCTTAACCAGTAGGCCAGTGTAAGCGTTAAGACCTTCTTAACCATTAGGCCAGAGTACGAGTCTAAGACCTTAGCTATTAGGCCAGAGTAAGAGTTAAGACCTTAACCAGTAGCCCAGAGAAAAAGTTAAGACCTTAACCATTAGGCCAGAGTACGAGTCTAAGACCTTAGCTATTAGGCCAGAGTGCGAGTCTAAGACCTTAGCTATTAGGCCAGAGTAAGAGTTAAGACCTTAACCATTAGGCCAGAGTACGTGTCTAAGACCGTAGCTATTAGGCCAGAGTGCGAGTCTAAGACCTTAGCTATTAGGTCAGAGTAAGAGTTAAGACCTTAACCAGTAGGCCAGAGCAAGAGTTAAGACCTTAACCATTAGGCCATAGTACGAGTCTAAGACTTTAACTATTAGGCCAGAGTAAGAGTTAAGACCTTAACCATTAGGCCAGAGTACGAGTCTAAGACCGTAGCTATTAGGCCAGAGTAAGAGTTAAGACCTTAGCTATTAGGCCAGAGTAAGAGTTAAGACCTTAACCAGTAGGCCAGAGTAAGAGTTAAGACCCTTAACCAGTAGGCTAGAGTACGAGTCTAAGACCTTAGCTATTAGGCCAGAGTAAGAGTTTAGGACCTTCACCATTAGGCCAGAGTACGAGTCTAAGACCTTAGCTATTGGGCCAGAGTAAGAGTTAAGAACTTAGCTATTAGGCCAGAGCAAGAGTTAAGACCTTAGCTATTAGGCCAGAGTAAGAGTTAAGACCTTAACCAGTAGGCCAGAGTAAGAGTTAAGACCTTAACCAGTAGGCTAGAGTACGAGTCTAAGACCTTAGCTATTAGGCCAGAGTAAGAGTTAAGACCTTAGCTATTAGGCCAGAGTACGAGTCTAAGACCTTAGCTATTAGGCCAGAGTAAGAGTTAAGACCTTAACCAGTAGGCCAGAGTAAGAGTTAAGACCTTAGCTATTAGGCTAGAGTAAGAGTTAAGACCTTAACTATTAGACCAGAGTACGAGTCTAAGACCTTAGCTATTAGGCCAGAGTATGAGTCTAAGACCTTAGCTATTAGGCCAGAGTAAGAGTTAAGACCTTAACCAGTAGGCCAGAGTACGAGTCTAAGACCTTAGCTATTAGGCCAGAGTAAGAGTTAAGACCTTAGCTAATAGGCCAGAGTAAGAGTTAAGACCTTAACCACTAGGCCAGAGTAAGAGTTAAGACCTTAACCAGTAGGCCAGAGTACGAGTCTAAGACCTTAGCTATTAGGCCAGAGTAAGAGTTAAGACCTTAGGTATTAGGCCAGAGTAAGAGTTAAGACCTTAACCTGTAGGCCAGAGTACGAGTCTAAGACCTTAGCTATTAGGCCAGAGTAAGAGTTAAGACCTTAACCATTAGGCCAGAGTACTTGTCTAAGACCTTAGCTATTAGGCCAGATTACGAGTCTAAGACCTTTGCTTTTAGGCCAGAGTAGGAGTTAAGACCTTAACCATTAGGCCATAATACAAGTCTAAGACCTTAGCTATTAGGCCAGAGTAAGAGTTAAGACCTTAGCTATTAGGCCAGAGTAAGAGTTAAGACCTTAACCAGTAGGCCAGAGTACGAATCTAAGACCTTAGATATTAGGCCAGAGTAAGAGTTAAGACCTTAACCTGTAGGCCATAGTACGAGTCTAAGGCCTTAGCTATTAGGCCAGAGTAAGAGTTAAGACCTTAGCTATTAGGCCAGAGTAAGAGTTAAGACCTTAAACATTGGGCCAGAATACAAGTCTAAGACCTTAGCTATTAGGCCAGAGTAAGAGTTAAGACCTTAACCAGTAGGACAGAGTAAGAGTTAAGACCTTAGCTATTAGGCCAGAGTAAGAGTTAAGACCTTAACCAGTAGGCCAGAGTACGAGTCTAAGACCTTAGCTATTAGGCCAGAGTAAGAGTTAAGACCTTAACCAGTAGGCCAGAGTAAGTGTTAAGACCTTAACTATTAGGCCAGAGTACGTGTCTAAGACCTTAGCTATTAGGCCAGAGTAAGAAATAAGACCTTAGCTGTTAGGCCAGAGTAAGAGTTAAGACCTTAACCAGTAGGCCAGAGTATGAGTCTAAGACCTTAGCTATTAGGCCAGAGTAAGAGTTAAGACCTTAGCTATTAGGCCAGAGTAAAAGTTAAGACCTTAACCAGTAGGCTAGAGTATGAGTCTAAGACCTTAGCTATTAGGCAGGAGTAAGAGTTAAGACCTTAGCTATTAGGCCAGAGTAAGAGTTAAGACCTTAACCAGTAGGCCATAGTACGAGTCTAAGACCTTAGCTATTAGGCCAGAGTAAGAGTTAAGACCTTAGCTATTAGGCCAAATTACGAGTCAAAGACCTTTGCTATTAGGCCAGAGTAAGAGTTAAGACCTTAGCTATTAGGCCAGAGTAATAGTTAAGACCTTAACCAGTAGCCCAGAGAAAAAGTTAAGACCTTAACCATTAGGCCAGAGTACGAGTCTAAGACCTTAGCTATTAGGCCAGAGTGCGAGTCTAAGACCTTAGCTATTAGGCCAGAGTAAGAGTTAAGACCTTAACCATTACGCCAGAGTACGTGTCTAAGACCGTAGCTATTAGGCCAGAGTGCGAGTCTAAGACCTTAGCTATTAGGTCAGAGTAAGAGTTAAGACCTTAACCAGTAGGCCAGAGCAAGAGTTAAGACCTTAACCATTAGGCCATAGTACGAGTCTAAGACTTTAACTATTAGGCCAGAGTAAGAGTTAAGACCTTAACCATTAGGCCAGAGTAAGAGTTAAGACCTTAGCTAATAGGCCAGAGTAAGAGTTAAGACCTTAACCAGTAGGCCAGAGCACGAGTCGAAGACCTTAGCTATTAGGCCAGAGTACAAGTTTAAGACCTTAGCTATTAGGCCAGAGTAAGAGTTAAGACCTTAACCAGTAGGCCAGAGTAAGAGTTAAGACCTTAACCAGTAGGCCAGAGTACAAGTCTAAGACCTTAGCTATTAGGCCAGAGTAAGAGTTAAGACCTTAGGTATTAGGCCAGAGTAAGAGTTAAGACCTTAACCTGTAGGCCAGAGTACGAGTCTAAGACCTTAGCTATTAGGCCAGAGTAAGAGTTAAGACCTTAACCATTAGGCCAGAGTACTTGTCTAAGAGCTTAGCTATTAGGCCAGATTACGAGTCTAAGACCTTTGCTTTTAGGCCAGAGTAGGAGTTAAGACCTTAACCATTAGGCCATAGTACAAGTCTAAGACCTTAGCTATTAGGCCAGAGTAAGAGTTAAGACCTTAGCTATTAGGCCAGAGTAAGAGTTAAGACCTTAACCAGTAGGCCAGAGTACGAATCTAAGACCTTAGATATTAGGCCAGAGTAAGAGTTAAGACCTTAACCTGTAGGCCATAGTACGAGTCTAAGACCTTAGCTATTAGGCCAGAGTAAGAATTAAGACCTTAGCTATTAGGCCAGAGTAAGTGTTAAGACCTTAAACATTGGGCCAGAGTACGAGTCTGAGACCTTAGCTATTAGGCCAGAGTAAGAGTTAAGACCTTAACCAGTAGGACAGAGTAAGAGTTAAGACCTTAGCTATTAGGCCAGAGTAAGAGTTAAGACCTTAACCAGTAGGCCAGAGTACGAGTCTAAGACCTTAGCTATTAGGCCAGAGTAAGAGTTAAGACCTTAACCAGTAGGCCAGAGTAAGTGTTAAGACCTTAACCATTAGGCCAGAGTACGTGTCTAAGACCTTAGCTATTAGGCCAGAGTAAGAAATAAGACCTTAGCTGTTAGGCCAGAGTAAGAGTTAAGACCTTAACCAGTAGGCCAGAGTACGAGTCTAAGACCTTAGCTATTAGGCCAGAGTAAGAGTTAAGACCTTAGCTATTAGGCCAGAGTAAAAGTTAAGACCTTAACCAGTAGGCTAGAGTATGAGTCTAAGACCTTAGCTATTAGTCAGGAGTAAGAGTTAAGACCTTAGCTATTAGGCCAGAGTAAGAGTTAAGATCTTAACCAGTAGGCCATAGTACGAGTCTAAGACCTTAGCTATTAGGCCAGAGTAAGAGTTAAGACCTTAGCTATTAGGCCAAATTACGAGTCTAAGACCTTTGCTATTAGGCCAGAGTAAGAGTTAAGACCTTAGCTATTAGGCCAGAGTAAGAGTTAAGACCTTAACCAGTAGGCCAGTGTAAGCGTTAAGACCTTAACCATTAGGCCAGAGTACGAGTCTAAGACCTTAGCTATTAGGCCAGAGTAAGAGTTAAGACCTTAGCTATTAGGCCAGAGTAAAAGTTAAGACTTCAACCATTAGGCCAGAGTACGAGTCTAAGACCTTAGCTATTAGGCCAGAGTACGAGTCTAAGACCTTAGCTATTAGGCCAGAGTAAGAGTTAATACCTTAACCAGTAGCCCAGAGAAAAAGTTAAGACCTTAACCATTAGGCCAGAGTACGAGTCTAAGACCTTAGCTATTAGGCCAGAGTGCGAGTCTAAGACCTTAGCTATTAGGCCAGAGTAAGAGTTAAGACCTTAACCATTAGGCCAGAGTACGAGTCTAAGACCGTAGCTATTAGGCCAGAGTGCGAGTCTAAGACCTTAGCTATTAGGTCAGAGTAAGAGTTAAGACCTTAACCAGTAGGCCAGAGCAAGAGTTAAGACCTTAACCATTAGGCCATAGTACGAGTCTAAGACTTTAACTATTAGGCCAGAGTAAGAGTTAAGACCTTAACCATTAGTCCAGAGTACGAGTCTAAGACCGTAGCTATTAGGCCAGAGTAAGAGTTAAGACGTTAGCTATTAGGCCAGAGTAAGAGTTAAGACCTTAACCAGTAGGCCAGATTAAGAGTTAAGACCTTAACCAGTAGGCTAGAGTTCGAGTCTAAGACCTTAGCTATTAGGCCAGAGTAAGAGTTTAAGACCTTCACCATTAGGCCAGAGTACGAGTCTAAGACCTTAGCTATTGGGCCAGAGTAAGAGTTAAGACCTTAGCTATTAGGCCAGAGCAAGAGTTAAGACCTTAGCTATTAGGCCAGAGTAAGAGTTAAGACCTTAACCAGTAGGCCAGAGTAAGAGTTAAGACCTTAACCATTAGGCCAGAGTACGAGTCTAAGACCTTATCTATTAGGACAGAGTAAGAGTTAAGACCTTAACCATTAGGCCAGAGTACGAGTCTAAGACCTTAGCTATTAGGCAGGAGTAAGAGTTAAGACCTTAGCTATTAGGCCAGAGTAAGAGTTAAGACCTTAACCAGTAGGCCATAGTACGAGTCTAAGACCTTAGCTATTAGGCCAGAGTAAGAGTTAAGACCTTAGCTATTAGGCCAGATTACGAGTCTAAGACCTTTGCTCTTAGGCCAGAGTAAGAGTTAAGACCTTAGCTATTAGGCCAGAGTAAGAGTTAAGACCTTAACCAGTAGGCCAGTGTAAGCATTAAGACCTTAACCATTAGGCCAGAGTACGAGTCTAAGACCTTAGCTATTAGGCCAGAGTAAGAGTTAAGACCTTAACCAGTAGGCCAGAGTAAGAGTTAAGACCTTAACCATTAGGCCATAGTACGAGTCTAAGACCTTAGCTATTAGGCCAGAGTAAGAGTTAAGACCTTAGCTATTAGGCCAGAGTAGGAGTCTTAGACCTTAGCTATTAGGCCAGAGTAAGAGTTAAGACCTTAACCAGTAGGCCAGAGTACGAGTCTAAGACCTTAGCTATTAGGCCAGAGTAAGAGTTAAGACCTTAGCTAATAGGCCAGAGTAAGAGTTAAGACCTTAACCACTAGGCCAGAGTAAGAGTTAAGACCTTAACCAGTAGGCCAGAGTACGAGTCTAAGACCTTAGCTATTAGGCCAGAGTAAGAGTTAAGACCTTAGGTATTAGGCCAGAGTAAGAGTTAAGACCTTAACCTGTAGGCCAGAGTACGAGTCTAAGACCTTAGCTATTAGGCCAGAGTAAGAGTTAAGACCTTAACCATTAGGCCAGAGTACTTGTCTAAGACCTTAGCTATTAGGCCAGATTACGAGTCTAAGACCTTTGCTTTTAGGCCAGAGTAGGAGTTAAGACCTTAACCATTAGGCCATAATACAAGTCTAAGACCTTAGCTATTAGGCCAGAGTAAGAGTTAAGACCTTAGCTATTAGGCCAGAGTAAGAGTTAAGACCTTAACCAGTAGGCCAGAGTACGAATCTAAGACCTTAGATATTAGGCCAGAGTAAGAGTTAAGACCTTAACCTGTAGGCCATAGCACGAGTCTAAGACCTTAGCTATTAGGCCAGAGTAAGAGTTAAGACCTTAGCTATTAGGCCAGAGTAAGAGTTAAGACCTTAAACATTGGGCCAGAATACGAGTCTAAGACCTTAGCTATTAGGCCAGAGTAAGAGTTAAGACCTTAACCAGTAGGACAGAGTAAGAGTTAAGACCTTAGCTATTAGGCCAGAGTAAGAGTTAAGACCTTAACCAGTAGGCCAGAGTACGAGTCTAAGACCTTAGCTATTAGGCCAGAGTAAGAGTTAAGACCTTAACCAGTAGGCCAGAGTAAGTGTTAAGACCTTAACTATTAGGCCAGAGTACGTGTCTAAGACCTTAGCTATTAGGCCAGAGTAAGAAATAAGACCTTAGCTGTTAGGCCAGAGTAAGAGTTAAGACCTTAACCAGTAGGCCAGAGTATGAGTCTAAGACCTTAGCTATTAGGCCAGAGTAAGAGTTAAGACCTTAGCTATTAGGCCAGAGTAAAAGTTAAGACCTTAACCAGTAGGCTAGAGTATGAGTCTAAGACCTTAGCTATTAGGCAGGAGTAAGAGTTAAGACCTTAGCTATTAGGCCAGAGTAAGAGTTAAGACCTTAACCAGTAGGCCATAGTACGAGTCTAAGACCTTAGCTATTAGGCCAGAGTAAGAGTTAAGACCTTAGCTATTAGGCCAAATTACGAGTCAAAGACCTTTGCTATTAGGCCAGAGTAAGAGTTAAGACCTTAGCTATTAGGCCAGAGTAAGAGTTAAGACCTTAACCAGTAGCCCAGAGAAAAAGTTAAGACCTTAACCATTAGGCCAGAGTACGAGTCTAAGACCTTAGCTATTAGGCCAGAGTGCGAGTCTAAGACCTTAGCTATTAGGCCAGAGTAAGAGTTAAGACCTTAACCATTAGGCCAGAGTACGTGTCTAAGACCGTAGCTATTAGGCCAGAGTGCGAGTCTAAGACCTTAGGTATTAGGTCAGAGTAAGAGTTAAGACCTTAACCAGTAGGCCAGAGCAAGAGTTAAGACCTTAACCATTAGGCCATAGTACGAGTCTAAGACTTTAACTATTAGGCCAGAGTAAGAGTTAAGACCTTAACCATTAGGCCAGAGTACGAGTCTAAGACCGTAGCTATTAGGCCAGAGTAAGAGTTAAGACCTTAGCTATTAGGCCAGAGTAAGAGTTAAGACCTTAACCAGTAGGCCAGAGTAAGAGTTAAGACCTTAACCAGTAGGCTAGAGTACGAGTCTAAGACCTTAGCTATTAGGCCAGAGTAAGAGTTTAGGACCTTCACCATTAGGCCAGAGTACGAGTCTAAGACCTTAGCTATTGGGCCAGAGTAAGAGTTAAGAACTTAGCTATTAGGCCAGAGCAAGAGTTAAGACCTTAGCTATTAGGCCAGAGTAAGAGTTAAGACCTTAACCAGTAGGCCAGAGTAAGAGTTAAGACCTTAACCAGTAGGCTAGAGTACGAGTCTAAGACCTTAGCTATTAGGCCAGAGTAAGAGTTAAGACCTTAGCTATTAGGCCAGAGTACGAGTCTAAGACCTTAGCTATTAGGCCAGAGTAAGAGTTAAGACCTTAACCAGTAGGCCAGAGTAAGAGTTAAGACCTTAGGTATTAGGCTAGAGTAAGAGTTAAGACCTTAACTATTAGACCAGAGTACGAGTCTAAGACCTTAGCTATTAGGCCAGAGTATGAGTCTAAGACCTTAGCTATTAGGCCAGAGTAAGAGTTAAGACCTTAACCAGTAGGCCAGAGTAAGAGTTAAGACTTTAACCAATAATCCAGAGTAGGAGTCTAAGACCTTAGCTATTAGGCCAGAGTAAGAGTTAAGACCTTAGCTATTAGGCCAGAGTAAAAGTGAAGACCTTAACCATTAGGCCAGAGTACGAGTCTAAGACCTTAGCTATTAGGCCAGAGTAAGAGTTAAGACCTTAGCTATTAGGCCAGAGTAAGAGTTAAGACCTTAAACATTGGGCCAGAATACGAGTCTAAGACCTTAGCTATTAGGCCAGAGTAAGAGTTAAGACCTTAACCAGTAGGACAGAGTAAGAGTTAAGACCTTAGCTATTAGGCCAGAGTAAGAGTTAAGACCTTAACCAGTAGGCCAGAGTACGAGTCTAAGACCTTAGCTATTAGGCCAGAGTAAGAGTTAAGACCTTAACCAGTAGGCCAGAGTAAGTGTTAAGACCTTAACCATTAGGCCAGAGTACGTGTCTAAGACCTTAGCTATTAGGCCAGAGTAAGAAATAAGACCTTAGCTGTTAGGCCAGAGTAAGAGTTAAGACCTTAACCAGTAGGCCAGAGTATGAGTCTAAGACCTTAGCTATTAGGCCAGAGTAAGAGTTAAGACCTTAGCTATTAGGCCAGAGTAAAAGTTAAGACCTTAACCAGTAGGCTAGAGTATGAGTCTAAGACCTTAGCTATTAGGCAGGAGTAAGAGTTAAGACCTTAGCTATTAGGCCAGAGTAAGAGTTAAGACCTTAACCAGTAGGCCATAGTACGAGTCTAAGACCTTAGCTATTAGGCCAGAGTAAGAGTTAAGACCTTAGCTATTAGGCCAAATTACGAGTCTAAGACCTTTGCTATTAGGCCAGAGTAAGAGTTAAGACCTTAGCTATTAGGCCAGAGTAAGAGTTAAGACCTTAACCAGTAGGCCAGTGTAAGCGTTAAGACCTTCTTAACCATTAGGCCAGAGTACGAGTCTAAGACCTTAGCTATTAGGCCAGAGTAAGAGTTAAGACCTTAACCAGTAGCCCAGAGAAAAAGTTAAGACCTTAACCATTAGGCCAGAGTACGAGTCTAAGACCTTAGCTATTAGGCCAGAGTGCGAGTCTAAGACCTTAGCTATTAGGCCAGAGTAAGAGTTAAGACCTTAACCATTAGGCCAGAGTACGTGTCTAAGACCGTAGCTATTAGGCCAGAGTGCGAGTCTAAGACCTTAGCTATTAGGTCAGAGTAAGAGTTAAGACCTTAACCAGTAGGCCAGAGCAAGAGTTAAGACCTTAACCATTAGGCCATAGTACGAGTCTAAGACTTTAACTATTAGGCCAGAGTAAGAGTTAAGACCTTAACCATTAGGCCAGAGTACGAGTCTAAGACCGTAGCTATTAGGCCAGAGTAAGAGTTAAGACCTTAGCTATTAGGCCAGAGTAAGAGTTAAGACCTTAACCAGTAGGCCAGAGTAAGAGTTAAGACCTTAACCATTAGGCCAGAGTACGAGTCTAAGACCGTAGCTATTAGGCCAGAGTGCGAGTCTAAGACCTTAGCTATTAGGTCAGAGTAAGAGTTAAGACCTTAACCAGTAGGCCAGAGCAAGAGTTAAGACCTTAACCATTAGGCCATAGTACGAGTCTAAGACTTTAACTATTAGGCCAGAGTAAGAGTTAAGACCTTAACCATTAGTCCAGAGTACGAGTCTAAGACCGTAGCTATTAGGCCAGAGTAAGAGTTAAGACGTTAGCTATTAGGCCAGAGTAAGAGTTAAGACCTTAACCAGTAGGCCAGATTAAGAGTTAAGACCTTAACCAGTAGGCTAGAGTTCGAGTCTAAGACCTTAGCTATTAGGCCAGAGTAAGAGTTTAAGACCTTCACCATTAGGCCAGAGTACGAGTCTAAGACCTTAGCTATTGGGCCAGAGTAAGAGTTAAGACCTTAGCTATTAGGCCAGAGCAAGAGTTAAGACCTTAGCTATTAGGCCAGAGTAAGAGTTAAGACCTTAACCAGTAGGCCAGAGTAAGAGTTAAGACCTTAACCATTAGGCCAGAGTACGGGTCTAAGACCTTATCTATTAGGACAGAGTAAGAGTTAAGACCTTAACCATTAGGCCAGAGTACGAGTCTAAGACCTTAGCTATTAGGCAGGAGTAAGAGTTAAGACCTTAGCTATTAGGCCAGAGTAAGAGTTAAGACCTTAACCAGTAGGCCATAGTACGAGTCTAAGACCTTAGCTATTAGGCCAGAGTAAGAGTTAAGACCTTAGCTATTAGGCCAGATTACGAGTCTAAGACCTTTGCTATTAGGCCAGAGTAAGAGTTAAGACCTTAGCTATTAGGCCAGAGTAAGAGTTAAGACCTTAACCAGTAGGCCAGTGTAAGCATTAAGACCTTAACCATTAGGCCAGAGTACGAGTCTAAGACCTTAGCTATTAGGCCAGAGTAAGAGTTAAGACCTTAACCAGTAGGCCAGAGTAAGAGTTAAGACCTTAACCATTAGGCCATAGTACGAGTCTAAGACCTTAGCTATTAGGCCAGAGTAAGAGTTAAGACCTTAGCTATTAGGCCAGAGTAGGAGTCTTAGACCTTAGCTATTAGGCCAGAGTAAGAGTTAAGACCTTAACCAGTAGGCCAGAGTACGAGTCTAAGACCTTAGCTATTAGGCCAGAGTAAGAGTTAAGACCTTAGCTAATAGGCCAGAGTAAGAGTTAAGACCTTAACCACTAGGCCAGAGTAAGAGTTAAGACCTTAACCAGTAGGCCAGAGTACGAGTCTAAGACCTTAGCTATTAGGCCAGAGTAAGAGTTAAGACCTTAGGTATTAGGCCAGAGTAAGAGTTAAGACCTTAACCTGTAGGCCAGAGTACGAGTCTAAGACCTTAGCTATTAGGCCAGAGTAAGAGTTAAGACCTTAACCATTAGGCCAGAGTACTTGTCTAAGACCTTAGCTATTAGGCCAGATTACGAGTCTAAGACCTTTGCTTTTAGGCCAGAGTAGGAGTTAAGACCTTAACCATTAGGCCATAATACAAGTCTAAGACCTTAGCTATTAGGCCAGAGTAAGAGTTAAGACCTTAGCTATTAGGCCAGAGTAAGAGTTAAGACCTTAACCAGTAGGCCAGAGTACGAATCTAAGACCTTAGATATTAGGCCAGAGTAAGAGTTAAGACCTTAACCTGTAGGCCATAGTACGAGTCTAAGACCTTAGCTATTAGGCCAGAGTAAGAGTTAAGACCTTAGCTATTAGGCCAGAGTAAGAGTTAAGACCTTAAACATTGGGCCAGAATACGAGTCTAAGACCTTAGCTATTAGGCCAGAGTAAGAGTTAAGACCTTAACCAGTAGGACAGAGTAAGAGTTAAGACCTTAGCTATTAGGCCAGAGTAAGAGTTAAGACCTTAACCAGTAGGCCAGAGTACGAGTCTAAGACCTTAGCTATTAGGCCAGAGTAAGAGTTAAGACCTTAACCAGTAGGCCAGAGTAAGTGTTAAGACCTTAACTATTAGGCCAGAGTACGTGTCTAAGACCTTAGCTATTAGGCCAGAGTAAGAAATAAGACCTTAGCTGTTAGGCCAGAGTAAGAGTTAAGACCTTAACCAGTAGGCCAGAGTATGAGTCTAAGACCTTAGCTATTAGGCCAGAGTAAGAGTTAAGACCTTAGCTATTAGGCCAGAGTAAAAGTTAAGACCTTAACCAGTAGGCTAGAGTATGAGTCTAAGACCTTAGCTATTAGGCAGGAGTAAGAGTTAAGACCTTAGCTATTAGGCCAGAGTAAGAGTTAAGACCTTAACCAGTAGGCCATAGTACGAGTCTAAGACCTTAGCTATTAGGCCAGAGTAAGAGTTAAGACCTTAGCTATTAGGCCAAATTACGAGTCAAAGACCTTTGCTATTAGGCCAGAGTAAGAGTTAAGACCTTAGCTATTAGGCCAGAGTAAGAGTTAAGACCTTAACCAGTAGCCCAGAGAAAAAGTTAAGACCTTAACCATTAGGCCAGAGTACGAGTCTAAGACCTTAGCTATTAGGCCAGAGTGCGAGTCTAAGACCTTAGCTATTAGGCCAGAGTAAGAGTTAAGACCTTAACCATTAGGCCAGAGTACGTGTCTAAGACCGTAGCTATTAGGCCAGAGTGCGAGTCTAAGACCTTAGGTATTAGGTCAGAGTAAGAGTTAAGACCTTAACCAGTAGGCCAGAGCAAGAGTTAAGACCTTAACCATTAGGCCATAGTACGAGTCTAAGACTTTAACTATTAGGCCAGAGTAAGAGTTAAGACCTTAACCATTAGGCCAGAGTACGAGTCTAAGACCGTAGCTATTAGGCCAGAGTAAGAGTTAAGACCTTAGCTATTAGGCCAGAGTAAGAGTTAAGACCTTAACCAGTAGGCCAGAGTAAGAGTTAAGACCTTAACCAGTAGGCTAGAGTACGAGTCTAAGACCTTAGCTATTAGGCCAGAGTAAGAGTTTAGGACCTTCACCATTAGGCCAGAGTACGAGTCTAAGACCTTAGCTATTGGGCCAGAGTAAGAGTTAAGAACTTAGCTATTAGGCCAGAGCAAGAGTTAAGACCTTAGCTATTAGGCCAGAGTAAGAGTTAAGACCTTAACCAGTAGGCCAGAGTAAGAGTTAAGACCTTAACCAGTAGGCTAGAGTACGAGTCTAAGACCTTAGCTATTAGGCCAGAGTAAGAGTTAAGACCTTAGCTATTAGGCCAGAGTACGAGTCTAAGACCTTAGCTATTAGGCCAGAGTAAGAGTTAAGACCTTAACCAGTAGGCCAGAGTAAGAGTTAAGACCTTAGCTATTAGGCTAGAGTAAGAGTTAAGACCTTAACTATTAGACCAGAGTACGAGTCTAAGACCTTAGCTATTAGGCCAGAGTATGAGTCTAAGACCTTAGCTATTAGGCCAGAGTAAGAGTTAAGACCTTAACCAGTAGGCCAGAGTAAGAGTTAAGACTTTAACCAATAATCCAGAGTAGGAGTCTAAGACCTTAGCTATTAGGCCAGAGTAAGAGTTAAGACCTTAGCTATTAGGCCAGAGTAAAAGTGAAGACCTTAACCATTAGGCCAGAGTACGAGTCTAAGACCTTAGCTATTAGGCCAGAGTAAGAGTTAAGACCTTAGCTATTAGGCCAGAGTAAGAGTTAAGACCTTAAACATTGGGCCAGAATACGAGTCTAAGACCTTAGCTATTAGGCCAGAGTAAGAGTTAAGACCTTAACCAGTAGGACAGAGTAAGAGTTAAGACCTTAGCTATTAGGCCAGAGTAAGAGTTAAGACCTTAACCAGTAGGCCAGAGTACGAGTCTAAGACCTTAGCTATTAGGCCAGAGTAAGAGTTAAGACCTTAACCAGTAGGCCAGAGTAAGTGTTAAGACCTTAACCATTAGGCCAGAGTACGTGTCTAAGACCTTAGCTATTAGGCCAGAGTAAGAAATAAGACCTTAGCTGTTAGGCCAGAGTAAGAGTTAAGACCTTAACCAGTAGGCCAGAGTATGAGTCTAAGACCTTAGCTATTAGGCCAGAGTAAGAGTTAAGACCTTAGCTATTAGGCCAGAGTAAAAGTTAAGACCTTAACCAGTAGGCTAGAGTATGAGTCTAAGACCTTAGCTATTAGGCAGGAGTAAGAGTTAAGACCTTAGCTATTAGGCCAGAGTAAGAGTTAAGACCTTAACCAGTAGGCCATAGTACGAGTCTAAGACCTTAGCTATTAGGCCAGAGTAAGAGTTAAGACCTTAGCTATTAGGCCAAATTACGAGTCTAAGACCTTTGCTATTAGGCCAGAGTAAGAGTTAAGACCTTAGCTATTAGGCCAGAGTAAGAGTTAAGACCTTAACCAGTAGGCCAGTGTAAGCGTTAAGACCTTCTTAACCATTAGGCCAGAGTACGAGTCTAAGACCTTAGCTATTAGGCCAGAGTAAGAGTTAAGACCTTAACCAGTAGCCCAGAGAAAAAGTTAAGACCTTAACCATTAGGCCAGAGTACGAGTCTAAGACCTTAGCTATTAGGCCAGAGTGCGAGTCTAAGACCTTAGCTATTAGGCCAGAGTAAGAGTTAAGACCTTAACCATTAGGCCAGAGTACGTGTCTAAGACCGTAGCTATTAGGCCAGAGTGCGAGTCTAAGACCTTAGCTATTAGGTCAGAGTAAGAGTTAAGACCTTAACCAGTAGGCCAGAGCAAGAGTTAAGACCTTAACCATTAGGCCATAGTACGAGTCTAAGACTTTAACTATTAGGCCAGAGTAAGAGTTAAGACCTTAACCATTAGGCCAGAGTACGAGTCTAAGACCGTAGCTATTAGGCCAGAGTAAGAGTTAAGACCTTAGCTATTAGGCCAGAGTAAGAGTTAAGACCTTAACCAGTAGGCCAGAGTAAGAGTTCAGACCTTAACCAATAGGCTAGAGTACGAGTCTAAGACCTTAGCTATTAGGCCAGAGTAAGAGTTTAGGACCTTCACCATTAGGCCAGAGTACGAGTCTAAGACCTTAGCTATTGGGCCAGAGTAAGAGTTAAGAACTTAGCTATTAGGCCAGAGCAAGAGTTAAGACCTTAGCTATTAGGCCAGAGTAAGAGTTAAGACCTTAACCAGTAGGCCAGAGTAAGAGTTAAGACCTTAACCAGTAGGCTAGAGTACGAGTCTAAGACCTTAGCTATTAGGCCAGAGTAAGAGTTAAGACCTTAGCTATTAGGCCAGAGTACGAGTCTAAGACCTTAGCTATTAGGCCAGAGTAAGAGTTAAGACCTTAACCAGTAGGCCAGAGTAAGAGTTAAGACCTTAGCTATTAGGCTAGAGTAAGAGTTAAGACCTTAACTATTAGACCAGAGTACGAGTCTAAGACCTTAGCTATTAGGCCAGAGTATGAGTCTAAGACCTTAGCTATTAGGCCAGAGTAAGAGTTAAGACCTTAACCAGTAGGCCAGAGTAAGAGTTAAGACTTTAACCAATAATCCAGAGTAGGAGTCTAAGACCTTAGCTATTAGGCCAGAGTAAGAGTTAAGACCTTAGCTATTAGGCCAGAGTAAAAGTGAAGACCTTAACCATTAGGCCAGAGTACGAGTCTAAGACCTTAGCTATTAGGCCAGAGTAAGAGTTAAGACCTTAACCATTAGGCCAGAGTATGAGTCTAAGACCTTAGCTATTAGGCCAGAGTACGAGTCTAAGACCTTAGCTATTAGGCCAGAGTAAGAGTTAAGACCTTAACCATTAGGCCAGAGTACAAGACTAAGACCTTAGCTATTAGGCAGGAGTAAGAGTTAAGACCTTAGCTATTAGGCCAGAGTAATAGTTAGGACCTTAACCAGTAGGCCATAGTACGAGTCTAAGACCTTAGCTATTAGGCCAGAGTAATAGTTAAAACCTTAGCTATTAGGCCAGATTACGAGTCTAAGACCTTTGCTATTAGGCCAGAGTAAGAGTTAAGACCTTAACCATTAGGCCATAGTACAAGTCTAAGACCTTAGCTATTAGGCCAGAGTAAGAGTTAAGACCTTAGCTATTAGGCCAGAGTAAGAGTTAAGACCTTAAACATTGGGCCAGAGTACGAGTCTAAGACCTTAGCTATTAGGCCAGAGTAAGAGTTAAGACCTTAACCAGTAGGCCAGAGTAAGAGTTAAGACCTTAACCATTAGGCCAGAGTACGAGTCTAAGACCTTAGCTATTAGGCCAGAGTAAGAGTTCAGACTTTAACCAGTAGGCCAGAGTAAGAGTTAAGATCTTAACCACTAGGCCATAGTACGAGTCTAAGACCTTAGCTATTAGGCCAGAGTAAGAGTTAAGACCTTAACCATTAGGCCAGAGTATGAGTCTAAGACATTAGCCATTAGGCCAGAGTAAGAGTTAAGACCTTAGCTATTAGGCCAGAGTAAGAGTTAAGACCCTAACCAGTGAGCCAGAGTATGAGTCTAAGACCTTAGCTATTAAGCCAGGGTAAGAGTTAGGACCTTAACCAGTAGGCCAGAGTAAGAGTTAAGACCTTAACCTGTAGGCCATAGTACGAGTCTAAGACCTTAGCTCTTAGGCCAGAGTAAGAGTTAAGACCTTAGCTATGAAGCCAGAGTAAAACTTAAGACCTTAACCATTAGGCCAGAGTACGAGTCTAAGACCTTAGCTGTTAGGCCAGAGTAAGATTTAAGACCTTAGCTATTAGGCCAGAGTAAGAGTTAAGACCTTAACCAGTAGGCCAGAGTAAGAGTTAAGACCTTAACCAGTAGGCTAGAGTATGAGTCTAAGACCTTAGCTATTAGGCAGGAGTAAGAGTTAAGACCTTAGCTATTAGGCCAGAGTAAGAGTTAAGACCTTAACCAGTAGGCCATAGTACGAGTCTAAGACCTTTGCTATTAGGCCAGAGTAAGAGTTAAGACCTTAGCTATTAGGCCAGAGTAAGAGTTAAGACCTTAACCAGTAGGCCAGTGTAAGCGTTAAGACCTTAACCATTAGGCCAGAGTACGAGTCTAAGACCTTAGCTATTAGGCCAGAGTAAGAGTTAAGACATTAGCTATTAGGCCAGAGTAAAAGTTAAGACTTCAACCATTAGGCCAGAGTATGAGTCTAAGACCTTAGCTATTAGGCCAGAGTAAGAGTTAAGACCTTAACCATTAGGCCAGAGCACTAGTCAAAGACCTTAGCTATTAGGCCAGTGTACGAGTCTAAGACCTTAGCTTTTAGGCCAGAGTAAGAGTTAAGACCTTAACCATTAGGCCATAGTACGAGTCTAAGACCTTAGCTATTAGGCCAGAGTAAGAGTTAAGACCTTAGCTATTAGGCCAGAGTAGGAGTCTTAGACCTTAGCTATTAGGCCAGAGTAAGAGTTAAGACCTTAACCAGTAGGCCAGAGTACGAGTCTAAGACCTTAGCTATTAGGCCAGAGTAAGAGTTAAGACCTTAGCTATTAGGCCAGAGTAAGAGTTAAGACCTTAACCAGTAGGCCAGAGCACGAGTCGAAGACCTTAGCTATTAGGCCAGAGTACAAGTTTAAGACCTTAGCTATTAGGCCAGAGTAAGAGTTAAGACCTTAACCAGTAGGCCAGAGTACGAGTCTAAGACCTTAGCTATTAGGCCAGAGTAAGAGTTAAGACCTTAGCTATTAGGCCAGAGTAAAAGTTAAGACCTTAACCAGTAGGCTAGAGTATGAGTCTAAGACCTTAGCTATTAGGCAGGAGTAAGAGTTAAGACCTTAGCTATTAGGCCAGAGTAAAAGTTAAGACCTTAACCATTAGGCCAGAGTACGAGTCTAAGACCTTAGCTATTAGGCCAGAGTAAGAGTTAAGACCTTAACCATTAGGCCAGAGTATGAGTCTAAGACCTTAGCTATTAGGCCAGAGTACGAGTCTAAGACCTTAGCTATTAGGCCAGAGTAAGAGTTAAGACCTTAACCATTAGGCCAGAGTACGAGACTAAGACCTTAGCTATTAGGCAGGAGTAAGAGTTAAGACCTTAGCTATTAGGCCAGAGTAATAGTTAAGACCTTAACCAGTAGGCCATAGTACGAGTCTAAGACCTTAGCTATTAGGCCAGAGTAATAGTTAAAACCTTAGCTATTAGGCCAGATTACGAGTCTAAGACCTTTGCTATTAGGCCAGAGTAAGAGTTAAGACCTTAACCATTAGGCCATAGTACAAGTCTAAGACCTTAGCTATTAGGCCAGAGTAAGAGTTAAGACCTTAGTTATTAGGCCAGAGTAAGAGTTAAGACCTTAAACATTGGGCCAGAGTACGAGTCTAAGACCTTAGCTATTAGGCCAGAGTAAGAGTTAAGACCTTAACCAGTAGGCCAGAGTAAGAGTTAAGACCTTAACCATTAGGCCAGAGTACGAGTCTAAGACCTTAGCTATTAGGCCAGAGTAAGAGTTCAGACTTTAACCAGTAGGCCAGAGTAAGAGTTAAGATCTTAACCACTAGGCCATAGTACGAGTCTAAGACCTTAGCTATTAGGCCAGAGTAAGAGTTAAGACCTTAACCATTAGGCCGGAGTATGAGTCTAAGACCTTAGCCATTAGGCCAGAGTAAGAGTTAAGACCTTAGCTATTAGGCCAGAGTAAGAGTTAAGACCCTAACCAGTGAGCCAGAGTATGAGTCTAAGACCTTAGCTATTAAGCCAGAGTAAGAGTTAGGACCTTAACTTGTAGGCCATAGTACGAGTCTAAGACCTTAGCTCTTAGGCCAGAGTAAGAGTTAAGACCTTAGCTATGAAGCCAGAGTAAGACTTAAGACCGTAACCATTAGGCCAGAGTACGAGTCTAAGACCTTAGCTATTAGGCCAGAGTAAGATTTAAGACCTTAGCTATTAGGCCAGAGTAAGAGTTAAGACCTTAACCAGTAGGCCAGAGTAAGAGTTAAGACCTTAACCAGTAGGCTAGAGTATGAGTCTAAGACCTTAGCTATTAGGCAGGAGTAAGAGTTAAGACCTTAGCTATTAGGCCAGAGTAAGAGTTAAGACCTTAACCAGTAGGCCATAGTACGAGTCTAAGACCTTAGCTATTAGGCCGGAGTAAGAGTTAAGACCTTAGCTATTAGGCCAGATTACGAGTCTAAGACCTTTGCTATTAGGCCAGAGTAAGAGTTAAGACCTTAGCTATTAGGCCAGAGTAAGAGTTAAGACCTTAACCAGTAGGCCAGTGTAAGCGTTAAGACCTTAACCATTAGGCCAGAGTACGAGTCTAAGACCTTAGCTATTAGGCCAGAGTAAGAGTTAAGACCTTAGCTATTAGGCCAGAGTAAAAGTTAAGACTTCAACCATTAGGCCAGAGTACGAGTCTAAGACCTTAGCTATTAGGCCAGAGTAAGAGTTAAGACCTTAACCATTAGGCCAGAGCACTAGTCAAAGACCTTAGCTATTAGGCCAGTGTACGAGTCTAAGACCTTAGCTTTTAGGCCAGAGTAAGAGTTAAGACCTTAACCATTAGGCCGGAGTACGAGTCTAAGACCTTAGCTATTAGGCCAGAGTAAGAGTTAAGACCTTAGCTATTAGGCCAGAGTAAGAGTTAAGACCTTAACCATTAGGCCAGAGTACGAGTCTAAGACCTTATCTATTAGGACAGAGTAAGAGTTAAGACCTTAACCATTAGGCCAGAGTACGAGTCTAAGACCTTAGCTATTAGGCAGGAGTAAGAGATAAGACCTTAGCTATTAGGCCAGAGTAAGAGTTAAGACCTTAACCAGTAGGCCATAGTACGAGTCTAAGACCTTAGCTATTAGGCCAGAGTAAGAGTTAAGACCTTAACCAGTAGGCCAGAGCACGAGTCGAAGACCTTAGCTATTAGGCCAGAGTACAAGTTTAAGACCTTAGCTATTAGGCCAGAGTAAGAGTTAAGACCTTAACCAGTAGGCCAGAGTAAGAGTTAAGACCTTAACCAGTAGGCCAGAGTACAAGTCTAAGACCTTAGCTATTAGGCCAGAGTAAGAGTTAAGACTAGGCCTGGGCAAAAATTTCGTTCCGTTCGCGGAAATTGCGATAATTTGACATTTTTGCGTTCCGCGGAGAGCGCGAAAATGTCAAAAATTCCGGTTTCCGCAGCTTGGCGATAATTTGTTTCTTGCTCGCGCTGTAAAATGATACATTCTCGCGCGCGCGCGATCGCCTTACCTGAATCCCTGCGTTCGCTGACAAGTTTTCTTGATCCGGTCGCGTTCTCCATGAGATGTTGTATTGTTTTTAGCCATTTGCGCTGTCTCGCGACAGTTCGCGCCCGCAGTGACGTCATGCGTCGCGCGATCACGTCTTTCTTCTCGCGATCATGCACCGCGAGAACAACTCAAAACAAGATGGCCGCGCCCGCAAGCAACCACATGGGTAAGTTGGCGACCCGCAACCATGCAGAAAATCTCGCGAACGTGCCGGAAAAAAACTTCCGCATCTTCGCGATATTTCTGCTTGTTTGCGATAATTTTAAACATTCTCGCGATAATTTGCGAAGGTTAATTCCGCAAATTCCGCCCACCCCTAGTTAAGACCTTAGGTATTAGGCCAGAGTAAGAGTTAAGACCTTAACCTGTAGGCCAGAGTACGAGTCTAAGACCTTAGCTATTAGGCCAGAGTAAGAGTTAAGACCTTAACCATTAGGCCAGAGTACTTGTCTAAGAGCTTAGCTATTAGGCCAGATTACGAGTCTAAGACCTTTGCTTTTAGGCCAGAGTAGGAGTTAAGACCTTAACCATTAGGCCATAGTACAAGTCTAAGACCTTAGCTATTAGGCCAGAGTAAGAGTTAAGACCTTAGCTATTAGGCCAGAGTAAGAGTTAAGACCTTAACCAGTAGGCCAGAGTACGAATCTAAGACCTTAGATATTAGGCCAGAGTAAGAGTTAAGACCTTAACCTGTAGGCCATAGTACGAGTCTAAGACCTTAGCTATTAGGCCAGAGTAAGAATTAAGACCTTAGCTATTAGGCCAGAGTAAGTGTTAAGACCTTAAACATTGGGCCAGAGTACGAGTCTAAGACCTTAGCTATTAGGCCAGAGTAAGAGTTAAGACCTTAACCAGTAGGACAGAGTAAGAGTTAAGACCTTAGCTATTAGGCCAGAGTAAGAGTTAAGACCTTAACCAGTAGGCCAGAGTACGAGTCTAAGACCTTAGCTATTAGGCCAGAGTAAGAGTTAAGACCTTAACCAGTAGGCCAGAGTAAGTGTTAAGACCTTAACCATTAGGCCAGAGTACGTGTCTAAGACCTTAGCTATTAGGCCAGAGTAAGAAATAAGACCTTAGCTGTTAGGCCAGAGTAAGAGTTAAGACCTTAACCAGTAGGCCAGAGTACGAGTCTAAGACCTTAGCTATTAGGCCAGAGTAAGAGTTAAGACCTTAGCTATTAGGCCAGAGTAAAAGTTAAGACCTTAACCAGTAGGCTAGAGTATGAGTCTAAGACCTTAGCTATTAGTCAGGAGTAAGAGTTAAGACCTTAGCTATTAGGCCAGAGTAAGAGTTAAGATCTTAACCAGTAGGCCATAGTACGAGTCTAAGACCTTAGCTATTAGGCCAGAGTAAGAGTTAAGACCTTAGCTATTAGGCCAAATTACGAGTCTAAGACCTTTGCTATTAGGCCAGAGTAAGAGTTAAGACCTTAGCTATTAGGCCAGAGTAAGAGTTAAGACCTTAACCAGTAGGCCAGTGTAAGCGTTAAGACCTTAACCATTAGGCCAGAGTACGAGTCTAAGACCTTAGCTATTAGGCCAGAGTAAGAGTTAAGACCTTAGCTATTAGGCCAGAGTAAAAGTTAAGACTTCAACCATTAGGCCAGAGTACGAGTCTAAGACCTTAGCTATTAGGCCAGAGTACGAGTCTAAGACCTTAGCTATTAGGCCAGAGTAAGAGTTAATACCTTAACCAGTAGCCCAGAGAAAAAGTTAAGACCTTAACCATTAGGCCAGAGTACGAGTCTAAGACCTTAGCTATTAGGCCAGAGTGCGAGTCTAAGACCTTAGCTATTAGGCCAGAGTAAGAGTTAAGACCTTAACCATTAGGCCAGAGTACGAGTCTAAGACCGTAGCTATTAGGCCAGAGTGCGAGTCTAAGACCTTAGCTATTAGGTCAGAGTAAGAGTTAAGACCTTAACCAGTAGGCCAGAGCAAGAGTTAAGACCTTAACCATTAGGCCATAGTACGAGTCTAAGACTTTAACTATTAGGCCAGAGTAAGAGTTAAGACCTTAACCATTAGTCCAGAGTACGAGTCTAAGACCGTAGCTATTAGGCCAGAGTAAGAGTTAAGACGTTAGCTATTAGGCCAGAGTAAGAGTTAAGACCTTAACCAGTAGGCCAGATTAAGAGTTAAGACCTTAACCAGTAGGCTAGAGTTCGAGTCTAAGACCTTAGCTATTAGGCCAGAGTAAGAGTTTAAGACCTTCACCATTAGGCCAGAGTACGAGTCTAAGACCTTAGCTATTGGGCCAGAGTAAGAGTTAAGACCTTAGCTATTAGGCCAGAGCAAGAGTTAAGACCTTAGCTATTAGGCCAGAGTAAGAGTTAAGACCTTAACCAGTAGGCCAGAGTAAGAGTTAAGACCTTAACCATTAGGCCAGAGTACGAGTCTAAGACCTTATCTATTAGGACAGAGTAAGAGTTAAGACCTTAACCATTAGGCCAGAGTACGAGTCTAAGACCTTAGCTATTAGGCAGGAGTAAGAGTTAAGACCTTAGCTATTAGGCCAGAGTAAGAGTTAAGACCTTAACCAGTAGGCCATAGTACGAGTCTAAGACCTTAGCTATTAGGCCAGAGTAAGAGTTAAGACCTTAGCTATTAGGCCAGATTACGAGTCTAAGACCTTTGCTATTAGGCCAGAGTAAGAGTTAAGACCTTAGCTATTAGGCCAGAGTAAGAGTTAAGACCTTAACCAGTAGGCCAGTGTAAGCATTAAGACCTTAACCATTAGGCCAGAGTACGAGTCTAAGACCTTAGCTATTAGGCCAGAGTAAGAGTTAAGACCTTAACCAGTAGGCCAGAGTAAGAGTTAAGACCTTAACCATTAGGCCATAGTACGAGTCTAAGACCTTAGCTATTAGGCCAGAGTAAGAGTTAAGACCTTAGCTATTAGGCCAGAGTAGGAGTCTTAGACCTTAGCTATTAGGCCAGAGTAAGAGTTAAGACCTTAACCAGTAGGCCAGAGTACGAGTCTAAGACCTTAGCTATTAGGCCAGAGTAAGAGTTAAGACCTTAGCTAATAGGCCAGAGTAAGAGTTAAGACCTTAACCACTAGGCCAGAGTAAGAGTTAAGACCTTAACCAGTAGGCCAGAGTACGAGTCTAAGACCTTAGCTATTAGGCCAGAGTAAGAGTTAAGACCTTAGGTATTAGGCCAGAGTAAGAGTTAAGACCTTAACCTGTAGGCCAGAGTACGAGTCTAAGACCTTAGCTATTAGGCCAGAGTAAGAGTTAAGACCTTAACCATTAGGCCAGAGTACTTGTCTAAGACCTTAGCTATTAGGCCAGATTACGAGTCTAAGACCTTTGCTTTTAGGCCAGAGTAGGAGTTAAGACCTTAACCATTAGGCCATAATACAAGTCTAAGACCTTAGCTATTAGGCCAGAGTAAGAGTTAAGACCTTAGCTATTAGGCCAGAGTAAGAGTTAAGACCTTAACCAGTAGGCCAGAGTACGAATCTAAGACCTTAGATATTAGGCCAGAGTAAGAGTTAAGACCTTAACCTGTAGGCCATAGTACGAGTCTAAGACCTTAGCTATTAGGCCAGAGTAAGAGTTAAGACCTTAGCTATTAGGCCAGAGTAAGAGTTAAGACCTTAAACATTGGGCCAGAATACGAGTCTAAGACCTTAGCTATTAGGCCAGAGTAAGAGTTAAGACCTTAACCAGTAGGACAGAGTAAGAGTTAAGACCTTAGCTATTAGGCCAGAGTAAGAGTTAAGACCTTAACCAGTAGGCCAGAGTACGAGTCTAAGACCTTAGCTATTAGGCCAGAGTAAGAGTTAAGACCTTAACCAGTAGGCCAGAGTAAGTGTTAAGACCTTAACTATTAGGCCAGAGTACGTGTCTAAGACCTTAGCTATTAGGCCAGAGTAAGAAATAAGACCTTAGCTGTTAGGCCAGAGTAAGAGTTAAGACCTTAACCAGTAGGCCAGAGAATGAGTCTAAGACCTTAGCTATTAGGCCAGAGTAAGAGTTAAGACCTTAGCTATTAGGCCAGAGTAAAAGTTAAGACCTTAACCAGTAGGCTAGAGTATGAGTCTAAGACCTTAGCTATTAGGCAGGAGTAAGAGTTAAGACCTTAGCTATTAGGCCAGAGTAAGAGTTAAGACCTTAACCAGTAGGCCATAGTACGAGTCTAAGACCTTAGCTATTAGGCCAGAGTAAGAGTTAAGACCTTAGCTATTAGGCCAAATTACGAGTCAAAGACCTTTGCTATTAGGCCAGAGTAAGAGTTAAGACCTTAGCTATTAGGCCAGAGTAAGAGTTAAGACCTTAACCAGTAGCCCAGAGAAAAAGTTAAGACCTTAACCATTAGGCCAGAGTACGAGTCTAAGACCTTAGCTATTAGGCCAGAGTGCGAGTCTAAGACCTTAGCTATTAGGCCAGAGTAAGAGTTAAGACCTTAACCATTAGGCCAGAGTACGTGTCTAAGACCGTAGCTATTAGGCCAGAGTGCGAGTCTAAGACCTTAGGTATTAGGTCAGAGTAAGAGTTAAGACCTTAACCAGTAGGCCAGAGCAAGAGTTAAGACCTTAACCATTAGGCCATAGTACGAGTCTAAGACTTTAACTATTAGGCCAGAGTAAGAGTTAAGACCTTAACCATTAGGCCAGAGTACGAGTCTAAGACCGTAGCTATTAGGCCAGAGTAAGAGTTAAGACCTTAGCTATTAGGCCAGAGTAAGAGTTAAGACCTTAACCAGTAGGCCAGAGTAAGAGTTAAGACCTTAACCAGTAGGCTAGAGTACGAGTCTAAGACCTTAGCTATTAGGCCAGAGTAAGAGTTTAGGACCTTCACCATTAGGCCAGAGTACGAGTCTAAGACCTTAGCTATTGGGCCAGAGTAAGAGTTAAGAACTTAGCTATTAGGCCAGAGCAAGAGTTAAGACCTTAGCTATTAGGCCAGAGTAAGAGTTAAGACCTTAACCAGTAGGCCAGAGTAAGAGTTAAGACCTTAACCAGTAGGCTAGAGTACGAGTCTAAGACCTTAGCTATTAGGCCAGAGTAAGAGTTAAGACCTTAGCTATTAGGCCAGAGTACGAGTCTAAGACCTTAGCTATTAGGCCAGAGTAAGAGTTAAGACCTTAACCAGTAGGCCAGAGTAAGAGTTAAGACCTTAGCTATTAGGCTAGAGTAAGAGTTAAGACCTTAACTATTAGACCAGAGTACGAGTCTAAGACCTTAGCTATTAGGCCAGAGTATGAGTCTAAGACCTTAGCTATTAGGCCAGAGTAAGAGTTAAGACCTTAACCAGTAGGCCAGAGTAAGAGTTAAGACTTTAACCAATAATCCAGAGTAGGAGTCTAAGACCTTAGCTATTAGGCCAGAGTAAGAGTTAAGACCTTAGCTATTAGGCCAGAGTAAAAGTGAAGACCTTAACCATTAGGCCAGAGTACGAGTCTAAGACCTTAGCTATTAGGCCAGAGTAAGAGTTAAGACCTTAGCTATTAGGCCAGAGTAAGAGTTAAGACCTTAAACATTGGGCCAGAATACGAGTCTAGGACCTTAGCTATTAGGCCAGAGTAAGAGTTAAGACCTTAACCAGTAGGACAGAGTAAGAGTTAAGACCTTAGCTATTAGGCCAGAGTAAGAGTTAAGACCTTAACCAGTAGGCCAGAGTACGAGTCTAAGACCTTAGCTATTAGGCCAGAGTAAGAGTTAAGACCTTAACCAGTAGGCCAGAGTAAGTGTTAAGACCTTAACCATTAGGCCAGAGTACGTGTCTAAGACCTTAGCTATTAGGCCAGAGTAAGAAATAAGACCTTAGCTGTTAGGCCAGAGTAAGAGTTAAGACCTTAACCAGTAGGCCAGAGTATGAGTCTAAGACCTTAGCTATTAGGCCAGAGTAAGAGTTAAGACCTTAGCTATTAGGCCAGAGTAAAAGTTAAGACCTTAACCAGTAGGCTAGAGTATGAGTCTAAGACCTTAGCTATTAGGCAGGAGTAAGAGTTAAGACCTTAGCTATTAGGCCAGAGTAAGAGTTAAGACCTTAACCAGTAGGCCATAGTACGAGTCTAAGACCTTAGCTATTAGGCCAGAGTAAGAGTTAAGACCTTAGCTATTAGGCCAAATTACGAGTCTAAGACCTTTGCTATTAGGCCAGAGTAAGAGTTAAGACCTTAGCTATTAGGCCAGAGTAAGAGTTAAGACCTTAACCAGTAGGCCAGTGTAAGCGTTAAGACCTTCTTAACCATTAGGCCAGAGTACGAGTCTAAGACCTTAGCTATTAGGCCAGAGTAAGAGTTAAGACCTTAACCAGTAGCCCAGAGAAAAAGTTAAGACCTTAACCATTAGGCCAGAGTACGAGTCTAAGACCTTAGCTATTAGGCCAGAGTGCGAGTCTAAGACCTTAGCTATTAGGCCAGAGTAAGAGTTAAGACCTTAACCATTAGGCCAGAGTACGTGTCTAAGACCGTAGCTATTAGGCCAGAGTGCGAGTCTAAGACCTTAGCTATTAGGTCAGAGTAAGAGTTAAGACCTTAACCAGTAGGCCAGAGCAAGAGTTAAGACCTTAACCATTAGGCCATAGTACGAGTCTAAGACTTTAACTATTAGGCCAGAGTAAGAGTTAAGACCTTAACCATTAGGCCAGAGTAAGAGTTCAGACCTTAACCAATAGGCTAGAGTACGAGTCTAAGACCTTAGCTATTAGGCCAGAGTAAGAGTTTAGGACCTTCACCATTAGGCCAGAGTACGAGTCTAAGACCTTAGCTATTGGGCCAGAGTAAGAGTTAAGAACTTAGCTATTAGGCCAGAGCAAGAGTTAAGACCTTAGCTATTAGGCCAGAGTAAGAGTTAAGACCTTAACCAGTAGGCCAGAGTAAGAGTTAAGACCTTAACCAGTAGGCTAGAGTACGAGTCTAAGACCTTAGCTATTAGGCCAGAGTAAGAGTTAAGACCTTAGCTATTAGGCCAGAGTACGAGTCTAAGACCTTAGCTATTAGGCCAGAGTAAGAGTTAAGACCTTAACCAGTAGGCCAGAGTAAGAGTTAAGACCTTAGCTATTAGGCTAGAGTAAGAGTTAAGACCTTAACTATTAGACCAGAGTACGAGTCTAAGACCTTAGCTATTAGGCCAGAGTATGAGTCTAAGACCTTAGCTATTAGGCCAGAGTAAGAGTTAAGACCTTAACCAGTAGGCCAGAGTAAGAGTTAAGACTTTAACCAATAATCCAGAGTAGGAGTCTAAGACCTTAGCTATTAGGCCAGAGTAAGAGTTAAGACCTTAGCTATTAGGCCAGAGTAAAAGTGAAGACCTTAACCATTAGGCCAGAGTACGAGTCTAAGACCTTAGCTATTAGGCCAGAGTAAGAGTTAAGACCTTAACCATTAGGCCAGAGTATGAGTCTAAGACCTTAGCTATTAGGCCAGAGTATGAGTCTAAGACCTTAGCTATTAGGCCAGAGTAAGAGTTAAGACCTTAACCATTAGGCCAGAGTACAAGACTAAGACCTTAGCTATTAGGCAGGAGTAAGAGTTAAGACCTTAGCTATTAGGCCAGAGTAATAGTTAGGACCTTAACCAGTAGGCCATAGTACGAGTCTAAGACCTTAGCTATTAGGCCAGAGTAATAGTTAAAACCTTAGCTATTAGGCCAGATTACGAGTCTAAGATCTTTGCTATTAGGCCAGAGTAAGAGTTAAGACCTTAACCATTAGGCCATAGTACAAGTCTAAGACCTTAGCTATTAGGCCAGAGTAAGAGTTAAGACCTTAGCTATTAGGCCAGAGTAAGAGTTAAGACCTTAAACATTGGGCCAGAGTACGAGTCTAAGACCTTAGCTATTAGGCCAGAGTAAGAGTTAAGACCTTAACCAGTAGGCCAGAGTAAGAGTTAAGACCTTAACCATTAGGCCAGAGTACGAGTCTAAGACCTTAGCTATTAGGCCAGAGTAAGAGTTCAGACTTTAACCAGTAGGCCAGAGTAAGAGTTAAGATCTTAACCACTAGGCCATAGTACGAGTCTAAGACCTTAGCTATTAGGCCAGAGTAAGAGTTAAGACCTTAACCATTAGGCCAGAGTATGAGTCTAAGACATTAGCCATTAGGCCAGAGTAAGAGTTAAGACCTTAGCTATTAGGCCAGAGTAAGAGTTAAGACCCTAACCAGTGAGCCAGAGTATGAGTCTAAGACCTTAGCTATTAAGCCAGGGTAAGAGTTAGGACCTTAACCAGTAGGCCAGAGTAAGAGTTAAGACCTTAACCTGTAGGCCATAGTACGAGTCTAAGACCTTAGCTCTTAGACCAGAGTAAGAGTTAAGACCTTAGCTATGAAGCCAGAGTAAAACTTAAGACCTTAACCATTAGGCCAGAGTACGAGTCTAAGACCTTAGCTGTTAGGCCAGAGTAAGATTTAAGACCTTAGCTATTAGGCCAGAGTAAGAGTTAAGACCTTAACCAGTAGGCCAGAGTAAGAGTTAAGACCTTAACCAGTAGGCTAGAGTATGAGTCTAAGACCTTAGCTATTAGGCAGGAGTAAGAGTTAAGACCTTAGCTATTAGGCCAGAGTAAGAGTTAAGACCTTAACCAGTAGGCCATAGTACGAGTCTAAGACCTTTGCTATTAGGCCAGAGTAAGAGTTAAGACCTTAGCTATTAGGCCAGAGTAAGAGTTAAGACCTTAACCAGTAGGCCAGTGTAAGCGTTAAGACCTTAACCATTAGGCCAGAGTACGAGTCTAAGACCTTAGCTATTAGGCCAGAGTAAGAGTTAAGACATTAGCTATTAGGCCAGAGTAAAAGTTAAGACTTCAACCATTAGGCCAGAGTATGAGTCTAAGACCTTAGCTATTAGGCCAGAGTAAGAGTTAAGACCTTAACCATTAGGCCAGAGCACTAGTCAAAGACCTTAGCTATTAGGCCAGTGTACGAGTCTAAGACCTTAGCTTTTAGGCCAGAGTAAGAGTTAAGACCTTAACCATTAGGCCATAGTACGAGTCTAAGACCTTAGCTATTAGGCCAGAGTAAGAGTTAAGACCTTAGCTATTAGGCCAGAGTAGGAGTCTTAGACCTTAGCTATTAGGCCAGAGTAAGAGTTAAGACCTTAACCAGTAGGCCAGAGTACGAGTCTAAGACCTTAGCTATTAGGCCAGAGTAAGAGTTAAGACCTTAGCTATTAGGCCAGAGTAAGAGTTAAGACCTTAACCAGTAGGCCAGAGCACGAGTCGAAGACCTTAGCTATTAGGCCAGAGTACAAGTTTAAGACCTTAGCTATTAGGCCAGAGTAAGAGTTAAGACCTTAACCAGTAGGCCAGAGTACGAGTCTAAGACCTTAGCTATTAGGCCAGAGTAAGAGTTAAGACCTTAGCTATTAGGCCAGAGTAAAAGTTAAGACCTTAACCAGTAGGCTAGAGTATGAGTCTAAGACCTTAGCTATTAGGCAGGAGTAAGAGTTAAGACCTTAGCTATTAGGCCAGAGTAAAAGTTAAGACCTTAACCATTAGGCCAGAGTACGAGTCTAAGACCTTAGCTATTAGGCCAGAGTAAGAGTTAAGACCTTAACCATTAGGCCAGAGTATGAGTCTAAGACCTTAGCTATTAGGCCAGAGTACGAGTCTAAGACCTTAGCTATTAGGCCAGAGTAAGAGTTAAGACCTTAACCATTAGGCCAGAGTACGAGACTAAGACCTTAGCTATTAGGCAGGAGTAAGAGTTAAGACCTTAGCTATTAGGCCAGAGTAATAGTTAAGACCTTAACCAGTAGGCCATAGTACGAGTCTAAGACCTTAGCTATTAGGCCAGAGTAATAGTTAAAACCTTAGCTATTAGGCCAGATTACGAGTCTAAGACCTTTGCTATTAGGCCAGAGTAAGAGTTAAGACCTTAACCATTAGGCCATAGTACAAGTCTAAGACCTTAGCTATTAGGCCAGAGTAAGAGTTAAGACCTTAGTTATTAGGCCAGAGTAAGAGTTAAGACCTTAAACATTGGGCCAGAGTACGAGTCTAAGACCTTAGCTATTAGGCCAGAGTAAGAGTTAAGACCTTAACCAGTAGGCCAGAGTAAGAGTTAAGACCTTAACCATTAGGCCAGAGTACGAGTCTAAGACCTTAGCTATTAGGCCAGAGTAAGAGTTCAGACTTTAACCAGTAGGCCAGAGTAAGAGTTAAGATCTTAACCACTAGGCCATAGTACGAGTCTAAGACCTTAGCTATTAGGCCAGAGTAAGAGTTAAGACCTTAACCATTAGGCCGGAGTATGAGTCTAAGACCTTAGCCATTAGGCCAGAGTAAGAGTTAAGACCTTAGCTATTAGGCCAGAGTAAGAGTTAAGACCCTAACCAGTGAGCCAGAGTATGAGTCTAAGACCTTAGCTATTAAGCCAGAGTAAGAGTTAGGACCTTAACTTGTAGGCCATAGTACGAGTCTAAGACCTTAGCTCTTAGGCCAGAGTAAGAGTTAAGACCTTAGCTATGAAGCCAGAGTAAGACTTAAGACCGTAACCATTAGGCCAGAGTACGAGTCTAAGACCTTAGCTATTAGGCCAGAGTAAGATTTAAGACCTTAGCTATTAGGCCAGAGTAAGAGTTAAGACCTTAACCAGTAGGCCAGAGTAAGAGTTAAGACCTTAACCAGTAGGCTAGAGTATGAGTCTAAGACCTTAGCTATTAGGCAGGAGTAAGAGTTAAGACCTTAGCTATTAGGCCAGAGTAAGAGTTAAGACCTTAACCAGTAGGCCATAGTACGAGTCTAAGACCTTAGCTATTAGGCCGGAGTAAGAGTTAAGACCTTAGCTATTAGGCCAGATTACGAGTCTAAGACCTTTGCTATTAGGCCAGAGTAAGAGTTAAGACCTTAGCTATTAGGCCAGAGTAAGAGTTAAGACCTTAACCAGTAGGCCAGTGTAAGCGTTAAGACCTTAACCATTAGGCCAGAGTACGAGTCTAAGACCTTAGCTATTAGGCCAGAGTAAGAGTTAAGACCTTAGCTATTAGGCCAGAGTAAAAGTTAAGACTTCAACCATTAGGCCAGAGTACGAGTCTAAGACCTTAGCTATTAGGCCAGAGTAAGAGTTAAGACCTTAACCATTAGGCCAGAGCACTAGTCAAAGACCTTAGCTATTAGGCCAGTGTACGAGTCTAAGACCTTAGCTTTTAGGCCAGAGTAAGAGTTAAGACCTTAACCATTAGGCCGGAGTACGAGTCTAAGACCTTAGCTATTAGGCCAGAGTAAGAGTTAAGACCTTAGCTATTAGGCCAGAGTAAGAGTTAAGACCTTAACCATTAGGCCAGAGTACGAGTCTAAGACCTTATCTATTAGGACAGAGTAAGAGTTAAGACCTTAACCATTAGGCCAGAGTACGAGTCTAAGACCTTAGCTATTAGGCAGGAGTAAGAGATAAGACCTTAGCTATTAGGCCAGAGTAAGAGTTAAGACCTTAACCAGTAGGCCATAGTACGAGTCTAAGACCTTAGCTATTAGGCCAGAGTAAGAGTTAAGACCTTAGCTATTAGGCCAGATTACGAGTCTAAGACCTTTGCTATTAGGCCAGGGTAAGAGTTAAGACCTTAGCTATTAGGCCAGAGTAAGAGTTAAGACCTTAACCAGTAGGCCAGTGTAAGCATTAAGACCTTAACCATTAGGCCAGAGTACGAGTCTAAGACCTTAGCTATTAGGCCAGAGTAAGAGTTAAGACCTTAACCAGTAGGCCAGAGTAAGAGTTAAGACCTTAACCATTAGGCCATAGTACGAGTCTAAGACCTTAGCTATTAGGCCAGAGTAAGAGTTAAGACCTTAGCTTTTAGGCCAGAGTAGGAGTCTTAGACCTTAGCTATTAGGCCAGAGTAAGAGTTAAGACCTTAACCAGTAGGCCAGAGCACGAGTCTAAGACCTTAGCTATTAGGCCAGAGTAAGAGTTAAGACCTTAGCTAATAGGCCAGAGTAAGAGTTAAGACCTTAACCAGTAGGCCAGAGCACGAGTCGAAGACCTTAGCTATTAGGCCAGAGTACAAGTTTAAGACCTTAGCTATTAGGCCAGAGTAAGAGTTAAGACCTTAACCAGTAGGCCAGAGTAAGAGTTAAGACCTTAACCAGTAGGCCAGAGTACAAGTCTAAGACCTTAGCTATTAGGCCAGAGTAAGAGTTAAGACCTTAGGTATTAGGCCAGAGTAAGAGTTAAGACCTTAACCTGTAGGCCAGAGTACGAGTCTAAGACCTCAGCTATTAGGCCAGAGTAAGAGTTAAGACCTTAACCATTAGGCCAGAGTACTTGTCTAAGACCTTAGCTATTAGGCCAGATTACGAGTCTAAGACCTTTGCTTTTAGGCCAGAGTAGGAGTTAAGACCTTAACCATTAGGCCATAGTACAAGTCTAAGACCTTAGCTATTAGGCCAGAGTAAGAGTTAAGACCTTAGCTATTAGGCCAGAGTAAGAGTTAAGACCTTAACCAGTAGGCCAGAGTACGAATCTAAGACCTTAGATATTAGGCCAGAGTAATAGTTAAGACCTTAACCTGTAGGCCATAGTACGAGTCTAAGACCTTAGCTATTAGGCCAGAGTAAGAGTTAAGACCTTAGCTATTAGGCCAGAGTAAGAGTTAAGACCTTAAACATTGGGCCAGAGTACGAGTCTAAGACCTTAGCTAATAGGCCAGAGTAAGAGTTAAGACCTTAACCAGTAGGACAGAGTAAGAGTTAAGACCTTAGCTATTAGGCCAGAGTAAGAGTTAAGACCTTAACCAGTAGGCCAGAGTACGAGTCTAAGACCTTAGCTATTAGGCCAGAGTAAGAGTTAAGACCTTAACCAGTAGGCCAGAGTAAGTGTTAAGACCTTAACCATTAGGCCAGAGTACGTGTCTAAGACCTTAGCTATTAGGCCAGAGTAAGAAATAAGACCTTAGCTGTTAGGCCAGAGTAAGAGTTAAGACCTTAACCAGTAGGCCAGAGTACGAGTCTAAGACCTTAGCTATTAGGCCAGAGTAAGAGTTAAGACCTTAGCTATTAGGCCAGAGTAAAAGTTAAGACCTTAACCAGTAGGCTAGAGTATGAGTCTAAGACCTTAGCTATTAGGCCAGAGTAAGAGTTAAGACCTTAGCTATTAGGCCAGAGTAAGAGTTAAGACCTTAACCAGTAGGCCAGTGTAAGCGTTAAGACCTTAACCATTAGGCCAGAGTACGAGTCTAAGACCTTAGCTATTAGGCCAGAGTAAGAGTTAAGACCTTAGCTATTAGGCCAGAGTAAAAGTTAAGACTTCAACCATTAGGCCAGAGTACGAGTCTAAGACCTTAGCTATTAGGCCAGAGTAAGAGTTAAGACCTTAACCATTAGGCCAGAGCACTAGTCAAAGACCTTAGCTATTAGGCCAGTGTACGAGTCTAAGACCTTAGCTTTTAGGCCAGAGTAAGAGTTAAGACCTTAACCATTAGGCCGGAGTACGAGTCTAAGACCTTAGCTATTAGGCCAGAGTAAGAGTTAAGACCTTAGCTATTAGGCCAGAGTAAGAGTTAAGACCTTAACCATTAGGCCAGAGTACGAGTCTAAGACCTTATCTATTAGGACAGAGTAAGAGTTAAGACCTTAACCATTAGGCCAGAGTACGAGTCTAAGACCTTAGCTATTAGGCAGGAGTAAGAGATAAGACCTTAGCTATTAGGCCAGAGTAAGAGTTAAGACCTTAACCAGTAGGCCATAGTACGAGTCTAAGACCTTAGCTATTAGGCCAGAGTAAGAGTTAAGACCTTAGCTATTAGGCCAGATTACGAGTCTAAGACCTTTGCTATTAGGCCAGGGTAAGAGTTAAGACCTTAGCTATTAGGCCAGAGTAAGAGTTAAGACCTTAACCAGTAGGCCAGTGTAAGCATTAAGACCTTAACCATTAGGCCAGAGTACGAGTCTAAGACCTTAGCTATTAGGCCAGAGTAAGAGTTAAGACCTTAACCAGTAGGCCAGAGTAAGAGTTAAGACCTTAACCATTAGGCCATAGTACGAGTCTAAGACCTTAGCTATTAGGCCAGAGTAAGAGTTAAGACCTTAGCTTTTAGGCCAGAGTAGGAGTCTTAGACCTTAGCTATTAGGCCAGAGTAAGAGTTAAGACCTTAACCAGTAGGCCAGAGCACGAGTCTAAGACCTTAGCTATTAGGCCAGAGTAAGAGTTAAGACCTTAGCTAATAGGCCAGAGTAAGAGTTAAGACCTTAACCAGTAGGCCAGAGCACGAGTCGAAGACCTTAGCTATTAGGCCAGAGTACAAGTTTAAGACCTTAGCTATTAGGCCAGAGTAAGAGTTAAGACCTTAACCAGTAGGCCAGAGTAAGAGTTAAGACCTTAACCAGTAGGCCAGAGTACAAGTCTAAGACCTTAGCTATTAGGCCAGAGTAAGAGTTAAGACCTTAGGTATTAGGCCAGAGTAAGAGTTAAGACCTTAACCTGTAGGCCAGAGTACGAGTCTAAGACCTCAGCTATTAGGCCAGAGTAAGAGTTAAGACCTTAACCATTAGGCCAGAGTACTTGTCTAAGACCTTAGCTATTAGGCCAGATTACGAGTCTAAGACCTTTGCTTTTAGGCCAGAGTAGGAGTTAAGACCTTAACCATTAGGCCATAGTACAAGTCTAAGACCTTAGCTATTAGGCCAGAGTAAGAGTTAAGACCTTAGCTATTAGGCCAGAGTAAGAGTTAAGACCTTAACCAGTAGGCCAGAGTACGAATCTAAGACCTTAGATATTAGGCCAGAGTAAGAGTTAAGACCTTAACCTGTAGGCCATAGTACGAGTCTAAGACCTTAGCTATTAGGCCAGAGTAAGAGTTAAGACCTTAGCTATTAGGCCAGAGTAAGAGTTAAGACCTTAAACATTGGGCCAGAGTACGAGTCTAAGACCTTAGCTAATAGGCCAGAGTAAGAGTTAAGACCTTAACCAGTAGGACAGAGTAAGAGTTAAGACCTTAGCTATTAGGCCAGAGTAAGAGTTAAGACCTTAACCAGTAGGCCAGAGTACGAGTCTAAGACCTTAGCTATTAGGCCAGAGTAAGAGTTAAGACCTTAACCAGTAGGCCAGAGTAAGTGTTAAGACCTTAACCATTAGGCCAGAGTACGTGTCTAAGACCTTAGCTATTAGGCCAGAGTAAGAAATAAGACCTTAGCTGTTAGGCCAGAGTAAGAGTTAAGACCTTAACCAGTAGGCCAGAGTACGAGTCTAAGACCTTAGCTATTAGGCCAGAGTAAGAGTTAAGACCTTAGCTATTAGGCCAGAGTAAAAGTTAAGACCTTAACCAGTAGGCTAGAGTATGAGTCTAAGACCTTAGCTATTAGTCAGGAGTAAGAGTTAAGACCTTAGCTATTAGGCCAGAGTAAGAGTTAAGATCTTAACCAGTAGGCCATAGTACGAGTCTAAGACCTTAGCTATTAGGCCAGAGTAAGAGTTAAGACCTTAGCTATTAGGCCAAATTACGAGTCTAAGACCTTTGCAATTAGGCCAG
Organism: Triturus cristatus; assembly: GCF_964204655.1. Classification (NCBI taxonomy): domain Eukaryota; kingdom Metazoa; phylum Chordata; class Amphibia; order Caudata; family Salamandridae; genus Triturus; species Triturus cristatus. The sequence goes on along the minus strand of NC_140580.1, from coordinate 246,106,871 downwards.
AGTAAGAGTTAAGACCTTAGCTATTAGGCCAGAGTAAGAGTTAAGACCTTAACCAGTAGGCCAGTGTAAGCGTTAAGACCTTAACCATTAGGCCAGAGTACGAGTCTAAGACCTTAGCTATTAGGCCAGAGTAAGAGTTAAGACCTTAGCTATTAGGCCAGAGTAAAAGTTAAGACTTCAACCATTAGGCCAGAGTACGAGTCTAAGACCTTAGCTATTAGGCCAGAGTACGAGTCTAAGACCTTAGCTATTAGGCCAGAGTAAGAGTTAATACCTTAACCAGTAGCCCAGAGAAAAGGTTAAGACCTTAACCATTAGGCCAGAGTACGAGTCTAAGACCTTAGCTATTAGGCCAGAGTGCGAGTCTAAGACCTTAGCTATTAGGCCAGAGTAAGAGTTAAGACCTTAACCATTAGGCCAGAGTACGAGTCTAAGACCGTAGCTATTAGGCCAGAGTGCGAGTCTAAGACCTTAGCTATTAGGTCAGAGTAAGAGTTAAGACCTTAACCAGTAGGCCAGAGCAAGAGTTAAGACCTTAACCATTAGGCCATAGTACGAGTCTAAGACTTTAACTATTAGGCCAGAGTAAGAGTTAAGACCTTAACCATTAGGCCAGAGTACGAGTCTAAGACCGTAGCTATTAGGCCAGAGTAAGAGTTAAGACCTTAGCTATTAGGCCAGAGTAAGAGTTAAGACCTTAACCAGTAGGCCAGATTAAGAGTTAAGACATTAACCAGTAGGCTAGAGTTCGAGTCTAAGACCTTAGCTATTAGGCCAGAGTAAGAGTTTAAGACCTTCACCATTAGGCCAGAGTACGAGTCTAAGACCTTAGCTATTGGGCCAGAGTAAGAGTTAAGACCTTAGCTATTAGGCCAGAGCAAGAGTTAAGACCTTAGCTATTAGGCCAGAGTAAGAGTTAAGACCTTAACCAGTAGGCCAGAGTAAGAGTTAAGACCTTAACCAGTAGGCTAGAGTACGAGTCTAAGACCTTAGCTATTAGGCCAGAGTAAGAGTTAAGACCTTAGCTATTAGGCCAGAGTACGAGTCTAAGACCTTAGCTATTAGGCCAGAGTAAGAGTTAAGACCTTAACCAGTAGGCCAGAGTAAGAGTTAAGACCTTAGCTATTAGGCTAGAGTAAGAGTTAAGACCTTAACTATTAGACCAGAGTACAAGTCTAAGACCTTAGCTATTAGGCCAGAGTATGAGTCTAAGACCTTAGCTATTAGGCCAGAGTAAGAGTTAAGACCTTAACCAGTAGGCCAGAGTAAGAGTTAAGACTTTAACCAATAATCCAGAGTAGGAGTCTAAGACCTTAGCTATTAGGCCAGAGTAAGAGTTAAGACCTTAGCTATTAGGCCAGAGTAAAAGTTAAGACCTTAACCATTAGGCCAGAGTACGAGTCTAAGACCTTAGCTATTAGGCCAGAGTAAGAGTTAACACCTTAACCATTAGGTCAGAGTATGAGTCTAAGACCTTAGCTATTAGGCCAGAGTACGAGTCTAAGACCTTAGCTATTAGGCCAGAGTAAGAGTTAAGACCTTAACCATTAGGCCAGAGTACGAGACTAAGACCTTAGCTATTAGGCAGGAGTAAGAGTTAAGACCTTAGCTATTAGCCCAGAGTAATAGTTAAGACCTTAACCAGTAGGCCATAGTACGAGTCTCAGACCTTAGCTATTAGGCCAGAGTAATAGTTAAAACCTTAGCTATTAGGCCAGATTACGAGTCTAAGACCTTTGCTATTAGGCCAGAGTAAGAGTTAAGACCTTAACCATTAGGCCATAGTACAAGTCTAAGACCTTAGCTATTAGGCCAGAGTAAGAGTTAAGACCTTAGCTATTAGGCCAGAGTAAGAGTTAAGACCTTAAACATTGGGCCAGAGTACGAGTCTAAGACCTTAGCTATTAGGCCAGAGTAAGAGTTAAGACCTTAACCAGTAGGCCAGAGTAAGAGTTAAGACCTTAACCATTAGGCCAGAGTACGAGTCTAAGACCTTAGCTATTAGGCCAGAGTAAGAGTTCAGACTTTAACCAGTAGGCCAGAGTAAGAGTTAAGATCTTAACCACTAGGCCATAGTACGAGTCTAAGACCTTAGCTATTAGGCCAGAGTAAGAGTTAAGACCTTAACCATTAGGCCAGAGTATGAGTCTAAGACCTTAGCCATTAGGCCAGAGTAAGAGTTAAGACCTTAGCTATTAGGCCAGAGTAAGAGTTAAGACCCTAACCAGTGAGCCAGAGTATGAGTCTAAGACCTTAGCTATTAAGCCAGAGTAAGAGTTAGGACCTTAACCAGTAGGCCAGAGTAAGAGTTAAGACCTTAACCTGTAGGCCATAGTACGAGTCTAAGACCTTAGCTCTTAGGCCAGAGTAAGAGTTAAGACCTTAGCTATGAAGCCAGAGTAAGACTTAAGACCTTAACCATTAGGCCAGAGTACGAGTCTAAGACCTTAGCTATTAGGCCATAGTAAGATTTAAGACCTTAGCTATTAGGCCAGAGTAAGAGTTAAGACCTTAACCAGTAGGCCAGAGTAAGAGTTAAGACCTTAACCAGTAGGCTAGAGTATGAGTCTAAGACCTTAGCTATTAGGCAGGAGTAAGAGTTAAGACCTTAGCTATTAGGCCAGAGTAAGAGTGAAGACCTTAACCAGTAGGCCATAGTACGAGTCTAAGACCTTAGCTATTAGGCCAGAGTAAGAGTTAAGACCTTAGCTATTAGGCCAGATTACGAGTCTAAGACCTTTGCTATTAGGCCAGAGTAAGAGTTAAGACCTTAGCTATTAGGCCAGAGTAAGAGTTAAGACCTTAACCAGTAGGCCAGTGTAAGCGTTAAGACCTTAACCATTAGGCCAGAGTACGAGTCTAAGACCTTAGCTATTAGGCCAGAGTAAGAGTTAAGACCTTAGCTATTAGGCCAGAGTAAAAGTTAAGACATCAACCATTAGGCCAGAGTACGAGTCTAAGACCTTAGCTATTAGGCCAGAGTAAGAGTTAAGACCTGAACCATTAGGCCAGAGCACTAGTCAAAGACCTTAGCTATTAGGCCAGTGTACGAGTCTAAGACCTTAGCTTTTAGGCCAGAGTAAGAGTTAAGACCTTAACCATTAGGCCGGAGTACGAGTCTAAGACCTTAGCTATTAGGCCAGAGTAAGAGTTAAGACCTTACCTATCAGGCCAGAGTAAGAGTTAAGACCTTAACCATTAGGCCAGAGTACGAGTCTAAGACCTTATCTATTAGGACAGAGTAAGAGTTAAGACCTTAACCATTAGGCCAGAGTACGAGTCTAAGACCTTAGCTATTAGGCAGGAGTAAGAGTTAAGACCTTAGCTATTAGGCCAGAGTAAGAGTTAAGACCTTAACCAGTAGGCCATAGTACGAGTCTAAGACCTTAGCTATTAGGCCAGAGTAAGAGTTAAGACCTTAGCTATTAGGCCAGATTACGAGTCTAAGACCTTTGCTATTAGGCCAGAGTAAGAGTTAAGACCTTAGATATTAGGCCAGAGTAAGAGTTAAGACCTTAACCAGTAGGCCAGTGTAAGCATTAAGACCTTAACCATTAGGCCAGAGTACGAGTCTAAGACCTTAGCTATTAGGCCAGAGTAAGAGTTAAGACCTTAACCAGTAGGCCAGAGTAAGAGTTAAGACCTTAACCATTAGGCCATAGTACGAGTCTAAGACCTTAGCTATTAGGCCAGAGTAAGAGTTAAGACCTTAGCTATTAGGCCAGAGTAGGAGTCTTAGACCTTAGCTATTAGGCCAGAGTAAGAGTTAAGACCTTAACCAGTAGGCCAGAGTACGAGTCTAAGACCTTAGCTATTAGGCCAGAGTAAGAGTTAAGACCTTAGCTAATAGGCCAGAGTAAGAGTTAAGACCTTAACCACTAGGCCAGAGTAAGAGTTAAGACCTTAACCAGTAGGCCAGAGTACGAGTCTAAGACCTTAGCTATTAGGCCAGAGTAAGAGTTAAGACCTTAGGTATTAGGCCAGAGTAAGAGTTAAGACCTTAACCTGTAGGCCAGAGTACGAGTCTAAGACCTTAGCTATTAGGCCAGAGTAAGAGTTAAGACCTTAACCATTAGGCCAGAGTACTTGTCTAAGACCTTAGCTATTAGGCCAGATTACGAGTCTAAGACCTTTGCTTTTAGGCCAGAGTAGGAGTTAAGACCTTAACCATTAGGCCATAATACAAGTCTAAGACCTTAGCTATTAGGCCAGAGTAAGAGTTAAGACCTTAGCTATTAGGCCAGAGTAAGAGTTAAGACCTTAACCAGTAGGCCAGAGTACGAATCTAAGACCTTAGATATTAGGCCAGAGTAAGAGTTAAGACCTTAACCTGTAGGCCATAGTACGAGTCTAAGACCTTAGCTATTAGGCCAGAGTAAGAGTTAAGACCTTAGCTATTAGGCCAGAGTAAGAGTTAAGACCTTAAACATTGGGCCAGAATACGAGTCTAAGACCTTAGCTATTAGGCCAGAGTAAGAGTTAAGACCTTAACCAGTAGGACAGAGTAAGAGTTAAGACCTTAGCTATTAGGCCAGAGTAAGAGTTAAGACCTTAACCAGTAGGCCAGAGTATGAGTCTAAGACCTTAGCTATTAGGCCAGAGTAAGAGTTAAGACCTTAACCAGTAGGCCAGAGTAAGTGTTAAGACCTTAACTATTAGGCCAGAGTACGTGTCTAAGACCTTAGCTATTAGGCCAGAGTAAGAAATAAGACCTTAGCTGTTAGGCCAGAGTAAGAGTTAAGACCTTAACCAGTAGGCCAGAGTATGAGTCTAAGACCTTAGCTATTAGGCCAGAGTAAGAGTTAAGACCTTAGCTATTAGGCCAGAGTAAAAGTTAAGACCTTAACCAGTAGGCTAGAGTATGAGTCTAAGACCTTAGCTATTAGGCAGGAGTAAGAGTTAAGACCTTAGCTATTAGGCCAGAGTAAGAGTTAAGACCTTAACCAGTAGGCCATAGTACGAGTCTAAGACCTTAGCTATTAGGCCAGAGTAAGAGTTAAGACCTTAGCTATTAGGCCAAATTACGAGTCAAAGACCTTTGCTATTAGGCCAGAGTAAGAGTTAAGACCTTAGCTATTAGGCCAGAGTAAGAGTTAAGACCTTAACCAGTAGCCCAGAGAAAAAGTTAAGACCTTAACCATTAGGCCAGAGTACGAGTCTAAGACCTTAGCTATTAGGCCAGAGTGCGAGTCTAAGACCTTAGCTATTAGGCCAGAGTAAGAGTTAAGACCTTAACCATTAGGCCAGAGTACGTGTCTAAGACCGTAGCTATTAGGCCAGAGTGCGAGTCTAAGACCTTAGCTATTAGGTCAGAGTAAGAGTTAAGACCTTAACCAGTAGGCCAGAGCAAGAGTTAAGACCTTAACCATTAGGCCATAGTACGAGTCTAAGACTTTAACTATTAGGCCAGAGTAAGAGTTAAGACCTTAACCATTAGGCCAGAGTACGAGTCTAAGACCGTAGCTATTAGGCCAGAGTAAGAGTTAAGACCTTAGCTATTAGGCCAGAGTAAGAGTTAAGACCTTAACCAGTAGGCCAGAGTAAGAGTTAAGACCTTAACCAGTAGGCTAGAGTACGAGTCTAAGACCTTAGCTATTAGGCCAGAGTAAGAGTTTAGGACCTTCACCATTAGGCCAGAGTACGAGTCTAAGACCTTAGCTATTGGGCCAGAGTAAGAGTTAAGACCTTAGCTATTAGGCCAGAGCAAGAGTTAAGACCTTAGCTATTAGGCCAGAGTAAGAGTTAAGACCTTAACCAGTAGGCCAGAGTAAGAGTTAAGACCTTAACCAGTAGGCTAGAGTACGAGTCTAAGACCTTAGCTATTAGGCCAGAGTAAGAGTTAAGACCTTAGCTATTAGGCCAGAGTACGAGTCTAAGACCTTAGCTATTAGGCCAGAGTAAGAGTTAAGACCTTAACCAGTAGGCCAGAGTAAGAGTTAAGACCTTAGCTATTAGGCTAGAGTAAGAGTTAAGACCTTAACTATTAGACCAGAGTACGAGTCTAAGACCTTAGCTATTAGGCCAGAGTATGAGTCTAAGACCTTAGCTATTAGGCCAGAGTAAGAGTTAAGACCTTAACCAGTAGGCCAGAGTAAGGGTTAAGACTTTAACCAATAATCCAGAGTAGGAGTCTAAGACCTTAGCTATTAGGCCAGAGTAACAGTTAAGACCTTAGCTATTAGGCCAGAGTAAAAGTGAAGACCTTAACCATTAGGCCAGAGTACGAGTCTAAGACCTTAGCTATTAGGCCAGAGTAAGAGTTAAGACCTTAACCATTAGGCCAGAGTATGAGTATAAGACCTTAGCTATTAGGCCAGAGTACGAGTCTAAGACCTTAGCTATTAGGCCAGAGTAAGAGTTAAGACCTTAACCATTAGGCCAGAGTACGAGACTAAGACCTTAGCTATTAGGCAGGAGTAAGAGTTAAGACCTTAGCTATTAGGCCAGAGTAATAGTTACGACCTTAACCAGTGGGCCATAGTACGAGTCTAAGACCTTAGCTATTAGGCCAGAGTAATAGTTAAAACCTTAGCTATTAGGCCAGATTACGAGTCTAAGACCTTTGCTATTAGGCCAGAGTAAGAGTTAAGACCTTAACCATTAGGCCATAGTACAAGTCTAAGACCTTAGCTATTAGGCCAGAGTAAGAGTTAAGACCTTAGCTATTAGGCCAGAGTAAGAGTTAAGACCTTAAACATTGGGCCAGAGTACGAGTCTAAGACCTTAGCTATTAGGCCAGAGTAAGAGTTAAGACCTTAACCAGTAGGCCAGAGTAAGAGTTAAGACCTTAACCATTAGGCCAGAGTACGAGTCTAAGACCTTAGCTATTAGGCCAGAGTAAGAGTTCAGACTTTAACCAGTAGGCCAGAGTAAGAGTTAAGATCTTAACCACTAGGCCATAGTACGAGTCTAAGACCTTAGCTATTAGGCCAGAGTAAGAGTTAAGACCTTAACCATTAGGCCAGAGTATGAGTCTAAGACCTTAGCCATTAGGCCAGAGTAAGAGTTAAGACCTTAGCTATTAGGCCAGAGTAAGAGTTAAGACCCTAACCAGTGAGCCAGAGTATGAGTCTAAGACCTTAGCTATTAAGCCAGGGTAAGAGTTAGGACCTTAACCAGTAGGCCAGAGTAAGAGTTAAGACCTTAACCTGTAGGCCATAGTACGAGTCTAAGACCTTAGCTCTTAGGCCAGTGTAAGAGTTAAGACCTTAGCTATGAAGCCAGAGTAAGACTTAAGACCTTAACCATTAGGCCAGAGTACGAGTCTAAGACCTTAGCTGTTAGGCCAGAGTAAGATTTAAGACCTTAGCTATTAGGCCAGAGTAAGAGTTAAGACCTTAACCAGTAGGCCAGAGTAAGAGTTAAGACCTTAACCAGTAGGCTAGAGTATGAGTCTAAGACCTTAGCTATTAGGCAGGAGTAAGAGTTAAGACCTTAAACATTGGGCCAGAGTACGAGTCTAAGACCTTAGCTATTAGGCCAGAGTAAGAGTTAAGACCTTAACCAGTAGGCCAGAGTAAGAGTTAAGACCTTAACCATTAGGCCAGAGTACGAGTCTAAGACCTTAGCTATTAGGCCAGAGTAAGAGTTCAGACTTTAACCAGTAGGCCAGAGTAAGAGTTAAGATCTTAACCACTAGGCCATAGTACGAGTCTAAGACCTTAGCTATTAGGCCAGAGTAAGAGTTAAGACCTTAACCATTAGGCCAGAGTATGAGTCTAAGACCTTAGCCATTAGGCCAGAGTAAGAGTTAAGACCTTAGCTATTAGGCCAGAGTAAGAGTTAAGACCCTAACCAGTGAGCCAGAGTATGAGTCTAAGACCTTAGCTATTAAGCCAGAGTAAGAGTTAGGACCTTAACCAGTAGGCCAGAGTAAGAGTTAAGACCTTAACCTGTAGGCCATAGTACGAGTCTAAGACCTTAGCTCTTAGGCCAGAGTAAGAGTTAAGACCTTAGCTATGAAGCCAGAGTAAGACTTAAGACCTTAACCATTAGGCCAGAGTACGAGTCTAAGACCTTAGCTATTAGGCCATAGTAAGATTTAAGACCTTAGCTATTAGGCCAGAGTAAGAGTTAAGACCTTAACCAGTAGGCCAGAGTAAGAGTTAAGCCCTTAACCAGTAGGCTAGAGTATGAGTCTAAGACCTTAGCTATTAGGCAGGAGTAAGAGTTAAGACCTTAGCTATTAGGCCAGAGTAAGAGTTAAGACCTTAACCAGTAGGCCATAGTACGAGTCTAAGACCTTAGCTATTAGGCCAGAGTAAGAGTTAAGACCTTAGCTATTAGGCCAGATTACGAGTCTAAGACCTTTGCTATTAGGCCAGAGTAAGAGTTAAGACCTTAGCTATTAGGCCAGAGTAAGAGTTAAGACCTTAACCAGTAGGCCAGTGTAAGCGTTAAGACCTTAACCATTAGGCCAGAGTACGAGTCTAAGACCTTAGCTATTAGGCCAGAGTAAGAGTTAAGACCTTAGCTATTAGGCCAGAGTAAAAGTTAAGACATCAACCATTAGGCCAGAGTACGAGTCTAAGACCTTAGCTATTAGGCCAGAGTAAGAGTTAAGACCTGAACCATTAGGCCAGAGCACTAGTCAAAGACCTTAGCTATTAGGCCAGTGTACAAGTCTAAGACCTTAGCTTTTAGGCCAGAGTAAGAGTTAAGACCTTAACCATTAGGCCGGAGTACGAGTCTAAGACCTTAGCTATTAGGCCAGAGTAAGAGTTAAGACCTTAGCTATCAGGCCAGAGTAAGAGTTAAGACCTTAACCATTAGGCCAGAGTACGAGTCTAAGACCTTATCTATTAGGACAGAGTAAGAGTTAAGACCTTAACCATTAGGCCAGAGTACGAGTCTAAGACCTTAGCTATTAGGCAGGAGTAAGAGTTAAGACCTTAGCTATTAGGCCAGAGTAAGAGTTAAGACCTTAACCAGTAGGCCATAGTACGAGTCTAAGACCTTAGCTATTAGGCCAGAGTAAGAGTTAAGACCTTAGCTATTAGGCCAGATTACGAGTCTAAGACCTTTGCTATTAGGCCAGAGTAAGAGTTAAGACCTTAGCTATTAGGCCAGAGTAAGAGTTAAGACCTTAACCAGTAGGCCAGTGTAAGCATTAAGACCTTAACCATTAGGCCAGAGTGCGAGTCTAAGACCTTAGCTATTAGGCCAGAGTAAGAGTTAAGACCTTAACCAGTAGGCCAGAGTAAGAGTTAAGACCTTAACCATTAGGCCATAGTACGAGTCTAAGACCTTAGCTATTAGGCCAGAGTAAGAGTTAAGACCTTAGCTATTAGGCCAGAGTAGGAGTCTTAGACCTTAGCTATTAGGCCAGAGTAAGAGTTAAGACCTTAACCAGTAGGCCAGAGTACGAGTCTAAGACCTTAGCTATTAGGCCAGAGTAAGAGTTAAGACCTTAGCTAATAGGCCAGAGTAAGAGTTAAGACCTTAACCAGTAGGCCAGAGTAAGAGTTAAGACCTTAACCAGTAGGCCAGAGTACGAGTCTAAGACCTTAGCTATTAGGCCAGAGTAAGAGTTAAGACCTTAGGTATTAGGCCAGAGTAAGAGTTAAGACCTTAATCTGTAGGCCAGAGTACGAGTCTAAGACCTTAGCTATTAGGCCAGAGTAAGAGTTAAGACCTTAACCATTAGGCCAGAGTACTTGTCTAAGACCTTAGCTATTAGGCCAGAGTAAGAGTTAAGACCTTAGCTATTAGGCCAGAGTAAGAGTTAAGACCTTAACCAGTAGGCCAGAGTACGAATCTAAGACCTTAGATATTAGGCCAGAGTAAGAGTTAAGACCTTAACCTGTAGGCCATAGTACGAGTCTAAGACCTTAGCTATTAGGCCAGAGTAAGAGTTAAGACCTTAGCTATTAGGCCAGAGTAAGAGTTAAGACCTTAAACATTGGGCCAGAATACGAGTCTAAGACCTTAGCTATTAGGCCAGAGTAAGAGTTAAGACCTTAACCAGTAGGACAGAGTAAGAGTTAAGACCTTAGCTATTAGGCCAGAGTAAGAGTTAAGACCTTAACCAGTAGGCCAGAGTACGAGTCTAAGACCTTAGCTATTAGGCCAGAGTAAGAGTTAAGACCTTAACCAGTAGGCCAGAGTAAGTGTTAAGACCTTAACCATTAGGCCAGAGTACGTGTCTAAGACCTTAGCTATTAGGCCAGAGTAAGAAATAAGACCTTAGCTGTTAGGCCAGAGTAAGAGTTAAGACCTTAACCAGTAGGCCAGAGTATGAGTCTAAGACCTTAGCTATTAGGCCAGAGTAAGAGTTAAGACCTTAGCTATTAGGCCAGAGTAAAAGTTAAGACCTTAACCAGTAGGCTAGAGTATGAGTCTAAGACCTTAGCTATTAGGCAGGAGTAAGAGTTAAGACCTTAGCTATTAGGCCAGAGTAAGAGTTAAGACCTTAACCAGTAGGCCATAGTACGAGTCTAAGACATTAGCTATTAGGCCAGAGTAAGAGTTAAGACCTTAGCTATTAGGCCAAATTACGAGTCAAAGACCTTTGCTATTAGGCCAGAGTAAGAGTTAAGACCTTAGCTATTAGGCCAGAGTAAGAGTTAAGACCTTAACCAGTAGCCCAGAAAAAAAGTTAAGACCTTAACCATTAGGCCAGAGTACGAGTCTAAGACCTTAGCTATTAGGCCAGAGTGTGAGTCTAAGACCTTAGCTATTAGGCCAGAGTAAGAGTTAAGACCTTAACCATTAGGCCAGAGTACGTGTCTAAGACCGTAGCTATTAGGCCAGAGTGCGAGTCTAAGACCTAAGCTATTAGGTCAGAGTAAGAGTTAAGACCTTAACCAGTAGGCCAGAGCAAGAGTTAAGACCTTAACCATTAGGCCATAGTACGAGTCTAAGACTTTAACTATTAGGCCAGAGTAAGAGTTAAGACCTTAACCATTAGGCCAGAGTACGAGTCTAAGACCGTAGCTATTAGGCCAGAGTAAGAGTTAAGACCTTAGCTATTAGGCCAGAGTAAGAGTTAAGACCTTAACCAGTAGGCCAGAGTAAGAGTTAAGACCTTAACCAGTAGGCTAGAGTACAAGTCTAAGACCTTAGCTATTAGGCCAGAGTAAGAGTTTAGGACCTTCACCATTAGGCCAGAGTACGAGTCTAAGACCTTAGCTATTGGGCCAGAGTAAGAGTTAAGACCTTAGCTATTAGGCCAGAGCAAGAGTTAAGACCTTAGCTATTAGGCCAGAGTAAGAGTTAAGACCTTAACCAGTAGGCCAGAGTAAGAGTTAAGACCTTAACCAGTAGGCTAGAGTACGAGTCTAAGACCTTAGCTATTAGGCCAGAGTAAGAGTTAAGACCTTAGCTATTAGGCCAGAGTACGAGTCTAAGACCTTAGCTATTAGGCAAGAGTAAGAGTTAAGACCTTAACCAGTAGGCCAGAGTAAGAGTTAAGACCTTAGCTATTAGGCTAGAGTAAGAGTTAAGACCTTAACTATTAGACCAGAGTACGAGTCTAAGACCTTAGCTATTAGGCCAGAGTATGAGTCTAAGACCTTAGCTATTAGGCCAGAGTAAGAGTTAAGACCTTAACCAGTAGGCCAGAGTAAGAGTTAAGACTTTAACCAATAATCCAGAGTAGGAGTCTAAGACCTTAGCTATTAGGCCAGAGTAACAGTTAAGACCTTAGCTATTAGGCCAGAGTAAAAGTGAAGACCTTAACCATTAGGCCAGAGTATGAGTCTAAGACCTTAGCTATTAGGCCAGAGTACGAGTCTAAGACCTTAGCTATTAGGCCAGAGTAAGAGTTAAGACCTTAACCATTAGGCCAGAGTACGAGACTAAGACCTTAGCTATTAGGCAGGAGTAAGAGTTAAGACCTTAGCTATTAGGCCAGAGTAATAGTTACGACCTTAACCAGTGGGCCATAGTACGAGTCTAAGACCTTAGCTATTAGGCCAGAGTAATAGTTAAAACCTTAGCTATTAGGCCAAATTACGAGTCTAAGACCTTTGCTATTAGGCCAGAGTAAGAGTTAAGACCTTAACCATTAGGCCATAGTACAAGTCTAAGACCTTAGCTATTAGGCCAGAGTAAGAGTTAAGACCTTAGCTATTAGGCCAGAGTAAGAGTTAAGACCTTAAACATTGGGCCAGAGTACGAGTCTAAGACCTTAGCTATTAGGCCAGAGTAAGAGTTAAGACCTTAACCAGTAGGCCAGAGTAAGAGTTAAGACCTTAACCATTAGGCCAGAGTACGAGTCTAAGACCTTAGCTATTAGGCCAGAGTAAGAGTTCAGACTTTAACCAGTAGGCCAGAGTAAGAGTTAAGATCTTAACCACCAGGCCATAGTACGAGTCTAAGACCTTAGCTATTAGGCCAGAGTAAGAGTTAAGACCTTAACCATTAGGCCAGAGTATGAGTCTAAGACCTTAGCCATTAGGCCAGAGTAAGAGTTAAGACCTTAGCTATTAGGCCAGAGTAAGAGTTAAGACCCTAACCAGTGAGCCAGAGTATGAGTCTAAGACCTTAGCTATTAAGCCAGGGTAAGAGTTAGGACCTTAACCAGTAGGCCAGAGTAAGAGTTAAGACCTTAACCTGTAGGCCATAGTACGAGTCTAAGACCTTAGCTCTTAGGCCAGAGTAAGAGTTAAGACCTTAGCTATGAAGCCAGAGTAAGACTTAAGACCTTAACCATTAGGCCAGAGTACGAGTCTAAGACCTTAGCTGTTAGGCCAGAGTAAGATTTAAGACCTTAGCTATTAGGCCAGAGTAAGAGTTAAGACCTTAACCAGTAGGCCAGAGTAAGAGTTAAGACCTTAACCAGTAGGCTAGAGTATGAGTCTAAGACCTTAGCTATTAGGCAGGAGTAAGAGTTAAGACCTTAGCTATTAGGCCAGAGTAAGAGTTAAGACCTTAACCAGTAGGCCATAGTACGAGTCTAAGACCTTTGCAATTAGGCCAGAGTAAGAGTTAAGACCTTAGCTATTAGGCCAGAGTAAGAGTTAAGACCTTAACCAGTAGGCCAGTGTAAGCGTTAAGACCTTAACCATTAGGCCAGAGTACGTGTCTAAGACCTTAGCTATTAGGCCAGAGTGCGAGTCTAAGACCTTAGCTATTAGGCCAGAGTAAGAGTTAAGACCTTAACCATTAGGCCAGAGTACGTGTCTAAGACCGTAGCTATTAGGCCAGAGTGCGAGTCTAAGACCTTAGCTATTAGGTCAGAGTAAGAGTTAAGACCTTAACCAGTAGGCCAGAGCAAGAGTTAAGACCTTAACCATTAGGCCATAGTACGAGTCTAAGACTTTAACTATTAGGCCAGAGTAAGAGTTAAGACCTTAACCATTAGGCCAGAGTACGAGTCTAAGACCGTAGCTATTAGGCCAGAGTAAGAGTTAAGACCTTAGCTATTAGGCCAGAGTAAGAGTTAAGACCTTAACCAGTAGGCCAGAGTAAGAGTTAAGACCTTAACCAGTAGGCTAGAGTACGAGTCTAAGACCTTAGCTATTAGGCCAGAGTAAGAGTTTAGGACCTTCACCATTAGGCCAGAGTACGAGTCTAAGACCTTAGCTATTGGGCCAGAGTAAGAGTTAAGACCTTAGCTATTAGGCCAGAGCAAGAGTTAAGACCTTAGCTATTAGGCCAGAGTAAGAGTTAAGACCTTAACCAGTAGGCCAGAGTAAGAGTTAAGACCTTAACCAGTAGGCTAGAGTACGAGTCTAAGACCTTAGCTATTAGGCCAGAGTAAGAGTTAAGACCTTAGCTATTAGGCCAGAGTACGAGTCTAAGACCTTAGCTATTAGGCCAGAGTAAGAGTTAAGACCTTAACCAGTAGGCCAGAGTAAGAGTTAAGACCTTAGCTATTAGGCTAGAGTAAGAGTTAAGACCTTAACTATTAGACCAGAGTACGAGTCTAAGACCTTAGCTATTAGGCCAGAGTATGAGTCTAAGACCTTAGCTATTAGGCCAGAGTAAGAGTTAAGACCTTAACCAGTAGGCCAGAGTAAGGGTTAAGACTTTAACCAATAATCCAGAGTAGGAGTCTAAGACCTTAGCTATTAGGCCAGAGTAACAGTTAAGACCTTAGCTATTAGGCCAGAGTAAAAGTGAAGACCTTAACCATTAGGCCAGAGTACGAGTCTAAGACCTTAGCTATTAGGCCAGAGTAAGAGTTAAGACCTTAACCATTAGGCCAGAGTATGAGTATAAGACCTTAGCTATTAGGCCAGAGTACGAGTCTAAGACCTTAGCTATTAGGCCAGAGTAAGAGTTAAGACCTTAACCATTAGGCCAGAGTACGAGACTAAGACCTTAGCTATTAGGCAGGAGTAAGAGTTAAGACCTTAGCTATTAGGCCAGAGTAATAGTTACGACCTTAACCAGTGGGCCATAGTACGAGTCTAAGACCTTAGCTATTAGGCCAGAGTAATAGTTAAAACCTTAGCTATTAGGCCAGATTACGAGTCTAAGACCTTTGCTATTAGGCCAGAGTAAGAGTTAAGACCTTAACCATTAGGCCATAGTACAAGTCTAAGACCTTAGCTATTAGGCCAGAGTAAGAGTTAAGACCTTAGCTATTAGGCCAGAGTAAGAGTTAAGACCTTAAACATTGGGCCAGAGTACGAGTCTAAGACCTTAGCTATTAGGCCAGAGTAAGAGTTAAGACCTTAACCAGTAGGCCAGAGTAAGAGTTAAGACCTTAACCATTAGGCCAGAGTACGAGTCTAAGACCTTAGCTATTAGGCCAGAGTAAGAGTTCAGACTTTAACCAGTAGGCCAGAGTAAGAGTTAAGATCTTAACCACTAGGCCATAGTACGAGTCTAAGACCTTAGCTATTAGGCCAGAGTAAGAGTTAAGACCTTAACCATTAGGCCAGAGTATGAGTCTAAGACCTTAGCCATTAGGCCAGAGTAAGAGTTAAGACCTTAGCTATTAGGCCAGAGTAAGAGTTAAGACCCTAACCAGTGAGCCAGAGTATGAGTCTAAGACCTTAGCTATTAAGCCAGGGTAAGAGTTAGGACCTTAACCAGTAGGCCAGAGTAAGAGTTAAGACCTTAACCTGTAGGCCATAGTACGAGTCTAAGACCTTAGCTCTTAGGCCAGTGTAAGAGTTAAGACCTTAGCTATGAAGCCAGAGTAAGACTTAAGACCTTAACCATTAGGCCAGAGTACGAGTCTAAGACCTTAGCTGTTAGGCCAGAGTAAGATTTAAGACCTTAGCTATTAGGCCAGAGTAAGAGTTAAGACCTTAACCAGTAGGCCAGAGTAAGAGTTAAGACCTTAACCAGTAGGCTAGAGTATGAGTCTAAGACCTTAGCTATTAGGCAGGAGTAAGAGTTAAGACCTTAAACATTGGGCCAGAGTACGAGTCTAAGACCTTAGCTATTAGGCCAGAGTAAGAGTTAAGACCTTAACCAGTAGGCCAGAGTAAGAGTTAAGACCTTAACCATTAGGCCAGAGTACGAGTCTAAGACCTTAGCTATTAGGCCAGAGTAAGAGTTCAGACTTTAACCAGTAGGCCAGAGTAAGAGTTAAGATCTTAACCACTAGGCCATAGTACGAGTCTAAGACCTTAGCTATTAGGCCAGAGTAAGAGTTAAGACCTTAACCATTAGGCCAGAGTATGAGTCTAAGACCTTAGCCATTAGGCCAGAGTAAGAGTTAAGACCTTAGCTATTAGGCCAGAGTAAGAGTTAAGACCCTAACCAGTGAGCCAGAGTATGAGTCTAAGACCTTAGCTATTAAGCCAGAGTAAGAGTTAGGACCTTAACCAGTAGGCCAGAGTAAGAGTTAAGACCTTAACCTGTAGGCCATAGTACGAGTCTAAGACCTTAGCTCTTAGGCCAGAGTAAGAGTTAAGACCTTAGCTATGAAGCCAGAGTAAGACTTAAGACCTTAACCATTAGGCCAGAGTACGAGTCTAAGACCTTAGCTATTAGGCCATAGTAAGATTTAAGACCTTAGCTATTAGGCCAGAGTAAGAGTTAAGACCTTAACCAGTAGGCCAGAGTAAGAGTTAAGCCCTTAACCAGTAGGCTAGAGTATGAGTCTAAGACCTTAGCTATTAGGCAGGAGTAAGAGTTAAGACCTTAGCTATTAGGCCAGAGTAAGAGTTAAGACCTTAACCAGTAGGCCATAGTACGAGTCTAAGACCTTAGCTATTAGGCCAGAGTAAGAGTTAAGACCTTAGCTATTAGGCCAGATTACGAGTCTAAGACCTTTGCTATTAGGCCAGAGTAAGAGTTAAGACCTTAGCTATTAGGCCAGAGTAAGAGTTAAGACCTTAACCAGTAGGCCAGTGTAAGCGTTAAGACCTTAACCATTAGGCCAGAGTACGAGTCTAAGACCTTAGCTATTAGGCCAGAGTAAGAGTTAAGACCTTAGCTATTAGGCCAGAGTAAAAGTTAAGACATCAACCATTAGGCCAGAGTACGAGTCTAAGACCTTAGCTATTAGGCCAGAGTAAGAGTTAAGACCTGAACCATTAGGCCAGAGCACTAGTCAAAGACCTTAGCTATTAGGCCAGTGTACAAGTCTAAGACCTTAGCTTTTAGGCCAGAGTAAGAGTTAAGACCTTAACCATTAGGCCGGAGTACGAGTCTAAGACCTTAGCTATTAGGCCAGAGTAAGAGTTAAGACCTTAGCTATCAGGCCAGAGTAAGAGTTAAGACCTTAACCATTAGGCCAGAGTACGAGTCTAAGACCTTATCTATTAGGACAGAGTAAGAGTTAAGACCTTAACCATTAGGCCAGAGTACGAGTCTAAGACCTTAGCTATTAGGCAGGAGTAAGAGTTAAGACCTTAGCTATTAGGCCAGAGTAAGAGTTAAGACCTTAACCAGTAGGCCATAGTACGAGTCTAAGACCTTAGCTATTAGGCCAGAGTAAGAGTTAAGACCTTAGCTATTAGGCCAGATTACGAGTCTAAGACCTTTGCTATTAGGCCAGAGTAAGAGTTAAGACCTTAGCTATTAGGCCAGAGTAAGAGTTAAGACCTTAACCAGTAGGCCAGTGTAAGCATTAAGACCTTAACCATTAGGCCAGAGTGCGAGTCTAAGACCTTAGCTATTAGGCCAGAGTAAGAGTTAAGACCTTAACCAGTAGGCCAGAGTAAGAGTTAAGACCTTAACCATTAGGCCATAGTACGAGTCTAAGACCTTAGCTATTAGGCCAGAGTAAGAGTTAAGACCTTAGCTATTAGGCCAGAGTAGGAGTCTTAGACCTTAGCTATTAGGCCAGAGTAAGAGTTAAGACCTTAACCAGTAGGCCAGAGTACGAGTCTAAGACCTTAGCTATTAGGCCAGAGTAAGAGTTAAGACCTTAGCTAATAGGCCAGAGTAAGAGTTAAGACCTTAACCAGTAGGCCAGAGTAAGAGTTAAGACCTTAACCAGTAGGCCAGAGTACGAGTCTAAGACCTTAGCTATTAGGCCAGAGTAAGAGTTAAGACCTTAGGTATTAGGCCAGAGTAAGAGTTAAGACCTTAATCTGTAGGCCAGAGTACGAGTCTAAGACCTTAGCTATTAGGCCAGAGTAAGAGTTAAGACCTTAACCATTAGGCCAGAGTACTTGTCTAAGACCTTAGCTATTAGGCCAGAGTAAGAGTTAAGACCTTAGCTATTAGGCCAGAGTAAGAGTTAAGACCTTAACCAGTAGGCCAGAGTACGAATCTAAGACCTTAGATATTAGGCCAGAGTAAGAGTTAAGACCTTAACCTGTAGGCCATAGTACGAGTCTAAGACCTTAGCTATTAGGCCAGAGTAAGAGTTAAGACCTTAGCTATTAGGCCAGAGTAAGAGTTAAGACCTTAAACATTGGGCCAGAATACGAGTCTAAGACCTTAGCTATTAGGCCAGAGTAAGAGTTAAGACCTTAACCAGTAGGACAGAGTAAGAGTTAAGACCTTAGCTATTAGGCCAGAGTAAGAGTTAAGACCTTAACCAGTAGGCCAGAGTACGAGTCTAAGACCTTAGCTATTAGGCCAGAGTAAGAGTTAAGACCTTAACCAGTAGGCCAGAGTAAGTGTTAAGACCTTAACCATTAGGCCAGAGTACGTGTCTAAGACCTTAGCTATTAGGCCAGAGTAAGAAATAAGACCTTAGCTGTTAGGCCAGAGTAAGAGTTAAGACCTTAACCAGTAGGCCAGAGTATGAGTCTAAGACCTTAGCTATTAGGCCAGAGTAAGAGTTAAGACCTTAGCTATTAGGCCAGAGTAAAAGTTAAGACCTTAACCAGTAGGCTAGAGTATGAGTCTAAGACCTTAGCTATTAGGCAGGAGTAAGAGTTAAGACCTTAGCTATTAGGCCAGAGTAAGAGTTAAGACCTTAACCAGTAGGCCATAGTACGAGTCTAAGACATTAGCTATTAGGCCAGAGTAAGAGTTAAGACCTTAGCTATTAGGCCAAATTACGAGTCAAAGACCTTTGCTATTAGGCCAGAGTAAGAGTTAAGACCTTAGCTATTAGGCCAGAGTAAGAGTTAAGACCTTAACCAGTAGCCCAGAAAAAAAGTTAAGACCTTAACCATTAGGCCAGAGTACGAGTCTAAGACCTTAGCTATTAGGCCAGAGTGTGAGTCTAAGACCTTAGCTATTAGGCCAGAGTAAGAGTTAAGACCTTAACCATTAGGCCAGAGTACGTGTCTAAGACCGTAGCTATTAGGCCAGAGTGCGAGTCTAAGACCTAAGCTATTAGGTCAGAGTAAGAGTTAAGACCTTAACCAGTAGGCCAGAGCAAGAGTTAAGACCTTAACCATTAGGCCATAGTACGAGTCTAAGACTTTAACTATTAGGCCAGAGTAAGAGTTAAGACCTTAACCATTAGGCCAGAGTACGAGTCTAAGACCGTAGCTATTAGGCCAGAGTAAGAGTTAAGACCTTAGCTATTAGGCCAGAGTAAGAGTTAAGACCTTAACCAGTAGGCCAGAGTAAGAGTTAAGACCTTAACCAGTAGGCTAGAGTACAAGTCTAAGACCTTAGCTATTAGGCCAGAGTAAGAGTTTAGGACCTTCACCATTAGGCCAGAGTACGAGTCTAAGACCTTAGCTATTGGGCCAGAGTAAGAGTTAAGACCTTAGCTATTAGGCCAGAGCAAGAGTTAAGACCTTAGCTATTAGGCCAGAGTAAGAGTTAAGACCTTAACCAGTAGGCCAGAGTAAGAGTTAAGACCTTAACCAGTAGGCTAGAGTACGAGTCTAAGACCTTAGCTATTAGGCCAGAGTAAGAGTTAAGACCTTAGCTATTAGGCCAGAGTACGAGTCTAAGACCTTAGCTATTAGGCAAGAGTAAGAGTTAAGACCTTAACCAGTAGGCCAGAGTAAGAGTTAAGACCTTAGCTATTAGGCTAGAGTAAGAGTTAAGACCTTAACTATTAGACCAGAGTACGAGTCTAAGACCTTAGCTATTAGGCCAGAGTATGAGTCTAAGACCTTAGCTATTAGGCCAGAGTAAGAGTTAAGACCTTAACCAGTAGGCCAGAGTAAGAGTTAAGACTTTAACCAATAATCCAGAGTAGGAGTCTAAGACCTTAGCTATTAGGCCAGAGTAACAGTTAAGACCTTAGCTATTAGGCCAGAGTAAAAGTGAAGACCTTAACCATTAGGCCGGAGTATGAGTCTAAGACCTTAGCTATTAGGCCAGAGTACGAGTCTAAGACCTTAGCTATTAGGCCAGAGTAAGAGTTAAGACCTTAACCATTAGGCCAGAGTACGAGACTAAGACCTTAGCTATTAGGCAGGAGTAAGAGTTAAGACCTTAGCTATTAGGCCAGAGTAATAGTTACGACCTTAACCAGTGGGCCATAGTACGAGTCTAAGACCTTAGCTATTAGGCCAGAGTAATAGTTAAAACCTTAGCTATTAGGCCAAATTACGAGTCTAAGACCTTTGCTATTAGGCCAGAGTAAGAGTTAAGACCTTAACCATTAGGCCATAGTACAAGTCTAAGACCTTAGCTATTAGGCCAGAGTAAGAGTTAAGACCTTAGCTATTAGGCCAGAGTAAGAGTTAAGACCTTAAACATTGGGCCAGAGTACGAGTCTAAGACCTTAGCTATTAGGCCAGAGTAAGAGTTAAGACCTTAACCAGTAGGCCAGAGTAAGAGTTAAGACCTTAACCATTAGGCCAGAGTACGAGTCTAAGACCTTAGCTATTAGGCCAGAGTAAGAGTTCAGACTTTAACCAGTAGGCCAGAGTAAGAGTTAAGATCTTAACCACCAGGCCATAGTACGAGTCTAAGACCTTAGCTATTAGGCCAGAGTAAGAGTTAAGACCTTAACCATTAGGCCAGAGTATGAGTCTAAGACCTTAGCCATTAGGCCAGAGTAAGAGTTAAGACCTTAGCTATTAGGCCAGAGTAAGAGTTAAGACCCTAACCAGTGAGCCAGAGTATGAGTCTAAGACCTTAGCTATTAAGCCAGGGTAAGAGTTAGGACCTTAACCAGTAGGCCAGAGTAAGAGTTAAGACCTTAACCTGTAGGCCATAGTACGAGTCTAAGACCTTAGCTCTTAGGCCAGAGTAAGAGTTAAGACCTTAGCTATGAAGCCAGAGTAAGACTTAAGACCTTAACCATTAGGCCAGAGTACGAGTCTAAGACCTTAGCTGTTAGGCCAGAGTAAGATTTAAGACCTTAGCTATTAGGCCAGAGTAAGAGTTAAGACCTTAACCAGTAGGCCAGAGTAAGAGTTAAGACCTTAACCAGTAGGCTAGAGTATGAGTCTAAGACCTTAGCTATTAGGCAGGAGTAAGAGTTAAGACCTTAGCTATTAGGCCAGAGTAAGAGTTAAGACCTTAACCAGTAGGCCATAGTACGAGTCTAAGACCTTTGCAATTAGGCCAGAGTAAGAGTTAAGACCTTAGCTATTAGGCCAGAGTAAGAGTTAAGACCTTAACCAGTAGGCCAGTGTAAGCGTTAAGACCTTAACCATTAGGCCAGAGTACGTGTCTAAGACCTTAGCTATTAGGCCAGAGTAAGAGTTAAGACCTTAGCTATTAGGCCAGAGTAAAAGTTAAGACTTCAACCATTAGGCCAGAGTATGAGTCTAAGACCTTAGCTATTAGGCCAGAGTAAGAGTTAAGACCTTAACCATTAGGCCAGAGCACTAGTCAAAGACCTTAGCTATTAGGCCAGTGTACGAGTCTAAGACCTTAGCTTTTAGGCCAGAGTAAGAGTTAAGACCTTAACCATTAGGCCATAGTACGAGTCTAAGACCTTAGCTATTAGGCCAGAGTAAGAGTTAAGACCTTAGCTATTAGGCCATAGTAGGAGTCTTAGACCTTAGCTATTAGGCCAGAGTAAGAGTTAAGACCTTAACCAGTAGGCCAGAGTACGAGTCTAAGACCTTAGCTATTAGGCCAGAGTAAGAGTTAAGACCTTAGCTATTAGGCCAGAGTAAGAGTTAAGACCTTAACCAGTAGGCCAGAGCACGAGTCGAAGACCTTAGCTATTAGGCCAGAGTACAAGTTTAAGACCTTAGCTATTAGACCAGAGTAAGAGTTAAGACCTTAACCAGTAGGCCAGAGTACGAGTCTAAGACCTTAGCTATTAGGCCAGAGTAAGAGTTAAGACCTTATGTATTAGGCCAGAGTAAGAGTTAAGACCTTAACCTGTAGGCCAGAGTACGAGTCTAAGACCTTAGCTATTAGGCCAGAGTAAGAGTTAAGACCTTAACCATTAGGCCAGAGTACTTGTCTAAGACCTTAGCTATTAGGCCAGATTACGAGTCTAAGACCTTTGCTTTTAGGCCAGAGTAGGAGTTAAGACCTTAACCATTAGGCCATAGTACAAGTCTAAGACCTTAGCTATTAGGCCAGAGTAAGAGTTAAGACCTTAGCTATTAGGCCAGAGTAAGAGTTAAGACCTTAACCAGTAGGCCAGAGTACGAATCTAAGACCTTAGATATTAGGCCAGAGTAAGAGTTAAGACCTTAACCTGTAGGCCATAGTACGAGTCTAAGACCTAAGCTATTAGGCCAGAGTAAGAGTTAAGACCTTAAACATTGGGCCAGAGTACAAGTCTAAGACCTTAGCTATTAGGCCAGAGTAAGTGTTAAGACCTTAACCAGTAGGACAGAGTAAGAGTTAAGACCTTAGCTATTAGGCCAGAGTAAGAGTTAAGACCTTAACCAGTAGGCCAGAGTACGAGTCTAAGACCTTAGCTATTAGGCCAGAGTAAGAGTTAAGACCTTAACCAGTAGGCCAGAGTAAGTGTTAAGACCTTAACCATTAGGCCAGAGTACGTGTCTAAGACCTTAGCTATTAGGCCAGAGTAAGAAATAAGACCTTAGCTGTTAGGCCAGAGTCAGAGTTAAGACCTTAACCAGTAGGCCAGAGTACGAGTCTAAGACCTTAGCTATTAGGCCAGAGTAAGAGTTAAGACCTTAGCTATTAGGCCAGAGTAAAAGTTAAGACCTTAACCAGTAGGCTAGAGTATGAGTCTAAGACCTTAGCTATTAGGCAGGAGTAAGAGTTAAGACCTTAGCTATTAGGCCAGAGTAAAAGTTAAGACCTTAACCATTAGGCCAGAGTACGAGTCTAAGACCTTAGCTATTAGGCCAGAGTAAGAGTTAAGACCTTAACCATTAGGCCAGAGTATGAGTCTAAGACCTTAGCTATTAGGCCAGAGTACGAGTCTAAGACCTTAGCTATTAGGCCAGAGTAAGAGTTAAGACCTTAACCATTATGCCAGAGTACGAGACTAAGACCTTAGCTATTAGGCAGGAGTAAGAGTTAAGACCTTAGCTATTAGGCCAGAGTAATAGTTAAGACCTTAACCAGTAGGCCATAGTACGAGTCTAAGACCTTAGCTATTAGGCCAGAGTAATAGTTAAAACCTTAGCTATTAGGCCAGATTACGAGTCTAAGACCTTTGCTATTAGGCCAGAGTAAGAGTTAAGACCTTAACCATTAGGCCATAGTACAAGTCTAAGACCTTAGCTATTAGGCCAGAGTAAGAGTTAAGACCTTAGCTATTAGGCCAGAGTAAGAGTTAAGACCTTAAACATTGGGCCAGAGTACGAGTCTAAGACCTTAGCTATTAGGCCAGAGTAAGAGTTAAGACCTTAACCAGTAGGCCAGAGTAAGAGTTAAGACCTTAACCATTAGGCCAGAGTACGAGTCTAAGACCTTAGCTATTAGGCCAGAGTAAGAGTTCAGACTTTAACCAGTAGGCCAGAGTAAGAGTTAAGATCTTAACCACTAGGCCATAGTACGAGTCTAAGACCTTAGCTATTAGGCCAGAGTAAGAGTTAAGACCTTAACCATTAGGCCGGAGTATGAGTCTAAGACCTTAGCCATTAGGCCAGAGTAAGAGTTAAGACCTTAGCTATTAGGCCAGAGTAAGAGTTAAGACCCTAACCAGTGAGCCAGAGTATGAGTCTAAGACCTTAGCTATTAAGCCAGAGTAAGAGTTAGGACCTTAACCAGTAGGCCAGAGTAAGAGTTAAGACCTTAACCTGTAGGCCATAGTACGAGTCTAAGACCTTAGCTCTTAGGCCAGAGTAAGAGTTAAGACCTTAGCTATGAAGCCAGAGTAAGACTTAAGACCTTAACCATTAGGCCAGAGTACGAGTCTAAGACCTTAGCTATTAGGCCAGAGTAAGATTTAAGACCTTAGCTATTAGGCCAGAGTAAGAGTTAAGACCTTAACCAGTAGGCCAGAGTAAGAGTTAAGACCTTAACCAGTAGGCTAGAGTATGAGTCTAAGACCTTAGCTATTAGGCAGGAGTAAGAGTTAAGACCTTAGCTATTAGGCCAGAGTAAGAGTTAAGACCTTAACCAGTAGGCCATAGTACGAGTCTAAGACCTTAGCTATTAGGCCAGAGTAAGAGTTAAGACCTTAGCTATTAGTCCAGATTACGAGTCTAAGACCTTTGCTATTAGGCCAGAGTAAGAGTTAAGACCTTAGCTATTAGGCCAGAGTGAGAGTTAAGACCTTAACCAGTAGGCCAGTGTAAGCGTTAAGACCTTAACCATTAGGCCAGAGTACGAGTCTAAGACCTTAGCTATTAGGCCAGAGTAAGAGTTAAGACCTTAGCTATTAGGCCAGAGTAAAAGTTAAGACTTCAACCATTAGGCCAGAGTACGAGTCTAAGACCTTAGCTATTAGGCCAGAGTAAGAGTTAAGACCTTATGTATTAGGCCAGAGTAAGAGTTAAGACCTTAACCTGTAGGCCAGAGTACGAGTCTAAGACCTTAGCTATTAGGCCAGAGTAAGAGTTAAGACCTTAACCATTAGGCCAGAGCACTAGTCAAAGACCTTAGCTATTAGGCCAGTGTACGAGTCTAAGACCTTAGCTTTTAGGCCAGAGTAAGAGTTAAGACCTTAACCATTAGGCCGGAGTACGAGTCTAAGACCTTAGCTATTAGGCCAGAGTAAGAGTTAAGACCTTAGCTATTAGGCCAGAGTAAGAGTTAAGACCTTAACCATTAGGCCAGAGTACGAGTCTAAGACCTTATCTATAAGGACAGAGTAAGAGTTAAGACCTTAACCATTAGGCCAGAGTACGAGTCTAAGACCTTAGCTATTAGGCAGGAGTAAGAGTTAAGACCTTAGCTATTAGGCCAGAGTAAGAGTTAAGACCTTAACCAGTAGGCCATAGTACGAGTCTAAGACCTTAGCTATTAGGCCAGAGTAAGAGTTAAGACCTTAGCTATTAGGCCAGATTACGAGTCTAAGACCTTTGCTATTAGGCCAGAGTACGAGTCTAAGACCTTAGCTATTAGGCCAGAGTAAGAGTTAAGACCTTAACCAGTAGGCCAGAGTAAGAGTTAAGACCTTAACCATTAGGCCATAGTACGAGTCTAAGACCTTAGCTATTAGGCCAGAGTAAGAGTTAAGACCTTAGCTATTAGGCCAGAGTAGGAGTCTTAGACCTTAGCTATTAGGCCAGAGTAAGAGTTAAGACCTTAACCAGTAGGCCAGAGTACGAGTCTAAGACCTTAGCTATTAGGCCAGAGTAAGAGTTAAGACCTTAGCTAATAGGCCAGAGTAAGAGTTAAGACCTTAACCAGTAGGCCAGAGCACGAGTCGAAGACCTTAGCTATTAGGCCAGAGTACAAGTTGAAGACCTTAGCTATTAGGCCAGAGTAAGAGTTAAGACCTTAACCAGTAGGCCAGAGTACGAGTCTAAGACCTTAGCTATTAGGCCAGAGTAAGAGTTAAGACCTTAGGTATTAGGCCAGAGAAAGAGTTAAGACCTTAACCTGTAGGCCAGAGTACGAGTCTAAGACCTTAGCTATTAGGCCAGAGTAAGAGTTAAGACCTTAACCATTAGGCCAGAGTACTTGTCTAAGACCTTAGCTATTAGGCCAGATTACGAGTCTAAGACCTTTGCTTTTAGGCCAGAGTAGGAGTTAAGACCTTAACCATTAGGCCATAGTACAAGTCTAAGACCTTAGCTATTAGGCCAGAGTAAGAGTTAAGACCTTAGCTATTAGGCCAGAGTAAGAGTTAAGACCTTAACCAGTAGGCCAGAGTACGAATCTAAGACCTTAGATATTAGGCCAGAGTAAGAGTTAAGACCTTAACCTGTAGGCCATAGTACGAGTCTAAGACCTTAGCTATTAGGCCAGATTAAGAGTTAAGACCTTAGCTATTAGGCCAGAGTAAGAGTTAAGACCTTAAACATTGGGCCAGAGTACGAGTCTAAGACCTTAGCTATTAGGCCAGAGTAAGTGTTAAGACCTTAACCAGTAGGACAGAGTAAGAGTTAAGACCTTAGCTATTAGGCCAGAGTAAGAGTTAAGACCTTAACCAGTAGGCCAGAGTACGAGTCTAAGACCTTAGCTATTAGGCCAGAGTAAGAGTTAAGACCTTAACCAGTAGGCCAGAGTAAGTGTTAAGACCTTAACCATTAGGCCAGAGTACGTGTCTAAGACCTTAGCTATTAGGCCAGAGTAAGAAATAAGACCTTAGCTGTTAGGCCAGAGTAAGAGTTAAGACCTTAACCAGTAGGCCAGAGTACGAGTCTAAGACCTTAGCTATTAGGCCAGAGTAAGAGTTAAGACCTTAGCTATTAGGCCAGAGTAAAAGTTAAGACCTTAACCAGTAGGCTAGAGTATGAGTCTAAGACCTTAGCTATTAGGCAGGAGTAAGAGTTAGGACCTTAGCTATTAGGCCAGAGTAAGAGTTAAGACCTTAACCAGTAGGCCATAGTACGAGTCTAAGACCTTAGCTATTAGGCCAGAGTAAGAGTTAAGACCTTAGCTATTAGGCCAAATTACGAGTCTAAGACCTTTGCTATTAGGCCAGAGTAAGAGTTAAGACCTTAGCTATTAGGCCAGAGTAAGAGTTAAGAACTTAACCAGTAGGCCAGTGTAAGCGTTAAGACCTTAACCATTAGGCCAGAGTACGAGTCTTAGAACTTAGCTATTAGGCCAGAGTAAGAGTTAAGACCTTAGCTATTAGGCCAGAGTAAGAGTTAATACCTTAACCAGTAGCCCAGAGAAAAAGTTAAGACCTTAACCATTAGGCCAGAGTATGAGTCTAAGACCTTAGCTATTAGGCCAGAGTAAGAGTTTAAGACCTTCACCATTAGGCCAGAGTACGAGTCTAAGACCTTAGCTATTGGGCCAGAGTAAGAGTTAAGACCTTAGCTATTAGGCCAGAGCAAGAGTTAAGACCTTAACCATTAGGCCAGAGTACAAGTCTAAGACCTTAGCTATTAGGCCAGAGTATGAGTCTAAGACCTTAGCTGTTAGGCCAGATTACGAGTCTAAGACCTTTGCTATTAGGCCAGAGTAAGAGTTAAGACCTTAACCATTAGGCCATAGTACAAGTCTAAGACCTTAGCTATTAGGCCAGAGTAAGAGTTAAGACCTTAGCTATTAGGCCAGAGTAAGAGTTAAGACCTTAAACATTGGGCCAGAGTACAAGTCTAAGACCTTAGCTATTAGGCCAGAGTAAGAGTTCAGACTTTAACCAGTAGGCCAGAGTAAGAGTTAAGATCTTAACCACTAGGCCATAGTACGAGTCTAAGACCTTAGCTATTAGGCCAGAGTAAGAGTTAAGACCTTAACCATTAGGCCAGAGTATGAGTCTAAGACCTTAGCCATTAGGCCAGAGTAAGAGTTAAGACGTTAGCTATTAGGCCAGAGTAAGAGTTAAGACCCTAACCAGTGAGCCAGAGTATTAGTCTAAGACCTTAGCTATTAAGCCAGAGTAAGAGTTAGGACCTTAACCAGTAGGCCATAGTAAGAGTTAAGACCTTAACCTGTAGGCCATAGTACGAGTCTAAGACCTTAGCTCTTAGGCCAGAGTAAGAGTTAAGACCTTAGCTATTAAGCCAGAGTAAGACTAAAGACATTAACCATTAGGCCAGAGTACGAGTCTAAGACCTTAGCCATTAGGCCAGAGTAAGATTTAAGACCTTAGCTATTAGGCCAGAGTAAGAGTTAAGACCTTAACCTGTAGGCCAGAGTAAGAGTTAAGACCTTAACCAGTAGGCTAGAGTATGAGTCTAAGACCTTAGCTATTAGGCAGGAGTAAGAGTTAAGACCTTAACCAGTAGGCCATAGTACGAGTCTAAGACCTTAGCTATTAGGCCAGAGTAAGAGTTAAGACCTTAGCTATTAGGCCAGATTACGAGTCTAAGACCTTTGCTATTAGGCCAGAGTAAGAGTTAAGACCTTAGCTATTAGGCCAGAGTAAGAGTTAAGACCTTAACCAGTAGGCCAGTGTAAGCGTTAAGACCTTAACCATTAGGCCAGAGTACGAGTCTAAGACCTTAGCTATTAGGCCAGAGTAAGAGTTAAGACCTTAGCTATTAGGCCAGAGTAAAAGTTAAGACCTTAACCAGTAGGCTAGAGCATGAGTCTAAGACATTAGCTATTAGGCCAGAGTACGAGTCTAAGACGTTAGCTATTAGGCCAGAGTAAGAGTTAATAACTTAACCAGTAGACCAGAGAAAAAGTTAAGACCTTAACCATTAGGCCAGAGTACGAGTCTAAGACCTTAGCTATTAGGTCAGAGTGCGAGTCTAAGACCTTAGCTATTAGGCCAGAGTAAGAGTTAAGACCTTAACCATTAGGCCAGAGTACGAGTCTAAGACCGTAGCTATTAGGCCAGAGTGCGAGTCTAAGACCTTAGCTATTAGGTCAGAGTAAGAGTTAAGACCTTAACCAGTAGGCCAGAGCAAGAGTTAAGACCTTAACCATTAGGCCATAGTACGAGTCTAAGACTTTAACTATTAGGCCAGAGTAAGAGTTAAGACCTTAACCATTAGGCGAGAGTATGAGTCTAAGACCGTAGCTATTAGGCCAGAGTAAGAGTTAAGACCTTAGCTATAAGGGCAGAGTAAGAGTTAAGACCTTAACCAGTAGGCCAGAGTAAGAGTTAAGACCTTAACCAGTAGGCTAGAGTACGAGTCTAAGACCTTAGCTATTAGGCCAGAGTAAGAGTTAAGACCTTAACCATTAGGCCAGAGTACGAGTCTAAGACCTTAGCTATTGGGCCGGAGTAAGAGTTAAGACCTTAGCTATTAGGCCAGAGCAAGAGTTAAGACCTTAACCATTAGGCCAGAGTACAAGTCTAAGACCTTAGCTATTAGGCCAGAGTATGAGTCTAAGACCTTAGCTGTTAGGCCAGAGTAAGAGTTAAGACCTTAGCTATTAGGCCAGAGTAAGAGTTAAGACCTTAACTATTAGGCCAGAGTATGAGTCTAAGACCTTAGCTATTAGGCCAGAGTAAGAGTTCAGACCTTAGCTATTAGGCCAGAGTAAGAGTTAAGACCTTAACCAGTAGGCCAGAGTAAGAGTTAAGACCTTAACCAGTAGGCTAGAGTACGAGTCTAAGACCTTAGCTATTAGGCCAGAGTAAAAGTTAAGACCTTAGCTATTAGGCCAGAGTACGAGTCTAAGACCTTAGCTATTAGGCCAGAGTAAGAGTTAAGACCTTAACCAGTAGGCCAGAGTAAGAGTTAAGACCTTAGCTATTAGGCTAGAGTAAGAGTTAAGACCTTAACTATTAGACCAGAGTACGAGTCTAAGACCTTAGCTATTAGGCCAGAGTATGAGTCTAAGACCTTAGCTATTAGGCCAGAGTAAGAGTTAAGACCTTAACCAGTAGGCCAGAGTAAGAGTTAAGACTTTAACCAATAATCCAGAGTAGGAGTCTAAGACCTTAGCTATTAGGCCAGAGTAAGAGTTAAGACCTTAGCTATTAGACCAGAGTAAAAGTTAAGACCTTAACCATTAGGCCAGAGTACGAGTCTCAGACCTTAGCTATTAGGCAAGAGTAAGAGTTAAGACCTTAACCATTAGGCCAGAGTATGAGTCTAAGACCTTAGCTATTAGGCCAGAGCACGAGTCTAAGACCTTAGCTATTAGGCCAGAGTAAGAGTTAAGACCTTAACCATTAGGCCAGAGTACGATTCTAAGACCTTAGCTATTAGGCAGGAGTAAGAGTTAAGACCTTAGCTATTAGGCCAGAGTACGAGTCTAAGACCTTAGCTATTAGGCCAGAGTAAGAGTTAAGACCTTAACCAGTAGGCCAGAGTAAGAGTTAAGACCTTAACCATTAGGCCAGAGTACGAGTATAAGACCTTAGCTATTAGGCCAGAGTAAGAATTCAGACCTTAACCAGTAGGCCATAGTACGAGTCTAAGACCTTAGCTATTAGGCCAGAGTAATAGTTAAGACCTTAGCTATTAGGCCAGATTACGAGTCTAGGACCTTTGCTATTAGGCCAGAGTAAGAGTTAAGACCTTAACCATTAGGCCATAGTACAAGTCTAAGACCTTAGCTATTAGGCCAGAGTAAGAGTTAAGACCTTAAACATTGGGCCAGAGTACGAGTCTAAGACCTTAGCTATTAGGCCAGAGTAAGAGTTAAGACCTTAACCAGTAGGCCAGAGTAAGAGTTAAGACCTTAACCATTAGGCCAGAGTACGAGTATAAGACCTTAGCTATTAGGCCAGAGTAAGAATTCAGACTTTAACCAGTAGGCCAGAGTAAGAGTTAAGATCTTAACCACTAGGCCAAAGTACGAGTCTAAGACCTTAGCTATTAGGCCAGAGTAAGAGTTAAGACCTTAACCATTAGGCCAGAGTATGAGTGTAAGACCTTAGCCATTAGGCCAGAGTAAGAGTTAAGACCTTAGCTATTAGGCCAGAGTAAGAGTTAAGACCCTAACCAGTGAGCCAGAGTATGAGTCTAAGACCTTAGCTATTAAGCCAGAGTAAGAGTTAGGACCTTAACCAGTAGGCCAGAGTAAGAGTTAAGACCTTAACCTGTAGGTTATAGTACGGGTCTAAGACCTTAGCTCTTAGGCCAGAGTAAGAGTTAGGACCTTAGCTATTAAGCCAGAGTAAGACTTAAGACCTTAACCATTAGGCCAGAGTACGAGTCTAAGACCTTAGCTATTAGGCCAGAGTAAGAGTTAAGACGTTAGCTATTAGGCCAGAGTAAGAGTTAAGACCCTAACCAGTGAGCCAGAGTATTAGTCTAAGACCTTAGCTATTAAGCCAGAGTAAGAGTTAGGACCTTAACCAGTAGGCCATAGTAAGAGTTAAGACCTTAACCTGTAGGCCATAGTACGAGTCTAAGACCTTAGCTCTTAGGCCAGAGTAAGAGTTAAGACCTTAGCTATTAAGCCAGAGTAAGACTAAAGACATTAACCATTAGGCCAGAGTACGAGTCTAAGACCTTAGCCATTAGGCCAGAGTAAGATTTAAGACCTTAGCTATTAGGCCAGAGTAAGAGTTAAGACCTTAACCTGTAGGCCAGAGTAAGAGTTAAGACCTTAACCAGTAGGCTAGAGTATGAGTCTAAGACCTTAGCTATTAGGCAGGAGTAAGAGTTAAGACCTTAACCAGTAGGCCATAGTACGAGTCTAAGACCTTAGCTATTAGGCCAGAGTAAGAGTTAAGACCTTAGCTATTAGGCCAGATTACGAGTCTAAGACCTTTGCTATTAGGCCAGAGTAAGAGTTAAGACCTTAGCTATTAGGCCAGAGTAAGAGTTAAGACCTTAACCAGTAGGCCAGTGTAAGCGTTAAGACCTTAACCATTAGGCCAGAGTACGAGTCTAAGACCTTAGCTATTAGGCCAGAGTAAGAGTTAAGACCTTAGCTATTAGGCCAGAGTAAAAGTTAAGACCTTAACCAGTAGGCTAGAGCATGAGTCTAAGACATTAGCTATTAGGCCAGAGTACGAGTCTAAGACGTTAGCTATTAGGCCAGAGTAAGAGTTAATAACTTAACCAGTAGACCAGAGAAAAAGTTAAGACCTTAACCATTAGGCCAGAGTACGAGTCTAAGACCTTAGCTATTAGGTCAGAGTGCGAGTCTAAGACCTTAGCTATTAGGCCAGAGTAAGAGTTAAGACCTTAACCATTAGGCCAGAGTACGAGTCTAAGACCGTAGCTATTAGGCCAGAGTGCGAGTCTAAGACCTTAGCTATTAGGTCAGAGTAAGAGTTAAGACCTTAACCAGTAGGCCAGAGCAAGAGTTAAGACCTTAACCATTAGGCCATAGTACGAGTCTAAGACTTTAACTATTAGGCCAGAGTAAGAGTTAAGACCTTAACCATTAGGCGAGAGTATGAGTCTAAGACCGTAGCTATTAGGCCAGAGTAAGAGTTAAGACCTTAGCTATAAGGGCAGAGTAAGAGTTAAGACCTTAACCAGTAGGCCAGAGTAAGAGTTAAGACCTTAACCAGTAGGCTAGAGTACGAGTCTAAGACCTTAGCTATTAGGCCAGAGTAAGAGTTAAGACCTTAACCATTAGGCCAGAGTACGAGTCTAAGACCTTAGCTATTGGGCCGGAGTAAGAGTTAAGACCTTAGCTATTAGGCCAGAGCAAGAGTTAAGACCTTAACCATTAGGCCAGAGTACAAGTCTAAGACCTTAGCTATTAGGCCAGAGTATGAGTCTAAGACCTTAGCTGTTAGGCCAGAGTAAGAGTTAAGACCTTAGCTATTAGGCCAGAGTAAGAGTTAAGACCTTAACTATTAGGCCAGAGTATGAGTCTAAGACCTTAGCTATTAGGCCAGAGTAAGAGTTCAGACTTTAACCAGTAGGCCAGAGTAAGAGTTAAGATCTTAACCACTAGGCCATAGTACGAGTCTAAGACCTTAGCTATTAGGCCAGAGTAAGAGTTAAGACCTTAACCATTAGGCCAGAGTATGAGTCTAAGACCTTAGCCATTAGGCCAGAGTAAGAGTTAAGACCTTAGCTATTAGGCCAGAGTAAGAGTTAAGACCCTAACCAGTGAGCCAGAGTATGAGTCTAAGACCTTAGCTATTAAGCCAGAGTAAGAGTTAGGACCTTAACCAGTAGGCCAGAGTAAGAGTTAAGACCTTAACCTGTAGGCCATAGTACGAGTCTAAGACCTTAGCTCTTAGGCCAGAGTAAGAGTTAAGACCTTAGCTATGAAGCCAGAGTAAGACTTAAGACCTTAACCATTAGGCCAGAGTACGAGTCTAAGACCTTAGCTATTAGGCCATAGTAAGATTTAAGACCTTAGCTATTAGGCCAGAGTAAGAGTTAAGACCTTAACCAGTAGGCCAGAGTAAGAGTTAAGCCCTTAACCAGTAGGCTAGAGTATGAGTCTAAGACCTTAGCTATTAGGCCAGAGTAAGAGTTAAGACCTTAACCATTAGGCCAGAGTACTTGTCTAAGACCTTAGCTATTAGGCCAGAGTAAGAGTTAAGACCTTAGCTATTAGGCCAGAGTAAGAGTTAAGACCTTAACCAGTAGGCCAGAGTACGAATCTAAGACCTTAGATATTAGGCCAGAGTAAGAGTTAAGACCTTAACCTGTAGGCCATAGTACGAGTCTAAGACCTTAGCTATTAGGCCAGAGTAAGAGTTAAGACCTTAGCTATTAGGCCAGAGTAAGAGTTAAGACCTTAAACATTGGGCCAGAATACGAGTCTAAGACCTTAGCTATTAGGCCAGAGTAAGAGTTAAGACCTTAACCAGTAGGACAGAGTAAGAGTTAAGACCTTAGCTATTAGGCCAGAGTAAGAGTTAAGACCTTAACCAGTAGGCCAGAGTACGAGTCTAAGACCTTAGCTATTAGGCCAGAGTAAGAGTTAAGACCTTAACCAGTAGGCCAGAGTAAGTGTTAAGACCTTAACCATTAGGCCAGAGTACGTGTCTAAGACCTTAGCTATTAGGCCAGAGTAAGAAATAAGACCTTAGCTGTTAGGCCAGAGTAAGAGTTAAGACCTTAACCAGTAGGCCAGAGTATGAGTCTAAGACCTTAGCTATTAGGCCAGAGTAAGAGTTAAGACCTTAG
This sequence comes from Triturus cristatus, assembly GCF_964204655.1. Taxonomy (NCBI): domain Eukaryota; kingdom Metazoa; phylum Chordata; class Amphibia; order Caudata; family Salamandridae; genus Triturus; species Triturus cristatus. The sequence goes on along the minus strand of NC_140580.1, from coordinate 246,073,683 downwards.
CTATTAGGCCAGAGTAAAAGTTAAGACCTTAACCAGTAGGCTAGAGTATGAGTCTAAGACCTTAGCTATTAGGCAGGAGTAAGAGTTAAGACCTTAGCTATTAGGCCAGAGTAAGAGTTAAGACCTTAACCAGTAGGCCATAGTACGAGTCTAAGACATTAGCTATTAGGCCAGAGTAAGAGTTAAGACCTTAGCTATTAGGCCAAATTACGAGTCAAAGACCTTTGCTATTAGGCCAGAGTAAGAGTTAAGACCTTAGCTATTAGGCCAGAGTAAGAGTTAAGACCTTAACCAGTAGCCCAGAAAAAAAGTTAAGACCTTAACCATTAGGCCAGAGTACGAGTCTAAGACCTTAGCTATTAGGCCAGAGTGTGAGTCTAAGACCTTAGCTATTAGGCCAGAGTAAGAGTTAAGACCTTAACCATTAGGCCAGAGTACGTGTCTAAGACCGTAGCTATTAGGCCAGAGTGCGAGTCTAAGACCTAAGCTATTAGGTCAGAGTAAGAGTTAAGACCTTAACCAGTAGGCCAGAGCAAGAGTTAAGACCTTAACCATTAGGCCATAGTACGAGTCTAAGACTTTAACTATTAGGCCAGAGTAAGAGTTAAGACCTTAACCATTAGGCCAGAGTACGAGTCTAAGACCGTAGCTATTAGGCCAGAGTAAGAGTTAAGACCTTAGCTATTAGGCCAGAGTAAGAGTTAAGACCTTAACCAGTAGGCCAGAGTAAGAGTTAAGACCTTAACCAGTAGGCTAGAGTACAAGTCTAAGACCTTAGCTATTAGGCCAGAGTAAGAGTTTAGGACCTTCACCATTAGGCCAGAGTACGAGTCTAAGACCTTAGCTATTGGGCCAGAGTAAGAGTTAAGACCTTAGCTATTAGGCCAGAGCAAGAGTTAAGACCTTAGCTATTAGGCCAGAGTAAGAGTTAAGACCTTAACCAGTAGGCCAGAGTAAGAGTTAAGACCTTAACCAGTAGGCTAGAGTACGAGTCTAAGACCTTAGCTATTAGGCCAGAGTAAGAGTTAAGACCTTAGCTATTAGGCCAGAGTACGAGTCTAAGACCTTAGCTATTAGGCAAGAGTAAGAGTTAAGACTTTAACCAGTAGGCCAGAGTAAGAGTTAAGACCTTAGCTATTAGGCTAGAGTAAGAGTTAAGACCTTAACTATTAGACCAGAGTACGAGTCTAAGACCTTAGCTATTAGGCCAGAGTATGAGTCTAAGACCTTAGCTATTAGGCCAGAGTAAGAGTTAAGACCTTAACCAGTAGGCCAGAGTAAGAGTTAAGACTTTAACCAATAATCCAGAGTAGGAGTCTAAGACCTTAGCTATTAGGCCAGAGTAACAGTTAAGACCTTAGCTATTAGGCCAGAGTAAAAGTGAAGACCTTAACCATTAGGCCAGAGTATGAGTCTAAGACCTTAGCTATTAGGCCAGAGTACGAGTCTAAGACCTTAGCTATTAGGCCAGAGTAAGAGTTAAGACCTTAACCATTAGGCCAGAGTACGAGACTAAGACCTTAGCTATTAGGCAGGAGTAAGAGTTAAGACCTTAGCTATTAGGCCAGAGTAATAGTTACGACCTTAACCAGTGGGCCATAGTACGAGTCTAAGACCTTAGCTATTAGGCCAGAGTAATAGTTAAAACCTTAGCTATTAGGCCAAATTACGAGTCTAAGACCTTTGCTATTAGGCCAGAGTAAGAGTTAAGACCTTAACCATTAGGCCATAGTACAAGTCTAAGACCTTAGCTATTAGGCCAGAGTAAGAGTTAAGACCTTAGCTATTAGGCCAGAGTAAGAGTTAAGACCTTAAACATTGGGCCAGAGTACGAGTCTAAGACCTTAGCTATTAGGCCAGAGTAAGAGTTAAGACCTTAACCAGTAGGCCAGAGTAAGAGTTAAGACCTTAACCATTAGGCCAGAGTACGAGTCTAAGACCTTAGCTATTAGGCCAGAGTAAGAGTTCAGACTTTAACCAGTAGGAAAGAGTAAGAGTTAAGATCTTAACCACCAGGCCATAGTACGAGTCTAAGACCTTAGCTATTAGGCCAGAGTAAGAGTTAAGACCTTAACCATTAGGCCAGAGTATGAGTCTAAGACCTTAGCCATTAGGCCAGAGTAAGAGTTAAGACCTTAGCTATTAGGCCAGAGTAAGAGTTAAGACCCTAACCAGTGAGCCAGAGTATGAGTCTAAGACCTTAGCTATTAAGCCAGGGTAAGAGTTAGGACCTTAACCAGTAGGCCAGAGTAAGAGTTAAGACCTTAACCTGTAGGCCATAGTACGAGTCTAAGACCTTAGCTCTTAGGCCAGAGTAAGAGTTAAGACCTTAGCTATGAAGCCAGAGTAAGACTTAAGACCTTAACCATTAGGCCAGAGTACGAGTCTAAGACCTTAGCTGTTAGGCCAGAGTAAGATTTAAGACCTTAGCTATTAGGCCAGAGTAAGAGTTAAGACCTTAACCAGTAGGCCAGAGTAAGAGTTAAGACCTTAACCAGTAGGCTAGAGTATGAGTCTAAGACCTTAGCTATTAGGCAGGAGTAAGAGTTAAGACCTTAGCTATTAGGCCAGAGTAAGAGTTAAGACCTTAACCAGTAGGCCATAGTACGAGTCTAAGACCTTTGCAATTAGGCCAGAGTAAGAGTTAAGACCTTAGCTATTAGGCCAGAGTAAGAGTTAAGACCTTAACCAGTAGGCCAGTGTAAGCGTTAAGACCTTAACCATTAGGCCAGAGTACGTGTCTAAGACCTTAGCTATTAGGCCAGAGTAAGAGTTAAGACCTTAGCTATTAGGCCAGAGTAAAAGTTAAGACTTCAACCATTAGGCCAGAGTATGAGTCTAAGACCTTAGCTATTAGGCCAGAGTAAGAGTTAAGACCTTAACCATTAGGCCAGAGCACTAGTCAAAGACCTTAGCTATTAGGCCAGTGTACGAGTCTAAGACCTTAGCTTTTAGGCCAGAGTAAGAGTTAAGACCTTAACCATTAGGCCATAGTACGAGTCTAAGACCTTAGCTATTAGGCCAGAGTAAGAGTTAAGACCTTAGCTATTAGGCCATAGTAGGAGTCTTAGACCTTAGCTATTAGGCCAGAGTAAGAGTTAAGACCTTAACCAGTAGGCCAGAGTACGAGTCTAAGACCTTAGCTATTAGGCCAGAGTAAGAGTTAAGACCTTAGCTATTAGGCCAGAGTAAGAGTTAAGACCTTAACCAGTAGGCCAGAGCACGAGTCGAAGACCTTAGCTATTAGGCCAGAGTACAAGTTTAAGACCTTAGCTATTAGACCAGAGTAAGAGTTAAGACCTTAACCAGTAGGCCAGAGTACGAGTCTAAGACCTTAGCTATTAGGCCAGAGTAAGAGTTAAGACCTTATGTATTAGGCCAGAGTAAGAGTTAAGACCTTAACCTGTAGGCCAGAGTACGAGTCTAAGACCTTAGCTATTAGGCCAGAGTAAGAGTTAAGACCTTAACCATTAGGCCAGAGTACTTGTCTAAGACCTTAGCTATTAGGCCAGATTACGAGTCTAAGACCTTTGCTTTTAGGCCAGAGTAGGAGTTAAGACCTTAACCATTAGGCCATAGTACAAGTCTAAGACCTTAGCTATTAGGCCAGAGTAAGAGTTAAGACCTTAGCTATTAGGCCAGAGTAAGAGTTAAGACCTTAACCAGTAGGCCAGAGTACGAATCTAAGACCTTAGATATTAGGCCAGAGTAAGAGTTAAGACCTTAACCTGTAGGCCATAGTACGAGTCTAAGACCTAAGCTATTAGGCCAGAGTAAGTGTTAAGACCTTAACCAGTAGGACAGAGTAAGAGTTAAGACCTTAGCTATTAGGCCAGAGTAAGAGTTAAGACCTTAACCAGTAGGCCAGAGTACGAGTCTAAGACCTTAGCTATTAGGCCAGAGTAAGAGTTAAGACCTTAACCAGTAGGCCAGAGTAAGTGTTAAGACCTTAACCATTAGGCCAGAGTACGTGTCTAAGACCTTAGCTATTAGGCCAGAGTAAGAAATAAGACCTTAGCTGTTAGGCCAGAGTCAGAGTTAAGACCTTAACCAGTAGGCCAGAGTACGAGTCTAAGACCTTAGCTATTAGGCCAGAGTAAGAGTTAAGACCTTAGCTATTAGGCCAGAGTAAAAGTTAAGACCTTAACCAGTAGGCTAGAGTATGAGTCTAAGACCTTAGCTATTAGGCAGGAGTAAGAGTTAAGACCTTAGCTATTAGGCCAGAGTAAAAGTTAAGACCTTAACCATTAGGCCAGAGTACGAGTCTAAGACCTTAGCTATTAGGCCAGAGTAAGAGTTAAGACCTTAACCATTAGGCCAGAGTATGAGTCTAAGACCTTAGCTATTAGGCCAGAGTACGAGTCTAAGACCTTAGCTATTAGGCCAGAGTAAGAGTTAAGACCTTAACCATTATGCCAGAGTACGAGACTAAGACCTTAGCTATTAGGCAGGAGTAAGAGTTAAGACCTTAGCTATTAGGCCAGAGTAATAGTTAAGACCTTAACCAGTAGGCCATAGTACGAGTCTAAGACCTTAGCTATTAGGCCAGAGTAATAGTTAAAACCTTAGCTATTAGGCCAGATTACGAGTCTAAGACCTTTGCTATTAGGCCAGAGTAAGAGTTAAGACCTTAACCATTAGGCCATAGTACAAGTCTAAGACCTTAGCTATTAGGCCAGAGTAAGAGTTAAGACCTTAGCTATTAGGCCAGAGTAAGAGTTAAGACCTTAAACATTGGGCCAGAGTACGAGTCTAAGACCTTAGCTATTAGGCCAGAGTAAGAGTTAAGACCTTAACCAGTAGGCCAGAGTAAGAGTTAAGACCTTAACCATTAGGCCAGAGTACGAGTCTAAGACCTTAGCTATTAGGCCAGAGTAAGAGTTCAGACTTTAACCAGTAGGCCAGAGTAAGAGTTAAGATCTTAACCACTAGGCCATAGTACGAGTCTAAGACCTTAGCTATTAGGCCAGAGTAAGAGTTAAGACCTTAACCATTAGGCCGGAGTATGAGTCTAAGACCTTAGCCATTAGGCCAGAGTAAGAGTTAAGACCTTAGCTATTAGGCCAGAGTAAGAGTTAAGACCCTAACCAGTGAGCCAGAGTATGAGTCTAAGACCTTAGCTATTAAGCCAGAGTAAGAGTTAGGACCTTAACCAGTAGGCCAGAGTAAGAGTTAAGACCTTAACCTGTAGGCCATAGTACGAGTCTAAGACCTTAGCTCTTAGGCCAGAGTAAGAGTTAAGACCTTAGCTATGAAGCCAGAGTAAGACTTAAGACCTTAACCATTAGGCCAGAGTACGAGTCTAAGACCTTAGCTATTAGGCCAGAGTAAGATTTAAGACCTTAGCTATTAGGCCAGAGTAAGAGTTAAGACCTTAACCAGTAGGCCAGAGTAAGAGTTAAGACCTTAACCAGTAGGCTAGAGTATGAGTCTAAGACCTTAGCTATTAGGCAGGAGTAAGAGTTAAGACCTTAGCTATTAGGCCAGAGTAAGAGTTAAGACCTTAACCAGTAGGCCATAGTACGAGTCTAAGACCTTAGCTATTAGGCCAGAGTAAGAGTTAAGACCTTAGCTATTAGTCCAGATTACGAGTCTAAGACCTTTGCTATTAGGCCAGAGTAAGAGTTAAGACCTTAGCTATTAGGCCAGAGTGAGAGTTAAGACCTTAACCAGTAGGCCAGTGTAAGCGTTAAGACCTTAACCATTAGGCCAGAGTACGAGTCTAAGACCTTAGCTATTAGGCCAGAGTAAGAGTTAAGACCTTAGCTATTAGGCCAGAGTAAAAGTTAAGACTTCAACCATTAGGCCAGAGTACGAGTCTAAGACCTTAGCTATTAGGCCAGAGTAAGAGTTAAGACCTTATGTATTAGGCCAGAGTAAGAGTTAAGACCTTAACCTGTAGGCCAGAGTACGAGTCTAAGACCTTAGCTATTAGGCCAGAGTAAGAGTTAAGACCTTAACCATTAGGCCAGAGCACTAGTCAAAGACCTTAGCTATTAGGCCAGTGTACGAGTCTAAGACCTTAGCTTTTAGGCCAGAGTAAGAGTTAAGACCTTAACCATTAGGCCGGAGTACGAGTCTAAGACCTTAGCTATTAGGCCAGAGTAAGAGTTAAGACCTTAGCTATTAGGCCAGAGTAAGAGTTAAGACCTTAACCATTAGGCCAGAGTACGAGTCTAAGACCTTATCTATAAGGACAGAGTAAGAGTTAAGACCTTAACCATTAGGCCAGAGTACGAGTCTAAGACCTTAGCTATTAGGCAGGAGTAAGAGTTAAGACCTTAGCTATTAGGCCAGAGTAAGAGTTAAGACCTTAACCAGTAGGCCATAGTACGAGTCTAAGACCTTAGCTATTAGGCCAGAGTAAGAGTTAAGACCTTAGCTATTAGGCCAGATTACGAGTCTAAGACCTTTGCTATTAGGCCAGAGTACGAGTCTAAGACCTTAGCTATTAGGCCAGAGTAAGAGTTAAGACCTTAACCAGTAGGCCAGAGTAAGAGTTAAGACCTTAACCATTAGGCCATAGTACGAGTCTAAGACCTTAGCTATTAGGCCAGAGTAAGAGTTAAGACCTTAGCTATTAGGCCAGAGTAGGAGTCTTAGACCTTAGCTATTAGGCCAGAGTAAGAGTTAAGACCTTAACCAGTAGGCCAGAGTACGAGTCTAAGACCTTAGCTATTAGGCCAGAGTAAGAGTTAAGACCTTAGCTAATAGGCCAGAGTAAGAGTTAAGACCTTAACCAGTAGGCCAGAGCACGAGTCGAAGACCTTAGCTATTAGGCCAGAGTACAAGTTGAAGACCTTAGCTATTAGGCCAGAGTAAGAGTTAAGACCTTAACCAGTAGGCCAGAGTACGAGTCTAAGACCTTAGCTATTAGGCCAGAGTAAGAGTTAAGACCTTAGGTATTAGGCCAGAGAAAGAGTTAAGACCTTAACCTGTAGGCCAGAGTACGAGTCTAAGACCTTAGCTATTAGGCCAGAGTAAGAGTTAAGACCTTAACCATTAGGCCAGAGTACTTGTCTAAGACCTTAGCTATTAGGCCAGATTACGAGTCTAAGACCTTTGCTTTTAGGCCAGAGTAGGAGTTAAGACCTTAACCATTAGGCCATAGTACAAGTCTAAGACCTTAGCTATTAGGCCAGAGTAAGAGTTAAGACCTTAGCTATTAGGCCAGAGTAAGAGTTAAGACCTTAACCAGTAGGCCAGAGTACGAATCTAAGACCTTAGATATTAGGCCAGAGTAAGAGTTAAGACCTTAACCTGTAGGCCATAGTACGAGTCTAAGACCTTAGCTATTAGGCCAGATTAAGAGTTAAGACCTTAGCTATTAGGCCAGAGTAAGAGTTAAGACCTTAAACATTGGGCCAGAGTACGAGTCTAAGACCTTAGCTATTAGGCCAGAGTAAGTGTTAAGACCTTAACCAGTAGGACAGAGTAAGAGTTAAGACCTTAGCTATTAGGCCAGAGTAAGAGTTAAGACCTTAACCAGTAGGCCAGAGTACGAGTCTAAGACCTTAGCTATTAGGCCAGAGTAAGAGTTAAGACCTTAACCAGTAGGCCAGAGTAAGTGTTAAGACCTTAACCATTAGGCCAGAGTACGTGTCTAAGACCTTAGCTATTAGGCCAGAGTAAGAAATAAGACCTTAGCTGTTAGGCCAGAGTAAGAGTTAAGACCTTAACCAGTAGGCCAGAGTACGAGTCTAAGACCTTAGCTATTAGGCCAGAGTAAGAGTTAAGACCTTAGCTATTAGGCCAGAGTAAAAGTTAAGACCTTAACCAGTAGGCTAGAGTATGAGTCTAAGACCTTAGCTATTAGGCAGGAGTAAGAGTTAGGACCTTAGCTATTAGGCCAGAGTAAGAGTTAAGACCTTAACCAGTAGGCCATAGTACGAGTCTAAGACCTTAGCTATTAGGCCAGAGTAAGAGTTAAGACCTTAGCTATTAGGCCAAATTACGAGTCTAAGACCTTTGCTATTAGGCCAGAGTAAGAGTTAAGACCTTAGCTATTAGGCCAGAGTAAGAGTTAAGAACTTAACCAGTAGGCCAGTGTAAGCGTTAAGACCTTAACCATTAGGCCAGAGTACGAGTCTTAGAACTTAGCTATTAGGCCAGAGTAAGAGTTAAGACCTTAGCTATTAGGCCAGAGTAAGAGTTAATACCTTAACCAGTAGCCCAGAGAAAAAGTTAAGACCTTAACCATTAGGCCAGAGTATGAGTCTAAGACCTTAGCTATTAGGCCAGAGTAAGAGTTTAAGACCTTCACCATTAGGCCAGAGTACGAGTCTAAGACCTTAGCTATTGGGCCAGAGTAAGAGTTAAGACCTTAGCTATTAGGCCAGAGCAAGAGTTAAGACCTTAACCATTAGGCCAGAGTACAAGTCTAAGACCTTAGCTATTAGGCCAGAGTATGAGTCTAAGACCTTAGCTGTTAGGCCAGATTACGAGTCTAAGACCTTTGCTATTAGGCCAGAGTAAGAGTTAAGACCTTAACCATTAGGCCATAGTACAAGTCTAAGACCTTAGCTATTAGGCCAGAGTAAGAGTTAAGACCTTAGCTATTAGGCCAGAGTAAGAGTTAAGACCTTAAACATTGGGCCAGAGTACAAGTCTAAGACCTTAGCTATTAGGCCAGAGTAAGAGTTCAGACTTTAACCAGTAGGCCAGAGTAAGAGTTAAGATCTTAACCACTAGGCCATAGTACGAGTCTAAGACCTTAGCTATTAGGCCAGAGTAAGAGTTAAGACCTTAACCATTAGGCCAGAGTATGAGTCTAAGACCTTAGCCATTAGGCCAGAGTAAGAGTTAAGACGTTAGCTATTAGGCCAGAGTAAGAGTTAAGACCCTAACCAGTGAGCCAGAGTATTAGTCTAAGACCTTAGCTATTAAGCCAGAGTAAGAGTTAGGACCTTAACCAGTAGGCCATAGTAAGAGTTAAGACCTTAACCTGTAGGCCATAGTACGAGTCTAAGACCTTAGCTCTTAGGCCAGAGTAAGAGTTAAGACCTTAGCTATTAAGCCAGAGTAAGACTAAAGACATTAACCATTAGGCCAGAGTACGAGTCTAAGACCTTAGCCATTAGGCCAGAGTAAGATTTAAGACCTTAGCTATTAGGCCAGAGTAAGAGTTAAGACCTTAACCTGTAGGCCAGAGTAAGAGTTAAGACCTTAACCAGTAGGCTAGAGTATGAGTCTAAGACCTTAGCTATTAGGCAGGAGTAAGAGTTAAGACCTTAACCAGTAGGCCATAGTACGAGTCTAAGACCTTAGCTATTAGGCCAGAGTAAGAGTTAAGACCTTAGCTATTAGGCCAGATTACGAGTCTAAGACCTTTGCTATTAGGCCAGAGTAAGAGTTAAGACCTTAGCTATTAGGCCAGAGTAAGAGTTAAGACCTTAACCAGTAGGCCAGTGTAAGCGTTAAGACCTTAACCATTAGGCCAGAGTACGAGTCTAAGACCTTAGCTATTAGGCCAGAGTAAGAGTTAAGACCTTAGCTATTAGGCCAGAGTAAAAGTTAAGACCTTAACCAGTAGGCTAGAGCATGAGTCTAAGACATTAGCTATTAGGCCAGAGTACGAGTCTAAGACGTTAGCTATTAGGCCAGAGTAAGAGTTAATAACTTAACCAGTAGACCAGAGAAAAAGTTAAGACCTTAACCATTAGGCCAGAGTACGAGTCTAAGACCTTAGCTATTAGGTCAGAGTGCGAGTCTAAGACCTTAGCTATTAGGCCAGAGTAAGAGTTAAGACCTTAACCATTAGGCCAGAGTACGAGTCTAAGACCGTAGCTATTAGGCCAGAGTGCGAGTCTAAGACCTTAGCTATTAGGTCAGAGTAAGAGTTAAGACCTTAACCAGTAGGCCAGAGCAAGAGTTAAGACCTTAACCATTAGGCCATAGTACGAGTCTAAGACTTTAACTATTAGGCCAGAGTAAGAGTTAAGACCTTAACCATTAGGCGAGAGTATGAGTCTAAGACCGTAGCTATTAGGCCAGAGTAAGAGTTAAGACCTTAGCTATAAGGGCAGAGTAAGAGTTAAGACCTTAACCAGTAGGCCAGAGTAAGAGTTAAGACCTTAACCAGTAGGCTAGAGTACGAGTCTAAGACCTTAGCTATTAGGCCAGAGTAAGAGTTAAGACCTTAACCATTAGGCCAGAGTACGAGTCTAAGACCTTAGCTATTGGGCCGGAGTAAGAGTTAAGACCTTAGCTATTAGGCCAGAGCAAGAGTTAAGACCTTAACCATTAGGCCAGAGTACAAGTCTAAGACCTTAGCTATTAGGCCAGAGTATGAGTCTAAGACCTTAGCTGTTAGGCCAGAGTAAGAGTTAAGACCTTAGCTATTAGGCCAGAGTAAGAGTTAAGACCTTAACTATTAGGCCAGAGTATGAGTCTAAGACCTTAGCTATTAGGCCAGAGTAAGAGTTAAGACCTTAGCTATTAGGCCAGAGTAAGAGTTAAGACCTTAACCAGTAGGCCAGAGTAAGAGTTAAGACCTTAACCAGTAGGCTAGAGTACGAGTCTAAGACCTTAGCTATTAGGCCAGAGTAAAAGTTAAGACCTTAGCTATTAGGCCAGAGTACGAGTCTAAGACCTTAGCTATTAGGCCAGAGTAAGAGTTAAGACCTTAACCAGTAGGCCAGAGTAAGAGTTAAGACCTTAGCTATTAGGCTAGAGTAAGAGTTAAGACCTTAACTATTAGACCAGAGTACGAGTCTAAGACCTTAGCTATTAGGCCAGAGTATGAGTCTAAGACCTTAGCTATTAGGCCAGAGTAAGAGTTAAGACCTTAACCAGTAGGCCAGAGTAAGAGTTAAGACTTTAACCAATAATCCAGAGTAGGAGTCTAAGACCTTAGCTATTAGGCCAGAGTAAGAGTTAAGACCTTAGCTATTAGACCAGAGTAAAAGTTAAGACCTTAACCATTAGGCCAGAGTACGAGTCTCAGACCTTAGCTATTAGGCAAGAGTAAGAGTTAAGACCTTAACCATTAGGCCAGAGTATGAGTCTAAGACCTTAGCTATTAGGCCAGAGCACGAGTCTAAGACCTTAGCTATTAGGCCAGAGTAAGAGTTAAGACCTTAACCATTAGGCCAGAGTACGATTCTAAGACCTTAGCTATTAGGCAGGAGTAAGAGTTAAGACCTTAGCTATTAGGCCAGAGTACGAGTCTAAGACCTTAGCTATTAGGCCAGAGTAAGAGTTAAGACCTTAACCAGTAGGCCAGAGTAAGAGTTAAGACCTTAACCATTAGGCCAGAGTACGAGTATAAGACCTTAGCTATTAGGCCAGAGTAAGAATTCAGACCTTAACCAGTAGGCCATAGTACGAGTCTAAGACCTTAGCTATTAGGCCAGAGTAATAGTTAAGACCTTAGCTATTAGGCCAGATTACGAGTCTAGGACCTTTGCTATTAGGCCAGAGTAAGAGTTAAGACCTTAACCATTAGGCCATAGTACAAGTCTAAGACCTTAGCTATTAGGCCAGAGTAAGAGTTAAGACCTTAAACATTGGGCCAGAGTACGAGTCTAAGACCTTAGCTATTAGGCCAGAGTAAGAGTTAAGACCTTAACCAGTAGGCCAGAGTAAGAGTTAAGACCTTAACCATTAGGCCAGAGTACGAGTATAA